>NC_142248.1:27206852-27841660 GCF_052056855.1 Sturnus vulgaris
GTCAGCAGAAAGGAAGTGGGAATTTTATGTGAGCTATTATCCAGATGCAGTGGTGGGGGTAGAGGTTGTGAGCAGAGCTTTGTGTAACATCTCCAGAAAGCTGGGAAAGGGATAAGCCAGCTGCTCAGATATACTAAAAGAGCCATTAAAGGAGCAGAAGGCTGAGGAGACTCTTCCCTTTCTTAGGAGCTACTGGGATGTTCTTGCTATGTTAGCACTTTCAGCTCTATTGCTTGGGAGCTGAAGAGCTGCAAAGAAGACAGAAAACCTTGAAGATCTTAATAGAACAGGATTGCTACTGCTCTACCTCAGCCATGGAATAAGAATCCCTTTGGGCAGATGGGATGCAGCAGAGTTGTCTTCTCCTGTGTTTCCACTGTGCACTGGTGTAACAAATGAGACTCTCCTTTGTTAGCAGGGGGGAAGAAAGAAAGAACATTTTCAATTAAAATACAAAAGGTGGCTGGGAGTGGAATTGTCATGTGCTCTTGAAGGACTGTGATTCCAGTCTGTCTGAACAACTGATGGGTCTGGCTCCATCCTGATAGACATGAGAGATGCAGAGGAAGTAGTATTTCCCCCAAAAAGCCAGAGAGAAAAGAGTGGATTTAATGAGCATTGCTCAACTGGGAGAAAGAAAAAAGAGCAAATTAAATGGAGCATTTGTATGTGCAAGGGAAGAGCAGGGAAGCATCTGCCCCATAGCCTGCACTGTTGGAGTGAATAAGTAGCTCCCAAGTCACAATTTTCTTTTTCAGCATGATGGAATGGAAAGCAAAGGTGCTTATATATATACACATATCTTGGCTTTACTTTGCTTTGGTCTGTGCATTTTGCATAGGCTATAAGATACTTACATCATGCAAAATAGAGTGCACAGTGACATTGTTTACTGTGTACATAGACTGTAGTTTTACATCTTCCCTTTCTATACAAGCATAGTTGTTGGTGGACTCTTGCTTGACCATTAGGATAAGGAAGCACAGGCTGCTCTTGGAGGCCAGTTACAGACAGGCTGGGGTGCAGAAATGGTTTAGGGTATCAGGAAGATGCCTAGCTGCACAAGATGTTATATTCTGACACGGAAAGAAGGGGGTACTGAACAGGTCACAGGTCATTGTGCTAATCAACTGCATCTGGAGACAGAAAATAAGCATTTTCTCAATGTACATGTCAATGTTAGAGGGACGATTAACCCCTTTGTCATCACTTGGGGATTCTGAGGAAATAGCTGATTCAGTCTTGCAAGGTTCTTCCACCTTCCATCTTCTCCACAGCGATGTGAACTGTACTTGCAGCTTAACGTTACAATGTAGCTTCCAACAGCAAAACCTTTCCCTTGGTAATGGACATTTTTGAGAAATAGAATTTCTTGGAATGTAATTCTGTGTATGAGATAATAGACATAGGGGAAAGCTACCTATATGGAGTACTTTGACCAGGAATAATGTTCACACACACGTGGACGGATTAGAAACTTGTTTGGAGACATCCCAGCTTTGCTGTTCCCTTTCTCTGGTTTAATCTATATGCTTGTGCTATCAAAGACGTTGTGCTAGCCCTGCAGATGATGTCTGGACTCTGCTTTCTTACAATTTAGCTTGATATCTGCCTTACATCAGAAGTCTATTGTACAGTTTCGCTGCTTTGAGTGCTTTGTGAAACCAGCACCTGGACAAAGAACAACCGAATGAAATTACATATAGAGGCTGTGGTGAAATGCTATTGGAAAACCTGTAGAATTCCCAACTGTTGAAAGCATCTCTGGGTGCTGAGCTAATCTGTTAGTCTTGGCATCCTGTGTCTCTGGAAGGTAGTAGGACATCCAGTAGCTTAATTGGTGCAAAACATTTATCTCCTTGTGCCAGTCAGGAGGATGTTCCTGAGCCAGTCTAGCCATGACAATTCTTGCTTTTGTTAGGCTGAATGTTGTTTGTTCATGGGAGCCATGGATAAGTGGCTCACCTTCTAGAGAGATGAGAGATGAGGTTCACTTCATACACAGTGTCTCAGGAGACCCTGCTCTGTCTGCTCATTGCTCTTACTGCCTGTTTTAGCTGTTACCACTGAGATCCTGGTTTTGATCTGGGATGAGTGATAGTCTCTCCCTTGTCTTAAGGATTTGACTTACTAAGGAAAACAAATGAAGCTACCATGAGTGTGTCTGGGCACAGACTATTACGCGGACTTTTATTCCATCAGGGATGGAATAAAAGGTGCTTTTCCTCAAGGTATAGCTCTGTAATAAATTAAAGGTACTATAGCAAGTAAAGTAGACTGATACTATTGCTGCATAGCTCAATGGGTGGATGTGATGAATAAAAGAGTGACTTCATGTTGGCTTTTCCACTGCTTGTCTAGCCAAGAGACTACAGAAAAAGGATCCTAGGTGAGCAGATCAGGAAGTAGTCAGGATCCCAGGTACCAGACAATGAATGAGTGAGCAAACGTTGATCTCAGGCTGAGGGGGGTCAACAACTCTTCCTTTTGCAGAGTTCATTTTCTGTAACACTAATGGCTTTGTAACTAAGACATGCTGTTAGTAGGATCACAGAGAAGATTCTCAGGGTTTTGGCAGGTAGTGGCCTGCAGAGGTCCATAGTGTTGTGAGGCAGAAATAACATGAAAAAGTGAACTTCACACCCCACCTGAGTCACAGCCCTTTTTCTAGAAGAAATGCGAATGGTTGATGGACAGCCCCACTTTTGTGCAATTGTTGTGAGTTAGCAGTGATTAACAAAGTTAGCAGTGATTGGCATGCCAGGAGCAAATGTGTACCATTGGCATGTGAAGTGACATATTTGTGGCTGTGTGTAATGACTGTTGTATGTGGATTATACAAATAGGTTTCTAAAAGCAAAGCTAAAAATTTGGTCGTTATAAATTAGGCAAGGACAGATTTCTAGCTGTGTTGGCAGCCCTAATTCTGCTCATTGAAGTGTGAGCACTGTGACATGGTGTGGCCCAGCATCACATGGGATATCAAGGAGAAAAAATGTTAGACCTCAGCTCTTCCAAATTCTAGGCAGGCACCTTATTGCATATCTCCCCCTGAAAAGAACCACCTTACTTTTCCATTCTGTGCACTGAAAGATGCAGAGATTTTCTGTAATAAGCCATAGGTAATTGTTTCAATGCATGAGAACACACACATACCTTTACCTACATTCATTTGGATGCAGCATATACCTCTTTGTATATGTGTTTGTATGTGTAAATGTAATATGAACACCAGTGAATCCATTGAAAACAATACCACTTCTGTATACCTCCACAGTATTATTAAAAATACTGAATTAATACATACATGTTCTTGACAGATGAATTTAGGAACCATCAATTAAGCTTGGCATTCATTAAGTAGGGAGAAGTCCAATCAGATTTCACTGACTCAGCAAAGCTGCCTATAAATTGTGGGCTTTTTGTTCTGATGCTTGATGAATTATTCTTCATAATCCACTGTCTACTGTGATAAATCTAATCTTTCAGTTTTTGCTGTCTTAATAATTCTCAGAGCAACACTGTGACATTTTGTTTTCATAGAGGGGATAGAAAGACTGGGGCAATGGAAAAAATCCCTCACTTGCTGTCTGAGAAGTGTATTGCTCTACACCAAGTAACATTTTTCTCACATCTAGAACTCTGGTCTTGCAGACTTGCAGGGATCAGTGAGTCCTTGGCAATGAGCCATTATGTGTATCTTATTGAAAAGATGACCAGCCTAGGATGAGGTTCACATTCCTTAAACCAGGAATGGCATTCAGATTTCTGAGAGCAATAGCGTCCTAGTGTTGGTAAAGTGAATTCCAAAACTCCTGATGTCTTCTGTTGTTAGTGATCCTGCATCTCACTGCTCCCTAAATTTGTGTTGAACAAACTGCTGACCCATGGCCAACATTCATTACAGTGGCAGAGCAGAGCCACCACATCTCATGTAGAACAATGTTGCATAGTATTGGGCTGGGGAAGGGCTCCATGACTTAGACTCCTGCAGCAGAGTACTGTGCTAGCAGCCTTTCTGGAGAGGGAAGAGAACATACCTCTCAGTGGTCAAGTTGAACCCAGGCAGTAATACTCCATCATTTGCTGCAGCACATGGATATAAAAAGGTTGGGATTAAGAGGCAATATATTTCAAAAGAAATTAGCTAGCCAGACATGCACATTTAATTTTATGGTTTAGAGATTAAGATATCAGGCTGGAACTTGGGATATCTGCGTTAAATCCCAGCTCTGTCAAAGACTTCTCAGAACATGCTAGGCAGGTCGTGTAAAAGACTCAGGATTTGGGAGCTCAAATCCAATTGATTTCCAGTATCTTCCTAAGTGTTTAAAGACAGGATTCACAAAAAATACTGAGGCATCCTGATGTCCAACATTGTGGCATCAGATGGTATGTGCTGCAGACCTTGGAAAGAGCAGCTGTGCTTTGGGAAAGCACTTCAGCATGTGAGGAAACCTGTAGCTGACATCTGGGAACTCCTGGAAAGCATGAGTTTGTGCAGGGCCCATGGTGGCTCTGCATCTCATACCATTGCACTCTGGGCTTAATGTGATCTCTAGGTGCAACCTAGAGATGAATACATACTAGTAAGTGTCTAAGTAAAAAGATTCTGTTAGAGCTTTTATATCAGTTCCTTGAGGGGTGAATATTAATGCCAACAATCATGCATATTTAAAATTAAATGAGCTTCATTCTTTAGAATTAAACAGTCAGGGTTGTGTTTTCAGCAAGTGAAGTACAGTGCACATTTATTTGCTGGTGGAGTGTATGCCCGATGGGGACCTGGCTGTGCAGAAGGAGCAAGGAAACCACTGTGTGCAGGGACACTGCTCACCTGTACGGCTGTAAACCTGCAGCTGGCTGTCCTATTCCTTTGGAAGAGCAGTCCTAAAGTTCCTTTTAAACCTTTATTAAACCTGTTGGGAAACTATGCTTACTTCATCTCCTGCGAGGACTACAGATGGTAACAGCGAGTTTGAGGCCATTTGAGACCAGCTGTAGCCTGGAAAACACTTGAGAGTTCCTTAAGTCAGGTGGGCTCCAAGACTGTCCCAGACCTTTGCTTACTAATTATCTACTCTGGAAATGACAGTTTTATTAAGGGTGCTTGTGAGCAGTAAGAGCCTGCAGCCCGTTCCAAGAACTCCCTGCTTGCATGAAATGCACGCAGCCACCTTCCTTTGGGAAGACCCCACTCCCAGGCATGCAGTGTGGGAACCAGGCTCACCTCTTCTCTGCTTCCATGTCATACTGCCTCTTGCTCCCTTTTGCCTGTCTGGGACACACAGCTTGCAGCAGAGGCTAATAATAGATAATGAACGAGGGTCATTTGCTAAGTGGGGGGTCCTGGAGCCCAGCCATAATTGTGCTTCGCTTTATCTCAGCCTCACACCTGCTCATGTAATGGCTTGGCTGGGATCTGCTCCCTCCCCCTGTGCATGCTCTACTCTTCTCCTCCTGGGGTATCCATCAATTCTCTGGCCCTGTTGTAGTCCCTCGCTTTGCTGTCCTTGTCTGCAGCCTGTGAAACTGTGCCTGAGCACAAATTTGCCCTGGAATTGTGGGAGGGCCACTGGGCTGGCTCTGCCGGGCATGACTGCTAACCTGACTGCCATGTCCTAAGTAGCAAGTTTTAAAATTAAACTCTTCTGTGCAAAATACTCCTGGATGCAGCTTTTTTCAATTATGTTTCTTTAGAAAACTTAGTCACACGATAATGAGGTATATATTATTCCTGCCAGAGGGAACATGTGCAGCTTTTTTTTCCTCCTGCATGCATTCTGTACTGGTGAAAATGGCTGGATTGACAGTGTAGGCAATTAAGAGGTTTTGAAATCCAGAGCAGATGGAATTTTATCCAATTTATATATGATCTTACTATAAATGTACCTTAAAATACTATAAATGTACCTTATAACTGTACTATAAATGTACTGGATTCAAGCCAGTGAACTCCCAATTCTGTGTTTTAACTTTTGGGTGCTGTTACCCAGTCTTATGAGACTTCGACTAGTAACCACTTTGTACTTTTTGTACATGCCTCTGATACAAGGATGAAGGGTAGTCGGGGAGTTGAAGGAAGTCCTACCTCGACTGCTTGTGGCAAGTTCTGTTTGCATTTTTTTTCTTCCTTGTGGGATCTTACAGCCCAGCAGGCTCTTGGCCGCCTTAAATCTTTACCCTTAACAGATCGTGTCTTCAGGCAATATATAAACCTCACATAAAGGTAAAAGTCTTGAACACATTTTCTCTTGAGACACAAATGTCAATAGGTTTGAATTATGGACCTGCTGTAATTAAAAACCACATAACTCGTTGTTTTTAAATGCAGTTGTTTTACTTAATTGATTTTGCCGCCAGTACCAAAGAATTAATTAAATAAATAAAATGCACCTTCCTAATGAATTACTGGAGGCAGGTGAGTCTGTGTTGGTATCTAATTACTGAAAATGCTCCAGTTTGTTGCTAGCAGTAGTTTTCTGTGGAAGGGACTGGGAGAGAAAGGGTAGAGTGGGAGGGGGCTCATTCCTTGGCAGCTGCAGGAGGGAACAGGCTGCTCCTTGTAGTATTTTTCTTCCTTTTCAGCAAAAAGAGTATTCGTTTAAGGATTTGCATGAAGACTTTGCTTAGAAGGTCTTTATTCATATTAAATTGCTAGGTTGCTGCAGCTTCCATCTTTAATTACCTTTTAAAAAGCAGGTTATAAAAATGCACTGACATTCTTTCTTTTTTGTTACTGCATAAATTACAGGCTTCTCAACTGCTCACTTGAAATCAGTTGAGCCCACGAGAAGGGTAGGACAGGTTCCCTTTGCTGACTTCTGGAAACCTCAGAGCTTATGTTCACCTTGCCCTACAGAGCAGGACAAGAATCCTCAACTAGCATTACATGAACTATGCCTGAAGCCACATATCTATGTTGGCCCTTTCTGTGAGCTGACTGACTGTGTGGTGGGGCCTGGCTCATCAGCCAGACCAAAATTGCACTACCATGGTCTTAGTGTTTGCGGAGCCTGTGCTGCCTGGTGCTGCAGAGAGACTCTAGCAGGGTGCTGTGTTATGCAGGGCAAATGGGCCTTTGCCCTCTCCCATTGTCTCACCTGTATTTACCTTGGATTTTGCTTCCTAGACCTGCTCCAGGTAAATCTATTTCATCTTCAACTCACCCTGTAGTCTAGTCCTGAATTTCTCAGCCAGAGCTTCTAATAATTTCCTGTCTTGCTTGCCAAGTGCTTTGGTGTCCCTGATTGGTGCTTTTTCTGAGTTGAGAGGACTGGTTACTTTTACAGAAGGTGTGATAAAGTCCATCACATTAAACCTGCTGTTTTCAGGCCAAGTCGTCAAGGTTGAAACAGCAATTTTTGTCCCCTTGCCCTCAATGCAGCCCTTAACCACTGCTCCCAGTCATGTGCTGGTTTTCACCAAGTAAGCTAGCTGCTGCTGCTGTAATGCACAGGAATACGTACTGTCAGGTTTCAGGGGTGATGGTGGGTGGTATTAAATACCTGCAAAAGAAATACATGCAAAGGATCAGCTGTTGGCTTCTGCGCTCAAGATGCTGACCATAATCACTCCATTTTCAGGACAGCCTGAAGAAGTGTCTCACATAGTGCCTGGCAACTACAAGTCCAAGATGAAACGTGCTGCTGGGACTCTGTCACAGGTTTCTGTAAGCAGAGTATCTCCAGGGCATTCACTCAGAGGCCGAACATTGACCAGGCTAAGAGAGGAGACAGAAGAAGGGTGAAGGGGCTGAGTCTTCCCAACTTTGGCACATGAACTTTCTGGCCTGTGGGTAGGGCTTTCCTGAGAATAGCTTCTCTTATCCCAAGCTGATGCTTCTTTCTCTTTTCTTGGCAGATAAAAGAGCTCTTTATGAGTTTTGAGGACACTCCCTTGGGAGCAGCATCACTAGCCCAGGTACACAAAGCAGTGCTGCAGGATGGGAGAACGGTGGCAGTGAAAATCCAGCATCCCAAGGTCCAAGCTCAGAGCTCCAAGGATATTTTGCTCATGGAGGTAAAACTACCTGTTGACTTCAATTACAGAACAATTGCCATTGAAACGTATAGGGACCACATTCACCCATGGTGTAAGCAGGTAAAACAACTCCAACCTGTGGCTTTGAAACCTCCACAGAGATCAATGCTGTCTTGCAGGAATAATACAGAAAATGAGTGAGGATTGCAATGCTGGTGATTGTGTGGACGGAGAGACTGAACAATAGGGTAAGAGGGAAGGAGGGCAGAAGGAGAAGACAGGTAAAGATGAATGACATCATTGTTAGTCCATATAAAATTTAAGAAGTAGAGAGTGAGTCCTGAAGTCTCTTTTCAGCCTGTGTGCCCATTAATTGGTCTCAGTTCTCCTGTAGTCAGGGCTGTGAGTCCAAGGAAAATCATTGTCCATGGTTAGCATGTTTTTTTCAATTACATTCTAGTGTGGATTCAACAGTGGACAAGGTTGCTATGATTCAGTTTTGTTTCTAGATCAGCTCTTTAGTGCTGAACTGATTCATGGTAGAAACAAAAACACTGAAATGCAGAGAGGGTTGCCTAGGAGGGGCAAATACACAAATGAGGGATTCAGCTAGGAAAGAAGTTTCAATGCCTAGCTCCTGCTCCTCTCATGAATGGTGGGTACCACTCTTATATCCCAGTGCAGTGCTGTAGCTTTTCCCAAACTTCTGAGTCTAGCCATGGAAAGGAGGAAATGGAGGAAAAACTACTGTACCGCATTGCAACAGACAAAGATGCCAGCGATAAGGTATAGAACATGAAATGGACACAGGGCTGAGGTAGAGGAGATGGAAAGGATTAGGTCTGTAAGTGGTAACACTAAAGCTTTTTGCTCTCTTAATAAAGCATATGTGTGTATATATACATATGCCTGTATCTACAGTAAGTGCACATTAATTGGCAGATACGTAGGTCCATGGTACTACAGAGGGGAAGCTTAACCTGAGAAGTTCCGATGAGTGCTTGGAGGGTATTGCTGATGCAGTAAAGCAGTTCTCCATCACAGAAGATCAGAAATCAAAGATTCTGGCATCAGCCTCTCAGAGTACCACATAACTAAAGCTTCTCTAGGCAATTAAAATACCCTGCTTTGAGCAATCCTGGCTAGTCTGCATAGAAGCACAGCTGTTTCCAGCTGGGGCACATTAGTTTACAGCTGGGTATTAATTTGAACTCATAGCGAAAGAAATTTTTGGGTTCCAAAGAGATGTCCCAGTAAGATAGGATCTGTTTTAGTGCTGGTTTGAGAACACCCAACTGTTTGAACTGGTTTTGGGTCCAGCTGTAGATTTGAATTTGATTCAGATCTTCTCCATCACTCACTGCAGTGGTCTGCCCAATGAATGTGTTCCTGTGAGTCATCACATGCACAGCACTTCTCAGTGGGCTTATGACATCCTTCACTCCCTCCCAAAACCAAGTGGCAGATGAGCAGTCAAGGATTAAGGATGAGCAGGTAATGAAAGAGTATGGGATCAGGGCAATAAGAGGATTCTGTGTGAATGACCCAAAACCTGTGTTTACCTTGGGACATTTACCCTTCTAATAAAACATACCTCCTCATACCATGTTGCTGTGATTGCTGATTATGCTGGTAAGAGACATTTAAACAAATTATTTTACAATGATTCCTGTCTTTTCTGGCTTTAAACTATTGCTTCTGGAAAACTTGAAACTAAATCAGTGTATTTTCTTTTGGTACTTTAGTACTGTACCTCTTGTACAGAAAGTCTACTTTACCATGTGCATGTTGTATATATATACACAGATATGGGAAAATAGCTCAGAACGTGACACATAGTTTGTTTTTAAAAGGTCTCTCTTGTGGAGTCTTGGCTTACATGCGTGATTGTATCCTTGTATGGAACTGTTTTGGTGTAGACTGCATAGAAAGCCAGATAACATGCACTAATGTTCTGGTCCTTTAAGAACCAGACAGGCATTTCAGCTAGGTAAAGAAATTAATTTAAATATTGATGGAGATGGTCTTATTTAGAGACTGATGGGAAGGAATCTGAACAAGAAAAGGTAGCTGGAAAATTCCTAAATCCATTTGAGGTTTCATAGCATCAATGCTGACTCTTTAAAAGTCAGTACAGCGTCTGATAAACCCAGAGAGAGATACCTTACTGCTCTCTATATAATCAATAATTATTTCAAGACAACATGTTAGACAGATGTCAGAAAAGGGGTAGGCAAAATACTTATTAGGATGTCCCTGCTGATGGTCAAGTTGGCAAATTGATTGAAGAGAGCATTTGAAGAAAGTGAAAAAAATGCATGAATTTTCTCACATCAAGTACCAGTGAAATAATCTTGGAGACCCTATGAAGTTTGTGTTCATGTTCATGAAGATCAGTGGTTATATTTCATTTGGGTGACATAAATTTGAAAGGATTTATGCCTCTAGATATAACAGTAAAAAATACAATTCAGTAGTGTCTGGAACCTGGTGATTACATTTTTAAAGGAACATTGAGTTTGCAACTGACATTTAGATAAGAGAAGTTGAGACAGGGTGGAGAACAAATGTTGTCACACAACTGAACAGGAGCAGTGATGGTTCATAAATTTATTTTTGCCATGCATTTCAATGATAGCAGCTTCCTGTGTGTACTTTAAATGTTCCTCCTGCAGTGCAAGGGTTCCCACCTCAGTGGTGGAGATCGAGAAAAGGAAACTGTACTATAACACACACTTAAAAGCCTGCCAGATGAATGTGCAGAACAGGTGAAATAAAGACTGCAAAAATGCATTCTATTTTTTATGTTTTTTTCACTTGTTTTATGACAGAGTTAGTTAAAAATAGCCAAATAAATTATTTTCCTTAAGGTATGGTCCAAATTGTCAGCTTGTGTACATTTGTGGCTCTGGTGGAGAAGCTGTCCCTTTGTTTGAACAGAAAGCATTCTTGGCTGCTGTGCAGCTTTGATTATGCCGTCCAATTGTGTAATGTTGATTCACTCACCCCTTAAATGTTGCTTCAATCAAATGTTTGAAGAAGCTTTTTGCCTGGGATTTTCAAGGTGCTGTGTTGCTGAATATCTAATCCCTTTAAGAAGAAGAGCATTCTATATGGTGGATATATGATACTTGTGAAATACCTTCTCAGCCTTGTAAGGATGGGTTTGCCTGAAGCTGAAGAGCAGCTTGCCCTCTGACCCCGGCCAGAAGTGTTATTTAAATAAAGATCTGTAGCCTACTAACTGTATCCAAACTCCACTGTCTTCTTTGAGCTGCCCAGAGGACTTTCTGTGCTCAGCAATGGAAGAAGTAACATAGAGGTGACAAGTCCTACTTTAAATCCTCCTTGTCTACATTATCTGAGAGCTGTTCAAATGAAGCCAAAGAATGACTTGTAGAATTATAGGACTCAGAAGATAATTGCTCCAGGGCAACACCCTTGGTGAGATCTGGCCATGTGGCCTCTTCTCCAGAGCTTTGTTCTCTTACTTCTAGGCAGCAGCCAACTGGCCTCTCCTTGACGTGTGTGCTATCATTTAACTCCTAGATGTACCTTTTTCTGTGGAAGTGTAGGCCAGAATTTGTGTTACATGACCAAGGCATGACACTGTGTTGTGTGTGATACTGCAAGAACCCTAAAAGCACGTTTTTTTTTTTTTTTTAATCTGTAAGTTATATGGAATGATCCTATCGAAACAGCACTGTGTGTAGCTGTGTGGCTTTGGAGCCAAGATTCAACTGATTGTCTTTTTCCTTGTTCTCAGGTTCTCCTTTTGGTTGTGAAGCAGATTTTTCCAGATTTTGAGTTCATGTGGCTGGTGGAAGAAGCTAAGAAGAATCTGCCCTTGGAGCTAGATTTCCTTAATGAAGGCAGAAATGCTGAGAAGGTTGCTCATATGCTCAAAAACTTTGACTTTCTGAAGGTAAGGAAACACATGTTTCTCTCTATATGTGTGCATTAATAGTCTCCCTTACTGTGTCTTATTCCCCTCATTCACCAAGTGGAGGAACCATAAGGAGGAAAAATGGAGTTCAGCCCCTCTCAGTTGTTCGTCCTAGACTGCTCTGCTAATACAGACCAGAAAATGCTCTGAGACATGCTTTCTCTTTGTTTGTTCCCTACTGTATGCTCTCTTTTGGGTCAGGAGTGGTGGCTTGGAACCAGCAGTCTCTGAAGCCTGCTACTCATTTTTCCAAGTTTTCTTTCTGAATTTCATTTTCATTTTCTTTTTGAACTTCAGAGACTGTGAATTTGCCGTTTTTTGCTGAGCTATCTGATGATACCTTTCCTTGGGCTCTATCTCAATTGAGAGCAAGAAATGGACATAGAACAGAAAAGCTAGATTGATACTGATGATGTCAAGTAGTATTGAGGATGCCTTGTATCTCAGGAAGAAGCATATTTGCACAAGTCCTTCCTACTGCAAAAAAGCACACTCACTCTAGAATCTATCCTTCATACACATCTGTGGCCAATGCATTCATGTTCCTTCAGACAGAAACCGAATTGCACCCATGTGGTCTTCTGATACTTTTACTCTCCATCCCCTGCCACACATTTAGGCCACTGATAAATGTCTCAAGTACAACCAGACATGTACACATCTCATTCTTGCAAAGACATAAGGTCACATCTTCAAAGTCTCATGTTCCGAAATCTTTTGCTGACGTACAAGAGACACAAGCCTCCAGTGTGTGCTTTCTGGAAACACACAGTGTCATGGTTGCAGTCACTGATGTGACTGTGCCCATGGCACATACAAAAAGGTAGCAAAAAACGCACCCTGCTGTGCACCTTTCTGTGTGCACACTTCTAAATGAGCTTGTTGTTTATGCAGAAGTTCCAAGACAGAAGTGACAGAGGTCTGAAATAAGGTGAGTTTTTGTTAGGGTTTACAGGCTGATATATCCATTTTTCCTTGCTTCTTCCATGTAAGGGCTGTAATTCCATGTTGTCTAATGCCAGCTTTGGAGCTCCTTTTGGAGCCCAGTGGCAGCAGTGGCTTTCCCATAGACACAGATAGCTAAAAGCCACCACATGGAAGGCCGAGGCCAATGGTTTTGATGACTGGGTGCTTATCAAAAGTGTGTCCCTTGCAGCTGTAAGTAGCATACTAGGAAGGAAATCCCCATGGAGATGGCCAATCACCTCCTTGCTGAGGTAAGGAGCTATCGTGATATCAATATGTGTAACAATAACAGATTACTTGAGTTGGCTGAATAATGGATCCTCCCGTCTGACCTGCCAATTCAGAGACTTGTTCATCACCTAAAAGCAGCAGAAGAATTGGGCTCCTGTATCATAAATTTTCCTAAAAACGCTAGAAAGCTGAGAAGTAGATTTTTGTGCTGTGAACCTGTTTGAGCTTTTAAAGCCAGAGATAAATTATTTCCACACACAAGCATTAGAGCCAAACATCTGTGAGTAATTAAAAAAAAATCACTGAAGAATTTGGCTGTGATTGAGAGAGGCATCTCCGACAGCATGAATATCACTTTGCAAGCCCACTGACTTGCCTGTGTAAATCCTGAGACAAGAATGAGTGTCATCAGAAGTGATCTAAGGCATCAGTGAGCTAGATAGGATGGGGAACTGTTAGTTTTGGAGTTAGCAGGCTTTTTCACCAATCTAGCTGCAAAGAATGGGCATCCAGATAAGCTAGGGAGGCTGTGAGTATCTGAATCTGCCTTGCTCATAGTGGATCTATGGCATCAAAGTCTAAGCAAGGTTCACATGCAAAGTATACCAGGAGTGTTGAATGGTGGGACTGAGGGACATTGAAATTGTTCAGCAAAGGAGCCTTTGATCTAAAGTGGCACACACGTTGTAAAGTAGAAGTGGTCTCTCTAGGATAGAAACAGGAGGGAAGCAGATAGTTTGTAAGGAACTGGGATATTGTCAATAGTTAAAAGCAACAAATTCTGCTTGTTCAGGAGCTATGATAAGCTACAGTGGTCTGGCTGGTCATCCTGTGGTTTTGGTCAGTTGGTGGACAACACCTCTTACTTCTTCCTTTCCTGTCCCAAGGTGCTGGTCCTGAGTCCATGGCTGAGTCAAGAGGGTGAGGAGAGGAGACTGCACAGCTGGCTTACTATTTGCAGGATCCAAAACAGTAATGGGAGTGGGCAGAGCTCCCTTATGTCTTTGCTAAAATGTACATGTGTGCCTTCACCCATGTGCAAAAGCACATTTGGGCAGATTGAGGGTTTGGTCAGCACAGTAACATGAGGAATTTCAAAAGGGAATTCAGCAAAATTGCTGTTGACAATAGGGACTTCAGCATGGGAGAATTTTGGGAGTAGAGGCTGGAAAAAGGGAAGCCAGCCTGAGTGACGCTTTTGTCACCGCCTCCCTGGATGACACCAGATCTCTTCTGGTACCTCACTCAGCTTGATCTACCACAGCTTGAATGAAAGGGGCTTTGACATTTTACACTCGTTACTGTGCTGTTGGCAATAAGATAGTTAAGGATCTCCCAGGGTTTCTGTGACAAGTCCCTTATTTGTGACACTCGGTTTTTCTCCCAGTTCAATTGCAGATGGCCTAAGTATGCAGGGTTTGTCAGCTCAAAGGTGTTCGTGTTCCAAGGGGCACTGCGGAGATACAATTTATGGCGATGGCTTATAATTTTTAAAGCTGCCTAAGTGGACCCTGTGCATAGCAAACAAGATGCAGTTCCTGTCTAAAGGGGCTGAGTGGATGATTCAGAAACTTGCTATAGGTACTAGTTAAACAGCCCAGCTAGAGGAGCTGCAGAGCAGGTAAGAAAGGTATCTCAGACATCACTGGGAATGGGAGGTGGTCAGGATCCTGTAGAGCGTGATCAAAACTGTTGCATGAGATCAGATCCTACTGTAGTTGAATTGGTGTATTATCCTTGTTCACATTACTGCTGTCCTATGGAAGAGGCTGATAGATGGATTGTGCTTATCAAAAAAGCCAAGTCCTTGCTTCAGCTGCTTATATTTTTACTCCTTTTCTGGGACTTGTGTGATATATTCTCCTTCCTTTCATAAGCTGTTGCCATACCTAACCTATCTGTTTCTGTTTCAGGTCCCCAGGATCTACTGGGAGCTCTCAACAAGTCGTGTCCTTCTCATGGAGTTTATGGAAGGAGGACAAGTGAATGACAGGGCCTATATGGAGAGGAATGGCATCAACGTCAATGAGGTAGTTTCTCAGCCATCTTTTAATTGGGCATGCTGAGCAATGCAAAACTGATTTTGACCTTGATGGTGAAATGGAGGCTGACAGGACAGGGACGGGGAAGAAGAGTAAGCACACACAGATGTGGACAGAGCAATCAATCTGAGAGATCTCTGTTGTTGTGCTCTTCGGAAAAGTGCATAATCCCCTTCGAGGAACACTGTCCCATAGGCTGCAGAGCTAGGGAGATCTTCAAGGAGATAAAGTGAAAGACAACCGTGTTCTTACGTTAAAGACACCCATAGTTTGTTCCAACGTAGAAGTTCCTGTTACCCTAAAGGAACAACTTCAGTTTCTGATTTTTTTTATCTCATGGACATTGATATTAAGAGAGATTTGAAAAGTTCTGTCTGTAGCAAAACACGGTCAGCTCCATTCATCTGGACAAGTCAACTAGTCCAAAGTGAGAGTTGTTCTGTTGAGTTTATCCTAAACTTCTGCTATAGGCAGAGGTGAAATCTAGCCCACACACTCAGATAGAAGAGTGAATATTCCTCATGTCTTGAGATAGTCAGAAGGGCTTATTTTGATGCACTAAGGGAAGGGCTCTTGAGCAATATGTACATTTATATTTTGAGGTGGGCTTCCTCATAGATCTCAAGACAGCAGATCTATTTTGAGATTGAGGTAGTTAGCATAGTGTAGCTCCCTGTGATTTTCTTTGAATTTTCTCAGACTGCTGGACATAGCAAAGTTGTAGAGAAACAGCTAATTTCAGTTTTTCTAACTTACAGAGGCTTTTGCTTGTGATATGAGCAATGTAGGGTGAACATTTCTGCTAATTTTTTTTTTATCCATGCCTTTTGTTTATTCATGTTTTGTGATGACTTAGCACAATACGTTCTATGCAGCATTGAAATCACATACTTTTCTGAGTATGAACTGGTCTCTAAATAATAGCTACAACGTAATTTTTAAAAAGTTGTCTACAGACTTCTACTACTGCAAAGTATAAGCCTTAGAGAGTTCCAGCCATCTGTCAGGTAGAGGATGTTGCTCAGCTCAGTGGTAGGACTGAATTTTCTTTCTTCCTATTCTCTTCCCACTGCCTGAAATTAATGATTAATTTTTACTGATTGCCAACAAAGCAAGGTAGAAAGGAGGGAATACTGAGCCTGTCAGAATGATGTGATGGGAAAAGAGGTCTGTTATTATGGCCACAGTAAGATGAGGTCGGGGCAGTGCACACCCCAGGCTTCTCCTGCAGCAAGTTGCAGCAGATAGGGACAAATATTGCCGAGGTTAATTATTGGGCTGCTGCTGTTGTTGCCCTGAGTAAAGGAGTGCATGGAATGGTGGGGAGGTGAGCAAAAGGCAGCAGACACTGAAAGGAGCATGAGGAGGGGGTGGCAACCCAGGTTTCAAAACTGTGACCTGGCTTATAATATGACAGCAATCTTGGCTTTCAAGAGATGCATTAGGTCCCTATAAATCACCAGAATATATTTATTTTATCAATCTCTCTATCATTTTACTCCATTTTGTTTTATGGTGTGGAGAAAGAGGAGTCTTCACTAAGCAAGATTTCTCTTTTGTGACAATGCAGCCTTGAAAAGCAAGCTGAGCCTCTCTCCTCTAAATGGAAAGGATCCCTGAGGTGAAAGCTCCCTTCAAACCAGGTTACTGACATTTACTTAATACCGTCTGTAGCAGGATTATCATTAAAGCTGCCCAAAAGCACATTAATCTCTCTGGATCCGTCCAAGTGCTGGATTGTAATGGCATTTAATCAGAGAAGGCTTTGATTTCTAAAGACAAGTGCAAACACTGAAATATCTGCCTGTGGAACAGTTACTTATTCATGTTCAAGTGTACTTGTACACTGTAGTGTCGCTGAGGAGGAACATGCAACTAGGATATTGACAGTGAAAGGGAAATTTGGAGAGGGGAGTTATCAAGAATAAGCTGGCAGGAATTTTAAGAGGAGATGAACTTGGCAGGGCTAAGTAGGGGACATCTGGAAATTGGGCTCTTCCTATTTTAAAACACAATAACTTTTGCAGTCTTGGTTGGGAAGGTGTATTTGGAAGAAGTGGATAGACCGGGGAAGAGAGAAAAATTAGACTGAGGGGCTCTCAGGGGTTTTGTAGCATACTGTATACAGGAGGAAAGGAAGGGCAGCAAGGCTACTTAGAGCATGGATTTTTAAAGAAGATCCTAAATGGCACAAATATTCTTTTTGCATCCATTCTGATCATACCTGATTCATTTACAGAGATCTTATTTGTTTACAAATCTTAACATTATCTTTGGTCTGCTGCATGGATTCTCTGTGTCCTTCCCTGTGAGTTCTCTGCCTGTCTCTGCAGAGGCTGCTTATCAGCAGGCTCTAGGACCTGTGGAGCTTCCAGATGTGCTCATGGCATGTGCTGTATTGCCTCAAATAAACCAGCCAGCTCAGGTAGCCAAGTGAAGAGTCCCCATGATCAGCCTGACTTGGATTTGAGTCAAGGAAAGGAAATGATGCCATGTACTTCAGCTCGCTGAGAGCCTGGTAACGAGCCATGGTTGATTCAGAAGTCAGAAAAGTGTTTTGTCCAGCTGAGAATTGAAAGCAAACAACTAAGGTACTTAAGATGAGCTACTGTGTGCAATTATTGCCATCTGTTACTCCATCCTACGGTGGCTTTTTGCTTCTTTCTGTTACTAAATGGGTTCTGCACTGAAACGGTATCTCTTAGCTCGATAAAGAGCCCAGTACCTCCCTGTAGCTGACAGCTTTGCAACTTGAAATACGCTTTCAGTGTGGGATTTACTCTTCTGCCAAGAGTCAGGAGCTGTAGCTCTGTAGCTGCTAAAATTTAAGTGGGATTTCCCAGGGTGGGATCCTTTTGTCGGCAGTGGAAACCTCTCATGTCTCAAGTATTTGTGCTTATAACTCTCAAGTGTTAGATGAAGCGGAGCATGAAGAACACTGTTTCTGAGGAAAATGGCTATTCTTGCTCTTTGCACTTACTGAGTTAGTCTGAGAAGAGATTTCTTTGCAGATTCTCCTACATTTCATCTTGTCCGAAGCTTAGTGAAATTCACAAGGCAATGATAAGCAAGAATAGTGACCTCCAGTATTTTCAGCTTTTGAGCTGTGCACAGACACCAGGTAAAAGAGTTAAATTACACACAGACCTGTTTCTTACTGAAAGTTGGTATTGAGCATCAATGTCAATCAATCGCTTAAGTCTCAACAAGATGTTTTACATTAAATCCAAGGAAATAAAACTGCATTTAAAGGCAAGGGGAATGGTCCCCATGATCATTTTGGGTCTGACAGATATGCAAGAAACAATTAAAAAAACAATGACTAGTCTTCTCTAGCTGTGTCCTTTTGAGAATCTGTGCAAACTTGACGAGTTAGTCCCTTAGTTCCCTGGGTGGATGAGTCAGTGTTTCTCCCCACTTACATGCCATGGAAGATGGAGCATTGAGCATGAAAATAATTTCCTAAGTCCCCAACAGTGAGTACAGGGCATGCTAGGACTGCACTCCAGGAGTCCTAAAAACTATCCCTGTATCTTAATAACATCAAGTGTGTTCAGACATCATCTTGCTGTGATGCTAGATCACTGCATAGTAATAGTACTGCCTAAGAGAGCACTTTTGATTCTCACAACTGGATCACAGAGGACAGAGTGTGAAATCAGATCTCTTGTGTGACCACCCTAATCTACTGTGGATAAGAGCCATTTCAGAGCTGAGGCAGAGAAGGCTTCAAATTGTGGCTATTCTCCATCCACACCCATTGCTAATTTGACACTAGTTTAATTGGGCAGAATTGCCCTAGCAGGATTAAGCAAAACCTTAGACAATGGCTGTAATAACAACAACGAAAGCAAGCAAAAACCCAATACAGTCTTCAATCCAATTAACCTTCGATTAAGGTTCCAAAATCAATGTTATTATTTTGGCCGGAGGAGGTAATATTGAGCCCTGAGAAATGAGCTGCACAACGACCTTTACTTTTAATGAGATCAATAAAAGTTAGTGTCGCCATCTCTTAAAATAATTGGCAAATATTACAGCCAAATTAAGGCCAGAGACTAGTATCTGCTCCTGATCTAAAGAGACAGTCACAGATGGAGGTGGGATGGGAAGGGATGATGCCCTATCAGGCAGTTTCATCTAGGACTTATCAGGGACAGGCAGTGAGATCATCTCTACAGGACCATGACACAGTATTTTTCTCTTTGCTCTTCTTCTTCATGTCAGTTAGAGGTATGGAGCCAGAACCACTCCAGATTGCTTACAAGTCCAGGAGAGTATCAGTGACTTTCCCCAGATAACCCAGGCTGGTTTGTTACATTGCATTATATCATGCTACCCATGAGGATGATATATGTGCTTTTTACTGTAGGAATACTCATAAGCTCAAATTTGCATGCATTCTTTCTTTTCTGAGAGATTTCTTGCTAACTCTTGTGTATTGGTGTTTTTAAAGATACTTGTGATGAACTCTCTAGAGTTTTGTTACTATCATGTTGCTCTGACAGTGGGTGTGCTGATTTATTGAGGGGAGAGCTGCATACAGGGGCAAGAGTGACAGGTTGTCTAGGCAGTAACACATTGTGGCTATGTACATATACAAGAAGAAATCTATTGCTGCAGGTACCTGCACTGCAACTTGGGAGTTAAGTGACAGAAATACAGTAGGTGTACCTGTTAAAATATTTGGTACACTGGATATGACTCTGTTAACTAGAGAAAGTGGGGATTAGTAGGGAAATTGCAAAGTAGGTAAGAAACTCATAGAGGCAATGGTGGAAAGAAGTTAGCATAGCGGAGTTTTGTGGGATCTCGTTTGAGAAACTGGTGATGACCTCAACACAAACAGAACTGTATCAAGGAGATTGCTGATGACACCAAGCTGAAAGGTCTGACATTGTAGAGGAGGATCAGAGTAGCAATAACACTTGTTGGCTTTGAGGACTGAAGTGGTAGAAAGGGATAAAAAGGAGCAATGTCAAGTGAAAAGTCATGTGCTTGAAAACTAATGAGAAGAGTTTCTTAAATATACTGAGAGATAGTCAGAGGGAAGTGCCATATTAGAATTAACTTTAGGATATTAGTCGCAGGATGTGTGTCTTTCCTGTGCAGTGCAACTGCAAAAGGCACGTGGACTCCTAGGACACACGAGGTAAAGGGGAATCTTGTAGAAAATGGGGCATATTTCTGCTGTTTTTTATGCTGATTCCTATCTGACTGGTGGACACATTGGGGTAGTAAATACTGGGGAGGAACAGAACTAGTTAAACTCTAGGATTATGCTAGCTACGGAAAAGATTTAAAGTGAACGTCATTAAAGTTAGGCTGGGATTTAGGGGAAACATTCTGACCATCTGAAGGGTAAATCTTTGGGACAGCTGCCAAAGTCATACTTTCTGCCTTACATATTTCTGGTGAACTTGACCAGTTTATAGAAGGACTGTGTGATGCTGTACAATAACAGCCCTCAATGTCTGCACTGCATACTTATTTTCTTCTGTATTTGTTTTTAACTCACATAGCACAGTTTGTGATATGTAACATCCTTCCCAGATTGCATAAGTAAAAAGCACTTCATGTGCTTGGGTTGGTGAAGAGTTACTCCCAAGTCCAGCTGTTATACATGTATCTGTCACTCCATTGTTTGTTGTCAGCAATCTGTTTATTCCTCAGGTCTGGGGTTTTTTTTCAAAATTAAAACATTGGGCTGAAAATATGTGGTTTGCTGACATGGTGTCGTGGTCACATCACATAATTTGGCAATGGCAGGTTGGTATTTGCATTGACTGGTAAGGCCACAGGCTCACTTGGTGACTGTAGTCATCATGTTCTGCTGCAGCACAGACAGGCAAATTTAACTTCTTTTAGGCATTAACACACCTTTGGGCAATAGGCAGGGACATGCCTCTGTCCAGACCCAGAGTCTGATGTCATCCTGATATATCAAGCTAAGCTCTGCTTGCTGATCAGCATAGTTTTTGTTCTTATGTGTTATGCCTAAATTATGCCATTCATTATTACACCCGCTTTTGCCTGGTTGTATTTCTTGTAGCACATACAGAACTACAGGTGCTTCTGCTTCCTTGCTATTCAAACCTCCTAACTCGTAGACTGTTCCTCCTCTGCCATTCCTTAGCCACCTTTGGAATCTTCAGCTCTTTTAATCTTTTTTCCAAGTAAATGTCTCCTGCATCCTGCTCATTTATTTCCTTTCTCTGAACTCCCTCTGTGCAGTCTGCATCTCTTGAGTTAATGATGTGTCTGGAAGTGAATGCAGAATTCCAAGACTGATTATTATTTTTTTACAGTGTGCAGCAGAACAATGCTGAGGGACACTGGTAATGATAAAGACCTTGTTTTGTTGGATGATAAACAGGGAAAGGACTGATGACCTCTTTGTGTCATAACAAAAAGCCTGTGTGTTAACTGTGGTCTTTGCTTCTGTAAATTATTGCAACCTTTTTTCTAATTTGTGATGCACCTTCACCCTGAGGTCTTGCATAGCCTAAATGTGTGCTGAATTCCTCCCTTCTCCTGAGCAGAGGTGTTCATAAGTCTGTTTCCTCATTTCACCTAGCCGTGTTCTTCCAAAGTGAATTCTGTAGGTATTATTTATCCAGTGGCCTTCTCAATAAGGGTGGAATAAGGGCCCGAAGTGACAAGGCACAATACTGAAGAATTAATGTATATAAAGGTTTCATGTTTTTTTCCTAAACTTTTTCTCAAAAAACATGAGCTCTTTTTGTCTGAGTTATAATGATAGGTCAATATTCATATACTGCACTTTAAGACCTAGAGTGTAAAGCTTCCTATTTTGTTTAGAATTTGACAGTATTGTTTTCTATCTTAATTTATTTTGTATCCTATTTTAGAGGTATGACAACAGACAGAATTATGTGAAAATACTTTGGTGTGCACCAGAGTTCCATGTTAAATTTTTTCCAAAAGTGAAGACTGTTTATATGCTTGCATCATAAATCCGTGTAACATATCTTCTGTACGCTAATGAAATTGTACAGAATACATTCATATGTCTTAAATAAGTCATAAAATTTAGTTAAAGATTCTGGAGATACTCAAGGCTGCATGTTGGGGAATAGGTAAATGTAAGTACAGAGGGAAGAGAGAGGATGGAGATCTTGCAGTGAATATTGTCTTTTACCCATGACACAGCCTGTGAGTCTGAGCAGGGCTATGACC
This sequence comes from Sturnus vulgaris, assembly GCF_052056855.1. Lineage (NCBI taxonomy): Eukaryota > Metazoa > Chordata > Aves > Passeriformes > Sturnidae > Sturnus > Sturnus vulgaris. Next base: position 27,229,221 of record NC_142248.1, read on the forward strand.
CCTCTATTTTCATGGGAGGCTGGGAAGATGGATCTCAAGCTGCTTTTGTGTTGCATTATGGGCTGCAAGAGGCTATGACCATAGATTTATTTAGTCACCTTTCTGCTGATGGTGACTCAGGAGGGGGGACATTCTCTGCATCTGGAGCTTGCAGCCATATCATAAGATGCTATTAATGAGGGTGGCATGGATAACCTGGTGAGAGGCATTTTTGTAGGATATTTGGGCTTGGAAGGGAACCTCAGGAAGGCTTCTGTCAAATCTCCTTCTAAGGCAGGGTCAGTTATGAGGTCAGACCAGCTTACTCAGGGTGTTAGCCAGTCTGGTCTGTAAAACCTCTTAAGGATGGAGATTGCACAGCCATTCCAGCCATGACCAATCAATAGGTAATGAGTATGAGGCATCATCTTGGGCCCCAGATTGTCCCCAAGTCCTCATCTTCAATAATTCTATGCTTCTTCATGCCCTTGGAGGACAAGTAGCTGAGATAGTGAGGGCCGAGTGTGTGCACCAGTGTCAGGGTTGTTGCTGTGATCAGTCATAATATCTGAGTCCATTCCTTCTAGTGTATGGGCCCCTGGGAGGCTTTGTGAATGAGTGACGTGATGGGATTAAAACAGACTATTTGGCATGTCCTTGGACTGTCAGCAAGGGCTACTCAGCTCTTATATGAGGTCACAGCACCTGGTACTTTGTAGCTATCTAATTTTAGAGCTTGCCAATCAAGAAGACTTGTAAGGGTCACGTCATGGCTCTAGTGATCTCTGCTGGTGATTCAGAAGGGAAAACATCACTCCCCTCAGTCAGTACTTAAAATAACACCTGCATGGTGTTAGGGAAGCTGCACTACAGGAGATCACAGGGCTGTGCTGTTCTGTCTGTGTGGGTGATGGGGTGGGCCAGCATTCACATGATTCAGCAGTGGTTCCACTTGAGGGACAGAGGATTGTTTCGCCTGATCTTACCACTGTCCCTGTTGGTGCTGCAGGAAGGGTTCTTGTTCTTTCTCCTCATTTGTAGTTACTTGGCCACTATTCATAGTGAATGCTCTCAGAGGTGGCTACATTTCAGAGGTGGGTAAAGCAAACCCTTTCTTGTCTGTCTGGTTTTCTGCAGGATGAGCTGTCATTACTATCCGTGTTACCTTTTCTACAACCTCTGCTTATGGGGACAGCTGCCAGTTTGCTGCTTACAGACTGTGTCTGGAGATATGTTTGGAATAGTTTATCATGACTGTCCTTCAATTGCTGGTTCAGCACTCTGCTGTGGAGCACTGTGCCTCTCTGGGATGGCAGGGAGGGCTGGTGGTGGGATGGCAGGGCAAGGCTGCTGTGTTGGTGCATGGTAAGGGATTGATCCCATGCCCTGGGGATGTTTGGTTTCTCCTAGGAGGTTTTTTACCTTAATAACATCTCCTGGTGATAAGGAACAGTAGTATGGAGGGACACAGCAGTGACAAGATGTTTTTCACAGTTTTTCTGTGCTTCTTCATCTTCACAGACATTGCAAATCAGATTAGCATGGGTCTGAGGAAAGGAAGAGGGAAAGTGGGAGAAAGTGTGATGGAGAGAGGGGAGAGGGAACCCATGCTCACTCTGGTGGGCAGACTGACCAGCTGAGTCTCTCCCCACCCCTTCTCCACCGTGTCCTGTTGCCATCCATGGATGGAAACACTTGAGTCTTCCTCAAGCAGTCTAACCCACCTCAGCAACAATTTCCTTGCCTTCCCTGTGAATTCCTGTCTGCCACTATCTGCTGTCCCACTTTCCTCCTCATTACCAGAAACCCCATTCCTACCCACAGGTACTATCTCTTTTTAGACAAGTGTCTTTAAATAATACATGATCCCACAAATACTGTCATAGTGCTCCCTGAATGCCCATGACCACTCTGCTACCTGTAGATGTCAGCAGCCACCCTGTGCCTCCATCAATGTGAGGAGCTGCAGGAGCTCTGCATGGAGATATCAGTATATACAGACCCTTGCTTCCTGGGTTGTCACACAGAGACTGCCTCCCCTCCCCAGCAGACATCCTACTGTGGGTGGCAGTGTGTGACCATCTCTTATCTCTTCACAGATCTCTCGCAACTTGGGGAAGCTCTACAGTGAAATGATCTTTGTGAATGGCTTTGTGCACTGTGACCCACACCCAGGCAACGTGCTAGTGAAGAAGTGCCCAGCCTCTGGCAAGGCTCACATTATCCTCCTAGATCATGGGCTCTACCAGGTATGTAGGTATGAGGGGCTTCCAGGGCCTTGTGAGGCTGCCTTTGGGCATCAGGCTGCAGCCTTGCCCCTCTAAATACACATGAATACATTTTTCCTATTACTTCTATAACCCTCCAATGATATTTTTTGACTCTGAAATGGAGGATAGGGCACAGGTAAGGGGTGCAAGACTTTCCCCCGTTTCCTGTCCTCCATGGGCTTCTGGGGATCATGTCTCCCTTCCCAGGTGCTGAGCGAGTCATTCCGCATGGACTACTGCCACCTTTGGCAGGCCCTCATCAAGGCTGATATGAAGAGGGTGCAGAAGTACAGCCGACGGCTTGGGGCAGGGGATTTATATCCTCTCTTTGCCTGCATGCTGACTGCCAGATCTTGGGAATCTGTCAACAGGGGCATTGACCAGTCACCAGTCTCTGCCAGTGAGGTAGGTCTTGTGTGTTGTTCCCTAACATGTGTCCTTGCTTTTCCTCGGTACCTTTGTTTGTTGAAATCATTTGCACCATTGATAGTGCAGGAGTGCTGGGCAACCTCTGGCAGCTCTGTAGCAATTTCTGCACTGATAGCTGAGCTAGAAAAAGCCAGGACTCCTTCTGCGATGTGTTTTATAGTGGCTGAATTTAATTTCCCCAGATTCACTTGTCATGGGCTGCTTAAATTTTGTGTATTATTTTAATACCTAAATGTTCACTGTTTCTGGCTGGGGAAACATTTGTAGATCGTCCTTTTCTTAAAAAATGTTGAGTGCAGCTGTGCAAGAAACCATCAAGGAGGCTAGGATAAAGTACAGGAGACATAAAGGTTTAGTGGGAAGACATGAGAAGGATAATGCATTATCACTATTCATGTAAATGACTATCAGCACTGATATAAACTCCTAAAACCCCTGGAAATTACCTCCCAATCAAAAACCCTATTAACTTGGAGTCAAGGTTGCTTAACTGCAGATCTTGTCAACTCAATCACTACAAATCTGGGAAATTGCCACTTACATTGTCCACCCTTTCATATCCACACATGCTGGGATCCTTCTCATGCCTCCTTGCCGACCTGATACACACAATACCCCACCTTAAGAATAGTAGCACCCCTGCCCACTGTGCTGTTTCTAGAGAAGAAGATAAAGTGATGTGATTCAGCCAATGGACAAGTAGACACTTGTAAGTAGAAGTGTGTTGTATCCTATGGTTTGCTTTTATCTGCACACATCTGTAGTAGAGAGGATGAAATTAATTTAAGTTGCATTATAATATTGTCCTACGAAAATCTCTTTTAGAAGTTCATTCATTTTGATGGATGTGGCAGAATTTGCTGTACTGGCTTGCCATTATCCATAGCAATGAGTAAGTCAGATACCTTGGGTAATGGACCCCCTCCCAATTATCTGAGTTAATTTCCTGCACATCAGAAATAATATAATGACTGTCTAACAGATCTGTGCTTGATCTGGTGAGTTCTGGAGCTGGTAGCTCCAGAAAAAAAATCAGAGGTGCCAAAGCAAATTGGCACAGTGCTGACTCCAGTAGTACAAGGCCAGTGTTGAATCTGAGTTAGTGAGCAATGTTTATTCCCAACTTGCTTGTGAAGGTTACGCCAGAGGTGTAGCTGCAGCACCCTGTGTGTGCTAATGAACTTTGTCATTGAGTTGAATTGCGTATATGGAACCAGCTCTGTTGTCTTTGTGTACATGACACAATTAATGCTGAAACTAGATAATCCTGCAGCAGATAATGGGGAGCTGAGCAGATTTGCTGTGGCATTAGGAAATGAGCTGCTGCTTGCCCTTACTTTAGAGGTGAATTTGAAAGATTTTATCAGCAGCAAAAGCTGAGCGCTGTGTAGGCAGGTACCATCAGTGCAGAGCTCCAGAGAGTGTGTCTGAGGATGTATCAACATGACAGTAGCCTGCAAGACAAGGAAGCAACCTTCCTGAAACAAAATCTTATCTGTAGTGCTGTACTCAGTCTGGGACACTGCATCTCGAGAAAGGTTTGATGGAACTGGGGCAAGTCCAGTAGGAATCTACAAAGACTAGTGGCCAAGCAGATGCAACCCATGAGGTAAGTCTGAGCAAGTTCGGTCAGAAAAAAATCTAGAAAAGGCAGGTCAGGAAGAGTTGCAGAAGTGATTTTTGAGATTTTTAAAGACTGCTGCAAGCAGGAAAAGCAGTCATAGGTTTAAATTCAACTAAACATGAGAAAAGCCATGTCTAGTGGCAAAGTAGTGAGATACCGGTGCAGATGGTCTGGGGAGGTTTTGATTCATGTTACTGGAGAGTTTTAGGTGCAGGCTGGGCAAATGTAAGAGGATTGCCATAGGTATAGTTGTTCCTGCCTTAAGCCAGAGCCAGGCAGCCTCATCTCATCTGATTTTATGATGTCTTTTGCTGCATCCTGCAGCAGCCTCAGCAGCTGCAGCCAAGAGGCTTTTCTCAGGTCCTGTGGCATAGCTTATTTCTTCCTCTGCACACAGGCTTTGCCCTTGACAGCAAATGACAGTTCTGATGACAGATCATGTGGTTGTTTTGTGATGTGGACAAGCAGCTGGAGCTAAAAATAAAATAAATAGAAAACAAAACCTATGTCTGGAAAATAATGTAGGCTCTGCAATGATGCTGGTTGGGAAAAGGGATAAGAGATAATCAGGGAGGAATTTTCTGCCAACAAATAATGGAACAAAATAACATTTAGGATAGCTAAGCATCTTCTTGCTGAAGCCTTGTGTATCTGGATGGAAGCAGGATACAAAGATTTGTTTGTCAGCAGTAAAGCAACAATGGTGGTGTGTGAATTGTGTACATCCCTGATCATCATGACCTGCATACTCAGTTTGTGCAGGTCTGTTCCTTTATAATAACTTCAAAGTTCACAAAGAGTGAGTGTGAGATCCCACATCATGAAATATAGGCCATCCCTCACTCCAGAGGAGAGAAGTCTTTACGAGCTGTCATTTCCCATAAAGAAATGACACGTTTCCCACTTCCTGTACAAAGTTATTTACTGCCCCCCTGCATGTGTCCTCCTGGATTTTGTAGATTTCAGATGTTCATAATTTCTTTGGATTTCATGTCATGATTCATGTCGCAGCCTCCTGTAGGAAGAGGTAGGGACATGCATGTAGGATCAGCTCCCAGCTATACTGTGCTACATTTACTGGGATGGTGAGGGAACTCTCAGATCTAAAAATGGGAAGAGTCAGGGCTGACTGTCTTGCATGCTCTGGTGGCTTGTCTTTGAAGAGGAGCTCATCTTAAGTGGCTCAGGCTGTAGCCCCTAAGTTATCACTGGGTTCTTACAGTAGGCAATATGTTTGTTGGAGTCTGGAGAACCAGAGAAAATGAAGGATTGCCTTGGACTTACACTCTTTCCTTAATTATCTGCTACTGGCTGCTGTCATACAGGATATAAGTCTAGATCTGACAGATGAAAATTTGACGGTTTTTGATATTTTGGGTTAACATGATGCTTAACTGCATAATTCTCACCTCTGCTGAATTGTGTTGAGGATAGAGGATTAAACTAGGCCTTGGAAACGGCTTCATCAGTATAGCATAGAGCCATCTGTTGCATGGGGCAGCAAAGAGCAAGAAGCCTGGTTGTCTTTGCAGCATGCCTCCACCTTCCTGAGCAATTCTGCTACCTGCAACTCTTCCAGTTTGGAGCTGGTGAGGTGAGAAGTCTCCAAGGGCAGTAATGAGATCTGGTTGCTGCAGGCTGCCTAGGACTAAGAACCAAGATAGCAGTGAATAGCTGTTCTCCTGAGAGGCTATTAATCCTGCCAGTGAGGGGATACGTCATTATCTCACCAAGGGGCAGATGGGATATGACAAGAGTGATCTGTGCTGTGAATGCTGTGCCCAGTGTCTCCAGGAAAAGCAGGACAGAGCTCTGTAGCTTCTGGCCTAGTGTCATGGTCTGGTAAAACACTGTCTCTTCCTGGCAAATCTCAGCTGCATCTGGACCTGGATTTCCCATGTACTCTCACCTTCTCTCTCCTTTCTTCCTGACATGACCTGGCTGGCCACAGGACATGGAGATCCGGTCCAACGCTGCTGCTTACTTGCCCCAGATCACCCAGCTCCTCAACAATGTTCCCCGCCAGATGCTGCTTCTGCTGAAGACCAATGACTTGTTAAGGGGGATTGAGTCAGCCCTGCACACACGGGCCAGTGCCAGCTCCTTCCTCAACATGTCTCGCTGCTGCATCAGAGCTGTTTCTACGTGAGTCTCTTATCCAGGCATCAGAGGCCAGACAGGAAGCAGCAGGAGCTCACTGTCCCTGTGGTCTGGGAGATCAGGGGGATCCCAGGTACAGCAGGCCTGTCAGGGTCCAGTCCCACTGCAGCTGAGCAAGGCAAGCAGGATAGACCTGGAGATGGTGGTCAGAACCAATCAAAAATCCACATGATAAGACAGCATCCTGGTGATAGGGCAGGTCTAAGAACAAACCAGAAAGTCAATATGTAGATTATATCCAGTAGTTCAGGTCCATGGTGATAAGACAGGGCTGAGGGCAAGCAAGGAGGTCAACGTGCGAGTTGGGGTCTAGGCCATGGAGCTTCACAGCAGGGCATGAGCTGGGGACCATTACTCTTCCAATGTAGCTTTGGCAGGAGCTGAAGGTACAGATCTGAGATTACCTGAGGTTCCTGGACCTATGAGCAGAGGGCTGGGGGTGGTTCCAAGCTAGTCAGGGCCATTAAGGTTTATTAGGGCCCCACTCAAGGGGCCTGAAAAGGCTCTTACTTGAGCTCTTGACCTGTTACTATTAGCTGTGGATCTCTTCCCTCATTGTGGTCTTACCCCTTCTCAGTTGCATGTCTCAGCCTCTCTCTGTTGTTCTTATATCCATCACCCTCTCCAGAGGACAAACCTGTCACCCTGGAGCTGAGGACAGGTATAGAGTTGGAGGCCTTAGGTTAAGGGTTTAGGATTTGTCCCCCCAGAGGAGGGGAAGGGGCTTCTTTCCCATTACAGCCATTACCACTGGGCAGTATTTGTTAGTAGCAGAGATCTTAAAGTTCACAGCAGCCTGCTGTTTAAAAGTCAGGAACAGGAGTTGTGCAAGTGATTTCCTTCTGTGAGTTTTATGAATCAATGCACTTCTGCCTCAGATTCCTCATCCTTGTAGATGAAATAACAGTTATTTCTTGGGCTGATGAGGGATCTATGAATCCCAATTAGCCCCTGCTAAAGAAAGGTGGAGAAATACTTTTCCTGGAATGTGTGTGTTAGGATTGCTAGTCTTAAAAGTGTGCTACTGGGAAAAGCAATAGGAGTGTGCACCTGTCCTTGTCAGCTGAGGTGAAGCTGGGCATAGAAGCAGAGGAATGCCATAACACAGGATCACTACACACAGTGGGAAGAGAACTGAGTTCTCAAGGGAGCAGGCTGTCTCTTCTGCCAGATTCATTCTAAGAAAGGTGGTCCCCAGCTCCTCAGAAGCGCTGCTTAGAGAAAATCCTTGCTTCCTGGGGATTCTCCAGATCGGGATATTGCCCAGTCCTGGGGAGGGTCAGTTGTGTGGAAGATGTAGGACAGGCCTCCTTCCTCCTGGACTGTTTCCTGCTGGATCTAATGCAGCTGTTTCTCTCATTCTAGGTACCAGAGGAGCAAGAGCCACTCGCTTTACAGGAGGGCCCAGATCTCACTCACAGAAGCCCTAAGCCTGTGGCAGATCAACTTATATGAATTTTTTCTGTGGCTGAAGGGGTCCCAGCTGGGGAACTGGGTCATTGCTCTCCTGAGACGGATGCACCATTTCACATACTGACATGAACTGGTGGGAGAAGCCTGGGTGCTCCCTTCCTCCCTTCTGTTCTCCATGGCACATTTGCCGTTCTGACTATTTCTGTCTGTATTTGGGTCTTACTCCACGTTACACACTGCACTGTCTTTTTACAGCATTAGCTTCCTCTGTGGCACAGAGAGGTTTGAGTTGTTACCAGAGCCCTAATAAAGTAAGTGCATGATACATTGTGCCGGGAAAGACAGGAAAGGATACCTTCTTTCCTTACTTGTGCAGGTTAAGTTCCACTCAGATTCTAGTGAGATTGTGCTGGAAGCAAATGCCTCTTTGACTCTTTGTTAAACAATCTTAAAGAATTTAAGAGAATTCCAGCCCTACCTAGAATGCCCCAAAACATTTCACAGACCCTCAGAGAGAGGTGATAAGTCCCATTAAAATGCAATAGGGTGTGTATTAGTTTGTGCAATCTCCTTAGTCTGATTTCTGTTTGTGTGCAGAAGGTTTCTCAGAGGAGTGAGACCTTATGGAAAGCTGTCACTAGGGTTTTCTCTTCCAGCACCAGGGAAAGAGGACTCAAATGGTGAGAGTGATGGACTGGGAGTCTGACTTTCTAAGGTTAATCTCCAGTCCTGTCAGCAAGTGCCTCTGTTTTTGGACTTCTCCTGGCCTGTTTCCTTTCAGGTAAAATGAGGGAAGAGGACAGTGGTCTTGCCACTCTTCTGAAATTCAGGGAAGGAATGACAACTCAGGGCTCTGAAACTGCTTGTAATGTATGTGTATTGTACAGTATTTCCACATAACAAAATAAATGTGTTGTATTGAAGACCTCTGGGGAAGGGATGCTTGGCTGTGCACTAGAGTTATGCTTGAGCCTCTAACCCATGTCCTGTTTCCATTTCTCCACAAGGGAATGATGCCAAGCAGTGGCATTCCTTGTAAGCAAAATGTCCACTTGGTCTTTTCTCTGTCCAAGAGGTTTGCACCACATCTTAGTCCTCTGGTACTGCATCAGATGTGGGATGGGATGGGATGGGATGGGATGGGATGGGATGGGATGGGATGGGATGGGATGGGATGGGATAGAGGAGCAGGCATCTTTCTGCTGGGAGGACACCTCACACCCTTCTGCCCAGCTCCATGCTGAGCCTGCCTCCTCCCTGCCTGTGGGAGTGCGCTGCAGCACATCTGTGAGATGCCACCACTCCTATGCCACAGCGAGCATTTCACCTCATCACTGCCTGTGATGTTTTACTGCTCTGGCCTCAGATGAAAACCTGCCATTTGCTCAGTGGTGCAAGTGACAGGTCTGATGGCTTTGACTCTGCAGTTGTGGGACAGCTACCAGGAAGTCTTACCTAGAGGCCTGCTTTATGTGAGACATATTTGAGATACTGGGAGACATCTCTGCTGCTTGTAAGAACTCCTTTAGCCAGGAAGGGTGGATGGAGGTGACTGCTCACATAATCTCAGCTTTTCTCATAAACTATCTTGGTGAAAGAGGACATGAAGGACAGGATGGGAATGCCCATCTATTGTCAGAAAGCTTGCTAAGCTGAGAGTTATTCAGGCACCAAACTGTGCCTGAGAGCAAGCCATAAGAAGGCCATTAACTCTCCCAATTTCCATATGATTTCCCAACTTGCACAGGTGTGAGATCTCACCTTGGACTGAGTTCGTTTACTTGGGAAGGGAAGCAGGGGGCAGAGTGCAGGTAAGTGTGTGTGAGAGTCCCTGGCAAATCAATCAATGCTGGCTATGTGGGAAAGGGAAGGAGTGTAATCCAGAAAAGGTACCTGGCTTGGGTGGGTTTGGGCATGATGATTTAGGGACTGCAGGTGTGCAGACAGTGGCTGTGTACATGCACAAGCGTGTAGGCAAAACTGGGCTGGCTCAGGACTGCCAAGAAGTGGTGTGTGATTGGCAGAGTTCTGGACAGGGTATTACTGACTATGAGTTTTAGGTCTCTTCATGTAGTCGATCACCTGATTCTGGCATTAGCTCTCTGAGCCCTTCCTACTTTGGGGGCAGCAGCAGGAGTGATGTGCTCTCTGATCTTTGCTAAGAACAAAAAAGAAACCATGGTAAGACTGAACATCCTTGCAAATCTTGTCCCCAGTCCATGCAATGACAGGTCAGAGATTCCCTTGACTTCTGGGTTGTATGATGGCATCTGGGAATGGAGTGGTGTAATTGCAGGATGAGACTTCTGAGTCGACAAAGAGTCACTGGGGCCCTGGAATATTGGTGCTGCAGCCTCTACATGACTAATCTTTGCTCATGTGAGCAGTCTGGCTGAATCAGTGCCTTGCTCAGGCACTCAGAGCTGGTAGGCTGGCCAGCATGGGTGGGTCTGACTTGTTCTCGTCACAATTAGAGCTCCTCTCAGAAAGCTGGCCTGGTGTGACTTGCTTAAGTCCCAGACACCTTCTAGTAATGGTCACCAACTGTACATCCTCACCTTTGTAGCTGCCTCTGAAAATGTCTTTGCCTGTTCATGGCTGATATACTGACCAGAGCGCTGTTTGGGTTTCTCATGTGTGAGTGAAAGCTCATCCAATGTTTAGGCCCTCATTTCTAGAGGATCCCATGTTGTGGAGAGGCTCCCTGTAGCTGTCACTTGGATTGGATGTCAAGCTCACAGTGTGCTCTCAGCCATGCATGTTCTTTCACTCCTTCAAAATCCCACCACATGACTGCTAGTTCTGTTACCTGAGGAAGGTCCTGACTCTAAAAGTGGTAGGGAAACAGCAGCCCCTCAGACTGGTTTCTGGCAGTTTGCAGAAGGCAGAGAACAGGGAATATTTGGCAGAGCTTTGTCTGTTGTCATTAGTCTCTGCTGGGAGGCTATGTGTTGCAGTGCTAGCAGAGGGAATCCTCCATCACTTGTGCTCAGCTCTCACCCTTCCCACAGTCAATCAATGAAGGTTTGTCTTAAGAAAGAGCAAGCAAACACATGGAGTTTGACCCTGTAACATTCCTACCTTGTCTTTTTGCTGAAAGCTCTCAAAGGTGAATGTGTTAACAGAGTTTTGAAAAGACACTTTCTCATCCCAATTTGTAGTTGTCAAACACGGGTAACATAGATCAGGTCTGTGCACTTTGCCTCCTTTTCCAACCTGCATTTAGTGGTGTTTTCACCACCAGCAAACACAGCTTCTGCTGCTTTGCTTGCAGGCAGCACATGGGCTGCTGTCTGCCCAGCTTCAGCTGTGAGTGAACTGAAGTTTGGTGCAGATACTAAATGTTGGCCTTGCAGCCCACCAGATGTTTCTCAGGACTAACGTGGGGGTTAGACCTGTAGCCAGAGGTGCAAAACTGATGGGCATCTTTCAGCTCCTGTAATACAAAGTACTTTGTTGTAGCCTTATGGCATCACCAATCCTAGTGCTCTTAGTGCTCTCAGACATGTTGGGAAACCAGTGGACATTTCATCTAGCATTTATATGTACCATCATTACATCAGCTGGAGGTGCAAAATGGGGCAGTCAGGGAAAAGGAAGTTGCTGTGCAAAACTTCAAGAATCTTGGGTATGAAGTGCACATGCTTTTGCACACCCAGCTGAAGAAAAGGCAGAGAGAGCATTAGTCCAGACTGAACAATATAGCCTTTGCCTAGCCCATCTAGTGAATGCTAATGATGACAAGTGGGTGGTGTTTAGATTTGCAGATCAAGGCTGCATGATGCTGTCTGCCATCTTGCAGGGGTGTACAAACCTCATGCAATTGCAGTGTAGAAGCTTTGGAATGAATCACACACTGCTTCCCACGGCATATGTCTTATGAACTGTGACTTGCGTGCAGCTTGGTCATTGTCAAAGTCATTCCCCTCACAATGACCCCCCCCTTCCAGTGCATCACTTGGCAGGGCTCTTCCCCCACCTCCACTGTGCATCCCTGTGTCCCCCTGTACTATTCCCTCCACCCCCATACCCTGTGTCCAAAGGGGTATGGGCAGCTTGCTGGGTCCTGGAGCATGAAAGAAGCTGTCACACAGTGGGCTGTACCGAGATGCCCAGCATTCAGATGGGAGCAGAGAGAGGGATGCCTGGAGTGATACAGCTCTCAGGGCAGTCAATGCCTTATTCCTTTCATCCCCTGACAACTGAATGGCTACAAAGAGGGGATGGATGTTTCTTTCTCCTTGGCTCCTCTCTAGAAGTGAGAAGCTGGCGATGCCTTTTGCCTCTGCAGCCTGAGCTCTGAGTCCATGTCCATCTCACCCAGGGTTTTGCTTGTCTGGATGATGGCAAGAAATCTGTATTGCAGCTTTCAAATGGCCCAGATCAAACAAACGGCACTGAGATAAGAGGGGGCGGGCTGGGGGCGTGCACTGTACGGGGAGGGGGAATTTGCTTGTGCTGCTGAGCTGAAAGGTCGGAGGAATGCTTCAAGGCTCCCAGTCCTCAGGATAAATCCAGGTCTGGTTGAGGCTGCAGGTTCTCAGGTAACTTGGAGAGACGTGCCCTAAGGTGAAGCAGGGTGTGTAGAGAAGAAGGAGTTGGGAATCTTTGGATTTGCTCATGACTTCCTTCTTGGTCTCCTCCAAAAGGCAGTAGAAGAGCTGCTCTCAGCACCAAAGAGCAATCTCCTGCCTGCAGGCTGACATGAAGATCTTGTTTGCTGTAGGAACGTGGTAGCTCACAAGGAATCTTGCTTTCCCCTGCTGCCCCTGCTTTGGGCTTCTAAGCCACATAACTGCAGCTTTGCACTTTGGGCAGGGCTACAAGCAGTGCTGGGAGCCAAGACCTCCAAAGTTTCCAAGAGGCCACCCTGGGCAGCGAGGTGCCAGCAGCTGACATTTTCTGGGGGCAAGCTGCTGCCACCACTCCATGTTTACTGCCATGTTGTGTGAAGAGAGCCTGTAAGACCCAAAGGCTTTCTGCTCCTTCCCCTTGGCAATCCTCAGTTTTGCCGCTGGGGGGGTGATTGCTGTTCTGCCCCTGTTGATGTGAGAGGACTTGGCCTCAGCTGCTTTGCCACAGTGTGGCAGTGGTCAGTGGCTAGCACAGTGTTGGCGCTCCGGCCAGGTAGCAAACTGCTCTTCATAGAGCAGTGGGGATGCACATGATTCTGAGTGTTTGCAGCAATTAATTTTGCTAGTGAGTCTTGGGAGTTTGGAGATGGGAGGGAAGGAGAGATGGGGAAGGAGAAGGGAAAGGGAAGGAAAGGAAAGGAAAAAGGAAAGGGAAGAGCTGGCCCTCTATCAGCCCCAGTGACGTGCCTGTAGGATGTGGGTCATTCTCCATCTCCTTCCTTCAGCATCTGCTCAGATGCTGGCCAGGACTGTAAAAGAGCTGAACAGTAAGAGACCGACATTTAATTCATTAATTATCTGCCTGAGAAAAATTACCCTTTCCAAGAATCATACAGATGATGGTGACATCACCTCATACCTTACTCTGTGAGGTATCACTAGGACTGGGAAAACCTACCAGTGGACCAGCAGCCCTGCAGAAAGGGGTTATGGGGGACCCAGGTAAACATTAACTTAGAGTGGAAATCATATCCAGGGCTACTTGTTTTCCTCCTCTGCTTGGTGCTACAGAGTCCACACCTGAAACTATGTTGTCTTTCAGTTCTCTTGGTTGAAGATGGATGTTGGTAAACTGTATTGGGTTTGGTGGAGGGCACATGACATGGTCAGGACCTATTCCTATAGCTTGTAAGGGAGATGGACTTGTTTAGTCCTGGAAGGAAGACGTGAAGGGATGAGTTGATAATGGCTGGGGGCTCTGAAAGAGGATTAGAGCCAATCTCCTTCTGGCAGTACCAGATGAGTCAGAAAGGGTTGATGGCCACGATCAGAGTTGGCAAAGTTAGGAATGAACTTCACCAGGAGGGTGGTGCAAAGCTAGGACATGTCACCCAGAAAGGGTCTTCATCCTGGAGGCCAGCAGAATGGTTCAGTTGTGGAGCTGGGTGTGAGTCTGTGTGTGCTGGCAAATGCCAGCCTGGGTAGCTTGCCTTGCAGTTTTTATCAGCCAGCTGCATCTTGTGTCCCTCTTTCTTGGAACAAAACCTGCATGTCACAGTGCCTTCTGAAGAAGTGGCAGGGGCTGCCTTTTCAGGACCCTAACACGCTTTAAATAGGTCTTATACTGGGAGTACATTGTATGCACATCCAGTTGAAGGCTTCCTGAGTGGGCTGGATGAATGCTCGATGATCTCTGTGTGATGGTGCCATCGAGACAGTTTGAAGTTTCCCTGACAGGGCATTTGGTGCTACACCTGTCCAGGGTAGTGATCAGTGCCTGTATCCCCTGCAGGGAACCTGGCTGTGTGTCCATCCACAGCAGTGCCTGAGGGAGCCCTGGGCAGGACGTTCACCTTACTCTTACCCACACACCTTCTGCCGACCCTGTGCAGCTCTTGGTGACCTTGTCAAATGCTAACAACCTTTTTGGGCTGACTTGTGTGACCCGAAGAGCATCATTCTGCACCATCCTCTGTGTCACTCCAGATCAGCCACTCTGTCAGAACTCAGGATGCTCTGTGCACAGCTTCCCCCTTGAGCTGCTTGTTGTAACTGGGCACTCGTGACTTCTGGTGGTCTAATAAATACTCTTCACCTAGACTGCATGAACAGTGGAATAGGGAGAAGCCTTGGCATTTTACTATCATTTTATTTTGTTTTACTTTGTTTTTATTTCTGTTTGATTCAGCATCTTTTTTGCTGAGGCTACTTGTCTATACTCTCATACACACGAGCATAAAAAACACTCATAAAGTCTTTTCCTGTAACGGAAGCTCTGTTAAGAAGGTTACAGGACCTGGGTCTGACCTAGCAGGACAAGTCTGCATGTAAAATGCACATTAGCTGCTGGTGGTTTGCAGGTTTGCAGCTTCAGGCTCAGCATTGAGGTATAAAGGCAAGCATCTCCCCACGGTGGCTGCCCCATGAGCCTTTGCTCTCCTCTCAACCCTCGTCCTAACAGTACATCTAGCTTTAATAAAGCAAAGATAGAAGAGGTTACTAAGTGATAGCTAATAAACAATGTGACATGCATGAAGCCTGGTAATACCATATTGCTCTTAAAGAAAATGTGGGAAAAAAAATCACGGGCATTGTTATTGTTGTCTTGTACTTCACCAAGGCTAACCTATCCATCATGCCGATAAGGCTGAAAGGAAAACTTGACAATAGAAGATGCATATATCACAGGGCAGTGAGTCCATGGCCGCCTGCACTGCACCCAGTCTGCGCTGGGACTGCAGTAGCTTCTCTGCATCATCAGATAAACTGGAGCAGGGCGAGCCTGTCACTGTAGTCTCTGTGAGCAAAAGGTCAGTAGGCAAATAGCTGTTCTGTAACAGCTGGTTTGGAGACCTAAATAATGAGATGATGCAGACTGAGGATTTACTTTTGGGTATCAGTGGGTCTAAAACACTTTGGTGTGAACTAGAGAGAGCACCAGAGGAAGGCAAAGGGAAGAAAGCAGACTGACGTGGTGTGGGAGTCAGCTAAGTGCGGAACCACTGATAATTTTGCACACCAGGGTGAACAATCAATTTTATGGGAGAAGAGTCTTACCCTGGAGAAGCCATACTTGGCTGTTCAATTGTATTCCCAGGGAATGAGAGTTCCTGAAGCCAGTGAATGTGATGGAGAGCTGTGCAGGCTGTGTAATGTTGCCCTTGCAGACCTTGCTTGCTGAGGGCTGTTCTCTGCAGTTGGCTCTTCAGTCTTCATCCTGCCCAGATTATGTGGTTGATGGAACTTCTTCATTTTTGAGACTGCTTCGTGGTCTTACTCGAAGGAGTTGTGTCCAAGGTCTTCTTCCCATGGTTTCCTTTAGTTGCTGCATTTGCTGTCTCTGCCAAGCAGTGGCTGCACAAAAAACGGACCCTGTACAGGTCTCCATGGGAGGGTGCGGGTTTGCAAAGCTGCTTGGGTGCTCCTGTGCCATATGCGCTGTCCTTGGCAGCACCCAAATTTTGCTATGGGAGCAGGTGCTCCTATGGCTCCTACCCTGGAGCCTTCTGTAAATTCTGGGCTGGGGAGTCCTACCCTGATGACATGGACACCTCTGGGTGCACTGCATAAGCTCTCTCCACAGCCTGTCTTCTGCTGGGAGTGGGGAAGGATTATTTGCCGCATTGTCCTATGGTGGAAAAAAATCACAACTGCAAGTGTACCGGGTAGGTGACAGAGCACAGAACTGGCCATTATCATTGGCACTTACCTTCTTCACTTGCTCTGGGGCCTGCAGATGTTGAAGCATGGCTGCTGAAATGAAATGCTCTTAAACCTGGGACATAAATCATGGGCTGCATGAAGGCTGCCCCTGGCATTTAGCTTGGCCTTGTCACATCAGCACCATAGCAGGGATGGTCTTCTGCACAGAGATCTTGCTGGGCTGGGTCATGATCTGTGTCCATGCAAATGCATCCTATGGCAGTGGCAGCTCAGCAGAGCCAGACATGGCTCTCTGTCTCTTTCCTTTCCTTATTGCTTTCCCTCTGGGCTGCCTTGCCTTAGCTGCAGCCAGCCCCATCTCTGGCCCCATCTCTGGTTTCAGGAGAAGATGGAGCACCCCCGGGGAGAGAGGTGCTTTGTACTGCAGTGGCACACCTTGGTAGAGCACAGGAAAGATGTAAAGAAAAGCCTTGGGAAAAGCCCAAAGCAAGCTGCTCTCAGACAGCGGTACAGTGGTGTTATGTGATGCCCGTGATGCCAGGGTCATCCCCAACTTACACCAGGATGATTACCAGGCCCTTCCAGGACATTGCCAGGGCACGAGTGTTGGCAGGAGCACAATATTACCAAGTTGCCTTTTGACCTCTCAATTGAGGCATGGGGATGGCGTGGCAGAGGTATGGGAATAGGGAGAAAGGCTGGCCAAACTGCCCAGCTCTGCAAATCAGCAATACTTTTGTCTCCTTCAGGGCTGTTGGTCATGAAAACTAATGATGTGACAAATGCCAAGGGTTGGGGCTATCCCTGGACAGCTCAGGCCATGCTGTTTACTCACACTCCCCACCCCTCACACAACCCTATATGCCCCTTTTTGTCTTGCTCCTATTCTTACAAGCTCCCATCAGGCCAGTGAGCCAAGGCTGCAGCAGACATAGGGACCCCACAGCCATCCACACAGCCTTGGGCCCCTCACAGGTACCTGCCAGGATGGGACACACAGTGATCCACTGGAGCCTGCCTCATGGAGGTAGATCCCCACCCGCTGCCATCAGCTAGTCCAGGACATGCCCCTCTTCCACATGCAGCAGGGCTTTGGCACTGGTTGCCACTGGGGACACCCAGCTGCTCCCTCTCAGGTAGTGACAAAGGCAATTACCTCACTGCTGAGCTCCCTGGCTAGCTGCTGAGACACTTACCTGAAATTAGCTGTGGCCAGTGCGTCGCAGAGGTGAATGCGGTTGTGATTATGAATGCACTTCTTGTTTGTCTTTTCAGTGCCGAAATCCTGTCAGCGAGGAGAAGCGATAATAACATGCTATTAAGTTCTTTCTGGATAATGTAATTCAGGAGTCAGGAGGCAGTTTGGTCATTTATGCCTTTGAAAAGCTCAGAATAATTTTCGGTGTCATTATCTTCCATTTTAAAGAGACCGTTTCAAACATCAATACCAAGAGCTCCTCTCCTCACCACCTCCCCCCTGCTTTTATGGTTTTCTTCCACTTTTTGTTCCTATTTTCTCTGAGCTTTCAGAGATCTGGGTTTTGTTTCCAGTCATTCATTCCCCTTGAAACAGACCACACCCAACCCTCTCTTTCACCCTTTCTCTTTTGTAGAGGGTTTTGGAACTCGCTGGTATTTTATTCAGCATCTTTAAGTTGTGGTTGGTGAAACATCCCTTTGTGAGGCGGGGGAGCCCTGCTCAGGCCTCACTGCCTGTGGCAGTGAGAGGAGGGTAGATGTGGTGTGGATTCAGGTCTGCAGGACTGCAAGGGTTTGAAGCAGTGTGTGTCCCCCCAGGACCAGTGAGCAGGTGGGCAGAGCTGCCATGAGAGTCTGCCCTTGGGAATGGTGGCTGTCTGGAGGCACTGCACATGCTGGAGGTTTTGGTTGCATTGGGATGCCCAGGAGCAAGTCCTGCTGCCAAGGCCATGGCACAGGCCTGGTGCTGGGGAGCCCATGTATCCTCGCCACCCTCCTCCTGACCATCTCACCATCTCTCAAGGCACGGCTGTACCCAATGACTTATATGCAGAGTTTGAGCCTTATGTTTTTTGCTCATGCTTTTGTTAAATGTATGCTTCAGAGTAAGCAGTTAATGGATACTTTTGCCCTGAAATATCCCCCAGGATAGGGAGCTGAGAGGTTTCTTAGCAGATGCAACTTCAACACCAGCTTACACTGCAGGCATGAAAACAGACAGATGTCTCTGAGTGAATGCAGCAAAAATTATCCAGAACTGGGGCAGGAAAACAATCTAGCTCCTCTCCAGCATGTGCAGAGCTGAAGAGAATTTTATTCATTAAGTTAACTGGCAAAGATCCCTGAAATGTCAGCCTTGGCCTTAAGTTTATCTCTAGGCTTGGAAAGCATCCTAGCCCTTCTGTTTTTAAAAGAGGAAAGTATATGGCTCCTTCCATTTTTTATATGCTGGATCTGCCAAAGTTTCAGTGCAAATAGGAGGGATAATGCCCTTCCATTTGCTGCCTACTTCCTTCAGAGGGGAAATGGGATCTCCCAAGCAGAGTACAGAAAATCTGCAGGGAGCATACAAGAGTCGCATCCGTCATTAAGCCTAGTTCATATTGTTCAGCAACTTCTGAAGGAACTGTTGGGCACTCATGTGCCAGCAAAGTCAGCGGTGGAATCAGACTGTGACCTGGCATGAGCTTATTTGTAGAGAGCTTGTGGGAAGACTTGCACAGACAGCAGGCTCATTGGCCTCGCTCTGCCTAGAGGATGTGGGAGCATTAGTGGCACAGTGTGGCTTCATTACAAAGCTGGCCCAGCATCGTTAGCATAGAGGATGCAGTCTCCTTGGGACAGATGTAAAGAGAGACGAGAATGCTCTTTCCTTTGTGAGAGATGGAGAGGCCTTTTAAACACTTTTGGCAGTCCCAGACATGAATGCACAGTTCAGGGCTGGCCAATGATGCCAGGAAGGGAACCACATGATAGACTGGGTGCAGTGGATGCATCTGCTCCTGGATGCTGTGTCTACTGTCTGCAGAGAGGCCACAGAAACCACCTGCTGCTGATCCAACCATTATGGGCTGTGCCTGCCTTCATTGCCTGCTGACTCCCTGCTCCATGTCCAACTACAAGTGCCATTCTGAGTGCAGAGGCAAATTAAATATTTCCTGTGGCCTGCGGTAGTTACGGGATTTCTCTCACGAAGATTTGCTGGTACTTGGTATTTTAGCTCGCACTGCAGTCTCTCGCAGTGGGGGTGCTCAGAGAGTCCTCTCTCCCCTCTCCATCTACCTCTTCTCAATACATCTAGAAGACTTTATTTCTGGAATATGTATGCCTCTCTTGGCTGAAACTGGAGAAGGATTTGAATAGATGCTTGTCAAAAATGTGGTAGAGGTTCAGGCAGCCCAGTCCCTCCTCTCAGAGCAGCTTGATGGGATAAGCTGTCTGCCCTTAAAAAAATAATTAATAAGGGCAATGGACACAAAGGAAAAAAGAGAAAGAAAAAATGGTGAAAAGTAGAGGGAAATAGATTTCTTAAATGGCTTGTTATATCAGCCAGATGCCCATTCACTCTGCCAGGAGTCTGGTTATCTTAGCCGCACTCCCATCAAGAAGCTTGTGTCTTGCACTTTGCCTCTCTTCTTGCATTTGTTCCACTTGCAACTGGTTTTCTGAGCCAGATTTCTCCCCAGTTTCTGCTATACTGAAAGCCTGTGTCCCATCACTTCATGGCACTGGTGGCTTGTGCTATGGGCACAGTAAACAAGGCACAGGGAGGGACTGACAGCACGGGGCACAGCTTCTTCTCTTCAGTCGCTGCTTTAGCCACAAGGCAGATGTTGCCCCATCTTGGCTGCACGAAGCTGGTAGGACTGTGCCTACCTTCCCAAATCAGTCTGCATGGTAGACCCATTGCCAAGTCGTTTCTCTGTTACTTTTCTTGCTGCACCTTTCCTTCTTAGCCCACTCTGCAGTGATGTTTCTCTCCTGCTTGGTTTGCCTCTCTAGGCTGAAAAAGATCTGGCTTTGGTGTGGGCTATTTTGTAAAGATGCAGATGTTGCTTATCAATTGTCCTTGTTGTGGAGGGATGATGGGTGTGGTTAGATCACTTCAAAGCCAATAGTTTAGTCTTTAATAGTGGTATAACTCAGATCTCTGCTCAGCCTGGGCAGTTGAGACAGGCACAGCAGTCAGGCTGAAGGCATTTTGAGAAGGCTATGAGGAAAGCCAGGTCTGCAATGGCATCACCAGGCCAAGAGTTTGTCAACTATCCTGTAGAAGCACCAGCTTTGTCAGGGAAGTCTTAGAGCGTTGCAGGAACAGAGCTCAGGGAACCCTGTTTGCTCACAGGATGTGAGCTGAGCATGGGCATGATGTTCATCTGCTTTAGATAATAACCCTATTCAGGTTCCATAAGTCACCTGAAAACTCTACCTGGCTCTTAGCAAGGAGAGTTTCCCCTCCTGATGTCATGGAAGTCACTGTAGTGTGAGAGCAGTTAAGTTGTCTCCTGACAGCTAATTCATTCCTGTGCTCCTCTTCAGCCATCTCCTGGGATTTGAGGCTGTGGAGCTGCTAGTATGAGTGTGTATGTGTGTGCTGATTTTTATCTGTGTACATGCTGGCTGGAACACTGAACTCTAGCCTGTTCTGGTGTTGCTCCCAGTGTCTGCCTTCTGCACACTCTGCTGGTTGTGCAGTCAGAGATCTTCTAGCACTAGTGCCAAAGGACTGCTACAGGCCCCTGGGTGGCAGCAGGCCATTTGGTTGATGGATTATCCACTCCGAGCATGAGACAGTAATCTTCAGAGAAACAGGCCCTTAATCACTTTGAGCATGGACAACAGTTGGAGAAGGAGGGGGTGAGCAGTTCTAAGAGAAAACCATCGTTTGGAGGGGAAGAGGAAGCAAAAGGGAAATTAAAAGCATACAGCAAAAAATCAAGGGCTTTTGCTTGGTCAGGAGAGAC
Organism: Sturnus vulgaris; assembly: GCF_052056855.1. Lineage (NCBI taxonomy): Eukaryota > Metazoa > Chordata > Aves > Passeriformes > Sturnidae > Sturnus > Sturnus vulgaris. The sequence goes on from NC_142248.1 coordinate 27,250,276, forward strand.
GGAAGATGACTGGGTTTATTACAGCTGGATGGGACTCAGCCTCCACCAGCACCCTCATTTTGTCACTGATTTCACATGTTCAGTGGAAAACATCTTCCCACTGATCTCTCCACAGTGGGACACTGCAGCCTCTGCCCATAAATACACGCATGCTGCACAGTTACAAATGGGAGAGGTTGGGGAGCAGAGTGCTGTTTAATCTCTGACCTCATTGCCTGTATTGGGATGTCAATGAGAAGTGCTCAGGCAGGTATATTATGCCATATGGATTCAAACAACAGGTTCTGCTTGAGACTATATTAAGAAATGGGGAATTCAGATTACAAAGGCAACTCTATGTTACTACAATATTCACATAAAGCTGTTTTTAACTCCATACTACATTACTCCAAGGAAGCCATTTTGGCTTCACACCAAGCCAGCTGTATATTGGGCAGAGGGTTTTTTCACTTTTCTGATTGGCAGCTGGTTAGTGAGTATATTTGCCATTCTTTCCAAATCTTAATGAGTTATCTCTAGGCTTCTAGCAGCCTATACAGCAACTCTCATTTCACAGAAGGGCTTTGATATATAGGGGTTGAAAGCATTAATGCCTGAGTTAAGAAATGACTAACCAGTATCAAGAGACAGGATAAGTTTATATAGTGATGGCATATGCCAGTGGATGATCCCACTACACACAGTCTTTCAATTTATTTTTCTTTTCTTTGGCCATGGAAGGATGTGATATGGCACAGAGATTTTGCAAGGTTTGGGACAGACTCAAGAGACCTAAAGTGAGAGCCTTGTAAGCACCACTGTTCTGTTGTGGGTTTTCATCGATGTCAGTTCAAAGGGAAATCCACACCAGTTCTGGACTGAGGACCCCGAGGGCACTTGCAGGCTCTTCACCACCTCTGCTCCAGGGCTGCATATATAAAGCAAATGTGTACACTGTTCCCAGGTACAAATCTTCTAGTTATCTTTTGCTGGAAGGACAAACCACATGCTCTAAACATCTGGCATTACACAGACTAAAGGACAATGGATGGGAAAAAGTAGTTAAAAATATTAGCACTAGTTACAATTAAAAACCACAATTTGTAACATAAGACTGGAATCTTAGTGGCCAGATTAGACCAATGCTCCATCTAGTCCAGCCTGCAGCCTCTAAAAGTAGTTCTTTTTGGTTGGTGAGAGGGTGGTTGGAAAAGGCATGCAAATGGACAACACTTAAAACTTGCCAAGTGAAGCAGTTTGTTCCTACTTTATACTTCTGTTTATAACAGGTCTAAACTTTTAACAAGAAAGTTTGTATCTCTTAACATTTATGAATATATATGTATGTATTTACATATATTGCAGCTGTGCCTGAGTGCCTTTGAAACTGTTATAACCAATGCAGGGAACAATGACAAACCAACTAACTGCGTCTTTCTGGGCCCAGCCATTCCTTGGATACAACGGTAGCAAAGACTGAGTCACAGTGGTCACCAAGGTGTACTATCCAAGCCTTCCTAGTCATATGAATCACTTGGCTCCAACACATCACCAGATCATCTTAGGCACTTAAGTTTTGTGGGCTGGAGTTGAATCACCAAGACTATATGAGGCATGTCAGTTCCAAAGATCAGTTCACTTGCTCTAGTCAACTGCATGTAAATTCCAGAGTGTCTTCAAAAATACAGTAAAGGTATTGTAGAAGCCCAGAAGATATGGAGCTAATATGCCTGTCTTAAACACCAACAGCCACATAGTCATGAAGCCAACCACTGCTGTGCAAATGAGCAAGAAAGGGCACTATGTGGGTGGAGAAAGGGGCCATATGGAGGTAGGACAGTGCTTTTCTGGGATAAATATCCTTGTTCTGGCTCTTTGAGATAAGCACAACACAGTACACTGCAAGTGCAGATATGAGGTCAAGAAGTAGTCATGGACTATTGAGCCAAGGCCAGTCCTGTAGGGGAAGATCAAGACCACCAAAGACTCCCAAAAACTTCTGACCCATTTTCAGCAAGAAATGAACTGTGCGTTGTAACTAATTTGCATATAAAGAGAAACTTAGCTCCAGGGTGGGGAGAACTTACCTATACACAGGTACCCCCACAAAGCCCATGTATATGCCCCCAGGACCCTGAACACTCTATCAGCTGGATCAATGCTGAAGCCTTCCTCTCTCATCCTACCTCTTTTTCAAAATCTACCTCTGTATTTACAAGGGACTAACTTAAACCGATTTCCATGCCAAGTGCATCAGTTGTGTTATAAAGTAATTTGGGCTTGGAGAACCTCTCCTGTCCCCTCCCACTCATTGGCCTGCTGTTTGGGATGTTGGGGAGCCAGAGAAAAGATGGTGCTGGTCCCTGGGGAAGAAGGAATCACTTGATGAGAAGAACTGCTGTCTGTCGTGGCTTTTGGAAAGTCAAGAGCGCAGGCTGCAAGGGTTTTGTCTGAAGAATATGAAGGAGGAGGAGTTGAGGCCCTTGAATTGGAGACAATGGACAGGAAATGAAGGTGGAGGACTCTTCATATATAAGTCCCAGACTTTATATGTGGGGTGGAGGGGGGCTGGCCTCTATTGGTTGCCACTACTTGGTGGGCCTGCGTGCGGAGGAAATGTGGAGGCTGTGGAGGGACAAGGTCTTGTGGGTATATCTGTAGCTCCAAGCTGAGAGAAGACAAGAAAACTCTTGATGTGTTTCAGAGAACAGCCTTGCAGATGCACCACAGCCCACCTTGCAGGGATCCCCCTTAGGATGATGGAACATTTGCTGTCATTGCCTCTCTGACTCCTCCTAAATGTGCCAGCAAGGAGGATATCTGGAGAAAGTGTGGTAGCTCCTGAGATGCATTTCAGCCTTGGGAGTCCCCAGCCCTGTGGTTACCATGCAGTACTGAGTGCATTCTTTTTGTAAATACCTATTTTGCAGTTTTCCTCTGCAAGTGGGATTACTCAATAGTACTCATTGCTTCAGCCAAACAATTTTTAACAGGTACAATACAAGGGAAAAAGAGCATCTTGGTACCAAGTACTTTTTAAAGGGTCTTAACACCCCCAGCCACAGCACGTTCTCTGGTGCAACATAACTCAGTGCCTTTGGCTGACGTCTGTGGTGACATTGCTGATGACTAAAGGTTTTTCCCAAGCAGCAGAAAGTTTAACCCTGATTTACAGCAAGGACTGATATATTAACACCAACAGTATCAATGCATTGCATTACACAGACAAAAGACATTGCTGCCTGTTGGTTCACCAGCACCTCTGCTTTCCTCCCTGGTCTTCTAAAGAATTTGGCCATGTGAGGAGAAGCTTGCAGTAGAAATGTCTCTGGGAAACTCAATATATAAACCATATTTTATTAAGCAGTGTCTGACACTTTTGCTGAGGCAAGTACTAGGTCTTATTGACGGACCAAAGCTGCCAAACCCACTGACCGAGAGGCTGCTCTTAAATATGGAGATCTGTGGCAGGTTGTGTTTGTTATGAAGATAACCCATATTCTTGTTAAACCCCCTTGTGTCAGCTACTCAATAACATACCTCACGGATTGCTCTGTACCTGTGAGTCTGCTGATACAAACATCCTCCTCTCCTACCATCAGTGGCAAAGGTCATCAAGGTGGAAACAAAGTGCTTCTGTGAAGTGATAGAAATCTGTGGCAAAATAGGTTTTGGATATATAGTTCTGTAAATTCACCACCTACTTTGATGTCAAGATGCTAAATAACAACTTCTAGCTTTGCAGACCCTACAAAGCAATCTTGACTTTTAAATCTTTTTATCTTAGCCACAAGGACTCTTTAGAAACTTGAGGAATGAACAATGTCAGAGGAGCAATATCCAATATGGAAGGAATATGAGCAAGGGTCTGAGGCTGCTATCGAAGAAGAGTTTGTAAATAGATAGGAATTTATGAGGATAAGCTGGAAATGCACCTTTGAGCTCTATGGCTGGCTCTCCCTTCTTGCAGAGTCAGGAAATGAACCTAAGAAGCATCTATTGGATGCTGTTAACATGTTATGGTGCATCTCTTTGGGCTCTGTTACCCTCCCAATAGCTTTTGTTGAAGGGTGGATAGCTATATCTAATTGACAGACTTGACTGAAGGCCCATTCTTTACCTGTTACCTAATTTAATGTCTTTACAACATGACGACAAAAGCCACATAGGAATTAAAATTATACTATTCCTCCTGTGGTATCTAGGTGCTGGTTAGTAGCAAAAGCTCTCAAGGAAAAAAATGCTTGGCGTCTGTGGAGGGCATTAAATTAGATTTACTTTAATTTGGACAGAAGAATATTAAGTACAAAAATTAAAACACACAAATAATTAGCATCTGAGGTTGCAGGAAGCAATTCATTTAGTAATTCCACCGTGAGCTTGCTGAGTGTAAGGTTCTGGGGTGCATTCTTAGTTTTTTGCTTCTGGCAGTCTTTCAGCTGCTATCTCTATGGTACATTACTTCACACCTGGACTGACCTGCCTTTATAATGTGTCCTTGACATCCAGTCTAGGTGGCTTTGAAGCAGAAACAATCCTATTAAAATGCTGGTGAGAAATCTGAGGCTCTTTTTCTAGTGCTATTAATAGAGGGTTTGTATCCCCCTCTAATATGGCTGTGCTTTCATGCTCCCATCTGAGCCCCTCCAAGGATTCCTGAATGTGTCTGCCAGAGATCCTTGTTCATAGTACTGGGTGTATGTGTTGGAGTGAATGCAGGGAAGGGCTACTAACAGGGCTGCTGTCCAGTCTGAATGTGTTGAAGTACCTGAAGTCTAAGGACCAAACCAGACTTTGTGGTAGTGCTCCTGCTGCTTGCCCTCTTTCTCTGGCTAGAGATCTCTGTGAATGGTGCCATATCTCCACAAGAGTACAAGGAAGCAGCAAGCTTGGTGTGGTGACTATGAAGGCCTCATACACATGATGGGATTTAATCAGGAAACTTTTAGGTACTTGTGTGAATTCCTCTCTACCTGATCCAGATGGTATCCAGGGAGTGTTGCGGCCAAGCTGTGCTGAAGTGGCTACAGAACACAGCAATTGACAATTGAATCCCTTGGGAGTCTGTACTGGGACCAGTGTCATTTAATATCTTTATGAATTACACAGATGAAGGAATCAAGTGTACCCTCAGCAAATTTGCAGGTGACAGCAAGCTGAGTGTGGTTGGCACACCTGAAGGATGGGATGGCTTCCAGAAGGATCTGGACAAGCTTGAAAAGTGAGGCCATGGGAACTTCATGAGGTTTAACGAGGTCAAGTACAAGGTACTGTACCCAGGTTTGGGCAACCTCTGATATCAACACATGTTGGGGATGAACAGAATGGGAGCAGCCCTGCTGGGAAGCACTTGGGTGTGCTGGTGGATGAGAGGCTGGGCATGACCCAGGTCTTGGACCCCAGAGAGCCAGTTTGTATCCTGGGCTGCATCCAAAGCAGCATGGAAAGCAGGAATTCTGCCCCTCTGCTCTGCTCTGCTCTGCTCTGCTCTGCTCTGCTCTGCTCTGCTCTGCTCTGCTCTGCTCTGGTGACACCTCACCTGCAGTGCTGTGTACAGCTCTGGGGTCTGCAACACAGAAGAACATGGACCTGTTGGAGTACATCCAGTGAAGGGCCAAGTTCTTTATAGGGATGGAGCACCTTCCCTATGAGGAAAGGCTGAGAGAACTGGATTTTTTCAGTCTGGAGAGGAAAAGGCATCGGGGTGACCTAATTGCAGCTTTCCAGTACCTAAAGGGAACCTACAAGACAGATGGGGAGAGACTTTTGACAAGATCATGCAGTAATAGGACAAGGGGGAATGACTTCAAACTGAAAGAGAGTAGGTTTAGATATGAAGAAAAAATGCATTACTGTGAGGGTGGTGATCCACTGGAATAGGTTGCCCAGAGAAGTAGTGGATGCCCTATCCCTGGAAGTGTTCAAGGCCAGGTTGGGTGAGGCTCTGAGCGACCTGGTCTAGTGGAAGGTGTCCTTGTCCATGAGAGTTGGAGCTAGGTAATCTTTAGGGTCCTTCCCAGCCCAAACCATTCTGTGATTCTATGAATTCCAGCAGGCAGCCCGTGGAGGCTGTGGAAAGGAGCATGATGAGTAATTATGCACTGTGTTGCAACACAGCTACACAGGGAGGTTTAAATGCCTTTCTCCAGCTATTGCCTGATTGCTGCTGTGTTAAAAGGAACAAGGATCCTCTCTCTTTTGGCATTCAAATACTGCATGTACAGTACATTTGTAGCATGGATTTCAGCTTTCAGCTAATTTTGCTGCTACTTTTGCAATCTTCTACCTTCACTGTCATCTCTATCCTTCTTTTCTAAAACTCTATCATGCCTCCTATCCATCCATCTATCACAGCCCCTTGCCACTTGCTTCAGGATTTTAATACCCATTGGGGTGTTAAAAAGCAAACACATTGCTTGGCATGTACAGTTTTTGTAGTAATGGATACAGCAAGTGAAAGCCTTAGAAAAGGCATATTGGCTAAGTTTTATTAGTGCACTTGACTTTAGGAAAGACAAGACCTACCTTGAAGCAAAGGGCCTTATTCAAATATTTCAAATACATACTTCAAATACATAAAGATCTTCAGACTCAGACCTCTGGAACAGCTACTACTGCAGGTTTGGTGTTTTTAATTTTTTTTTTTGGGGGGGGGGGGGGGGGGTTAAGTTTGTTTTTGTTGTTTTGAGTTTTGGGGGTTTTTTTCTGTATGTTTTAGGATGCTAACCAAAAGAGACTTGAAGAAAAAAGTAGGGTTTCACTTTGGACTATAACCTTCTCCCACAAATACGCCTTAGTGTTTCCTTTTGCTTCTGTATCAGTTGGGAGTAGTGGAGCAAGTTGGTAATACAGCTAACCTGGCTTGGTTTCTCCTTCAAGATCTTCTGTTTCCTAATGTATTACAGTTACCTCTTCTGGCATAAGTCACTGACTGAGGGTAATGCATATCTCCCAAATAAGCTGTGAATGGCTGCCCATCTCAGTGTCCTTGCCCATCAGATGAGCCACCTGTCCAGCCTTTGCTTCAGATGTAGATTCTGTGGAGGGGACTAGTAACCTTGACTTGACCTGCTTACTGGGTTCTAAGGCCCAGATCTGGAAAGAAATACCAGATTAATATTAGAAAAAATGAAAGAACAGCCACTGAACAGTTAGCATAGAGCCTGGAGTTTGGCACTGGGCTGGGATGATGGAGGCAGGGAAGAACTGGTGCAGTTTTGAACATGGTCAATCCATCTTAACACAAGTTAAGAAAGTGAAATTGGGTTGGGATTTTTTTCTTGTGAACTAATGGAGAATGCTAAGCCTTACAGAGGGCCAAGGTTGTATGGTGCAGAAGTAAACACCTATTTTTGTTACAAAAAGTTTGAACTGTTCATCCTAGCCTTCTAGTCTCCTGGCAACAGTGAAGAACAGACCATGCTGGGACCACTATTTTAATCAACCTAATTGTAGGTCCTCTCTCTCCTCCCCCAGCAATCAGCCTCCTGGGAGATAGAAAACCCTTTTGACACGTCACCTAAAGGACTTGGAGACCCTTTAGTTTGCCATGCAGCAGTTACAGGCTTTGCAGTGCAGTATTCATTTCATGTTTCTTGCCTGGAAATAAGGCATTGCTTTGGGGGGGGTTTGCATTTTCCCATCCATTACATTAAAATGCATTTGTTGCTTTCACTTCACCAAAAATATTCCAGTTGGATATTAACTGCAAATAGAACTGCTTTACAGTTCCGGCATGTTTCCCTGACTACCTCTCTTCGTGCTCATGATGTTCAGAAGGCCTTTCTACCTCCTGCTCCTGTCCAGAGAAGTGCTCTCTTGCCTGTGTAGATATGCAAAACAATAAATATTTTGTGTATAAAGCATACGGTGATAAGAAACATTTACTCTGCTAATGAGAAACATCAACTCTTTTCAGCCTTCTTAAATACTTCTAGTACTTTATCAGGGAATTGGTTTATCCTAACCTTCTCAGCCTCCTTGACTTCTGCAGCCCCTGGGCTGCTTTTCCAGCATGGTCAATGAAAAAGGCCCTGGTACTGAAGTGTCATCACACCCTGGGAAATTCTGGCATCTGGGATGATACTGTGAACAAGCTCAGAAGTGTGTGGCTACACAGAACAACTGGGGTAATGGCTGGTGTGAAAATGCTTCAGTGCAGTATAATTAAATTGCTGCACTTAGTGCAAAGGAACCAGGCTGTCCCTTTGCCTCTCACTCTCTTTCACTGTTGTATCTATTGGCAGTAAAAGGCAAAAATAACAGTTTTGTATTTTTCTCCTCAAAACTGTATACACAGTACTGGGTTACAAAACCCATCTGCTCTCCTTTGCTGCCTGGCAGCAATATAACATTGGTCCCAGTGTCAGCTGGCAGGGCACATCACAGCTTCCTCTTCTTGCTTTCGCTTCTTCTTCAGAGCACCTGCAAACAATTAGGAAGCCATTTCTGCCCATTTTTTTTCTGGTTACACTTTTCCCCCTCTGTGTTCAAAGGATTGACCTCAAATCTATCCCTATCAGACAGGTGACCTGAAGTGCATGCTTTTAGCCACTGCTCTTCCAGGATCACTGCTGGAAAGCCTCCCAGGCATGAAAAGAGATTTCTGTTTCCACAGCTGGTCCTGCACCACCCCTTGTACATGTAAAACTTGCCTAAGAAATGGGTAGGGCCCACACCAAGCTGCTCACTGGTGCCTCAATTTCTGTTGTATTGTTGTTGCAGGAATCATACTTTCTTTTTTCATTTGTATCCTTGCTCTCCCTACCCCTTTTTCTTTTGGAAAAATACACGGAGTGATTAGATTTGCAAATGAATGGGCAGAGAAGTGACAACAGAAGTGAGCTGGAGCTGAGGAGCACAGGTATAATTACTGTAATTAACTCAAGCAGCAGGGGCACAGCCAGTGTTGGGAGCATCGCTGGGAGTTGCCGTGGGCGAGAGATGGGAGAGGAAGAATGGCCAGCTGCAGAAAGAGTCTGCCCCAGGGCTCCCTGTTCCCCCCTTGAGTGCATTGATAAGAAAAGTGTAGTTGTGCCCTGTCCCTGTGGCATGTCCATTTAGGCTGCAGAGACCCACATCTCTCCAGATGAGGTGCAGAGGAGCTCATTCTGTCTTGTACTCAATGTCCTGCTTGGACGCCTTCAGGAGATGCCCTCGTTCCTCTAAGTCCCCAGGAGGAGGGGATACCTGGTGTGCAACAGCAGTGGCCACCTGCCAGACAGACAGAGTGGCAGGGAAGCAAAACCCCTCAGCTGCATCTGAACCCTTGCAGGAGGACCTGGGACAACTGAAGAGCTTTCTCAGTAGCTCTTCAGCATCAAAATATATTACTCATTGACTTTGCTAGGTGCTGGTCTGTGACTTTATGGTTCATCTAAGAAATGGCCTTACTGATCTTCATTGCTGGCTGACTGAATAGGAAACATGAACTTCTCAGTTTGGAGAGAATCACCATGGGACTGTATGGAGACACCATATACGGCATGAGAGATGGTGTTTCATACACTCCTGATCATAACACCAGAAGAGTTTTATGATCACTAAAGAAGGAAGCAGTATGTCTTTGTGTGCCATAATTCCACTAGTTACAGTCCTGTGGTCACTTTTCTCCTCTTGGTGGTAAACACTTCCACAACGTGTGTCATGTTCCTCCAGGAGCACTGCAGGCCATGATGCTCCCAGCACACGCTCCCTACTGATTTCCATGAGCACACACTGCCCTCCAGCAGAACACTGTGACACGTCTGCCGGCACGACAGCTTCTGCAACAGCTCTAGCTCTTGGCAGAAGGACTACTCTTTTTGTAAAGAAATGGGGGGTTGACTTCAAATGCCGGTGTTAAAAACATTAGTTGCCATTGGTCCTATTCTTGCAGTCTGAGACTGACACTGGTTTCAGGGTTTTATAATCTTTCTAGGATGTGACCACAATTTGTTGGGTGGGTGCATTAGATTTAGGGTGTGAGAAGTTCACACAGGAAGACATAAACAAAACAACCCACCCAAATCCTGTATTTTTGGAATATGCACAGACCAGCAAGCCTGGGATGTAAAGAGTTTTCCTAGCTGGGGCTATGGGGTGAGGGAGACGTGTGCAGGAAACTGCAGAGGTCTGAGGCTCTATAGTCACCCCCTAGGAACAATTACATAGGCTTGTTGGGAGAGGACTGTGGTTCTGTTGCTGAAAGATTAATGTTCCAGGCTCTGCTCCACATAGTGTTGACAGCACATAAATATGTGTCTGGAGTATTTAGAAAAGAGATTTGCTGAAGCTGGGTAGGGAATGGTGTGTGTGTGTTTTGCTGTACTGTAAAAACTTCAAAATTCTCCCTTTTCATTGTGGAAAATATCTGATGTGAGGGTCGGGGAATGCAGAGTTCTGTGAACAGCTTTGGTTTAAACTTGCTGCTACTGATCAAAAAAGCTATAGGAAATAGGATTGGAAGGGGCTTTGAGAGATCATCTAGTCTGTCTCCTTGCCCATGGCATATCCAGCTGCACCTCCTTTGCCTTTGTCAATATTTTGACTGAGCTGTGAGCAATTTATTCCAGTGCTTCCCTATTCTTAACAGATTAGCCCAAATCTTCCATGCTGAAGTTGAATTTATTGCCTCTTATCCACCATGGGCATGGAAAACTGATTACCTTTTTTTCCTTGTAGCAGCTGCTCAGATATTTGAAAACTGTTATGGTGTGCTTCCCCAGTCATCATTTCTTTATCTGGACATCCTCTATCTGTTCTGTCTACTCTTGTTGGCCGTGGATCCTAAACATTTGACCATTCCCCTTCTCTCCTGGGCTCTCTCCAATTAGCCTCTCTCTCAGAGTGGGACGCCTAAAACCGGACACAATCCTTCAGGGAAAAATCTACATCACAGGTCTGTCAGACTGACATTAGAGTCCCAATTTGATAGTTTGTCCTGTGGTGGTGACAGAAGTTTTTTACAGCTTTCCAGACTGTGGTGTGCCGTAACTTCCAGACTTCTTTTTGTAGAATTGCCACCTAGACAGCTGTTCCTTTTTCTGTATTAATGAAGTTGATTATTCCTACTTAAGTCTAATTACATGAATATGTCCTGGTTGAATTTTATCTTGTGTTCTCAGATCATTTGTCCAATTTGGTGTGATTGTCTTGTATTCTATTTCTGTCCCCTAGTGTATTGAGTCCCATTCAGCTTGAAGTCTTCTGCAGATTTAATAAGTATACTCTTTTTTGCATTATCCAAGTTCATTAATGGAAACTAGTGCTGGACCCTCCAATGAATACCTGTAGGATCCACTCAATACACCTTTCATTTGGCAATGTAATAATGATAACTATTTTAAAGAAATGTTTTTCTAAACAAATGTTATTATCCCATAATATGTTCGCCTAGACAATCTTCTCTTGAATATCTTGAGTCACGTGTCCAAATGTTAAGACACTGCACTTGCTGCCTCCCAAGCCCTGTTACTCTGTTGGAAGGGGAGACTAGATCACTGTGACTCGAGATGCTCTTGTAAATCCTTATTGCTTGTTTTGCTGCTTCTTTAGGAATAATTTCTACTTTAGGTTCAAGGCACTCCTGTTTAAAGGATACAACTCAGCACTTTAAACCAATGGCTCTCAGCAGCTTCATAAAGTACTCATAAAATCCACTTCGTGCTTGGAGGTAGTTACTTACTACTAGTGGTATTTATACTGAAGGAAAGGCTGAGTCCCAGGAAACTGATGACGGGTCACGTAAAGAAAGTTGAAACTAAGAACTGACTCAAGGAAACTTGCCCCTAGATCCTGGTCCAAAAACGTAACTCAAGTAAGCCAGGGTACAATGGGCAGCACAATTCTGCAGCAGAATCCGTAGCTTTCCTCAGAGATGCAGGCACCAAGCAGGGCTGGCTATGACAGCCCAGCCCCCTCAGGATGTGGATGCTCCCAGCTTGGGTCTTCAGCTGCGCTGGGCACTGCGCTGCCTAACAGGCACCATGCTGGGGCAGTGCTTAAAAGAATCAGAGTAAGAATAGTCCCACATTCTCAAAAGAAATAACTTGCATCCTAATCCAGGAATGAGGATAGATTGTGTATCCCAGTTGCTCAGATGTGTCCTGGGATGAGAGTTTGGGCAGGCACCTTGCTCCAGGCATGTCCCCTCTCCTTGTGCTGCTCTTTGATGGCTTGTGGTCCCATTCACTGTGTGTTGCCCAAGGGGAATGAGGGCACTATCTCCCAGCCTCAGGTGAGGAATGGCACCGATATCCTGCCTGCTGGCTCTCTGGGCTGAGCCTTGACACAGCTGGGTGTGCTGCCAAGCACCTCAGCCACACACTAACTGGACTCTGTTCCTCAGCATGTTCTGCAAAGGGGCATTTAAATCCTCTGTGTTTAGCAGACAACTGTCAGGGAATATCAAATTGCAATTGTCTGGCTCTCTTGTTGCTTGGGTAATTGGATGGTAAAAAGCAGAATACCAATTCCCCCACCACACCAATAGATAATACCATTTAGGTATTTTTAGCAAGCAAATGCGACAAAATTTAGAAGCCACTAAATATAGAAAGTCTCTGTGAGTTTTTTTCCTTTTTTTTAATGTCTTTTCTAGAAATCTTATTGACAAGAAATCTCTCTCATGTACTTCAGAAAGAAATGAAGCAATCAACAGCAATATATATATTTTCCAGAATGGGGAAATTTTTTTGTCCTGACCCCTTATTCCCAGCTGTATTCCAACACCACACTGAGTGGTGTTAGCATGACTGAAGGGACTCTTTCTAAAGTTCTAAAATTAAGGTTTATAGTTTCTCAGCTCTGCCAAGGAAAGACTTACCTGTCACTGCACTGTGCTGTGAATGGGTGAGAACTGATGAAAAACTCAGGAGAAAGGGAAGAAAAACAGTAAAAATCACAGCAACCAACATTTTGAATGCTCTCTTAGTCATTCTGGGGTTTGCCCCCTTTCTGCCTGTTCCTTGTCCATTTTCGTATCTAAAGCCCTGATGCTAAAGTCAAGTCTATGTGTATATGTGTAGAGTCAAGGGGCACAGACTGGAGCCTTTTAAGGCATTAACCCTTAATTATCTGCTTGAAAAACTCATATTACACTTTTAGAAATAATTTTTAAAATAAGGGCTGATCCAAATTTGTAATAAAATTGTATGACTCATCAAAATGTCATCAAATTATATTAAAAATGCTTCTTAAAGTGACTTCAAGCCCAGTAAATATACTGTAAGTTGTAGATGCTACTGGAACATGTAAGAGTGTCAGCAGAATTGGGATGTATGTTTGCTGGTACAGTAGGTCAGGTGACCAGAGGGGATCTAGTTTTCTTGTGGCTTATACTATTAGAAATTGAGAGTGCTTGTGAAGTAGAAAGCAGGTGTTCTGCTATAAAAAGGAGAGCATCTGGCCCTCTATACCAAAGACCTGCTTCCACATGACTTACACTTTTTTTCTCAGATGTTTCTGATGTTTGCATGTTGCTTACTTTACCTAGAGCCCTTAAGGCAAGGCTGGGGAATGGTATTTGAGAAGCATAAAGGCTGCTTGTAGTAAAGGAATGTCTAGAGATGCTTAAACATGCTTTCTCAACTTGCTAGAGAAGTGGGAGATGGATCGAGCCTTGTTTCCCTGTTATGCTGAAAACCTCTTCCCAGATGAACATAGGCCTAGCAGCAGAAATCATGTGATTGCACTGGGAAAAGTGGGAAGCAGTGGAGCCTTCTCTTCCCTCTCTGGTGTGCAGTGCTCTGACCACACACCACCTCTTGGGCCATACCTCTGCCACAGTTTCTCGGTGCAGTCCAAGTCAGTGCAGTGAAGGCCCTGCTGCTTGGGAAGATCTGCACAGCACTCTGTAGAGACCCTGTGTAGGATGTAGCCATCCTCTGGCAGTGTGTTGGGGGGCTCAGACTTGCAGGACAGGGCGAGTTTCTTTAAAGATGATTGCTGAGCACTTGGGTTTACACTTGTTCTTAGCAGATTCAGCTCTCTGCCATCTCTGATGTACACCTCAGAGAAAGGCACATCTCTAGGGCATGGGCTCAAACAAAATTAGAAGGTGAGCAGGTATCAGCATAGTGCAAAGCAAGGGGATCCAGCTTACTCAAAAGATATTTTTCAGAGAGTTAGAGTTTGAACTTCATGACACATTCATCGAAGTACTCTTCTGTATGGCTTCTCTGCTGGTGTTGAATTCACATTTCACATCTCTTCATAGAAATTTGGTTTCTCTTCTGTTGTTGGTTTTCCTGTTTCCATGAATCTTCTCAGATAGAGATGTACCTGTGTCGGAGATTAGCTGAAATTTGTCACAAATTAAAAAGCACTGGGGAGGTGGGGGAGGCAGGAGAAATGGCATGCTGCTGCAAGTGCACACGTTATGTACATGTAAGCCAGCCTCCCTACAAGCAGGCTGGTGCATTTAGCAGCGAGTCCCAAGCAGGCTCTTCCTCAATCTTCTGTTAGTACCCAGGGGGTTTTTACAACTTGCCTGCTTGGAAGGCCTTGGAGATGGAATCTTCTTCCTTTCATGCAACTCTTGCAGGAATTCCTGTCTTGACATACTTCCACAACCTTTACATACCCCTTTCCGAAGTCAGGGTCCCCTGCCCTTCCCTGCATTGCTTTCATCTCTCTTTTTTTCTTCTTTCCCTCTCTGCCCTCTCTTGCCACTCTTCCACCCCTCTTACAAAAAGCTGCCTTGGGGAGCAGCAAAGGGGGTTAAACTTGCAAGGTCTCGTGGCTGGAGAAGCATTGGTGGCCTCACGCACGGTAAAGTGCCTTTTTGGCATGCAGAGCTGTGAGCAACCACCCTCTCCCTATTCCCCTCCTCGGGCTCTGTGACAGTGGGCAAGCATTTGCAAAGCAAAATTACAGAGCTCTCTGGGTAATGATCTGCCCATTTGTTCTATACAGCAGGTGGCTGGAGGCCGAATCCACGCCACTCCCTCTCATCTCTGTTCCCATCACATTGGGAAGAGATGGCTATTTCTCCCTTACAGCTGCTCCCAGGGAAGAGAGGCCAGGGGAGTTACTCTTCCAGCAGAAGGATGCCGTGGGGGTGAATCTCTTTCTGCAAGAGGCCACAGTGGGCTCTGACCAGAAAGGCCAGATTCAAATGCCAGGCACGTGCATAGGCAGAGAGGAGATGGCATCTTCACTCAGATCATCCAACGTGGCTGTGCAAGAGAGCAGCACCATTTCCCAACCTGCCAGTTCTCCTCAGGGCATCAGGGTCAGAGAGTTGGTATGCATCAGGCATGTCCCTATGTCCCTTCTAAAACGTCTGTTCCTCTGTCTAAAACCTCTGATCTTGTGGGTTGTAGATTGGCTGCAGGGACCCACCAAAATGCTGCCATTACTGGGGAGGAGTTGAGAGGCTGTTTCAACTTTCCTGCAAAGCTCCAGGATAGCCCACAGTGCTCGCTTCTGATCCCAACTGCTTACCCTCTTGCATTAAGTCAGGTCTAGTGGGAGGCATCCCTGACCCATGGCAGGAGGATGTTGGGACTAGATTATGTTTAAGGTCTATTTCATCCCCTTAACATTCTATGGTTTATCTGTATTTCTCCTCTGCCATTTGCTTACTCAAAGAAAGGCTAAGCAGGTGTGTACAGAGTTTGCAAGGCTACCAGTGAATAGGCTAATCCTGGATGTGATACATCCATGTGATTTTTTCCTCTTCCCTTCCCTTCATACTGCTGCTGAAGGCCTCCTATACCAGTGCCATCCTGATTTCCCCTCCTGCCCTGCAAAATCCTTCTTGGAGCAATCAGCCTGTAGGATTCCCTTTCACAGTGTTGGGAAGCACAGTCTTTTTACATCAAAAGGAGGGAAGGAGTGATAGGCCACAGACAAAGATGAGCAAAAGACCCCTAAGTATGTCATCTCCTTTCTTTTGGTTGCTGTGAAATAAACTCTGAGAATTAGGAAGTTGAAACTTTTAATCTTTTACACTGTTAAAAAGGATGAGTGATGTATCCTGTTCTGGATAAGAACTCAACCTGTATCTTTGTACCCATTTGATCCTCTGTGACTCTCTCCTTCCAGAAGGAATCCTGTTAGGAGTCCCTTATCCGCGTTTATCTTGCAAAACAAATATTTAATAAACAAAGACAAATACTGTTAAAGGGCATTCTGAGACATTAATTTATTCCCCTAAGCAATAGAACAAACAAAGCAACTTCATTAGCAGTAATATAGCATAATGCCCAAGTGTCTTGCTTTGAGTGGAAGAGCTGGGCTTGCTCAGGTAAACCAGGATCTCTGGGGACTAGGATGGGCCAAATTACATGCACAAGGATGGAAGCTCTTCCATGACACAAAAGTGAAGCTCTCCTTCTTGGGGAGTTCAGCTTGGTCCGGCAGTAAAGCCTGTGTGGTCACAGAAGTGACATATAAAGCTGGGAGAGTCACAGATTCCTATTCCTGTTGCAACTCCTGAAGGCAGTCAGAGCATCCAGAGGAAAAGATGCAAATGCTGCTGTCCCGGTGTGGCTGCCTCTGGGGCCCCATGTTATTCTTACGCTTTTTGGCTTCTGTGTGAAAACAAAACCCAGTGAGCAATAACTTCACAAGAGCAAACAGAGGAAGACAGGGTGAAATGGGGGATAACAGAAATGTGGATTGTAGTGAAAGAGGAAGTGAGGGGAAAAAAAGACCTTATGGAGGTGATGAGTCCAAGGGACAGAAATCTGAATTACGACCTCTTCCCAGCCCTCCAGAACTTTAGTTCTCTTCAGTGCAGTGTGGATCCTGTAAGAAATGATCTGTGATAAAGCACATCTTTATATATAAAGATTTATAGATAAAATACTTTAAAATTGGTTATAATCTGATAAAAGGCTACATGCATTGCAGTATTTTTCCTGTCTCTTGTATCTTCTCCTCTGTGATCTTAAAGCACATTACAAGCTTTCCATTCATTTAGTTTCCCAGCATCTTTTTAGGGCAGGCTTATTCTGGACTACAGATAGCAAAATTTAAACTAGAAGTTCAAAATGCTAAACTGAGAAAATGACCCAGCATCCCAGGCCCCAGCAATGCTGGTTAGTTTGAAGCCTGTACATCAACACAGTCACCCATACAGCTGCAGAGGAAGGGCAAGGTTCTGCTACCTTGTATTTTTGCTGGCACCTTATGGGAAAGCTCCATGCACTGGCATGGGGCTGACTACAGCACAGATGCAGCCGTGTGAGTAGTCCCCAGAGGGAATTGTTAAGTGCTTAGGACACGGCCACTTTGGGCTTTGAAATCTGTGGCTGTGCTCAGGGCAGGTCCCTTATCACCAGGGCCGCCCAAACTAGCTCTGGCTCCTCCAGCCCTTCTCCAGTCCATTTCTTCCTATCATCTCTGCATCACTCAGCCCAAAAATAAATGCTGCTGCCAGGGATGCTGCCTACATGTGCTGCCTTGTTGGTGGCAGCCTTGGCCAGTGCTCATTTTGCTCTTAGCACTATCACCCTGTGGAGAAAATACTGCAGCACTGGTGTAGAGAGGTCTGTCTCCCTTGACACGTGGTGTACCTCCAGCAGATGAAAATTTGGTGTTTTCAACACAAGAAAAAGCAAAGCTGGGGATGGGCAATTCAGTCTCTTTAGATCTCTCCCCTATCTGTATTTCTTTTTCAAGAGTGGTGGTTTCTCTGCCTCTCTTTGCTGCTGGACAGGCCTGTCACAGCCTGTTAAGTCAGCAGCATCTCTCAGCACTACCCTGGTGCTCCCTTCTGTCAGCAGCCTGTGTGTGTGTATTCTGGGAAAGGACTGAGGGTACTATGACTGTCCTGGGCATGAGTACCCTCCTGACTAGTTTGGCCAGGCTGGGCCAGCAGTGGTGGTTTGGTGGTGACCCCTGTGGGCATTGAGTGGGTTGTTTGCAGTCTTGTTCCTGGGACACTTAATCTCAGATATTGCCACCTACAGGAATGTGCCCTCTTGCCTGAACTATTCCCTTCATTGCTAAGCTATTAGGAGAGAGCAACAAAGTGGGCCTTGCTACAGTATTACTCCAAGACACAAGAGCTTCCTCCTCCCAGGCAGGTCCTAGTGCTGACTCGGGGCTTGGATCATTTCTGTGCCCAAAGAGAGAAGACAGGATTGGATTTAGATCTTGGATGCAGCTGCACTAAGTCAGAAACATTGGTCTGGTAAAACAGAGCTGGCACAGGCCCTTATGGCTATTAAAGCGATGCAATTTTACCAATATCAAATCCTCCTGAAAACTAAACATGTTCCCACCCCCTGGGAGGATCCACTGTGGAGCCAAGTAAGTCTGGCTCAGAAATGTGTACTCAGTTTGGATCTCGGTTCTCTCCTCTGACTGCTCTGCAGCACACACTCCTGAAAGTGATTCTTCTCAATCCCTTGCACTTGTGTCACTGAATAAGGAACAGGAGATGCTGCCAAAGTTCACACTGAGTGCCACAGGGATCTAAAATAAATACTGCCATGTAATAGATTTTTATCCACTGCCTTGCTGTAATCCCCATCTGAATCCCTTCCAAATTGCAGTCAGGCAGCTGTTTGTACAAGTCAAACATTGATTCAGCTGCTCTCAAAAGGGATTCAGGAGGTACAGGCTGGAAGGAGTGCTAGCCAGGATGCTGGAACAATGGGATTTATTTGTTATGAGCTGAAGGGTTAAACTCTTCCCACTGCACTCAGCACCAGAGTATCTCCTCTTTTCACACATGGGGAGGACATACCCACACAGGGAGGAGGTACCCACAGAAAGGATATTGCTGAAGCAGTGAGCCTGGCACCTTGAGCAGCTCTCCTGTCTTGCTTGGCAGGGCTTCAGAGGGCAGGATCACAGTTGCCCGTGGCTGGCTTGTAGGGCCTACAGGCTGGGAGACTCCTTGCAGTGTTAGGTAATCATCTGCTCCTCTGGGGTTGGAGCAAACCACAGTTTCCTCAGCATCCCAGATAGTGTGTGTGTTGGGCTTTGCTTCCTGGGCTGTATCTGAAATTTCAAATGGTTTCTGTTGAAACCCTTGGGAAGGATTGCTCTTCTTCTTAGGGGTGCTTGGCATCAGGGGCATGGCCTGGTGTCCAGCACATGGGGTGCCTCACAGGTTTCTTTAGCCCATCTCAGCACCTGTGTGAAGGGAAGGATTCCAGAAAAAGTCCTGGTATCCTGGGCAGTAGCTACCAGCACCACTCCGCTCACACTTTCTGGCTTTTCTAATGTATGCAATGTTTTTTTAGAGACAGACTTTTCAAGTCCTCACTGTTCTATTTCTACTTAATGTCATGCCCCTCAATGGGCTTCAGCATTGTGCTTTTCTCCTTGCCCATCTCTTCCCTGGCATCTGGTGGGGTTAAAGCACAGGGCTGTCAAAGACGTGAAAAACCTTGGTCCTTGGTATTCCTAAAGTTTCAGGCTCATACAGGGGAACATTTGCTCTGGTTCAGGCCAGCTCCTCACACCAGCCTTCCAGCTTCTAGAACGTGACATTAATGCCTACCAGTCAGGATTAGGACTGTTTTGCTATACCAGTGGTGACTTCTGCAGCATTCAGCCTCTTGCAGACTTCTATCCTTATGCCACACTAGAGAGCATGGGAGAAAATCCAGCAGAGCCAGTTGCAGGTTGAGTAAGTATAGCTCACTTCCAGAGATGGGGAGAGGCTGGAAAGAAGTGTTGTGGTGATTGCAGGTTATAGAAGGTCATTGCAGTACAGGCCAGTTATTTGCCTGTGCTTTGTATAGCACTGAGTCCAGAACTGAGTCTTCAGTGAGTACTTTTACAAATCCTCTGTCCTTTCTGCTTGATCTTACAAGGGTTCTGCTGGTGCTGGATTAGCTGTGCAGCCTCTCTAGCAGGTTAAGAGCTTGCTGGAGGCATTCCCCATAGTTCTCATGGTTCATGCATTATTTGTGATCACAAAGATCTTGGGAACCATGCTGAACCGTGCTGAACCATGCTGAACCATGCTGAACCATGCTGTCTTAGGCACTAGTTTTAGATACTCCATCCTCTGGTCATCAGCCATTACTGCTGCCTGCAGCAGGGCAAAATGAACAAGAGGAAGCAGGAGGAAAGGATGCAAAGTCCATGAGTGACTGCTGAGAGTTGTTTTAGAGATGGGGGATAGGCAACTGGCAATGATGGTCTGCTGGAGCAGGGGAAAGATACTCCCCTGGCAGTTGGTCACCAACAGATGAATCAGAGTTCAGTCTAACCAAAACAGATCTGAGCAAAATCTCGAGTTTAGCCTAGGAGGAGTGTTAAACTGTCAGTGAAATGGCTTAAGAGTTTCTGTGTGGGGTATTTAGGCTCATTTCCACAACTGCAGCAAACAAGCAGGATTATGGTGTGAGCCAGAGTGGCTGCAGCTTAGGGGCTGGGGCAACCATGTGTAAGGGAACAAGGATATTGCTGGCAGCATTTGTCTCCTACTTGACTTGGAAATTTGCAGATCAAGTAAAAATTCACTGAGGAGAGGAAACAATTTAATCACCTGATTCACGGAGAATCCTACTGCAACCACACTGGCCACAGACTCAGGTCATCTCAGGTTGGGGAGGGAGAAGAATGGAGCTGCCCACTCTCCAGGAGAGTGAGAGCAAGAGGCTTAAGGCTCAGTGCTAGAGAAAGTAACGGAGTGCCCTGCAGCTCACAGCCCTGCTTGAAAATGATGGAGGCTGACAGATCTGGGATTAATCTAAAGGTTTCAGCTCTCTGAGCACTGAGTGGAAATTCGCCTGGAAACCACAGCACAGGAGCTCAACATGATGAAAGCACTAACTGGAAGGGGGGAGGCAGAGGCAAGTGTGGGTCAGATAGCTCGCCCCACCTGATTATGCACAAAGGCTAAAGCCTCGTCTCTTCCTCTCTCTGCCATGTGTCTGGATAGAGAGGGAAGGTATTTAGTGCTAATAAGAGCATTAAGAAATAGGCCACTTTTATTTTGTACGTTAGGCAGGCTCTGCTGTGGGTGCAACTTTGCATTGCTAATTAGATTCCAAGGCAAAGCTACACTCTCAGTGCTCAGCACTCCTGATTGTACCTGCTCATGCTCTCAGAGGAGCCAGGTTGAGTAGCCTGCACAAGGACTGCAAGCTATGGTTTTCCCTATGCAGGTATTTGTAGGTGCTATGCTGCTTGTGTGGGATGAAAAGGCAGAGTGGGAGGCTGACTAAGAGCTGGAGCCAAGGTGTGCTCTGCTGATGCAAACATGGACTTCTCTTGCTCATCTTGTCTAGCAGCATATGGGAAAGGCTACATCCTGCTCTGTCAGTAGCTTTCCTGTGAGACTAGGACACTGACCTAGTCCTGAATGTGGAAGGCCAGGATTTATCTGATTTGGCATCCACTAAAACTGCTGCTTTAGCCCATAAAGTTATGGGGACATACCAACTTTTTTCCTACTGCACCCAGGTGTAGTTTGCAAGGAAGGATGCATATGTCCCCCCTTGCCCTCAGAGACCAATAACCTTTAGCTGAGGCTGATGAAAGTCTTTTCTCAGTGCAAGAAAATCACAAATTCTGTACATTCTGTACTACGTGAGTCTCCAAGTATTAGCACAGCTGTCACACTTAGCCATGTCTGCACGTTCATGCCTTCATATCCAATTCCGATACAACACTGCCATCACCCCTGTTGCTCACATCAAAGGACTGAATGCATCACAGTGCACAGTTTTAACTCCTTTCAGTTTAGCTTGCTCTATAAATACATAACCCACAGTGAGTGGGCATGTGTAATATATCCCCGTGCATAGTTCTGTTTAGTGCTGTGAATGGGGCTGCTGATCTGATTATTTTAAAGTCACTGGGTTACATTTGCTGTAGGTATAAATTGGTACAGCACAGTGGTGTTGCCGGTTTATTCTAGGTGAAGATCTAGCCTATAATGTGAATCTATAATAGAAACTTGCTTGTGTTCCTGAAAAGAGGAGATATTTTGAGTGTATATCCAAATTGACATTCTTACCCAGGCTTCTACGTGGTATAATTGTAATTCCAAAATTATAAGTGTTATTAAATTATTAAATAATGTAGCAGTGGAAGGTTAGTTTAAGGTTGGGCTTTTTATCTATTTGAAGTTATATGGTTGAACTGAAATCAATATAGTGATATGTCCCAGCACACAAACTGGATATGTACCAGAGATGAATGAACACAGGCACAGTTTCAGACCAACCAGCCAAATCTGAACACATGTCCTCTTCTAAGAAACAAGTTTAGGAGAAATAATTTTCAGCTCCATGATCCACACACCCAGTCATTATCACAGACATTATGATGGTCTCTCCCTGCTTATATTTTAGAAGTGCTCAAAGCCTGAATTGCAATACAGTAGTTGCTAATTCAGAGTAAGTGGGTTACTCTGCAGCTGCTATCTGTTTGCCCATCTGATGTATGAATAGCAATCAATTTGGATTTTTTCTCTAAGCATGGTGTGATAGTGAGTATGAGATCATTGCCAAATCTCCATGAGGAATTTATGCTTGGTTTGGCTAGAAGACTGATGCAGATTGGCCACCCCATTAATGGGTGAAGCACACAGTCCTCTCCAGCCTGGGGAGTTGTTTTTCCATGGGCATCTTCCTCTGTATTTAGTGTTAGAAACTCTAACAACTTATAGCAAATAGAGGAAATAAGTGCTGCTGTTCTGAGTCCTATACTAGATGAATTTCCAATAAATGTATGCTAGTACTCATGCTGGGTTTTCTTTATTGCCTTCTTTTTGTTCTTTTCTGTTAGATTTGCCCTCCTACAGCACCTTACCTCTTCTTCAGAGAGATTGTCAATATTTGGAGATTGTCTTTTTATTCTGCTATTGTATGATTATTATGTATAATAATAGAATCATAGAATATCCTGAGTTAGAAGAAGCCCATAGGGACTGACAAAGTCCAACTCCTGGTCCTGTACAGGACAGCCCCAAGAATAATACATGTACTGAGAGTGTTGTCCAAAAGCTCCTTGCACTCTGGTAGCCTTGGTGTCATCACCACTTGCCTGGGGAGCCTGTTCCAGTGCTCAACCACCCTCTGGGTGAAGAACTTCTCCTAATATCCAACCTAAACCTCCCCTGGCACAACTTCATGTCAATCCCTTGGGTCCTGTCACTGGTCACCAGAGATCAGAGATCAGTGCCTGCATCTCTTCTTTCCCTCATGAGGAAGCTGTAACTGCAATGAGGTCTTCCCTCAGTCTCCTCTTTCCCGGGCTAAGCAGACCAAGTGACCTCAAGTACTCCTCAGACAGGTTCCCCTCCAGACCCTTCACCATCTTCTTAGCCCTCCTTTAGATACTCTCTAATAGCTTTATGTCCTTCTTATATCTGATGCCCAAAACTGCACACAGCACTCGAGGTGAGGCCACACCAGTGCAGAGCAGAGCAGTTACTTAATGGTAATATTGTTAATTGCTATCATAAACATAGATACACCCAAGAGGGCTTTACAGCTATTTCAAGCTCTTTTTAGCTTTTCTGAAGTCTGTTCTAGAATCTCATTCTAGGACTGAGGAGTGGAGAGAAGCCCTTTTCCCAATCAAGTTGACAGCAAACCTGCTGCTTTGAGATCTTAGGAGACAAAGTACCAGGTAAGCTCTAGAGACTGTTTGGAACATCAGAGAAGTAACTCTGTGAAACAGCACTGCAGTTTGTGTTTATTCTCCCTGGGTGATATCTGCATTAAGGCACTTCGTTTACAAGTGATGACAAAGTTGTTCTCTGCTGCAAGCTGAGCCTGAAGGCAGGAGGCCAGTGTGTGATGGAAAAGATGGAGTTTTTAAGAACGATACATTGCCTTTGCTTTCTCCCAGCACAGTTTTGAGGAGGAAATTGTTTGGCTTGGTGTGTAAGTACCAGAGACAGAATCAGTGACGCTGGGAAGAATTCAGAGGTAGGAGGGAGGTAAATGGGCTTGGATGAATCAATAACAAACTTGAATCTTTGATCAAAACGTGAAGTGACATGCCTGCCTCCTTCCGCTCCCTGCTGCTGTTTGTTCTTGACTTGGATAAAGCTCAGGGAAGTTGGGGAGTTAACAAATCTTTTTTAGTAAGTGACTTTGCATCTCTACACAAACTCCACATATGGGGATATATTGTGCCAGTCCCTAGGACGATGTGACATGACAAGTGAAAAGACAAAAGATATATGAACCTCATGCAAAAGACCATGTGCAATTTCTGTCTTTGTGGAGTGAGTTGTACTGCAGACAGGCTCTCAAGCAGGGGAATGTTAGAGCTCAGTTTGTCTGGGTTCTGTTTTCTTCTGTTGAACATTAGGTTGGAAAAAAGCTAAGCTGCTGAGACTTGAGTTTTGGTGCTTTCCCTCACCCCACTGCTGTTGTTTCAATACTGGCCTTCCTTGCTTAGCTTCTTCTGTGTGTCTCACCATGGGTGGCTGGAGCACACTGCTGCTTCCCTGCCCTCTGCCAAGCCTGATGCTCCATTGCACGACTTCTGGTGCTGCCACTTCCAGGTGGATATGGAGATAAGCAGCAATGTGTTGGCTCTTTCCCAGACAGTTCCTGCCAGGGAGACTTAGCAGCACTTAGAACAAACATTATCTTTTGCAGTACATGAAGCTGTGATAAGTTGGGATGGTACTCATGAGAAAAAAGCAATGTGTGTTCAAAGCAAAAAGGAGTGTCACCTCAGACCCTGGCCAGCTGAATGTCTGCTTGCTGTCATGAGATCACTGCTGAATTTTGAAGACATGTTTTTCCACCCAGATTTGAGAGCTGCTAATGCCATGATATTGCATCACAAGTGTGGCAGAAATTAATCTGTGACATTGCAATGAAATTAAAACAGAGGAGAAAGCGGTGGAACCTAGCCCAGTATCCCCAACTTTTGAAAGCAGTCTTCAGTTCCTGCAAGGACCTGCTTCCAGTGGAAACTCCCCTAAGCTTATGCCTTTCTCTGAGGCAAAATTTGGAAAATATTCCACTGAGACACTTTAATACAGAGATGCTGCTTACTTAAGTGGTTCACTCCAACATGTATTATGTTGGCATGATTTTGGTCACTCTGTATGCTACAGTCTCTGCACAGTCTACAGTACAGAAGCTTGTGGTCTTGTGTTAAAGGTGACAGTTCTGGTTTATGGTCCATTTTATACCACTGTGTGCTGCCCTGGGCCAGGGCTGCAGCCCTGCAATGGTGTAAGTATAGTTGGTCATGCCTTGGGGCAGGGACATGTATTCTATAACCCTGGAAGTCTCCCTTCCAGACCTATTTTCTGTGATTGCAATGCACATGAACCTTGGAGGAAAAACTAACCTGCAGTGCCATGGCACTTTTTCCACCAACTCTTCATGTGATGGCTCCTTTCTAAATACAAATTCTTCACCCATTCTTTCCCCTTGTTTGCAGCTCTCTAATTCTCCATAAGTGACTCCGTAAGTGCCAAATCACTTCCATGGGAATAACTGATGCCTTTTCCCCTAGCATCAGTTTACTGTGTCCCCTGCCCCATGGTGGGGCACCCTGCAGCCAGAAGAAGATGCTCCAGAAGCAGTATCAGCTTTTTTCTGCCACTGAGTTGTTTGTTCCAGCCCCTCTTCCCCAGCTGCTGCCGACAAGGCAGCAATTATGCTCCCATCGATCCCTCCTCTTCAGGAATCACCCTGTGCACACTGGCACACTGTCACAATCAATAGCCCAGCCCATGTGCAGAGACAGCAAGGGGGCCAAAGAGGCAATTTGCTCACTGGACAGGTTATGATGAAATAATATTGTGTCAGGAGGTGAAGTGGCAGAGTGGCTGGCACTAAATATTTCTCTCTATATTGCCACAGGGAAAGCTAGGGCTTGACGAGATTTAAAGTCAGGCTCAATACCTGCTGCTTAGATCCTGTTGAAGATAAAGTGTAACTGAAAGAATGTAGGGAAACGATTGTTTAGGAGACAAAATTGATGTGGGCCCTTAAACCTATCACTTCAAAATCATTCCTACTAGGACTGAGAGGAGGAGATTAAATACCTTTCATTTTTGACCTCTAGCTGATAGGTATTAAACACATACAGGGTTCATTGTGGATAAAACTCATGGCTTCCAACAGCCAAGCTCAAACAATTAGCTTATTGGTAAAAGACAAATATTGCAGGTAAAAAAAGGAATTTCATGCCTTGACAATCATTGCTGTCATCCCATCTTAGAGACATATTACAAATAAGGCAATCAAAGGTATCACTTTCAGCCAATTATTAAGAAATTGCAAAGTAGGGGGAATTTCAAGACTTCTCTGAAATATTTCTATTTTGTTTTCAGTAGCCCCTTGATGTTGTATCTCAAATGAAATAAGTAAAGAGCTATATGCCAGTTGCTCCCTGGTTCAAAGCTCATGCCTGATACATGCTAACCATCTCTCCTGAGTGAAGTATATTACAATCGTCAGCTTTGCTGGGCATAAGCAGAGAAGACTGTGGGTGCTGCTTAGCTCAAGGGCCTTGGTGACCACACTACCCATTTGCACCCACTGATCTCCTCCCAGCACAGATCAAATACTTAGAAATACATACAATTACTTAGAAACACAACACTGATTTCTGTCATGGAATCTGTGTTAATTTCCACAGGGTAACTGTGGCGCACTATTAATCTGCAAGCTGCAGAGCCAGCACGAGTCATCCAGGGGCCCTGTGAGCAGCCTGCATTTAGGTTGCTTTTCAACACACCTTATCGATGCCATCTCTGTGTTGTGCTGTGCTTGAGAGCTTTGCCCCAGAGAAACCATGGCATGGCATGAAGATGCAGGAAACCCCAAGGGCTTAAAACTCTCAAAACAGAGGTTAGTGTATGCATGGAAGCCAGTGATAACAAGGTATTCAGTCAAATGTGGGTTCTTAGGAAAAGAAGGCTTAGTGTTTAGACCTGGGAAACTGCTGCTGCTCCCAGCTATGCCTCACACACACTTTGCCACCCCAGATGCATCGTTTAAGCCAGATTTTTCAGAAGTGCCCAGTCATTTGGAGTGCTTCATTAGTGATAACCCAAGTGTGGAGCACCTGCAGATGCCCCTCCATCAGCAGGACCTAGCATGCCTCTGTACATCTGTTCATCAAGTCAGCCAGCATTTAGGCATCTTGCAGTAATAACAGAGGCTTTCTGCTTTTAGCATCTCTCAGTTCCCACCTTTGTAAAATGGAGGCAGTGCTGCAGGAGATAAAAAGCTCAGTGGGAAGCCCACAGGCCAAAATAGCCTTTACACACTACATGGCAGCAGGTAAACTTTGGGTAACTTGGCACTCCTAAGAAAACCTGGGTCTTAAGTGCCATCTCAGGCTGCTCACCCCAGCTAAGCCCTTGGAGTTTCCTGCAGCCTCCAGCCGTCGCATGGTTTATCTGGGGCAGTGCTCTGAGGCACAGCACACTACAGAGATGGATCCCAGTACTGCCATTGAGAAGCTCCCCGTGTGTTGAAAAGCAGTCTGTGGCCAGGCCTAAATGCAGGCTGCTCACAGGGCCCCTGGATGACTCGTGCTGACTCTGCAGTTTGCAGATTAATAGTGCTCCACAGTTATCCTGTGCAAATGCAATACAGGCCCCTTTGTGAATAAATGGGGGCAGCAATGTCTGAGCCAGGTCTGGCAAGGTAAGGAGCAATTCCCTGGCAAGCAGAGAGCATCTGGCTTTCCCCAGTCTTGCAGAGGCAAAGGGCAAGGCATGACCCACCCTCTCCATGCTGTACAGTTCCCATCTCTGCCAGATGAATGGTGCTTATTTGTCACCACAGAAAGGAAAACCCAGCCATGTGCAAGCACAACATCTGCTCGGCGGGGCTGCTGCTGCTTGGCACTTGCCAGCATGAGGCTCAGCAGTGTTCCTGGAGCCCACACCACACTCCCTGGGGGCTTTGTAATGGCGCTGGCTGCAGTGCAAGAAGGGTCAGGGGTGCATGTATCTCCTGCCAGCAGGCTCAGAACTGCTGCATCAGAGCCTAAAGTGAAGGTTTCGTGGCTGTATAGGGATGTGAGCAGGGACTGGCAAGCTGAGGCCAGTGGGCTCTGCCAGGGCACATCACCTCCCCATCCCTAGGGATTAGGAGGAGCTGGGAATAGTGGGCTGGTAGCTTATAAGTGTTTGGCTACATTTCCAAGGGTTTGCCATGAGAATTTGGATGATGCCTCCCTCTTTCTGTGGGGTTTTCTACCTGGAAATGCATTTAACGTGACATTTGAAGATGTCTTTATTTTTATCTGTTGCAGTGCAAATGGATCTGACTCAAATCCTTAAATGCCAACACTTCTTTGGTACTGATTTATCTCTGAGTATGACACTAATGTCTTTGCCCTCCAAGATACTGTGGTTAAGTCAAGCCATGGCATAGGCCTGCCTGAGGCCAAAGGGCACCTGTGCAAATCAGGAAAGCTCTGCCCCAGCAATAGGGCAGCATCTGCCCCCAAGATGCAGGGATGCTGTGGGGCACAGGTCTCCCCTTCTTGAACTGACAAGTCCATGCCTCTTATCTCTATTTGTGTAGTGATGAGGGCTTTCCACTAGAGAGAGACATGAGTACACACAGAGAACCTGTTTGCTATTTGTATCACACAGTTCACCTGGCCAACGTGGTGCAAAAGGGAATGGCTGGAGCTGATCATCATGAAATGAGCTTTTTTGCCCTGCTGAAACTTTTTACATATCTTTTCTGACTAACACTTGTCTTCAAGATGGGGTTTGGCAAAGAAAATACCTTTTTTTTCCTTTGCATTCTTGCTTTAAAAAACCCCAGTTTTATCCTTTGTAATTCTTACAGAAGTGGCCAGAATATATTGAAATACTGGACAGTCTTACAATAAAAAAATAAAGGAACTTGCTAAAAATATTTATATTTGAAATACTTTTTTTTTTTTTTTTTTAGAAAGTGTTCAGTTGGTTGCTGTTTATCTGCCAAGAAACTGGATATTACCCAGGTAAAATTTGGTAACTCTCATGTACCCTTTTTTCCTTCTATACACAAAAAGCCAACTCAGTGACCTGTAAAATATGCACGTCTAGTGGAAGGACCATGATAATATTGAACACAATACATTTAAGAGCAGAACTTTCTTAGCTGAAAATCCTAGGACAATAGAAATGTGGCCAAGGACAGTGGTGGTAATACTTCTTTATTTATGTGTCACGCTGTAATCTGTGTAGGCAGCCAAGCCTGTGCTTTGCACACCAGAAAAAGCTGGTCCTTTCACCAAAGATCCACACAGCCAGGAGAACCAAACCCTCTGACTGTGGTTTTGGAACAGTACCCATGTGAAGGGAAGAGCACTGCTGAGTGAGGTGTATACATCACATACTGTTATATGCACACAGTCTTGGTTTTCCTCTGGGGGCACCTGCAGCTCTGAGTGCAGAGAGTGCATAGCACCTAAAGCTGCTTTGCTTGGGATTTGTGCTGAGCATACAACTCAGGGTGGCAGTGCTGTGAGTCACACAATTTCTTCTATTTTTGGAGCCTGTTTTTGAATGCTTTCCCCCGTGGTATATGGGTGGTTGGAGGAAACACACACATGCAGGCTTCACACACTGCAAATAGAAAGTCTGAATTTAAAGGCCTCCTATTGCTTACTTGCAGAGCCTGCCAAACTTCAACCTGCTAGTCTTGATAAACACACTCTCCTGGGGTGTTGCTCACTGGGAACAGATGGTCCCATGGGAAACAGATGGCCTCAGAGCTGGGAACTTCCAGGAGCTTTTGTGGGAGATGGGATCCCATCCTTTATCTCAGAGGCCCATCCTAAAGGCACAGTGAGAGCATTCTCCTCTAGCGTGTTTCTCATCCCATGAGAAATCTCCTTTCATTGCCAGCAGGTGTGAGTGGGTACTTGAAGCAGGGGGTTCCAATGAACAGGCAGTGTCCACCTTTCTGAAAGACACAGAAAAAATTTGAAGACTGAAGAGGGAAATAGGTAAAACATATAGACTCAAAGACTATGAAGTAATGGCCTTATTCTTCAAGGAGCATCCCAAATGGCTCCTTCCCTGCAGAGAAGGTGTCTTGCACTACCTAGGGCGAGATCATCACACCCCTCCATCATGACTGGAGACTGGAGTGTAAATCCATTGCATTAGGTCTCTTGTGAGTTAACATGGACCTGAACAAGTCACTTTACAATTTTCACTCTTGAATTATAGTCCCTGCTTTGCTCTATCTTATAATCTTGGGAAGCAGAAGTACTGGATTTAACTGATCCCTTCACCATCAACAGCCATTCCTGGAAATGAATCACTGCCTCTCAGATTGTTTCCCTGATGTTTTCGAAAGAACATCTGATATCTTTAAGAGATGTCTTTTCCTTTTGTGTTTCTCTAACCTGGAGCTATTATGACTGCAGTAGCTGCTGGATTTATAACACTAGGGGCAGAAAGCCTTTCTGCATCCTGCCCAAGGCAACCCTCTCCTAGTTTTCTGTAGCATTTCTTGAGGGATATGGCCTAGACCCAAGAAAATTGTTAAGTTCACAGTCCATATTTGTTCTTAATTTTCACTTTGAAAAAAGGCCCTCAGCTAGTGCAGTTTTCTCAAAACCTGCAAACCTTCGTTATACCAAGTTTTTGTTTGCTCCAGTGTGAAGCCCAGTCTTTCTGTGGGAGATCCCACACATAGGGGAATAACTGTAAAGAGATATTATAGTTGAGAAATTCTACCTCAGAACCATGTTTTGTTGTATACCACTTCCTCTCTCTGTAACACCACTCTGGGCCTCCTAACAAATGCCTCCCTCCACTTTATGGACTTTCATTCTATTTCAGAAATTTGGTAAATGCAGAACCTTTAGATAGAAAATGTAGACTAAAAGCTGTTCTAACCCAATGTTTCTTGCCTCTTATTTGAAAGCCCAGTGCACATTAAATGAAACTTATATGCTTCTTGAAGCTGCCTGTGTTATTATTGGAACTGATGCACATTCACTCCAACCAATCTATTTTTGTTTGAACCACTTGCTCTGTATGAAACCAAGCATAATAACTACAGTCAATATAGATATATTTGTTTTTATTTAAACGCCTAAGTGTGCTAAAAGCAAAAAATGCTTTTCTCCTTGAAAACCAATATATATGTATAATAGGCATAAAATGTATGTATCAGTCAAAGCAGGACTAGTGAGTGGTGCAGGAGCCACTCCTGACATTGCTGGGCTGGGGCAGCAGCTGCAGTCACAGGAGGCAAAGGCACTGACCCCATTCTCCTGCACTGTTCTTGCATAGTAATTATGTCCAGACAGGCTGGACTGGCATCATCACCAGTCCTTTATTGAAAACTTTACATGCCTTCTTTCAGTGAACTTCTCTCAAGCAACGCTGACTCCTTTCCTCACAGGCAGCTCCACACAGCACTGACTCCTTTCCTCATTAGCTGCTTCACACAGCACTGACTCCTTCTCTTACAGGCAGCTCCACACAGCACTGACTCCTTCTCTCTGCAAGTTTCCTTTTTCCTCCTACATGACTGGCTAGCTCCCAGTCTTTTCCTTACCTAGCCACCTAACCCTACCTGTCCTTCACACAGCATCTTCTTACCTTATCTGTCCCTTTCGCTACTGCATGACCTTTCCTCCTTACAACACAACCAGCAGACTCCATCCTGCTCTGCAGCAGACTCCCAAACTCCAACACACTCTGGACTAGCTAACCCACTCTTTTATAACCCCCATCCTCATAGAGCAGGCAACACTGGCTCTACTTCCCAGTAATCAGTGCAGCTGTAATTCATTGGGAAAGATTGCCTTCTGCACTATCCCTACAAGCCTATCTATCTTCCCACATTCTTGCACCAAAGGGTAGTCAGAGGGGTGGCATATAACGTGTGGGGAGGGGACTGGGGAGAAGAGAGTCTTGGCATAGGCAAGATTTCCGTGTTTTACAGCTCCTCCTACTGCTCACAGACCATCACCTGTGTTTTCCTCTGTTCACACCCGTCTTTTCTGTTAGAGGGGTCACCTCTTCTTGTGACAGCTTTAAGACGACTCTTCCACAAATTTTCAAAATCTTCAGTTTAGTTATTCTGTTCCCATGCTCCTAGGCAGTCAGTGCTCATTACCAGAACCTCATTAAACACACTGAATTTTGAACTGCTTGTTTCCAATCACATGAAGTTATATCCAGCATGGACCTGTTCTGAACTCCACAAACAAAAAATCTCAGACCATTAGGGGAATGTAGACCATTAGTTGGTATGCAGAGCTGATTGATCCAGGAGCATCTATTCGGGAAAGACCCCAGTACCTCCAAATTAATCCATTTAGCACTGTGTTTGCATGTTTGCTGAAGCATTCAAAGGGGCTTTATGGAAAGAAGGATTTCTCTATAATGAATGGAAACAAACAAGATCAAAAGACAGAGATAAGCAAACAGACAGGATTTCAAACCTAACCTGCGTTTAAACTGAGTGGCCGTCAATATTAATAACATAAAAGCAGCAGTGAAGTATGGCTGACACACCAGGTAAAGAATGCTTAGAGACATCTGAAAATCCCATCAGAAATTGCAAAGGCAAATGTAATTAGCATGTCTGGAATTGTCTTAATTCATTGGGTTCATATTGTCTTAGAAGCTGGCAAGGATCCTCTGCACATAGCTTGTGCAGGCACAACTTTGTCTTTTTCCAATCCTTTTACCCTTTTTTAGCAGTCTATAAATGGAGCTAGGGGGTGATGCTAACACAGGATGTTCCTGCCTATGGCATAAGACACTTTCTCAGTCTATTCAGGATTCAAGACTTGTTGAAACTGCAGACCCTACTTGTCAGTTGTTCATGCTGGAAGAATTCAATTTTGCTCTGACTAAAGATGCAGGTCATAGGACAGAGGCATTATCAGAATGGTGTGGAGGCCTGTGGCTGGGCTTGCTGATGCTGATGTAGGCTGAGAGAGCAAAGCTGTGAGGGGGAAAGAGCAGAGAGGCCAGTGTGAGATACCGAAATGGGTAATGGCTCAAATATTTTTAAAATCACTGAGGAACTTTGCTCATTGT
Source organism: Sturnus vulgaris (assembly GCF_052056855.1). Taxonomy (NCBI): domain Eukaryota; kingdom Metazoa; phylum Chordata; class Aves; order Passeriformes; family Sturnidae; genus Sturnus; species Sturnus vulgaris. The sequence continues at coordinate 27,283,166 of NC_142248.1, forward strand.
ACCAAACTGTGCAAAGAAGCAACTGCTGATCTGTGACCACTGAAACCTACCCCCCCAAATGTGCCTCCTGATGGGAATTTGGACCACGAGTTAAGCCACCTGATGGGACAAATAAACAAGGCTGGGGGAGGATAATATATCCACAAGGAAAGCCAAACTCAGCAGCTGTGCTGAAAATCAGCTCTAGCTAGATTTGCCAGGGGGAGGCCATAGCCCACCAATGTATTTACTGAGGCTGGGTTTGCATACTCTTCTTCCCTCAGCTGAGGGAGAAGAGGAGAGTTTTCGGGTGTGTGGTGGTGTAACCTCTGGTCAGGACAAGACAGAAGGGCTGAACACACACTATCAGAGGCTACAAGCCAGGTAAGAAGGAGACCCTGTGGAGAATCCTCCCTTGCACAAATGGGCTCAGTTTTAAAACTCCCTGCACTGCCCCTGGAAAGGTCACATTCACACAGGACATTCACATGAGAGGCAGCTGTCATGCTTTAAAAGATGCCATAAACTATCAAAGACCCCCAAAGTGCCCCCAGACTAATTTCTGAGGCATTCCACCAGAGGACTGCACATGATCCAAAGTGTTGCAACAGATCCAGAGTTGGTTGCAAAAGACAGTGTAAAACTCCTGCCTGCAGATTAAGTGCTGGGGCATTTCCAAATATATCTGAACTACAATAATCCATAGAACTGTGTGTTTTGTGGGACCCCTACCAGTGAGAAAGCTGGACAAGAGGACCAATGGGATGCCACTGGGCCCACAGAGTCATGGTATCATTTTACTTCATCTGTCTCTCTCTCTCTCTCTCATTCTCTCCCCTTCCCCCCTTTTCTATTTCTTTCTGTCTTTCTACTCCATATTTACTGTTAAATAAAATCCTTACTGTTGACTTCAGCATGTGGTCTTGTTTGCTCTTTAATTTGGGCAGAGGCATCTCTGAAATAATTTCAAAAATTGGATCTTAACAGCAAGTGATGCCTTTAGTCAAAATCAAGGGGTGGTTGAACTGACTGTGGATGTGCACTGCCTTTGTAGGACCAGGCCCAAATGCAGATGCAGTACAATGAGGAGTACAGAACCAGCAGGTAGAGGGACAGATTGGAGCAATCAGGTATGAAGAAAATGCAGGAGCTGAAACTGCAGTTTAATGTATCTACAAGTGCACATTTAGCAGGCAGTGGCTGATGACAACATAGGGATTTGGGGGATCCACAGTAAATTTCCAAAGCCATTTGCTCAGCAGATTAGTGTGTAACCCGGGAAATCAATAGCCAAAAAGCGTGGTTTATGTTGAAGCTGGCAAACGGGTACAAAATCACAGTAAATAAATGCAGAATGACTACCCTCTCATGTCTGAATAAACACATCTGGTGGAATTGTGGAAGGGCTACAGTGCACTCAGCTACATTTTTTTGATGGGACTTTAGTAATGGAAGGAGAGCCTCTGCTGGAATATTTGGCAGGATTTGAAGCAGTGGTGGTGGGAGTACCTTGTGAGCTCAGGGTGCAGAGCAGGCTGCTTTTAGTGTCAATCAGGGCACTGGCCCTATACAGGGTGGGTCAGCACCACAAGTGTCAGCTGTAAAGAGACATGATTTGATTTAATGAACTCATCTAGGCAACTAAAGGGCTAATATGATTCCTAAAATGCAAACACTACAGGGAAATCTATTAACTGTGACTAAAATAAAAGCCTAGCTGGAAGTGAATCACAGACCTAGCTGTCACAGAGCAGTGGTTTCTGGCTTCTAAGTCATGAGCACAGTACACAGAACACAAGTGAATTACTAACCCCAAGACTCCTGACTACTTCTGAAGAATATCTGCTATTTCTAGTCAGGTTTATGTGTCAGTGCTGGCACTGCTGACACCATTTCTTTACAGAGCAGGTAAAGAAAAGGTGTGACAGCATGCAACACCAAGCCAGGTGGAGAAGCAAGGTGAGTGAATAGCACAGTTTGGAGGAGAAGGGAGAAGACAGCTGTGACAATAGCTGAAGTAGATTAAAGGGGCTGAGCAGGTCATACAAACAGATACAGAGCATTGCATGATTTCTAAATGAATCCCAGCTGTAGAAATGCTATTCTTGAGCCAACAGGTTGCCGTTGTAGCCTGGATCCACAGTTAAGGAGGGCTGGTGAGAGCAGTGGGCAAAATCAGATTTTCTGTGAAATACCTGTCTGGAGGTCAAGACAAGCTCTGGGTGAGTAAGGCTAGATAGAATGAAGCTGGAATCAAAAAAAGAAAATGGGATGATAGCAAGAGACTGCAGACCATCTTTCCAGGTGATGTCTTGGTTTGAATTGTCTATGGCCACACTGGCATTGAAATATCAGGAGAACTGCTGCTCTTGCTTCCCTGGGGGAATGGTCAGAGCTGAAATAACTCATCAGCCCTGGGCTGGTGGATTTGTTTTTATTTCAAAACATAATGATATTATTTCTCTCCTCCTACTGCCCTTTTTTCCCAAGTGTTTAGAATTGGTATTTGTGCTATAACTAGGTCAGGGAACCTAAGTAGGTCAGGGTGACTCTCTAAATGTGGCAGATCTAGAAACAAAGCTGGAGAGGGAAGACCTGACTGTGTGTACAAACAAAAGGTGGTAACCTGGGCCTAGTGGGAGGGATGATCCCTCAGGAAAGTGGTGAGAGCTGAGAAATACCTGTGTGGGAACTGAGAAAGGAAAGTGAGGTGCAGGGCAGGGAACAGGGTCTGAGGGAGCAAGAAGGTTTGGGCATTGAGGACAAGCTGATGGAGGAGTAGAGAAGAGAATGGGATTACAGCTGTAGATATGAGGAGAGCAGAGAAAGGGTGAAAGAGTTAGAGAGGGTCTAAGACTGAGGAGGGAAAGAGAAAGAGATGTGTAGGTGGGAGCAGCTTAGAAGGACTGGGAATGGGGTTGCATGGAGGATAGAAGGTGGCAAAATAGGGAGAAAATGCTTAAAGAGTGAAGTGTATCTGGGAGGGAAAGAGTGTGAAGGGCATAACTTTTAACTAGAGAGTGGAAAAAGAGAGATTGGGGAGAGAAGAATGTGGTATTCATGTAGTGTGAAGCTGCCAATCTCAGCAAAGGTGTGGTGAAGCTGCCATTGTGTCCTTTCCCTCCTCTCTGGGAAGGGTGAGCATGCTGCAGGCAAAATTACAGAAGAGAAGGGGCCTGTGACTCTGCTTGTGCTTCTCAGTTGCACCTCATTCTGCAGGGGCATTGCTGACTCTGATGTCAAAGCTCTGACTCCCATCCAAGGTTTGGTGTTCTTCGCCTGGAGTCATCAAAATTTACTTCCCTCAAAAGATGATGAAGTTGCAGCAATGGGAAGAGATGTTTACATCAAAGGGAGAAACCCCCAGGGTCTGAAAGTTAGTAATTTTTATGTGTCTAATTTTGTCTTAGTCACCCAATGCCTTGCAAGTTCGGGGCTGCCAGGATGAAAATGATGCACATGACCCTGTGGGACCCCTCCAATTATTGTTCCATGAAAATGTGGAGACTTCATTTCCCCATCTGCAGCATCTCCCTCCTTCTTTTATCACATTATCATTATCAAATCTGTGCCTCCATGCTGTGTCTGCTGTGGGAGGGCATTCTGGGTCTGCTCCACACATTTGGGAATACTTCTTTTTGAACTGAGTAGGACACTGCATTGCACAGTACCTTGTGGTCTCTTGGGCAGCTTATGTCTGCATTCAGCACAGCTCCTCTCCTGATAATGGTCATGCTGCTCCATTATGGTGTGTGTAGTGTTGCTCAGAGGACAGAGTGGCAGCCTGCAGGAGGAATTGTCCTGTTTTATTGTTACTGTCAGCTCTGTAAGATCCCCTGGGTAGTGTTGGCAGTGGGGCACCAGAGCTGTCATCTGAGGCTATACAGAGATCTGTTGTACCTGAGCCCTTGTCAATGGTCCTTACTCCCGTAGTTGCCCTATTAATACTGAAAGTAACTTTAGTTTTCTTCTTCCATGGAAGTTACTAGTCCTGGCTTAGCTGCTGCTCAAGTTTTACAGGGTTTAGCTTTTTCTATTTGTTTTGGATAGCTATTACATGTCACCCTACTGAAATTTGCCTCTTAGGGCTACAAGCACTGAATTTGGAAGGGAAAGAAGGACAGAAAAAGAAATATTTGTGAAGGAGGGGGTGAGTCTCCTAGTGATACCAGCCTGGTGAGCCTTCCCTTTTTTCATTAGCAGAGATATTGGCTATGAAGGGGGTGTGCAGCTTTGGTTCTAGCAGCCAAATCCACTGATAAGCTTTGGGCCATTGGCAGTTCTGGGAGTATTAGATCTATAAAATTATCTCTGCATAGGCACTGCAAACAGATTTAATCAGTTGAATCAATGGGTAATGGTTAGCTACACCTAACAGAGATACAGTGTTGTATTGCTGAGATATTAATAAGAAATATTCAAGATTATTCTTATGTACCAGCATATATATCTTCCAAGAACAAGGCAAGAAACTCTTTAGGATATTGAGCTTAAGTTTTTTTGTTGATTGTTTGGGTTTTTTTTAAAACCAAAATAGCTATATGAATGCAAGAGCTGACAGGGCAGCAGCATTTACTATTCACCAGCAGTAGAACAGATTTGTCTATGGACACTCTACAATATTCCCATAGGAGTAGAGGGTAAAGTTGGGTTCTTATACAGAACAGTTGGATGTTCTTTAGGGTGAACTAAGCCTTTGGATAGTCTTAATTTTTTGTAATTCCAAAGGTGTAATTTGATGACACCCTATAGTGACCAGCTTAAGAGGATTAAGCAAAAACTTAAATAAAGTTGAGAAACATAAAAACATGTTTGGTTGTCTTTTTCCCCCAGTTATTTCAGAGATTTTCTTCACAGTGAAATTTTTCCTCAGTACTTTAATTTACTAGAAAAAATGGAGTACAGTTATTAACTCCCTTTGGGCTATAATTTATAGCCATTTGATCTTTTTCTTTACTCCAAATACTACTTCTGACCATGAATACTTCTATTACTTTTAAAAAATGCAAAACAAATATGAACTTATTTTGATGGTGAAATGTGCCTTGAAAGAAAATATTATAGTTAGAATATTTCCAAATATTTTATTTGATGAAACACCATGGAATTACATGGAAACTAGACTGCAGTATGAAAAGCTGAGTTGTCCAGGTGAAGCAGGGAATTAATGTCACAACTTTGTAATTGAGTTTTTTGAATACAAAACCAAATTTTGCAAAATCAGTAGCAACTTTTCAGAGCTGTGATGACAGCATCTGATTTGTTATTATTATCCCAAATATTATTATTATTATTATTGTCACAGTTAAGCTTTACCCATCTGCTTTCTTCTGTGTGCACATTGAGAACAAAGGCCATTCTGGGACTTCACAGAGAGTTCAGACAGCACCAAAGCAGTGTAGTGTGCATTAGACATGAGGAGGAGTCACGACAGAGATAAGGCAAACACCTGGGATTAGTGATGAGCAGAGTCACTAGAATCCATTGTGGTACTGATACCTCTTAAAAAGGAGCAGCAAGAGTTGAAGAATTTACAGAATATTATTATGCCTTGCCTGGTTGTTATGAAATCCAAGATGGGGCTGGTATCCAGCTGGTTCAGGTTCCACTTCAATGAATTTCTTCCTCTCTCAGCTCTCCACCTTTTTTTAAAATGTGCTCCTCTTAGTACCTTCAAAAGTATCTGCCTGCCCTGCCACCCAGTGTCACTTCCATAACAGCTCAGCTCTCCCAGGCATTTCTTCATACCTTGCTGTGATGAGGAAAGCCTCCTTTCTTAAGGAGGCTTTATGGTTTACAGGACCCCTACATTTCCCCTGCAGAGACAATGTTGTGTCATTCTTAGTTTCAAAATGCAGCAGATGGAGGACCCACAAACTAGTTAAGATCATAGAATGGTTTGTCTCAGAAGGGACCTCAAAGATCATCTCATTCCAACCCCCTGCCATGGGCAGAGGTGCCTTGCAATAAATCAGGTTGCTCAAACTCCTGTCCCCACCTGGCCTTGAACACTTCCACTCATGGGGCATTCACAACTTCTCTGGGCAACCTGTTCCAGTGCCTCATTTCCTTTTGAAAGCCTGAGAGTTAAAAGCTTTTTAGGGAGAGATATGAAGGAAACCTCTTAAATATATGGGGAGAAATCTGATCACATACGTCTGCTGGAAGCATCTCCATATTAAAGAAGAGAAGGAAGGTTAAAAGAGTGTGTTTAGCAAAAGTAAGATGTGAAGGGGCAGATAAATTGTTATTAAACTATTGACACTACCTGTACCACTACCAAAATCTTTATCTGTTAACAAGTCTTATGTTAAATTACAAAGGTAATTCCTTGGTTGCATTTTATGATTTCTAGACATTAAATATGGTGTTGATGTCAGCTTTTGTCCTGGACTAGTAGTATGTCCAAGAGAAGGCTATAGAGGCATATTTGCCTTATGCAAGATATTGAAAAGGCCTTTCATAACTTTTCAGGTAGATTCTGTGTTGCTTTCCTCTTGGCTTAATCTTAGATACCTGAATCTTTGAAATGTATCCAATTCTTCCTACAGATAAACTACAAGATGTACTGACACTGACACACACATTCCTACAGAGGGTCTTATGGTATGCTAGGAACCTGATCTTCACTGTGCCACTAGGGCTGAAAGATTTTGTGTTCTGGGCCTTGACCTGCAGCTCTGGAGATCTGCATTTAATTTTCAGTTCTGCCACATACTTCCCAAGTGACCTTGTGCGAGTCATTTATTCTCTCAGCATTTAATTATCACCCTTTTGCAGATGAGAAGTTGACACTTCTCTGCCTTCCAGAGAGTAATGTGAGGATAAATTCATCAACCTTCATGTTCTGCTGTGAACAATGGGAGTTCACTGAGGCAAAGCAAAGTCCAATGAGGAGATGAGGCAGCATAGGGAACCAAAGCAAGGATGAAGCCCATTTTAACTAGCTGGAGAGCTGTCCTGTATGAAGAGAGAGTATGATGTCTTGCAGGGATTTACATCAATCCTCTGAGAGTGCAGTGCTATGACCTCAGTATCCTAGCTTTCATTATAGTGACAAACTGGAGGGTGGAGGAACACGAGGTTCCTAGGTCTCTTTTAGTAAGTAGTCATCAGATGGCTCATTCGCTTATGTCACTTTTTTGTGATGCTCCTGCCTTTTCATTTCTGTAGCTAGTCTGAGTCAAGCATGGAAAATGGTCATTTACTGAGATTTCAGAATGTGGGTTGTATCACAAATAGGAGGAAAAGGTGCAAAGCATAAAAATGCTCTCTTGGAGAGAAAATGTTCCATGCCAGTCTGTGTTGTCATTGTGATTTATTGTTCTAGAACAGTTGAACATTTCTATTCTCACTGCCAAAGGACTTCAACTATATGGGACATTTCCAGCATTCCCTGAGGAGATGGCTTTCATTTTTACAGGTGACAGCTGTGGGTCTGGATCACATAAACATATATCTTGACCTTGGAGTGAAGTTATTAAAGCAGTAGGTGCAATTCAGAGGAGTAGAATTGCCTCTGAGGTGTTGGAGTCAGCTGCCTACGTATCTCTTGACTGTGGTTAGTCACTAAGTGCATACCATAGACACTTAACAGTCCAGACAGTGCCTCCCTTGTCTGGTTTTGGTTGGAAACTTCCAAGGCTTCCAAGTAGAGAACTAGCTGCCTCTTCCTTTGTAGCTGTTCCTGCAAGTAATTCAAACTTGTTGGCTGGTATTTTGCAGCTGTTGCTCTACTGATGTTCAGAAGGGTGGATTTCAAGTGCCTTTCTCATCTTGCTCCTTCAAGATCAAGTGAGCACTGAGCATCCTTCTGTGTAGCCAGAGCATGAACTCAACCTAGAAGTCATTTGAGATGTCAAGTTACATATGACAGTTGGCCTCTTTTCAGATATAGATGAAGGTAATTGCTTGCCCCCAGTATAGCAAAATACTTTCAGACAGCTCTGGTCTAATTTTTGGTTTATTCTCCACAGCTTTTATTAAAGCTAAATGGAGCTTCAGGTTTTTAGCACTTTGGAATGTCATGTTACAAGACAGACCTCTTCTCTGTCAATGGACGTTACTGACTGTGTAGATGGAAAACATTTATAAGAACTAGACTTCATTATTTTTATTATTTTTTTCAGGTACTGAAAACGTGCCTTTCCCACTTGCTGCCTGATATTAGATTAAAAGAAAAAAAAAAAAAAGCATTGATAATCGATTTAACTTCAGAATGAAGTTCTCTTGTTTTGGAGCTTCCAGGAAATACAGATAGTCTGTTTGGATGTGTGCATTTTGGGATCTTTTGGAAGCCTTCTGCCTGTGAATCTCTTGGTTTTATAAGATGATACTGTATCTTGGCTAGCAGGGTCCAAGATGCCAAGTAAAAAAGAGAATAGGGATGTGGGGGACCAGATTTTTGAATATTCAAATGGCTAATGGTAATCTCTTTCAGTTTGAATAAGGTGCTTGTATATCTTTAGCATGTAAGATCTAGTTGGGGGGGCAAGTTCATGAGGGTGGGGTTTTGGTTTTTTTTTTGTTTGTTTGTTTGGGTTTTGGCTTGTTTGGTTTTGGTTTGTTTTTGCTTTGTTTGTTTGTTTGGGTTTTGTGTATGTGTGTGTGTGGGGGGTGTTTGGTTTCCTTTCTGTCCCAATAGCATTTAAAAATCTTCCCAGCATTTCTAATGTTAGGAAGAATTCTAGGAAAATCAAGCAGCCTGTGAGAGGTAGATGCTGGCTTCTCTGGAATAATGTTGTAAGAATATAAAACATGTTCCCTGTTAGGAAAAAATGTGCTGTAAAGAAGGAAGTCTAAGTAAATATACAATAAAGAGATGTATAAAAGTGTCTTTAAGAGACAATTCATGGCTCTGTTAGTATCACTAGGAGATTTTTGTGGGGGGTTTTAAAGGCCCTTGCTGTAGTAGAGGGAATGACTCTAATGCCAAACTTTAAACCCCATGCTGAAAACAAACAGCCAGCATGTTCTCAGCCTTTTCAGCATCTGTTAAATAAGGCAGTATAAAGAGCTGTGCTGTGGATATTAGAGGCTTGGCACACTCCTAGTATAGCTGTCACTGGGAAAAGGTATTTCTTAAATGTGCTATGGAGCAAATACGGTATTGTTGCTCATAGTGAAGCAGCCCCAGCAAAATGCCTTTGGAACTCACGTGAGGTATGATAATGCAACAAGACCTTTCATCAAAAAATGGCAGGGTGGGGAATGAACAAAACCTTCCTCTTCCCGCAGTGTGTCAGGTCATATGGGTGGGTACAGCTGATACTTAGGCACACGTAACAAAACTTGGCAACAGGAAGTGAAGGGAAGTCACATGCTTAGCAGAAACTTCAAGGGCACACTCAGGAGACGGAATGTAATTACTCATTTTGGATTTTAGCCATGACAGTGAGTTAACCCTCAGAGCAAGTATGGTTTTATTTATCTCTTCCCCATCCTGAGAGTTCCGAAAATTAGAGGAAGGCACGTAGGACCCTTTATTTAATTTTTTTGATAAGGCTTTTCTCTTACTTGCATTCTCATAATATCTGAGCCTTAAAACATGAATTAATTTAGACTAATATATATCTGTGACTCTGAGAAGTATTTTCTCAGCTGTCTTTTCACACCTGGAAATGGTCCCTGAGAGAAGTATAAGACTGGGGCAGTTTGGTTTGTTCCTTGCATTGGAGACTACAGTTTTTGTTGCTGTCCTTTTTCACGAGGGAAGGGCATAAATATCCAGGTTAGAAAACAATGGGTAATATAATGAGTCCTAAAAGACCTAGTGGAAAACAGGGCATTTCCCATCACTGCTGTCCTTACTCATCATGAAGAACAAGGGGCCAATTGCTGTATATTTCATGAACAAAATATCAAGTTTGTTCCTGTATAGTGTATTGTATGTTCAGCAGCTGGCCTGTCCCCTCTTCCTTCTGGCTGACAGTAGGATTCTCTGATCAGGTAAGGTTTCCTGTTATGTGAGCCCTACCAGTGGAGTGCACATGGAAAGTGTGTGCTTACTTTCATTAAAGGGTTGCTTTTGATGAGAGATGAGATGTTGTGCTGGTTTGGGCTGGAGTAAATTTTCTTCACAGTGGCTGATATGGGGCTGTGTTTTGAATTTGTGCTGAACACAGGGTTGATAATAATAGGATATTTTTGATAATAGAGAGATGTTTTTGTTATTGCTGAGCAGAGCTTACACAGAGCCAAGGCCTTTTCTGCTCTCTGTACTGCTGAGCTGGTGAGGAAGTTGGGGATGCAGGGGATGTTGGGAGGAGACACAGCCAAGACAGGTGACCCTAAGTGCCCAAAGGGATATTCCAGACCATGTGATATCATGCTCAGTATAGAAAGGGGGGAGGGGGAGGAGGAGGAGGGGACGGATGTTTGGAGTGATGGCATTTGTCTTCCCAAGTCATTGTTACATGTGATGGGGCCCAACTCTCCTGGAGACAGCTGGACACCTGCCTGCCATGGGAAGCAGGGAACCAATTCCTTGTTTTTCTTTGCTTACATGTGTGGCTTTTGTTTTACCTGAACTGTCTTTATCTCAACACATTAGTTTTTCAGCTTTTATCATTCTGATTCTCTGCCTGATCCTGCTGGTGGGGCAGTGAGTAAGTGGCTGTGTTGTGCCTGGTTGCTGACTGGGGTTAAAACATAAGAAATGTGTTTTCCCCCAGTTTTTTAGACTATTTCCTGCAGAACAGCTGCACAGTGCTCTGAGGCTTGCGGCTGGCCAAGGCCCCTGGCAGGATAGAAATAACTAGATAGGTGGTGACCCAGTATAAAAAGATAAAGGCAGGTAAACTGAAGGCAGATTACTCTCCAAATAATATTTATTTATTTTATAATCCATAGTCTGTAGCTATTCTTCCTGCCTTTCCCTGTCATAGGAATAGGCTAGTGATGGTCTTCTTTAAGTCAGATCATGCTTCAGGGTGAAGAAATCTGAGTTCAGAGTGCTCCACACAGGACTTCTGTATACAGAAAGGTTTAGACCCATTCCACATACAGACCTCTCCGTGACTTAAGCATAAGGAAAGATGCTCATACTGTGAAGTCTGGTGAGATCACAGATCAGTTGTGACCTGAGCCACCTCTCATCAGGAAGCCATCAGGCCAGTAAGCAAGGGCAACAGAATCTAGACTAGAAGCTCAGGTGTGTGTTGAAATAGTCCAAGGACACGCTTCAATGACTGGCAGTGCAGCCGTGCAGCACAGCCCACCTGTCACCTCGAGCAAGTTCCGTTCGCGGGCAGGGCGCAGGTGAGAGCGGGCCCGGGCAGGTGCGGCCAGAGCGGCGGCGGGGGCAGCACCCGCGGGTTTCAGCACCCTGGAGAGCGGCGCTGGCCTCGCACGGCGGCGCGATCGCCCTCGCCGCCGAGGGATAACGAGCGGGTTATTTCAAGCCACTTGCTGCTTTTATAAAGTCTTTGCATGCCAAGCACTTCCCAAACACTCACTTGTCTGAAGAGAATTGTAAAAAAAAAAAAAAAAATCGAAGTTTTTTCGCAAGAGCACTCAGCAAAATGGCAGATTTAACAGTCAGTACTTGGGCAGCCACTTTTCATGCAAGGATTTCCACGCACTTTGTGAATATTAATGAAGTCAACTGCAAAATCAATCATCCCTTTATAACGTAAGTAGGCTTCATTATCCTTGTCTAGTTAGGGAAACTGAGGCAGGCAAGGAAAATGTGCTTTGTTTCAGCCGATACTGAACCCGAGAAACAAAAGTTATGACCTTTATGCTCCCACTAACACAGAACCATACAGCTTCTATAGCCTTTTCTGTTTTGGTTTTAAGAGACGTATTACCTTCTTCAAACTACCGTTCTTCACTTAACTGATCTAGATTGCCAAGCGCAGGGCAGATGATTTTCCAGCTAGCCTAATTATAGCAATTCTCACCTACTGCCCTTCTGTTTCTTAAAGATTGCTGCTGTTTTCAAACAGAAAGAGAGTCACTAGCCTTATTTCAAATGCATACTGGTACATGTGTGGTGCTGGATTTGCTATTCCTGAAAATGTTATTTTGAAGCAAAAACTTGCCCTTTTGATGCTTAGAAATAGATAAATATGTGTGCTATTTTGCACTCAATTGTCAGGCATGTACCATGGTGTTTTGTTGTTTCCCTGGACAGGTGGAGACAGCAGTTAGGCACTGACGGCTTCTGTCTGGTAAGCTGGCTCTTGATTGACTGATTAGCTTCTTTGTATGGCAGGCACTTCTCTCAGCTCTGTCATTAAAGATGCATCATAACCCCTTGCAAGAGCCTTCTTGGTGTTTTGTTTTTTTTTTTTTTTTTTCCTGACACAGAGAGAGAAGGAAGGAGTAATTCTGAATGTTTTACAGTAGGGAAATTTTTGTTAATATGGAAAGCCTTTAAAGATGAGATTTAGCCAGATTTCTGTCTTCAAAAATTTGAAAAAACCCTCAAACCTAAAAAAAAAAAAAAATTGCTGTCAGGGCAGTAACTCATCTATCTCCTCAAGATTTTTCAGGTACAGCCTTCCATTACTTTTGTTTATAGTAGGTATCTTTAGTGTTAAAGAGTGTATCTTTGTAAAAGATATGGGAGGTGGTTGGAGAGGGGCTTTTCATTTTGAAATTGGATAAGATGAGGTATGGAGAAGTAGACTGGCTTATAGACATGGCTGCAGGTGTCTGGACTGTCAACTTCCATCTCTCATTTCAACTTGACACCAAACTATGGTTTCTTCCAGAGGTAGGAGACAAGACCTGGGAGATGACCTCAATTCTCTGTCAGTGCTGGTATCTGATGTAGCTTCTTTCCTTTTTGCTGTTGATAATGCTATCATAATAATACTTGATAATGAAAGTCCCTTATCTAATATGTTTTCTGCCTGGAGAAGTGATACTGCTTGCTATATGTAAGTGTGAACTTAAATTGATATGCTGGTATAAACTCATTGTTTCTATCTAAGATAACTTTTCACAAATCAACTTGCATCACTTTGGAGGGACCTTAAACCAAGGAAAACAAGAAAAGGCACCTCCTATTCTGCAGCAAGTATTTACATGGGGGATTGTAATACTTTCTTTTTAACCAAGATTTCTGTAGTTACATTTATATGCCCAGTAAAACTCTATCTTGCACAAAACATAGAATTAATTTACTTCCGATGCAGCAGCACTTTTTGTGTGATTCTTGCAGATATTGTGATGAACTCAGAGATGACATGACCCTTTCTGAAGCGATGATCAGTAAAACCATAAGCAGGTTGAGCTATAGTTCTCAGATTGTGCCTGGCAAAAAGGGACAAGATAATCAATGTTTTCTGTCTGCCAGCCAGTATCTCAACAGTCAGCTGTGGTTTGTAGCTGGATGGGATAGGATGGAGTTATCTGTTATGAATTTGCCTGTGCATGGGGTGATCATAAGCATGCTGCATATGATCACTGTGACTCCTTGCATCTAGTGGAGCGCAGTATTCTCCAGACACTGCAGTTCATCTTTGACTGACACTTGCCTGTGTCTGGGTTATGACAGTCCCATTGACTTAACTCCTGGAGCCTCTTGCTGAGACAGCACTGGGCAAAACAAATCTTTGTTAATTAGAGCCTTTTGGAAACCTTCTTGTTTATTACAATGGTAATATGAAATATAGGAACTGCAGACCTGGTGGATCATTTGACTATTTCTTCCTTCAGCTGAAGGATTAATTCCTATAGGAGGATACTGTCTTCTGTGTACTCAAGGCCAATGCTGAGGCACTGGCTCATCATTTAACCAGGTACACCAATTATTTTATTCCAGTTCAAATCCTGATCCTAGGTTTGATGGGTAGAAAGCTTCAGTGCCTCCTGCTCTGAGTACAGGTATCCAAAGAATATTTTGCCTAGCAGGAATCTGCTTGTTAGAGAAATGTAATGGTAATTTCATAAGAAGTCTGCATAAGGATTCATGTATCTCTCTGTGTGATGTGAATCAGGTCTATGAAGGCACTGACACATCAACATATGGATTTTTGTTGGCTTCTACACATGGTCGAAATCTAGGAGATTTGTAGGTCATTGAAGTTGTGTTTTAAGATCATGGAAGAAGTCCTATCCCTTTAGAGGTCTACAGAGTTCTCCATTGAGAGCTAGACATAGCATAGGTCCATCCTGGGATGTAGTGTTGTCTGGTTTGGTAGGAATGTGGAGAACTGAGTAAAACAATAATTCACTGGAGCTTAACAATGAATCCCTTTTAATTGTAAGTCTTGTTGACTGGCTTCTAAGAATATTTTATTAAGTCATCTTCAGTCAGGAGTATATTGATGACAATGGACTGTTATCAAGCTGTATTTATGGTGGTGTGAGAGGTACACTGTGGGAGGGCTGTGAAGGCCACTCTATTTTTGGGATATAAAATTGCAGTGCAAGGAGGAATGGATGGCACCTTGCTGTGAAATAATATAATTCAAACCTGCTGCTGTACAGTACTGCCTTTTGAATGGGCAGTGACATGGCAGCCTTGTCTAAAGGCAGCTGCCCAACCTTTCCTCAACCATATTCAATGCAGAGTTTTAGCTCTGTTAGGAATTGTTTGCACGCAACAGATCTCATTCTCTCTCAGTTGCATTGATGCAGTGCCTGTCAACTTGGGGAGGAAAGACAAACCTGTTAACAGGAGCTTTTGCTTGTTTACTGTGTGTTTACATATCCCCTTCAGTCTTTTTTCCCCCCTAAAATTTAAATATTTGATGTCAGTTCATTTATTTTTATGACAAATATTTTTTTTCATTCCAGAAACAGAAAGCAATGTAGATGCCAGAATCATGAGGGCATCTGTTCTCTTTAAGTGTTTTCCCCCACATTCACTTCCAGCCCATATACAGAGCATGACTCTGTTTTTTGTTTCTTTTCTTTTTTCAGCTACCTGTGTCATCCATTACAATGTGCCTATCTGAGTGTTATGCCAAAGACAGATCATCTATGAGGTCTTAAACACTGCTAAATTATAAATAAAGGCCTTTGCATGCAGTTGATTCCCAAGGATCAAAGCCACTGTTCCGTGAGGTGTGCCCTCCAAGAAGACTGTTGCTTTTTCCTCAAAGTGCAAAATACCATAATGCAGATTAATCACGCATGTGTTACTTTGGAGGTGTAATATAGCAATCAGTGCTTTGTTTTCTCTTGTGAAATGCCATCTGCCCCTCCCCATGTGGGTTTTTTCCCCTTAGTAAGAAGATGATGTTGTGTTGCCTTTCAATGCCTTCATATCGGGTCATGTCTCAGAGACTTCAAAAGGATATAGGAGTACTCACTTACAGAACAAAGTCATTTCTTCTGGGTGTCATGGATTGTGTTTATTCTAGATCTCTTTATACTTACCACTACAAGTTCAGGTCTAATTTGGTTGCTAGAATAAAGGAATGACTCCACTGAGACCTGTAGTCAGTAGTCACAGCTAGTTTTGCTAGGAGCCTTACAATGATTTCAAGGAAAGGAGAAGGAAAAACCTACATCAGGAAAAGGAAGCATAAAAGTTGGGCCATTAAACCATAATAGACTATCTTGAGTTTAATTTGAGCAGGAAATACATAGATATAATGGTCCTCTGTTATGTCAATGGTGAAATTTATGAGGCTCTCAAAGGTCATCAGAAGTGGGAGGTAGTGAGTGTTGTATGGCATAGGAGACTTTAGGTGAGGTGACAATGGCACTAACAAATACTTCATGGGGAATAATCTTGTTCTGATTGTGAGTGGAATGGAAGAACTATCACCTTACCTGATCTTTCTCACCTCTAAGTCTCATGTGGGTACAACATCTTGAAGTGCTGAGAACATCTATCAGGATCCATTGAAGTCCATGATAACTAAAGGCATGGATTATTCTGCTCTGAATGGTATTTCTTCTCTAGGTTTGAAGCACTCCTCTCTGTTTTCTGCTTCAAACACAGCTCACTTTTCTGCATATTTCAGCACTCCACATATTTTGCTTGCCTCACTCTCTGCTTCACAGCTGCTGCATTAAATCCATCCGTGGACACTTAAAAGATGCTATGGAAATGTATTGCTTGCCTTCAGCAATAGCGGTGGTTGGCCAGCACATTGCTCCCCTAGCCCATCAGCCCCAGCACTGTGGTGCTTGTGTTTGCTGGACTGTTCCTTCTGAGTGTATGGAGGTGAACACATGTTCAGTATTAATCTTCATTTCAATGAAGTTGTTTTAGTTCATGCTTTATTGCAGCGCTTTGTAATAATGCATCTGTAATGGCAGCCCTTGGGGCAGCAGTCGCATGTGGCAGGCTGAGTGCCTGAACTGCTCCTGAGAATGACTCCAATCATACAGAATGAGGCACTCCCTGGTGCACCATCTGAATTTATAATACCAATTTATATAGTGCCCTAAAGCGAGGTTTGTATTTGCTCTGGGACACAGGGGCCAGGCTATAGAAGGGAAACTGCTCTCCATTTTTTTTTTTTTTTTTGCTGTCCCTTTTTTTGAATATATGCATTTGTCTAGCTTTTCAACTTGCCTGTCTTAAAGCCTAGACTGAGCCCAGGAAATGCAAAAATATGCCTTAATACAGAGTGATGGGTGCAGAACCTGTAACTGGGCAACCCAGGCCTGCTGCCAGCCCCACAGCATTGGTTAAACCTTCCACCAGGTGTGGAGGGGAGACATGCAGGAGGGCACAGCCCTGCAAGCAGTGCAGGGCAGAGTCCTGGCTGCTAGCTCATTATGGACCTCCTTGTGTGCCTGGGAGTCAGTGTTGGCTTAACCTCCTTTGAGAAAAGATGTGATGAGACCCGAGGTGGTGAGGGTTAGATTTTCCTAGATAGATACTCAGTAGGATTTTCAGAAAGTGCTTAAGAAGCATGGATATCTAATGCCTATTAATTTTGAAAAAGAGGCATATAGTGCTTTAAAGGTCAAAAGTAATGCTTTAGCCTTGCCCTGGAGATATGCCACACCTATCACCAAACAGAAACTGAAAGACTTTTGTCAAAAATAGTGTTTGTTAAGTGAGAAGAAGGTATGCTTTGCTCTTTTTGGCTCCTTAAAGGATTTTATTGAAGCTACAAAATTCCCAATCTCCTCTGTTTTATAGCAGCAGGAACAGAATTTCCCCCCCTTGCCCTGTTTAATTAAAATCCTATTTGAGGTGTCTCGTCTCACCTTAAATCTTCACATTATAGATTCATGCCAAAAAAAGACATTTATTTACATCTGATTGTGAATGAGAAGTACTTCCCCCTATGGATAGAATGATGTTTGAAGGTATAGTGTTTGTCTGGCATGTGAGCAGAGAAAATAACAGTTCCATTTTTATCATGTTTATCCAAAATAATGCATAAGGTTTTTAAATGAGAAAACTGAACCATTAGAAAAGCATTGGTTGCAGCAGTTGTCCTTTATCCTGAGAGCTTCCCAACTGATCAGTTACTTGTGATGCTTGCAAACACCTTTCGGGAGCTCATGGGATAAAAGAAATTCTGGCAGGGGAATCTACACTTAACTCAGACATGAGATGGGTACTGCAGTTAGAGGGGAAGAGAGGGCAGTCTGTCTTGTTGTGCCTCAATGCTGTTATTCTGCACTGATGTCTTTATTCCACCTGCTCCTGTTGGCCGGGAAGGGTTTCTGTCTTGTGTGGATAAGTGGCCAGCTACTTAAGTAAGTGTGTTTGACATGAGACTGCTGGGGGTTGGTTCTAAAGACTGAATGCAACACCAGATACAAACTCCCAAACTATCTGTGCTTCCAACATTGTTTGGAGTGTTAACCAGTGGATACAGCAGGAAAAGTCCCTATCTAATACCAATGATCTTGAGCAATCAAGGTGTCTGTATTTTAGGGTCACTGAAGGGGTCAAAGGCAAAAGGGAAATAATATTTAATCTTCCTTGAGAAGATTAAGTATTCCTGCTGAAGTTCTTCAAGGAATAGCTCCTGTGGATGCATTAGATTAGCATTTTATTAAAGAGAAATTTATCTTTCAGTCATATTAAATCCAGCTTTTCTGATTGCATGCCTCTCTAGCTCTTCTTTTAGTACTCATCAAGGCCTATTCTTACCCAACCCTGCTGATGGACAAGCAGGTTTGACATGATATTTGTTTCCAGGGAAGCACATTGTGATGTCATTGGTTAATTTTCATGGCTCCATCTGGGGATTCAGAAACAAGGAGAGGAGGCAGAGTTCAGGTGGAAGAGATAGTAAGCAAAAAAGACCTATTGAGTCTTACTGCAGGTGAGGGGCTGAATGATATCATGGAAACTGGAGTGATCCCATGGAGTTATAAGACACAAGAAGTTCAAAACTGGTGAAAATACTTGTTGGAAGGCCGTGCTTTTACTCTGAACTGTGGGTTTGGTTCTGGCCATTTCACTGGATGCTACCTGCTGCCTCTAGGAAATGGTTCTCTTCCTTTTGGCTTGTTGACAATGGGAGATGGCACTGGATGTTGTTCTGTCTTAAAATGAGATGTAGATAAATATCTAATATCTGGTAGTGGAAGTCACAAAGCCAATGTGACAACCATTAAAAGTTGTATCGCTGGCTTAAAGAATATACAGCTTTTATTTTATTCTTCCTTGCAGAACTGCGTGTACACCCACATCTGTCTCATCTGTTGTTGTTAATGTTTATGTGTAACTAAATAACAGACAATGCATCCTCTTACAATGATGCTCTAAAAGATGGTGGAAAACAGTGTATGAGACTTGAAGAAGGGCTTGCATAATTTCTTTCCCCAAATCCGTTGATTTGATTTGATACTTTTTCCCTACGTGATTTGCCTTCAATTTGCTCTTGCAGTATTTGCACACACACCACTTATTTAATCTCTCTCAGGCACTCTTCCCACAAGGAATCTGTTCACCTGAATGGGTTCACCCTTACGTTCTTGGCTACACACATCAGGGTTTTTTGTTCATTCATAAACTTCCACACATTCAAAGTTGTGTCTGTATAGTTTCTGTCCCCTGTACACTCACTTTAACAAAACGGTGCTCAGAAAATTACTTCCTGTATACAATGTGTACAGTTTCTATTAAATAAATGCAACAGAACATGCTTGGAGGAGGAAAAGCCTGTGAATCAATAATAAATGCTGATGTCCTGCAAGTGGTCAGAATAACTTTGGAGGTTGAACCTCCACCTGGAGTTAAAAAAGGTGTTTGCAGAAGAGCTTAGCACTAATCTTCTGAAATGATGGTAAAGGGAGTTCTAACCAAGCGCTGTCATGATTACTTTTCCCCATCTCTGTTATTTCTTATTATTGTAATGAATTTTGCTCTCTCAAGTAGAATAAGGTCACCAGTGAGATAAGATCAGCTTTGTTTGGCACAACCAAGAAGATCTGATCACAGTTTGGACTACAGCTTGTAAATTCACCTTGGGTATTAACTTCTGGGCAAAAAGACACTGAAAATGCTAACATGGCCAAAAGAAGAGGAGGAAAAAAAAAAGCCAGAGAGATAATTGCATAATTGCATTCTTGCCATGTTGCACAGATTTTCCTGCCACTGTTTCAATAGCAAATTCCTTTTGAGCCTCATTTCTATTAAACTGTACCATACAAATGCTTAGTTTCAAGGATTTGGTGAAAGCCCTTTATAGAATCTAAGGAGGAATACCAAATGTATACACTCTGTGGGTCCATATTGCAGTACAACGCCTTTTCCTATCCCCTGCTGTCATACTAGGGCATTAGTTTGGAATGAATCTTCTAGATCTTGTAGTTCAGCATTTGGACATCGTGGCATGATGGATGATACCTTTAACTTCTGTCTTCAGAGTCTTTTTTAGTCTCTGATTCCTCTCTCTCACCACTCCTGCTCAACAGGAAAGGGGGGAACCAGGAGCTGGTGATAACTGTATGTGCATTTTCTATTGCATCAGGGAGATGGGGGAGCTCCTGTGAGCCAGCTCACCCCTCTAGCAAGACCTATGCAAAAGCTGTGTGTGGTGTCTACTACAGCTGCTGCCCTGAATTAGCAAGCCCGGATCTCAGAGCACAGTAAGTACCTTGAAGATAAGCAGTCCCACGTAGCAATTTATTGAAATTGCACTGACTGAATTGCCCCAGTTTATGACAGCATTTTGTCTTTTAGTTATAAAAAGCCCATTGGCTTGGTAAAAAGTTTTGGAAATTTATTCTAAAGGGAACAAGCAAAAGCAGATGAATGGCATTTCTATGAACATGTGTTCTTGCCTTTGCCTCTTCTCTCTGGTGGTGTTGGGAGGGAATTGTCAGGTGCCTAGGTCTATAAATCTATGTCATTGCTAATTTTTAAGGCCCTTTGTAAAGGAAATTGGATATTTTCTTAATGAAGACACTGAAAAAGTCTGATGTATCTAATTATCTTCTAGATGGGGACAAAATACTTTATCTAGAGCATGTTATACATTCTGAAAAGTCTCACCACAATGCCAGTGACATATACTGGGGAGACAAGTAGTATTAGAGGGTTCTAGTACAAACCTCACCACAGGAATCATGTTTTTTTAATCTCCCTACAACTTATTTGCAAACTGCAGGGCTACAGTGAGAGATGAGAAAGAAAGAAAGAATTAGTGGAATTAATCAGAAAAATCTACTCTCCTGTTGAGCAATTAGAGCATTACCTGCTGGACAAAAAATTTCTTGTATTGCATTGCTTTCCTCTTGTCTCTGTTTTGCTCCACACCCCAGCAAAGATGTACCTTGCAACCTTAAGAAACTTCCCTGCTCTTCTAATATTTTCTCACAATTTTGTGCCTATTTATAAAATGATGTCTGCTATTTTGGTGCCTAACTGTAACAATTTTTCAGAAGTAGAGGTCCATGCGTCCAAATTAGGCATAGTAAGACTTTTTTCAAAGTAATTGTTATCTTCCTTGGGTCTATGTTGCAGTCTGAATAGAAGTTTCTCAGTTAGATGAAGTCTTTTATCCCTCTAATTTGTAGACATTTCATGTATGGGTGTCCTAGGCTTTTCTTTTTCCAGTTGAAAGGATAGGATGAAATCTAGCTTATTTGTCCCAAATCTTTTTGGGACTACTTTACCCTTGGTGATTAAGCTGGTTAAAAGTTGCTAGTTTGTCTTTTCTCACAAAGGACATACTGTTTTCTGTTTGCTAAACCAAAGAGGTTAAATTTGGAATTGGAAATGGAGACAGTGCTGTTGTCATTGATTTGACATAGAAGACTCTCTGTTGATAGGCAGACAGATGAAAATATGATGCAAATATGTGCGAGCATGGTGTTAGAAGACCTTGGACAGGGAAGAAGTAGAGGCGCTGCACTTTCAGAAGACTATCTCAACAAATCTTTACTTTGATAAACTGCAAGCTACAAAATGCAAGATTGCCAGAACTATCAGCAAGTGAAGAAATATACTAGAAGCCTACCAGATGCACTTTTAAAATCTGGAGATAACTAATGACGTAAATGAAGTGATACCTGATTTTCTTCACAGTAATTGAGACCAGGATCTAATCCCACACCTTAAGGAGGGATTGATAATTTTTACTGCAGTTATGCTGTCCATATAAAACAGGTTAAAAACAATCAGCAATAACCTGCCTTTGCACAAACATATAAAGGGATAAAATCTTGCTCTTGAGATGCTGATTTTGGGTTAGGAAGATGCCCCTTTGGACCATTGTCATCTTGTTGAAATAGATCTCTATCATCTTCTCTGTTCATGTATACGAATTTGTTAGGGTGTGTGAAGGACTGTGTTTTCCAGAGAAACTTCCCAAGGGGCTCCTAATATTACTTGTAACTATTATTTAGTGTTTCAGTGTGGCTATTATCCACCTCAGACAGTTCCATTTCAATAGTAGGAAGGTGATCAATACATACTGTATAATATAATAATTATTTATTATTTATTGAGTACTGTGGGTATGCAAATGCAATGCTATGCAAAACATAGAAAAAGACAAAAACCTTTGGATATATGATCAGAGGGGGAAGGAAAGACAAATAGCTTTGCAGTCTGTCCCTAAAGTAAATGAATTTCTAAGTGCCTGGCATTTCAGTATGAGCATCATACTCAAATTTTAAAAGACCATAGAGTCTGGAGAGAGGGGCCAGAAAGTTTGATTCCCCATTTTTGGGTTTGTGTGCATCTCATGTGTATAACGTTCCTGTCTGCTAGTCTTGAGGTGGAATTTCAGCATGATAGCATATTAAAAAACTTCACATATATGTTCCTCACAGTACATTTGCTGTGCTAAGTACTGGTATGGTGATAAAATGATAAATAACGATATCTAGGATGTACACCCTAAATAATTGAAATACTGATCCCAGCATAGTCGATGGTGTCATTTGCTGTTGTCTCTTTTAGAAGTGAGGAAATGAGTGGACAAAAAGTTTGAGATATTTGTACAAGGAAACTTAGTAGCTGTTTTAAACGAAATGGGCAGTTTATAAATCGACTTGAAATACGCAGTAGGTTGGGTCAAACTCTGAGCTAGAAGGGAAAATTCTTTATGAACTTTAAGGGTTTTGGGGTACTGATGAAAGTGATTGTGTGAGAAAGACACTTCCTCTGCTCTGACGGCTTGTGCCTGGTGGCAAACTGAAGCAAAAAATAAGCCGCATCTGCCCGGCTTCGCTTCGCTGGGACCAGAGGGGCAAAAATCCCCCCTTGCTGTGCCGGCCCGGTGAAGGAGCGCTCGAGGAACGAGACGCTGCCGGGCCGAAGGCAGCCGAAAAGCCGCCGAACCTCTTTGCTGGGAGGAGGCGGCGGAAGCGTGGGAGGCGAAGCCCGGCGGAGCGCTGCTGCCCGTGCCGGGGGCCGTGCCCGCTGTCGGGGCCGTGCGGACCGTGTCGGGGGCCGGGGCGCGGACCCGCGGTCTCTTTAAAAGCCGGGGCCGGTGGGGCGGGCGCGGCGGCAGCAGGGGGCGGCGGCGGCGGCGTGCGCGGGGCTCGGGCTGCTCCGGCACCGCGGCGCGCTCAGCCCTGCGCAGCTCCGCCCGCGGCTCTCCCGGCTCGGCTCGGCTCGGCACGGCACAGCCAGCCCAGCCCAGCTTCCCCGGGACCCCCGCAGCCTCCGCGGCTGGGGCCACGCTGGAGCCCCCTGCCCCGCAGCGCAGGCGAGCCGCGAGTTGGCGCGGCGGCCGGCGCCCGCCCGGCTGCGGAGGTGAGAGGGGCTGCGGGCGGGGGGCGGCTCGGCTCGGCTCGGCACGGATCGCAGGGAGCTGCCCGCCCGGCGAGCGCTGGGCGCCGCCGCTCCGGGGCTCCGCGGGCGGGTTTCTCCTCACCCTTCTCACGACAACTATTTCGGATCGTTTTATCCCTCTCCCGGTTCGTTCCTTGCCGCCCCGGCGGGGCTGGGCGCTGCCCGCCCGGGCGGAGTGGGCGCGCACCGACCCTCGGGACGCTCCGGCTCCTTTGGTCAGACTTTTTGGGAGATCGCAGTTCCCGCGGCGGGGCATTTTGCAATGGAAAATTGGTGTGGGGGGGCTTTCGAAAAAGAAGACACTACGCTGAGTTACAGCAGGGAGACCCTTAGAGTAAGCCTGCTGTTTGACTAAAGCTTAAGGATTTCTTTAAAAAAAATACTAACGAGAAAAGAAGAGAGGCTGAAGATGAAAGTTTTTTTCTTTAATATTTTTTGCCTCTTCCAAGTCTTCGGATCTATTACGGTAGCGCCTTTCTTCCCCGCCTTCCATTTGTTTGTATTAATGATTTAGTAGCCGTCTTGCCTGAAAACTTCCACCGTGAGTGACTGCTGTGGGTTTTCAGGCAGTCAGTGACCTTAAAGGTTGGTTCAGTGCTTTTTTCGTGCAAAATCTGTGTGAAATAACCGCCGTATTGTTTTTTTCTTATCTTTTCTTTTTCTGTAAGAAGAAAAATACACCTGCTTTATAATTTAAAAGAAAACACCGTTGAGTCAGGGAGTGATGTAATTCTCCTACCTAAGGGCACCGACTCTGGTGCTTTGCAGGTGACTTGTCTTTTGCTTACTCTTAAATTTATTTTAATGGTAATCTTACGTGGCTAGGAAAGAACATATTTAACAGTGCTGTTTTAAGAACGCATTTTGTTAAAATTGAACACTCTCTATTGAATTTTTTTTTCTTCCTGATTTTTGCCCCTCCTCCCTCAAAAGAAAACAATAAAGAAGATTAGGCATGAGATCAGCGGCAGAAAAACCGAAGGATTGGGGAGGCAAAACAGGGGCTAAAAACACGGAATCGCTTATAAAAAGCACACTTTCAGCTTTTTGCTTTTCCAAGCTCTCGTTCCATCTTTCTGTGGTCAAACTGTTCAACACTTCGTTGCAAATAGTTTTAAGAAATTATTTCGGTTTTTTCTAAATATTTTTTGTCTCTCCTATATTTTTTACTACCCGTAATTGTTCTGCGATAAGCACGCAGCCCTCCTAAAAAGGTGAATATTGAAATGACCGCTCACCAATACCTCCTTATTGCATATTTTGAGGGGCTATTTTTTGAGGGGGTGAACTCTTAACTAGACTGGTGAAAAGTCTAAGAGATGTTGAGTAGGTGGGGGAAAATTTGACCACAAAAGGTTTTGTTTGCCGTGATGCTACAGTCAGTTATTAATTATAACGTTAACCAGAAAGGTGTTCCGTCTGTCACCAGTTTCATTTAAAATGGTCATCAATGTTACGTTGAATAAGTTTATATAAGGGTTAGTAGTATTTTGTGGGGAGGAGGTTGCAGAGATTATTGCTCGTGGATTTGTGACTGAGCACACTTTATCAGCTGAATGAACTGGATTATTGTATAGACATAATTTTCCATTTGTCTATCAGTTTCTTTCCAGTATTCGTCACTTTCTTAAATGTTTATCTCTCGCTAACAAAGTGTCTGATTTTCGGGAGTAGGGAGGTGCAGCTGGGGACACTGGAAGTTTGGGGATAATGTGAGCAACAGGACTGTATTTATTTATTTAAAAAAAAAACCAACCAAACCCCAAAGTTAGGAGGTGAGGATTCTCTTTCTGGAGCATTCGGGCACCTTCTGGTGGGGTATGTGTCTAGGCTTTTAATTATTTATTTCACTTTTGTCCTTTCAAAAATGAAGTAGAGCGAACCCAAAATGAAACAAAGTAAAATTAGAGTAAGTGTTGAAAAATAAATAAATAAAGCAAGGGAACGGCTGGAAGCCCAATACTTGATTTCATCAACCTGGTGGCGATGGCTTCTCGATAAAGCGATATCTGCCGATATCGCCCCTGTTCCATGGCTATAGCCTGGCCTCATTTTACGCTGCGTTTCCACTGAACATGTTGACGTGCTGCTGCTTATATAAGGGAAGAACAAATTCAAGCAGATTAGTGCTTGGGATTTTGAGATCGGCTACCCAGATCGCGTTGTGGGTTTTTTCCTTTCCTTGGGGGAGCTGATGGGGGAAGGCTGGAGAATGATGGGAGGGGATGAAATCAGAATGTGTGGTTGGGAGAAGATGGGGGTGATGCGGGGAGCAGCTTATTCGCATAATGTCTGCGCTGCGTCCCTTTTTCTTTTCTTTTTATAAAACCCATTATCTCTAAAAACACATTATTCTTCACCCCGGACTAAAAAAAATAATAGTGGGAGGGGTTATCATAGCGAGGGGGTTCGGTATGGGAGTCATTAGACCCACTGCTGCAAAACCAAGATACAGAAATCCATCTGCACCAACATTTCGGAGAGAGGGAGGGCGTAGGGAGGGGGGAAGGGATGGATTGTCTATCTTGGATTAGCGAAGTGGAGCTTTGTATTCTTCATTTTCCTCCCCATTTTCTGCCATTTTCCCCCATCCCCCCCATCCGCACACCCGCTTTCCTCCTCCCAGCCCCCACTCCCCTGAAGGTTTCTCATCCCTTGACGAGAAAATTCTGTGTTACATCCTGATGGCTCTGCGGCTTTTTTTTAGTGCATCACAACAGTGGCACGATGACCTTTACTTCATGCCACACAGATTTGGGTGCCCGATAGGACTGCGACCGCAGCTCGGGCACACTCACACACCCGTGGTCACGTACCTGGGATAGTCGGTGATTTAATTTAGATTTTTGCGTGTGCATCTTTGTGTGTCTGTGGTTGGTAAACACTGGCAGAGGGTAAGGAACGCAGTAATTGCCAAAGGCACGTCCATCCATTTCGCCAGCCCTTCTTGCCGTTCTCTTTTCCTGGACATTGTGTCACACATCATGAGATTTTGTGCTGGGGAGGGGTGTGCCCTGTGTGGACGGCAGGGGCCTGGGGGTTGGAGAGAGTGTTTGTGTACTGGGGAGGGAGAAATTGTGTGGGGGGAAATGGACCTGACGATGCTAATAACATTATTTTGGTCAAATGAACGTCTGGTGATAATGATGCAGTGTAACCATCCGTGAAATACATGCTTGCGACACACTGGAATAAAGGTTACTCCAGGGAGCTCCGTCAGAGCCAGGCATGCTCGGGGGAGTGAGCTGTCCCCTTGATAGGGGAAACAAAAATTCATAAGCATCCCAGGTCCCCTCCCTTTCCAGTGCCTTCTTGCATGTCCGAGCTGGAGGGCATTGCGATCGTGAGAGGGGGTGGGCTGCACTGGAGCACTGGAGGAAACAAAGCATTCCTGCCTCATCCTCCCATGCCATCCTCTCTTGCCCTCCTTGAGCTTATCCGTACTGTTGATCCAGACGATACAGGAATATCGCCATTTCTGTGCAGTCCCTGCTGGAGCCTGGAGAGTGGTGAATTGAGAGGAGGAGAAAAGCTCATTGTGTTTCTGTTGTAGGATGTGCAGGACAGCCATGGCTTTTCAGGTGTGAGTGGAGCAGGGAAAAGGCTGGGATGGGGAGGCAAAGGGAGGTAAGAGTCTTTCCCTCCATCTATTGTTCCCTTCCTTTGTTCCCCCAGCCAGAACACGGTGTAGGACCTGACAAGCCTCAGTGAGTGGCTGTGGTGACTGGCATGAGGGGATGAGGGAACTGAGACAGCAAGAGGGAAGCTTTTCCTGCGTTTCAGGATGTTCAGGACCCTCTCCAAGGCTCACAGACCTTCTCAGCACCCTCCTTTTCTGGTTGTGAAGGACTTCGGTCTTTGGTCGTGGGCTGCTTGCACCCAGGCTGAGGGGAGCTGTGGTAGGAAGGTGCTCCTGTGGTTCTGCCAACTGCTGCTTCTCGTTTCGTCTGTGTGGCTCTGCTCCATGTTTCTGGATCTTTCCACTTCATGAAACAATAGCAAAAGTTGAATAAATAGAGCTGTCCAGAGCTACTGGTGTTCGCCTTTTGCTTTTCTCCTTTCTCTGACCTTGAAGTGCAGTGGTAAACTACAGCCAGGAAGATGAGGTAGGGGTGTGTCCAGTGCCCCACATGGTTGCACTAGGTGATGCCTGGAGAGATTCCTCTGCTCCCCTGGTTTTTGCTCACCAGAGCCAATCTTGCTTCAGCTGCCCAGTTTCACGAGTAGTTACTCTGATTTCTCCGTGCTGTCCCTGTTACCTCAGTTACTTTGGAAGTGGTTGTTGTGCTGCAGCTCCTGTGTTTGTAGAAATCTTACCATCATACAATATCCTCAGCTAGAAGTCAAAGTTCTGGCCCTCACAAAACACCCAAGACTCAGACCATGTGCCTGAGAGTGTTGTCCAGATGCTTCTTGGACTCTGTCAGGTTTGGTGCTGTGACCACTTTCCCTGGGTAGCCTGTTCCAGTGCCCAACCAGCCTCTGTGTGAAGAGCCTTTTCCTGACATCCAACCTAAACCTCCCCTGACTCAGCTTCAGGCCATTTCCTCAAGTCCTGTCACTGGTCACCAGAGAGAAGAGATTAGTGCCTGCCCCTCCACTTCCCCTCATGAAGAAGTTGAAGACTCTGAGGTATTCCCTGTATCCTACAGACTGAACAGTCCAAGTGACCTCAGCTCTTTGTTGTAAGACTTGTCCTCTATGCCCTGCACCATCTTTGTAGCCCTCCTTTGAATGCTCTCTCATACCCTTTTATCCTTCTTACATTGGACTCTTATATGACTGCTGTATAAGATGATGTAGTGGCTGTCTGAGCAAAGGCAGAATGTATTGCAGGACCTGTGTGCCTGTAGAGACTGCCTCCCTGGTATCTGTCTGGTGCCCTGAAAGGCAAAGGTGGGCCCAAGGTTTTATGGCTCCTTCTTTTCCCCAGATTCAAGTACTAGTGTGTTCTTGTGGCATGGTTAACTTGCTTTTTTAATTATTTGTTAGCAGAAAAAGTTGGAAAAAGCGTTATTGTAAGTGCATTTCAATGATTGCAATGTGAGTTTTGTAGCTCACCCTGACTGTCGTGCTTTGCCCTTCCTTGAGTTTTCACAAGAACACTGACATAGTGCTGGAATTTACCCTTGACCCTGAATGTTTGCATCCTTGAAGTGAGAGGACAAGTCAGTTCCTGCAAAGAATTCGGTGAGAGGTGGTGCTATGGGTAACTTGTGGTAGCAATGATGGTGGATTTTAAGATCTAAGTCTCTGTGCAAAAAGGAAATAAATACTCCTTCTCTGCCCCTTTCTTCCCTTTCTAAGCAAGCTGCCAAGCCATCAGGTACAGGCAACTCTTCTTTTTGTGTTAGGATTGGATTTAAACCCTCAGCTTAGAGGACACCTTCAGACAGTAAAAGATGGTTGGGCTTCTATCTGGATTATTCCTGGGAGTGTAGAGTTTAGTTCCCTTCTTCTTGTCTCAGCAGTGGTATTTTGGTGGATCTACTGAACTTCTTTTCCTGCAGCCTCCTCCAAGGTTCTTTAGAGTATTTTTCTTGAGAAGCAGAATGTTTTACCACCCTGATCTGTTTTCCTTTGCCCTCTCCTTTAGCTCTGTACTCTGGGCATGTGCAGGTGGATGTCAGGATACTGGCTGAGTTGTGGTAGGCTGTCTCAATGATAAGGACACACAGTGATCTGTCCAAGAACAAACTGAAGGAGTCAGAAGCTTTATGATGACCAAAAGCTGGGATAAGAGATGACCTCTGATGCAGGAGACATGGTGTTTAATTTAAAAACAAAATGCATCCAGCTTTATCTGCCCCTGCCCCCCACCAGCATGAAGAGAAGACAGGTTTTATTTTCGGGTAATTGCCAAAGCAGCTGGAGCCAGAAATGACCCAAATTTTTGGTTAAGCTTTGGAAATTTTTATCAGCTCTGATCTCTCCCTCATCCCCCTCTTCTAGGCAATAGCTGTCTGTCAGTCTAGCAGAGCTGTTTTTTAATTAATACAATAAGTGGTGAAGAAGATGCTTTTAATTTTGGAAACCAAGATACAGGAGGGATTGGTAACTTCTTGAAACCAGTACAATACATCATCTTGGTTCAGGTTGTTTGCTTTTTCTTTTCTTTTGTTTCTTCTAATTTGAGCATAGACAATGGTAATTCATGTGTAAAAAGAATCAGAGAATCAGTAGTAGTGTTTTGACTTCTCACTGCCATCCAAACAGCCAGACCAAGACATGTTTATACATGTTTGTAGAAAGGTGGCATGGGAGAAATTTGTTCTGCCTTTCTCCTTGTTGTGGGCAATGGATGGCACTTTTAGTGCTGGGTTTATACACTTCTTTGATTTTTTTTTTTCTTTTTTTTTTTAATGGGGAAAACATAACTTTGGTTGGGCTAGCCTGAGTATGGCTTTACTGAAGTCTAGTAAGGATAAAATGTGTTTCTGTAGTGATGTTTCTGAAAAGCTGTGAAATAAAACTCCTACTGGAAATACACCAGTGGTGTTGGAAGATCCTGTGTTCTTCCTTAAGGGAAGATGGGAAGACAATTTCTTTTGCTACCATTCACAGAAAACAGTGCTCTCTGAACCCTGTGGACAGTTCCTGTGAACTGTACACCACACAGCCAGCTTGGCAAAGTTCTGTATCTGGGCTGTAGCCTTCAGCCTCTTTAGACTCTGGGCTGCTGGGGGCATCAGTATGTGGCTTTTCAGAGGGTGGTGGAGGTTTGCTTACAGCTCTCAGAAGTTCAGCTCTGTCTGAAATATGGTCCCTTGCTACAGGGTGGATTAACCCTTCATCTGCTTTGCTTCCCCTTGTCTCAGAGCTTTCTTGTTTCGTACAGCCATGTGCCTGAGTTCTCTCCCAGGCATACTCCCCTGCCTGTGTTTTGCTTGCTGGCAGAAGGAGTGAGCTGGGGTGGTGGGAAGGGTATATATCAGGGATTTTGGGGCTGTCAGCGTATCTGTTGTCCCTCATTTGTGTGCTGAGCTCCTGTCCTTTCCAAATTCCTTTCCTCTGCCCTTGATGGTGAGGGATGACTTATTCCAAACAAAATCTGCTTGTGTCATTCCCAGTCCTGCCACTTGTCATCCATCACATCGTGGGAACTAATTAACACTAGTAACTTCGGCTGCTGGGAATGACAGTGCTGGGATGGTAGACTCTTTCAAAGATCCTTCATAACTAGGGCAGCTCAACCTAGGAGTTCATGAACTCTGCTGTCCTTCGCCAGCTGCACCAGCCCTGTAGTGTAGGTGCCTGTGTGTGTGGCAAGGAGGGCACTCAAGCCCTAGGCCCACCTTATAATGCCCTTGACAATGCTGCAGCATCCCCTGCATCCAAGTACCTCCCAGCAGTCGGATGAGAGCCAAGGAATGGGATAGAATAATAATTGATAAGGATAGGGGGAAGTATGATGTGAACTTTTTGAAGCTGCTGGTAGCATCTCCACTGCCTTTGGGTACAGTGTGGTTCCAGGATCTGCTTGTGAGTTTGACACTCTGAGAATCTCCTGCTCATGGCACAGCACACTGTCCTGTTTCTGCTGTGCTTGCTGTGTTGATGGGGTGGTCATCAGGAGAATAGTGCTGCTCCTGTGGGGCTGGCAGGATTAAAGACGAGACCTCAGTCATACTGTGAGGCTACACAGAGAGCACTTGTGCCCCTTCTCCCTGTACTTTGTCTTTTCTGCTGTTGTGGACCACTTCTAAGAGAGGAAAGAGTCCTGTGGGGACAGAAAGAAGGGTAACTAAGCAAGAGGAAGTTTGCAAGTTTGCTGGCAGCTGAAGGAGGATGAGGGGAGGAATAACCTTCCAATGGGGAAATTGTCTAATGGGACTGGCTGCAGAGCAGGGTAGTGCTGGCTTTGTTTCAGTCTGCTCTTGCATCCCATTTTTTTTCCAATAATGTGTTAATTAAACATTGATTTCAGGGGGAAAAGGAATCTGCTTGAACTGCAGAAACTAAATGGAGTGTGGAGGAATGGGATCTGGTGAGGGATGTGTTGGAAGGACCTTCTGTTTTGTCTTCATGACTAGTCATGGAGGAAAGCAAGGAAAGGGCTGTAGAAAAATCTGTTCACCTTAAGCTTAGAGTCCTTCACTCATCTTAAGTGTGAATCTTCTTCCTTTCCTAACTGCATGGTTTTCAGTTTGATATTCTTCTAATTTTCTACTTATAGTTGCTGTTGTATATATAAGTGAATCAAGTTGTGGTGCAAGTTAAGCCACCAGTTGTAATGCTCTTGTTACTTGCAAGTATCTAACTGACCTTCATTTACTACATATGGATATCAGTCACTGAACACACAAACAAGGTTGTGATGTGGACTTTTTGATACTTTCTCTTCTGGTCCTTGGAGCATTGGAAGGTGATACAAGATTATGAGATGTCCTTCCCTTGCTTGGTTGAACTCTGGTCTGTCCATTAGACTGGAAGGGCCAATGGAAGTCTGTGCTGCCCTTCTTTAGTGCTCTCAGGTGTTAGGGATGCATAGAGAAGAGTCCCTGCTTAAGTCTGAGATCTTATCTGGAATAAACGTTGCTGATGTGAGCAACATATTAATAACAGTATTAAACAATTTGATTTGAGTTTTTTTGACCACTGTGCTTTCCATCTTCACTAGTTCTGGGAAGTAATGCAAAGGAGGGAATAACCTGTCTGACCTTTCTGAGCATTGCATAAGTCTGAATTAAACTGATTTCAAAAAGATCTCAATCAGTTCATGCAGTAAGTGAAATAGCAGCATTGTCCTGAGAAGGAACCCATCCTAGCTGTTAAATTCCTTTCTGCACCATCTGCAGTATCAGTCTACAGAAAGATCTGCTATAGCATCACGACACATTTGAAAAAGAACAGATTAAGCCACAGAGCAACTATTTTCTAGGAAGATTTTTTGATATGCTGATGGCTTGTGAAATCCACAAAATCACAGAATGGTTAAATGTGGAAGGGACTCTCAAGGTCATCTGATCCAACCCCTTGCTCAAGCAGGGCCACCCAGAAATTATGACCATGTCCAGATGGCTTTTGACTATCTTCAAGGAGGGAGACTCTGCAACTTCCCTGGGCAACCTGTGCTAGGGCTCAGTTATTCTCCCAGTAAAAAAGTGTTTCCTGATGTTGAGGCAGGACCTTCTGTGTTTCAGTTTGTGCTCATTGCCTCTGGTCCTGTCACTGGGCAGCACTGAAGAGAGCCTGACTGTGTTACCTTTACACCCTGCCTTCAGGTAATTATGTACATTGATCAGACACTCTTTTTAGACTATTTTCTCCTCCAGACTAAACAGTCTTAGCTTTTCCAGACTTTCCTAGTATGAGAGACACTCATAATCTTCTTCATGGCCCTTTGTTTGATTGCCCGTGCTACATCTGCCTCTTTCTTCTACTGGGGAGTCCAGAACTGCACACAGTACTCCATGTTTGGCCTCACCAGTGCTGAGTAGAGGGAAAGGTCCCCTTCCTCAACCTGCTGAAAACATTTCTAATGCAGCTCAGGATGCCATTAGAAGCAATTTTTGTGCAGGGGAATGTTGTTGGCTGATATTCAGTGTGGTGTCCACCAGGAACTCAGGTCCTTTTCTGTAAAGTCGCTTTTCAGTGAGATGTTCCTCTGCATGTACTGATCCATGACCCATGAACTTAATTGCAGTGGTACTGAGTATCAGCAGAGCAGGCAGGATGGTCCTTAAGTATTAACTTAAGAAGCAGAAGTCTGGAGTTCTTTCCCAGAGTGTGTTTAACCAGTTTTTTATAACAGTATCTCTTTTGCCATTCACTGAATATTCAAAATTATCATTTGTAAAACACTGAGTTCCTTGAAAGGAAGGCTTCATATATCTGATAACAAGAGTAGAATAGTTCCAGTTGGAAGTGACCTAGAAGGATCAACTAGTCCAACTGTCTGACCACTTCAGGGCAGACCAAACATTAAGGGATATTATTAAGGTCGTTGTGCAACTGTCTCTGAGAGTCATAGGGCATTGACCACCCCTCTAGGAAGCCTGCTGCAGTGTTTGGTCACCCTTTCTGCAAAGAAGTGCTGCCTAATATCTGGTCTGAACCTCACCTGCTGCATCTTTGAATCATTCCTGTATATCCTGTCACTGAATACCATAGAAAAGGGCTCAGTGCCTCCCTTCAATTCCCCTCCTCAGGAAGCTGTCGATAGCAGTGGGCTTGCCTCTCAATCACGTTTTTTTCCTAACTAACAAACCCAGAGTGCTCAGCCACTCCTCAGAAGAGGACATATCTTAGCATTTCAGCAGCTCTGTTTTCCTCCTCTGGATACATTCAGGTAACATCCTATTTAATTTTGGGGTGAGAGAAATTCAGTTAATTTATTGTTCTCTTATGATGGCTGGTTACACGCTGCAATTTTTTTTGTAGACCACAAAGAAAAGAAATTTTAAATTATTGATTACTTTGACTTTTTAAAGGGGGGCAAAGAGAGTGCAGAAGTCCTGTGGGGAGACTAAGGCCAACCTCCTTGAGGAACTCTGAATGCCTCTTAGTGCATTGATATCCTGCTATTAAAATCTGCCAGTTTGTCTGGTTAGCTCAAGCAGCATTTTAAAAGAGGGTGTGAAACAGATATATGCATTAAAAGTACCTGCTGCATGTCTGGGAATAAATGCAAAGGACTTTATGGAGAAAATACAAAGAAACATTGATCCTTGATGTAATTTCATATGGGTCATTAATCAAATATATATGAAGGGTGCATCTAGTACCAGTGGACCAAAATTCATAATTTTGTTCAGTCAGTTAAGGATTTAGTTCAATATAATTAGTTTTTTAAATGTGTCACTTCTCTTCCTTGTTGGTTGATGTGAGCTAATGAGTTGCTAGCAGCTCTGTTTGGTACTAGCTTGGGTTATAGAGTGATGTGGTGCCTAGGATGCTGCTGTACTTTTTTGGCAGAAGATTGTAATTTCATTGAGTAATGTATTTTATGAGGTTAGAGGGAGCTACTGTTAATTTATGAAGATCACTGTGTGTCAGTGCAATGCGTTTGCATGGCCAGGTTTTGATAGCTGGGGGGGGGGGGGCTACAGGGTGGCTTCTATGAGAAGCTGCCAGAAACTTCCTCCATGTCTGGCAGAAGCCATACCAGCTGGCTCCCAGATGGATGTGCTGCTGGCTAAGGCCGGGCAGTCAGGAATGGTAGTAACACCTCTGTGATAACGTACTTGAGAAGCAAAGAAAAGTTTTGCACAGAAGCAATTGTGGCCAAAAAAGAAAGGAAGGAGAATATGGGACAGTAGCAACTCTGCAGACACCAAAGTCAGCAAAGAAGGCAGGGCAGGAGGGGCTCTGTGTGCCAGGGCTGAAATCCCTCTGCAGCCCATGGTGAAGACCATGGTGAGGCAGGATGTTCTCCTGCAGCCCATGGAAGTCCATTGGGGTGCAGAGATCCACCTGCAGCCTGTGGAGGGAACCCACACTGGAGTAGGGGGGTGCCTGAAAGAAGCTTGTGATGCCTTGGAAAGCCTGCGCTGGAGCAGGCTCCTGGGAGGGACCTGAGGATCCATGGGGAGAGGAGCCCACCCTGGAGCAGATTTGCTGACAGGACTTGTGATCCCGTGGGAGCCCACTCTAGAGCAGCCTGTTCTTGAAGGACTGAACCCCGTGGAGAGAGATCTGTTCTAGAGCAGTTTGTGAAGAAGTGTAACCCATGAGAAGAACTCATGCTGGAGGAGTTCATGGAGGACTGTCTCCTATGGAATGGTCCCCACACTGGAGCAGGGAAAGGACTCCTCTCCTTGAGGAGGGAGTAGCAACAGAAACAACACGGGATGAACTGCTCATAATCTCCATTCTCCCTTTCCCTCCACTGCTGCTGGGGAGAGGGTAAAGAATTGGGAATAAAGTTAAGCTCAGGAAAGAGGGAGGGGCGTGGGGAAGGTGTTTTTAGGTTTTACTTCTCATTATCCTGCTTTGATTTTAATTGGTAATAAATTCAGTTAATTTCCGCAAGTCTAGTCTGTTTTGCCTATGACAGTAATTAATGAGTGATCTCTTATCTTAACTCATGAGCTTTTCTTTATATTTTCTCTCCCTGTCCAGTTGCAGAGGGGAGTGGTAGAACAGCTTTGGTGAGTACCTGTCGTCCAGCCAGGATCAACCTGCCAGAATCAGGTAGAATGCAGAGTGAAAAGGGAGTAGTGAATTGATAGGCTTTTGGTAACACAGTAACTCTCTTTAAGAAGTTGGAACTCCGCAGTTCTTCCTTTCATGCTCTCTTTGTTGCCAGTGTGTAACATGAGGTTGGAAGTTGATCTGCTTTCTTGGCACAACATTGATCTAATTTACCAATTAAACTAGAAAATGGTCTAAATTTGATAGGAAGCAATTTATTAAAGACAAATGAAAACTACTGTACTTGGAAAGATCTACTCAAATGCCTGTATGTAAAATGGGGGATAACAAGCCAGGCAACAGAACTGCAGAAAAGGAACTGGGAGTCACTACTGTGAGTCAGAGACTGAATATGAGTCAACAGCATGGTGATGTTGCAAAAAAGAAAATCCCATTTTAGGGTATATTTAACAGGAGTGTCACGTGTAGCACACAGGCAGTAGTTTTTCTACGCTAGCAGCCACTGCTGAAGCCATAGCAGAGCATTGCATCCAATGAAAGCAGGAAAACCAGAAACCAGAGAAGGGATGAGGAGGGAGCAGCCAGAGTGGCAAACGCCGTCTGCAAGGAGAGGATTGGTTGGGTTGGTTTAGACTAGAGAGAAGATTGACGAGGGAAAAGCCGTCCAATATTTAAAAGCTTGTTTTAAGAAGACAGTGATTAATTGTTCTCTGTGTCCACTGGGGATACGACAAGAAGTAATCAGCTTAATTTGTAGCAAGGAAGATGTGGAGGTAAGTGCTAGGAAAAGCTTTATGAGTATTTGGAAAGTTAAGCAGGAAAACAGTGTCCTGAGGGAGGCTGTAGTGCCTTCATCAGAGGAAGTTTTAAGAACAGGTGAGACAGGAGACATGAAATTTTATCTAGGTTGTTTTATTATAGTTTTGACAGGTTCAGAGGGGAATGGGCTGTATGACCTCCTGATGTCTGGTCCCAACCACTCTTGCACTGCCTGAGAGAGAGGCTTGTCCCCTCACTGGCAGTTCTGGTGGAAGTGTAGGGAAGCAGAGCCAGGGTGAATCACTCCCTCTGCCAATTGCCCTACAGCACCTTCCATGCCCCTGGCATTATCCAGTTTTACAGTGCACATCCCAGAAAGACCCGAGGGAGCTTGTGTGTTCAGCAGTGTTACATTAGCCACCAGCACTGAAAGCCTTTCTGTTTCTGTGGATAAACAAGCAGAGGGCTCACCCAACTTCCTGCGTCTTCATAGTTAGGAATTGAAAGTCATTGGAGATTTTTATCCTGGTTACTGATAAATTTACACTGGAAAAATTTGGTGAAATTATTTGGAGATGGAAAAAAAGGATTACACTTCTGCTTTCACCTATTAAAAACCACCACAGATCTGTATGGTGTGTTAAAGTTACAAGATAATTTTTCTTTTCTCCTCCATCAAAAAAAGTAGACAAGGGCAAAGGATTTTCCTTACTGCAACATCTTTCTTCCAGTGTCCTCAAGCAGAGTAGTGTGGATGAGGCATTGCAGGAGGTGCCTTTGCACTCAGTGGATTTGAGAAGAGAGGGCCTAATGCTTTATTCAGTAGACATATACTTTGGTACTCATGAGAGGGGCTCATGGCACTTTAAGAGAGGAGGATGTTTCTTGGTGAATGGGGCTTTTCTTCCCTGAGAGTTCAGCAGAACCTTTCAGCTACTATCAAGCAATCCAAGACATATTACGTGGCATGCTACTGCTATCTTTTCCTGAGTCTTAGATTTACACTAACAGTCTGTCTGGATCCAGTTGGGCCTGGGAGTGAATTTCTGAGTGTCTCTAGTGCAGAGAGCCAGTTTCCCTAGTGAACCTCAAGGAAGGAAGATTTTCCTTTTAGTTTAAAAGAATAGCTGGGAATGTATGTTTGTTGAAGTTGTACAGCTGTGCTTGGACAGTTTATAATGCAACTTTTCCACCATCTTATATAAACTTGTAACTGCAGGCTTTTGCCATTCTTCAGAGGGAGTAGAGGATGAAGATACTATACTCTTCTTCTTGGCACTAGAAATGAGTCAGGGTTGACACACAAAAGTAGGAGGCAACAGTTTGTGTGTAGGAAGCTTGTTCTGTCCAAAGAAAATCTATGGGTTATATGCAGGGTGTTAGTCCTGCTATACTGCAAGGCTGGAATCTTCTGCTGAAACTGAGTTCACACACACTCGCCATTTGGAGCATATGGAGAGCTCAGCAGATCCAGCCCTCGAGGGATGACTGGTGAAATGGTTGAAGGTAGGTTGGGATGTAATTATTTGTTTATGAGGCCCCATATTGCACCAAGTTATAATTGTTTATGAACACTGCTGTGAAGTCAGGAGGGAAACGTTCCAACCCAAGGAGATACTAAGATATAACCTAATTATTGTTGTTATTTTTATTCCTGTGTATTGTGGTAACACCTACACAATGCTTGTTCAAACAGGGCAAAAAATGTTCCGTGTCCCAAAGAGCTAGCAAGCTAAGGATGAGACAGGAGACAACAGATGGACACAGATAACGGAGGGAGTACAGAAAACCCAAAGATTGGTCACCAGGATTGGTGGAATGATAGTATGTTGACAGCTTAGCTGTTGTCAAGCTTTCTGTAGGCATGTGGCAAAGAATTATAACAATAATTCAAACTGTGTCCTTTGCTTTGGTGGTGTGGTGCGTGCATCTTCCATCTGTTTAAATAAAAGAGCTTAATTCTCACTCAATGAGGCTTTTTCTGCCCCAAAGCTTCCCGTCAGCCATCTGGTATAGACAGGGAGACACACACTGGTCCAACAATGAAGTGTCCTCACAGTGACATCAGCCACCATTGCGTGCCCCTGTGCTCTTGGGGCATCTTGTCACAGGGACTTGAGTATGGCCAGTTTGTTTAAATGGTTCCTAACTCAGTCTTCCTCTGCTTTGCATAGTGTTTGAGTCCCCTGGATTCTTCCACTGGGCACATGGAATAAAAAGGCTGAGAACATCCTTGCCACTGATGGCTAAAAAGGCATCGAGGACCTAAATGTTTTCTTTTTAGCACTGATTTCTTGTTCCATTCAGCTTTGAGCCCACAGATTCCTTAGTCATGCTTTTGCTAGCAAGGTGTATTAAGAAGCCCTTCTTGATGCCTTTCACATTTTATGAATTTTCATGCAATTTCAAGCTTTTCTAATTTTCATCCTGACATGCTGAGGCAGAGTTTCAGTATTCTTCCTGAGAAGCACACCCCCACTTTCACCTTTCATTTGCATCCTTTTGTGTTTGAGTGCTGTCAGGAGTTTCCCATTCAGTTGTCTGCTTCCTTCCACACCCACTTGGCTTCCCACAAATTGAATTGAACTGTTCTTGTGCTTTGAGGAGTTTGTTCTTTAAGATCTTTAAGGTCTCCTGGGTCCCTTTGCTAGATTATCCCATGTAAGTGCTCAGTGAATGGTTTCTTAAAGCTCTCCAGTGATTATTCTGTTACTGTAATTGTGCTGGAAAAAAAGGTTCTGTTTGTAAACTGATTTGTTTGTCATTTTAGATTTGGTTGTTCTTCTCTGTAATTTTTTGTTTCTCTTTATGTTAAACACATTATACCTCTTCTCTCTATTTCCACTTAAGTCTTTTCTGTCTTGCTTCAGGTGGTTTGACCCTGGCTGGATACCAGGTATCCACCAAAGCTGCTCTTCCATTCCCCTCCTCAGCTGGACAGGGAGAGAAGATATAACAAATGGTCCATGAGTTGAGATAAGGGCAGGAAGAGATCCCTCACCAAATACTGTCATGGGCATGAGGCTTGACTTGGGGAAAGCAGTTGAATTTATTGCCAACCAAAATCAGAGCAGGATGATGAGAAGTAAAAAAAAAATCTTAAAAGCACCTCCTTGCAGCCCTCCTCCCTTCACTGCCTTAGCTTTATTCCTGATTCTCTACCTTCCCTTGCTTTCAGCAGTGCAGGAAGGTGTGGAATGGGGGTTACAGTCAGTTCATCCCATGTTTTTTCTGTTGCTGCTCCATCCTCAGGGAGATGAGTCCTTCCCTTGCTCTAGTGTGGGCTCCCTTCCACAGGAACAGTTCTTCACAAACTTTTCCAATGTAAGTCCTTCCCACAGGCTGCAGTTCTTCACAAAATGCTCCAGCATAGATCCCTTTCCACAGGATGCAGTCCTTCAGGAGCAGACTGCTTCAGTGTGGGTCCCCCACAAGGTCACAAGTCATGCCAGAAGGCTGTTCCAGCACAGGCTTCCCAAGGGGTCACAGCCTTCTTTGGGTATTCATCTGCTCCACTGTGGATCCCCTCCATGGGCTGCAGGTGGATCTCTGCACCCCCAGGGATTTCCATAGACCTCAGGGGCAAATCCTGCCTCACCATGGTCTTCACCACAGGCTGCAGGGGAATCTCAGCTCTGGTGCTTGAGCACCTCCTGCCCCTCCTTCTGCACTGACCTTGGTGTTCTTCCTGTCATATATTCTCACTCCTCTCTCTTCTGACTGCAATTAATTCTGTGCAGAAAAATTTTTATTCTTCATAAACTGGTTATCACAGAAGTGTTACTACCATCACTTACAGGCTAAGCCTTGGCCTATGATGAGTCTGTCTTGGAGCTGACTGGCATTGGCTCTATTGAACATGGGAGAAGCTTCTAGAAGTTCTCAGAAAATCACCCCTGCAGACCCCAATTACCAGAACCTTGCCATGCAAACACAGCTTTGTAGCCTCTTTTTGCTGGTCTAGATATTTTCATGTGTTTTATTTTATGGTGAAGGCTGTTGTTATTGTTCTGTGACTTTTTTTTCCCCTGATACCTCCCTTCTCTTTATACTGTCAGAGGTAAATAATCAAACAGAAAGGGCAGGAGGCACAAACTTTCTCTTTCATCATGCCATTGAGTTATTTCATGACAAAAGCAAATTGCTGTCTCTATTTCTTATCTCTGCAAAAGGTCTCAAATTCAATAGATGGAGTTTAAATTCTTTTTGTTGAAGATCATAGACAACAGACCAATTTATTTAATCACATTTGGTACACTCTTCATCTTAGGATTGGTTTGAGATAGTATCCCAAACTGTTTTCTCAGTTAATGGCTGTCAGACGTATCAGCAGATGCTGCCAACCCACAATGTTCTGTGTTGTGCACTATGTATGTATGTACCTCTGATTTGTAATAGCATTGCAGTTAAAAATCCACCTGAAATGATACTGTGGACTAACAATAGATTAATTGTCAAGACCCTAATGATCACATGTCTAGCAACAGAATTAATCAAGTTACATATTCCATGTAATATTCTTGCCATCTCCTTATGGAGATTCTTTGCCATTGCTCAAAAGAATAAAGGCATAAGTTCCTTGTTTCCATTCCTTCCTGCTCAACCCTCTCATGACTAAAAGAATGGGAGTCCATCAGTACTCTAGTCCTCCAGACTCTATGGAGAAAAACCCACCTTAATATTCTAATTGTACAGAGAGGAGTCTAGTTGTAGTGACAGTTACTCTATTGAATTATATTACTGTATTCCTCAGTCATACACAAGAATTTTGTTGTGTGATGCTGTCTAAATGTAGAACAAAAGGTTTTCATCCTAAGTGATTTGTGTCTCTAAAGCATGCCCCTCTGTGGCCTCTAATAGAGATAACTTTCTATAATTGATTGAGCCTCAAGTACTGCGCCCAGACAGAATGTCCCTGAAGGCTAACCTGCAGGGATAAGTGAGTCAGATGAGTATTTGTTAGTATACTTAGCAGCACACTGTATTATACCAAATTCCTGTGGTCTTCCCAGTCTGGGTAGGTGTTGCAAGGGCCAGAGAGCTTTGTTTAGAAAAGGTTCTAGAACAGAAAATTACTTGTAGCTCCGGACAACTCTCTTTTGGAATGACTAGGGTTGGAGAGGATTTTGCTGAGTGCTGTGGAAACTATGACAAGGAGTTGAAATGTGTTATCTGGGCAAGCATGCAATACTAAAATACTGGTTAAATCCCTTAGTGCATCTTGTCTATATACTGTGCTTTCCCTTGTACTCTGTTTCCGGCACTAGATGGTAACAGTGAATAGTGGCAGTACATGCTGTGCACCTGCATATCTGTTTGTAAAATCTGGTTTTAGAGTAGCCTTGCAGAGAGAGGAGCGAAGATGGGCGAGCCAGCCTTTGCTTTACATCTCTGCTGAAGTAAACTACACAGTACTTATTCTAATGCCATTGGTGTTGTGTCTAATCTGAAACGTGAGCAGACATAAGGCTCAGTAAATTGATGACCTCACAGTCTTGCCATCCTTGTCTCCGGATAACTAGATGTCTAAGAAGCTCAGGCAGTGATAAAGCTGGAAAACTCAAGCTCACCTCAATAAAGCTTGCATTTTGGATGGCTTAGTATGCTTAATTTCTTCCCTCAAGTCCTGGCTTCTAATCCTGGTGAGACCGTAAGTGAAAAAGGCATGTGAAGGTCTTCAGTTATTCCCTGCTTGGTGTATATCTCTGTGACAGAAATGGTCCAGGAAATCTGATGTATGGCAAGCATAGAAGAATGAAGAAGATTGTGAGGAAGTGTTGTGGTAGAAGATGGGATGGGTTACAGGCTGTTTGGCACACAGCTTTCCTCTGCTTTCCCAAAAGTCAAGCAGGCACGT
Source organism: Sturnus vulgaris (assembly GCF_052056855.1). Lineage (NCBI taxonomy): Eukaryota > Metazoa > Chordata > Aves > Passeriformes > Sturnidae > Sturnus > Sturnus vulgaris. Next base: position 27,324,988 of record NC_142248.1, read on the forward strand.
GCTCAACTCTTGCAAAGTTTGCATGTGTGTGTGTGCTCTGATTGTACACCCTCTCTGAACTCTCTGCCCCTGGGCCAAGATAGCACTAGATGGCTTCTACTTTGATAATACCTGCTGACTTCTGCCTGTACCCAGCACAACTGAAGCCCTTTGTGATGCTGATGCTCATGCTGGCTGTGATGGTGTTTTCATAAGGCTCAAACTTTTATTCTTCACCTCGTTCCTGTGAACTCTGCCCACCACTCTGTGAATACTAACACCAGCCTATAAATTATCCAGCAGAGCTCTGGCACTTTAGCAGTCTGTGTTTTCAGTGTCGTGCATGCATAATCGATCTGGGAGACTGCCTCTGCTTTTATTCAGGCATTTGCAGAGACCTTAGACTTTCAGAGTTTTCAATCACTGCTGCCTGTATATTTGTTCACTTCTCTGACTGCCTTTTCTGCTGCCAGCCGCACACGTACCCTTCTGCATCTGCCTGGGTGTCATGTGTCATGTCACAGTGTAACCCACCATAAGTTTGGGGGTGATGTTATGGGCAACTTTCCTATGAGGTGTGGAAGCAACAGGTCACTGCAAACAACTTTCATGTAGACTATTGTGCATCAGAATTTGAAAGACTGTCCTGACTCAACTTGGGGGTTGGGGGTATGTATGTTTTGGTCCCATGATGCCTTATGGAGCAGCCTAGTGAGCTGATGCTATGTCCTTTTTTTCTCTTATGTTTCCAGGTGAAACTCTTACCATCATAGATGCTGATCCTGTGACTTATTGCTCTTAGCTACTTTAAGTAGCTGGAAAGTTGCCTTTCTTTCAGTTAGTTGCCTGCTGACTGTCTGTAGAGTTTGAACTCAGAGTTTAATGGTTGCTCTAGTATTTGGATTATGGGGCTGACTTCTCTTGCCTTATACCTCAGTTAATCTTTTTTCTCTTAATGTTTCTTTTTTCTCTTATAAGTTGCCCAGAATGATCAGTGCAAACCTTTGTCTAAACTGCAAGTGGAGTCAGCCTTGATTATCAAGGTTTCATTAATCTCTTCTAATCAGTTCATAATAAACCACCTTCTTAACATTTACACATCATCATGTGTCCCTGTGAAAAGGTTTGGCTGTTACTTCCTGTATGAGCAGTCAGTTCCCAGTAAAAGATTGTGCCATTTGAGAGAAGGATATAGGTTTGATGTCTATGTGATTGGGAACTGACAGTGCTAGGACTCCAAGGAACAAATGAGGAAAATAAGTAGAAAAAGGAATCTAATAAATTATTTTACTGTACTGTAGATGTGGTTGGCACTAACAGCATAGATGACAGCCTAATAGCAAAAGAATCAAAAGGGATTAGCTGAGAACAGGTAGGAAAAGAAGTTTTAAAAGCAAGAAATAAAAACATGAAAAAACGTACAAAGTTTTGGTGAGGCAAAAGTATATAGGTAAGTAGAAGAGGCTGGGAGGGAGAAGGACTAGAGAAAAAGTTTTTGAATGAACAGTGTGAATAAAGAGAACAGAAGGCAGCTTTCTGTTTTATGAAGTGTAGATCTAACAGATCTTCATGTGTGTGCTGACCCTGCTGACATCTGCAAAAGAACCTGTCTGACTGCACAGAAGGGAAGAGGGGAGAGCCAGGAGGCAGCACTGGAAAGGATGTCTGCAAGGAGCAAGGTTGAAAAGGAGACAATCTCTGGGAAGAGAAAGAATATCAAGCAGTGGTTTGGATGTAGGGGAAGTGTGGGGAAATGGAGAACGAAAGAATCAAGTGATGAGACTCCTTTTGAAGAGGAGCAAAATCCCAAAAGAAATGCAGTGCTTTTAATATTTTTATTCTTTGATGTAAAAACAACCCCAAAACATTCAACATTCAAGCCTTCTTCCTAGGTGTGTGATTGGAGAGGTGGGTTGGAGAATGAATCATAGATGTCTCATCCTTCTAGGGTAGAGTGTGTGAAAGACTGTAACCAGTATTGACACTGTCTGTTGAACACTGAATATGTTTTTGTGCCTGATGGGAAATGTGTGTTTATTTGAGGCAGAGGATTTTCAGTATGTGTGCTGTTTAAGGACTGTGCAGCAGCTTCATTTTACTTAGCCGAAAAGAAAAAAAGTGTTTTCTTTGGGTTCACTTGCTAATATTTGCGTTTCTGCAGTTACATTTCCACATGTATTTTTCCTTCTCTGTTTCTGTGGATCTAACCCAAAGGGGATCTGACTGCTTACAAGAGAAACAGTCAAACTGGCTTGACACAAAGTACTATCACATGCATGGAGTAAGCACTTAGGTGAAAGGCATTTTCCCTTCTAATCCTACAGTTGTATTAATCTTAAGTGTTACGATAGCAAATAAAAAGTACTCAAATAGAATAATGATTTCTATTAATGGGTAGTATCCTTTAATGGAATATAGTTTGCCAATGCCAGTTTATTTTTGGATCCAAGAGAAACATCAAGAAAGCTTTGTAATTTTTTGGTTAATTTTAAGTGTGCTTAAAATCATTGTAAGATCTGTTAAAAAACAAGTGCAAGTTTCTGAATTTTAAAGTCTTCTAGGAAAGAAGATGCCAGTCTAACTGCCTTGATTCCCACTCAAAACAATTATATCTATATCTAATTATGTGTATATATATACATATGCATACATCTGTGTTCATGGTGAAAAGGTTTGAAGAATTGTATCATTTTGGACCACTTAAATTATTGAACAGGCTAATAATTCATATGCATAATGAGAAGAAACACATGGCTCAGTTACATAGACCATTGCATTAAATGGAAAAGATGGGAAAAGCATTGAGAAAAAATAAGGAGGGTGCAGGTTTGTATAGGATAAGGAGATAATGTTCCCTTCATCTTTTCTTCAAATCCAACACTCTGACCAAGTTCCTAGGGAGGAGTGAATCTGCACCTTGTGAGTGGAAGGACAAAGCATGGATATATGAAAAATTGTGGGGACAGCACAGCTGCATCTTCTCTTGGTTAATTTCCTTCTCCAGGAGAAACAGGGGACTTGGCAAGAAGATTTATGCAGACTCTTGCCACTTTTCTTCTTGATGCCACTGCTTTTCAAAGTCCGTAACTACATTTTCTTTGATTAAAACTAGGAATTAAAGTCTCACCTTCTATCAAATGACCAGCCTGAGGCTGGGATTTGACATTGAGTATCCTCATCCCTTCTTGGCTTCTCTGAATGGAGAGGTAGTGTCTTCTGTGTCCCTTAGAAGAGCTCAGCTTTCTCTGCTTGGTGTGACAGTGGAAGGTCTCTTGTGGAGCTGATGTTGGCTCGTCCTGCCTGCTGTCTGTGACGAGGTGTTGGAGGCTTTCTTTTTGGGAGTTGGTATGGGAGCAAGGAAGGATGAGGCCCAGCAGCTCTGCTGAGGGTTGAAAGGGAATCACAAATGTTCCTGTGTCATGCTTTCAGTCTTTCATCTCTTCAAGGTTTGAAAAACATTTCCACCTGATCTTTCTGCTGTGGGTGTGGTGCCAAAGGCACACCCGATTAGTGTACAGGGTCATCCCAGGAGATCTGCATTAAGACTGAGCCCAAGTACAAGGCATAGTACATTTGATGAACTGTGCTTTTCCCTAAGGGGCTTTTTTCCCCATATAACAAAATAGCTCTCACAGATTGGTGTGACTGATGGTATCCACTCGGGAGGAGCAAATGGTGTGAAGACAAACAGTTTGGCATGGATAGGTGTTTTGGGATGAAGCCCAACAGTGAAATAGAAATGCTTCAGGTTGTGTCTGCCATCAGTTAAGGTCCTGGGAACTGTGGGTCAGCACAACTTCCTTTTGACTTGTAGTCCTTGATTTTAATTATGATGTTATAGCTAATTTATTTATTTGCCCCATCTACCTTCACTAGGTATCCTTGATTTCTCAGTCTTTGTAGTTGAATTGACCACTGCCTTCTTTCTCAGACTGACCTGGCAGTGCTTATGTACAGTGAGTAGAGATGGGTGGAGTAGTGATGGAGAAATTGGGCAGCATGACCCAGCCCTGAGTAGAGGGAAAGAATGTGTTTCCTTGGGCTAAGCTTCTGTTTTGCCTTTTTCCTTACTGCTCACTGCTTTCTCCACAGTTCTCTATGGTGTCATCTCCTTTAATCCTTGTGCAGCAAAGGTTAATGTTAATGCTGCATATGAGGGAAGGAGTCCCTGCTGGTACAGGAAAAGAATTATTTAATAAAAAAACAATCATTGATCAGTGGCTCCAAGCAGTCAAAGGTTACTTATTGATCCTCCTCTCACTGTGAGTTAGGCCCACTGTTTTAATGACCTAATTCCCAGGTAAGTCTCCTGTTATTTGGCAGAAGTGGTGCTAGGAAACCCTGTTTCTTACAGAAATGTCACTTTTGGCATGTCATGCCAAGGGGGAGGAAAAGACTTGAAGTGATCTCAGTTGTCCATGTTTTAACATACTGCCAGTCCTGTTTGTTTCATACATTTGCTATCTCAAGGAAACCAGAAGTTGCAAAGATCGTGGAGGTTAGATGTTCTTTTGCTGCTGGGGGAATCTTTTCAGGCCAGAACTGAAGTTCAGTAGCAGGGGTAATGCAAAGGCAGCTGTAATTGTGAAGATATAATTATTTCTTTTGCCCTAGTTTAGTTTGGAAGAAGTAAGGGCAAATATAAGCAAAGGCTCCAAATACCAAATTTTGTTAAAAGTTTCTGGCAGACATTTCTCTTCCTTCTGGCCCTCTAATATGAGCTGTAGGAGGGCACACGATGATTTGTAAAGATGTCACATTTCTGAGTGGTTACAGAGAAATTGAAGAGCAGCATATTTTCCACTCACTGTGAAGGATAGCATTCACCAGCATTTCTAGCGTGATATCCCAGAAAAAACCTCTTGAGATGTAAAAATCCTATGGGCTCGACTAGCTCTGATCCTTGTAGGAAGGTAAGTTTTACATAATTCTCTGCAAATCCCATGCAGATGCAGGTTGCCAAAGGCTGCTGCACCTGGATGGGAGCATTCCCACTTGCCATGTCTGTCATTTGGTACCTTATTGCCAAACAGCACAGAAATACACAATCCAGTTTTTTGCATTGAGTCTTTTTATAGGCATACTAAAAGTGGCATTAAAAATATAGGACTTAATATATCCTTTGCTGCAAAGGCTGCTACATGTAATATTCATATTGTTCTAGAGTGCAGGTGAGCTGGGTACCTCAAAAAGGCTGCTGCCTGCTGTGCATGTCTGAATGGGAAGAGCAAGAGGAGCCCAGGCCAGAAGGGCTGTGGCATAAACTGACAGCCTTGGAAACTGAGATGACATTTCATGACATGATGTTGTAAAGTTAATATAGTTAACCAGGTTTTATGTCCTTATCTACAATCTCAGTTTCTGAAACAGGATTTAGAGGCTTGATCTGAACCAGAGAAGGAGCATGCTGGACTGGAGAAGGAAAGTGTGAGTTTCTGTGGCAGTTTGCATCTGCAGTGGTGTAGACATCATTGAGGCTTTGTCCTGTGCTCCAATCTCAACAAAACAGAGAGGAAATCTGTGTCTCTCAGAAATGCCCGGGTTAAACTTCAGGAAAAAAGAGCAGCTCAAAATTTTATCTTCAGGACTTGTTGGTGTCTTTGATTACAAAATATCCCATCTTAAGTATCAAAGAAAAGATCTGGGATAAAAAGTACTTTCCATCCTTACTGAAGCCGATAAAAATTGCTTCTGACTTTAGTACTGCTGAATATTGCACTACTGAATTATTTCCCCTAGTTCTTTGGATAACGTTAGTCACCATTTTCTCCCAACAAAATGTAGACTCTCTACACTAGAATTGTGTGCATCTGAGAACAACAGTAACTGAGGTTCTGTCTTTGGCTGCAACTGTGACTTCTGGCCTTTCCTGCAGTCTTAATGAAGTAATGAACATCTCTCTTTGTTTCTTTGCACCATCTTGGCTGCTTTGCTCTCAGAGGCTGATATTTAGCTCCCAAAGCATGTCTTCTTGAATGTCACATATCTCACGGGAGTTTCCCAAGACATGTTGTGTATTGATACCCTCTGCAGGCACAGGCAAGGCCAGTTTGTACAGTAGTATTTCACCATGTGCTGGAAATGGAGGTCACTGATTTTCTACTTCTTTTCTCTTGTAGGAGCAGATATGTTTGGCACCTCTCTGATATTCCACGGGAACCAAGTTCTCAAAGATTTGGTAGTGTGTGTGTCTGTCTGGAGTGTCTTCAAACAGATGTGTAGAGTTAAAGAAAGGCTATAAAATTTCCCTGTGGATTTCACTGCAAGCTGCTGGAGCGATTAATGAATAGCAGCAGGGTGCTATGTGGGTGTTTGCTCCAAGGCTGTCTCTGATTATACAGGACAGGGACTTGCACTTTTTCACACAGAAAAAAAACTGAAACAGTAGTATTTTTCTTGGGGAATTTTTTTTCCCTGATAGAATGAACATGCTGACTTATGGAAGAGGAGTGCTGTTCCTCACTGGTGCGTGGGTATCAGATGAAGCCTGTACTACTGAGATACTCAGTGCTGTGGTTCACTGCAGACTAGATGGGTAAAGAAAGATTTTGGAGGAGGAGGTTCTGCTCTGGCCTCTCTAAGGGTGCATTATTTTCTATGGTTATTGATGGTCTTGTAACTGTCAAGTGACAGTGCAGAGCGGAGTCCTTAAGTGAGTTACAAAAGGCTATCAATAACTTGGAAATAACATACCAAAACCTGGCCACTCTTAAACTCAGTTAAAACCAAGTCCTGGTTTTAGTCTTTCTGTTGATAGAGTTTGTGGTTTGGTTTGGTTTTCACTTAAGGTCCTGGTGTGACCAGGGTGGCTGGCTATGCTATGGAAAACCACTGCTTTGGAAGGGAGCAGAGGGCAAGCCTGGGAATGGAAAAGGAACTTTATTCTTTTTATTATGACAGTTGAGAGGAGGAGGAAGGCGGAAGTGAATTCCAAGGCTTGCAGCACAGAGTGCACAGAAATATGGACATGAAGCAGTTTGTGGGGCATGTGACATGAGGGAACATTTAGTCTGCTGCATTTTACAGCTCTGGGTTTCAGGATCTCCTTTAGTGGTGGAGGACAGTGTTTATCTTCACAACACCTGATTCAGACCAAGAGGTAATTCCTGTGCAGTTGTCTTAGCAGTACCATCAGCTATTAGCAGAATAGAAGATAGTGCTGCAATGATAGGCCAGGGAAAGAGGAAACAACTACAACCTTTTTTTTTTTTTTTTTAATTTAATTGACAAGCGGTAGATAGTGTGTAGCTGTATAATATAACCATTGGCAAAGCAGGTGAAGAATAGGATTCACTGTTTTATCTTTGGAGAGGTTTTGATCATGGAATTGCTCTGTTACCTCTAGAGGACTTAATGACACACAGTTCAGCATGGCCAAACTGGATAGAGTTAAGTAGTGGCACCATGCACTATGTCCAGTTCATTTTGAAAGGTGATTGTTGCCATTAAACTAAGTAGAACAACCCATCAATGACTGACATTTTAAAATTTTGTGTTGTATTTTTAGAACTTTTTATATGCATTAAAAAAAAAGCTCTCAAACTAATCACAGTGCATCCTTAAAAATGTCCTGGCCTGTATTGTGACCCTTGATCATGGAAGTGTCAACCTTAATAGCTTTATCCATCTGTGAAACAGAAGTTGTGTTGGTTTAGCCCCTGTCCTGAGGAGTTAACTTTTGTGACACACAGTCAATTGCTTTAGATTAACATATAGGGCATCAGTTGATAGATAGTCACCATCCTTGTGGACGCTGTTCGCTTATGATGAATATTAGGTAACCTCATTTGGCTTAAGCCTTTCTTGTTATGGGCTGACTTTAATTGCATTGTTTTCTGTTGACCAAGGACTTAGACTCATGAGCCCCTCAGCTGATGGCTGCTGCCTCCATACACCACAATTCCTAAACTGTGTCTTTGCCCCTAATACGTTACCCACACCTCATAGTCCTCCATCCACCACTCTCTTCTCCAGTATTTTTCCTCGCCTATACAAAGAGATTTTTGCATCAGAGACTTAGTACAAAGAGGCTGTGATTGACCTTTTAAACCAAACAAGCTTGAATGTTTCCAATATGAAGAGACAGCAAACAAACCTCTGGCTTGAGGCATAAAATGGAGAAGAAAGGGAGGGATAAATATCAGGGGAGTAAGAATAAAGAACATAGCCTTGCTATGTGGAGCAGAGAAAAAAACCACAATTTCTGCTTGCTTTGTCAGTATGTCTGACATGTTGCAAGACACTTTGTAGTGGGAGTTTCTACTCTGTGGAGGAAGGAGAAGGAATGTGCCTGTGTATACTTATAGACCATAAATATTTGTTTTGTGCAGGTTTTAGATACTCTCATCTAAAGATCCTCAGAGTTCCTCTCAGCCTGACTTGGCATCTGTTCAGCCACACAGAGGATTTGTGTGCATGTAAATTCTGCTGTAAGAGTCAGCACTCTCTTGCGCTCTCTTTGGTTACCTCTAGGCAAGAAAGGTTTGAATTTCATCTGAGAGGTCAAAAAAGAAGATGAACTGAATTAATATCTCTTATGTGTTCTGGCCGTTGCCCATCTTGATTATTTTGCTTACTTTGCCCACATTAGAGACTCTGCTTCTCTGTGGGCATTTTCTAGAGGAAGCTCAACTACCACTCTCTTCTTGTATTTTAAGGGATTCAGTGTATTTTGTCCCTGGAGTGGGTGGGGCTGACTCATTGAAGAGAGTTTTGGGCAGAACACTCGCTTACCAACAGCTCTTATCAACATGCAGAGGGCAGTTGGTAGGGTGGACCATAATTGCAGGAGGTGAAATGTGGGTGATTAATGCAGGGATTGCGCCTTGCCTGTTCCTGTGAAGGGCTTCTAAAAGTCATAGCTATGATTATGCATGTTTATTCTTTGAAAGTTGTCCATAAGACTGCAAATACATAATCTGTTAATGCATTCTTAGGATAAGTGCTTTTCCCCCCTTAATGCTAATGTTAAACTGGGTTTACTGTATTTACTTTGCACTTTTGACCTGTAGTTTTGTATTCTTTATGTAGGGAATGACATTTCTCCAGATCACGTTAAATGATGACAAATGTGAAAAACAGTGCTGTGAAGGTGTGTCTGGTCTCTTACTAATACAGATCAGATGTTTTAGAGTTTACCACTGCATGAGTCCTAGGTCAGGATTGTGTTTCTTCGTGTCTTTATTTCTACTGATATAGTGATGTGTTTTTAATTTAGGATGAGAATAATGTTGATAAACACACTGATGTTTAGTTGTTGCTGAGCAGTGCTCACACTAGGTCAGTATTATACTGCCCCACTAGTGAGTAGGCCAGGGGTACACAAGATGCTGTGAGGGGAAGCAGCCAGGACAACTGACCCAAACTGGTCAAAGAGATATCCTATACCAGATGGTGTCATGCTGGACAATAAAACTGTGTGGAGTTGGCTGGCAGGGTGTTGGTCTGCTGCCTGGGGACTGTCTGGGCATCAGCCAGTGGGTGATGAACAATTGCATATGCATCACTTGTTTTGTATGTTCTTTTGTCATCATTATTATTTTTTTCTTCTTTCCTATTCTGTCCTAATAAACTGTCTTTACCTCAACACAGGAGTTTTACCTTTTTTGTGATTTTCTCCCCCATCTCACTGTGGGGTACTGAGCAAAAGGCTGTGTGGTGTTTAGCTGCCTGCTGTTTTAAACCACAGCAGTCCTTTTTAGTGTCCCAAGAGTGGTACTAAGGGTTGAAATAAAGACAGAGCTGACCAGAGCATGTTAAAACAAACTCATTATAAGCATTCATTATATTAGTTTAGTAGTCACTGATTCATGGATACCTTGGGAGTGGGGAAGGAAGTGCTACAGCAATGAAAGCAGAGCAGCTGACAGGACAGAGCAAACCCCTTTGGGTCGCTGGGTTATGACAGGATGTTGCTGCCTGGGGAGAGAACCTTGTTGTGAAAGTATGTCATGTACATTCTCAGGACCCAACAGTCAGACCAGTGAAGAATATCAGAACAGCAGGCAGATGGATCAGGCTGCTAAGACTGAAGTAGCTCAGATAGATTTGGACTGCCAACACAAGGGTGAATTATTTCCAGCTTAGTGGGTCCATGACACCCCAGGTCACCAAGAAAGAGATGCAGAATATAGGTGGGCTTGTGACTGAGAGGTGGGCTTGACCATGGACACAATAGTACAGGCTATTCATGAAGGTGAAATGTGTGCTGTGATCAAGCAGGCCAAGTTGTTAAAGCCTCTGTGGTGTGGTGAATGATGGTCAAAACACAAATATAGGGAGGTCTGGCAGACCAATTATAACACTCTCACAAACTCATCATGGCAAGCACTATGTCCTTATAATTGTGCAAACAGCCACCAGTTGGCTGCAAACACATCCTATGCCACATGCCACCACCCAAAACAGTTTTGTGCCTTGAAAAGCAAGTCTTACAGTGACATGACACCTCAGAAAGAATTGAGTCTGACAATGGGACTCACTTTCAAAACAACCTCATGGAGACATGGGCCAAAGTGTAGGCCATTGATTCGGTAGTCACATTTCTTATCATGCAGCAGCCTCTGGGGAAATCAAATGATACAATAGACTGTTAAAGACTACACTGAGAGTAATGGGTGGTGAGATCTTCAAACATTAGAATACACATTTAGCAAAAGCTATGTAGCTAGTTAACACTAGAGCATCTGCCCTTCCCATGATGAAGGGCAGTGAGTGAACAGCTGTGGGGTGTTCAGCTGCCTGCTGGGTAAAACTGCAACACCTGGCTGGGAAAATACTTGAGATCTGAATCAGCTGTCAGGTTCTAAGTGCTAAGTAAATGCGAGTAGAATTTCAGGTTTCTCTTGATGTTCTATCATTTTTACCTTGCCTTCTGATCCATGAATTTTAAGGCCAGAAGTGGCCATTATGATGATCTACTCCAATTGCCTGTGTAATGGAAGCTGTATGAGCTACAGCATATGCTCATATAGTGAAACTATTTTGGAGACTTGGAACATTTTTGGGAACAATACACTGGGGACAGTTTCTCTCCCTCACCCTCTTTCAGCCTTGTCTTAAATACTTTCTGATATTTATTGGCTCTTTAGAACTCAGACTGTTCTTTTTCATGTTTTTTTTTACAATATTTACCTTCATCAGGGTAGGAACACAGATTGCAGAAGACCTCCTGAGCCCTATGGCATGCAGATGTGTATCTTCTACAGAAAATAATCCCCAGTATTCTTTTAATGTCTGCTAGTTTTCTGGGTGGATGGCTATTTCAGATCTTCACTCTGTTGATTGTTAGAAATGCTATTTTAATTCCCAGTGTACTCGTACTTATAGCTAGTTTGTGAACCTTTCTTCTGGTGTCAGTATTTTTCATCAGATTAAAAAGATCTCTCTTTTTTTCTTATCTTTAAAGTATTTATAGTCAGTTGTCATTTCTCTTTGCCTTCATCTTGTTAGGCTAAAAGTGCCATATTGTCTCAGTCCTTTCTTGTGAAATAGGCTCAAGGTTGCCTGGTTCACCTTCAGAGGCTTTCTGAAGACTTGGTTTCCTCCTTCATGAGCAGAGGTGGTCAGAATAGTATGTGCAGTTTTAGAGCAGGTCTAACCAGTGTGATGTGTTAGGACTTTTGCTCTAAGACAACTCATTGCCAGCTTTGTGTGCAGATCCACCTGTTAGGACTTAACACATTTTAAATGTCTGCACAAACTGTGTTAGCTCATGTGATGTTCGTAAAGAAGATCTCTCTTTTCATGGCATGGACAATGGATGTTGGTTCTTGTGGCAACATGGACTCAACTTCTGCTCCAGAGGCATTGGTGGAATTTCCTCATCCCTGTAGCTGGTGATAAAGATGTAAACTGGCCAAGTCAGATTTAATTCAGAAGCCAGCATACCTGCTGCTTCCTATTAGTGCATCTACATTAAGCATCTACTTAATGTAATTGCACGGCTAAACTGATTTATGAGGTCAAATTACCAGATAGACAATACAAATAATGCAAAATAGGTCCTCCTTTAGTGTAGTTGAGGGTAACACTTTTCTTAATAGTATGTGGACCTGAACATATCTGCTTTCTGAGAACATGGTATAGTTATATGTAATTCTTCACATATGAACCTAAGCATGCCTTAAATAAGGATAGAAATGAAGTGGTTACATATAAATGTACTTGTAGTGTGAGATTACATATATATCTCAAACTATTTAAATATTTTGATGATGATTAAGAATGAATATTGTGAAAATTAGTATTATGAGAATTCTCATAATCCAAGGTGAAAATTGGTGACCTGCTACACCACTTAGACACATACAACTCTATGGGGCTGGATTGATCTGCCCAAGGGTACTGAAGGAGCTGGCTGAAGTGCTTATCAGGCTGCTTCCCATAACTTATAAGCAGTCTTGGCTAACTGGGGAAGTTCCCGTTGGCTGGAGGTTGGCAAACATGTCACTTACAAGGAGGGCCAGAAGGAGGAGCCAGGGAAATTATAGTCCTGTCAGCCTGACCTTGGTGCCAGGGTAGATTATGGAGCAGATCATCTTGAGTGTCATCATGTGGCACATGCTTGACAACTGGGGATCAGGCACAGCCAGCAGGGATTTAGGAAAGGCAGAGTCCTGCTTTACCACCCTTATCTCCTTCTGTGACAAAGTGACCCACTTCATGGATGAGGGAAAGGCTGTGGATATTGTCTGCCTAGACTTCAGTGAAGTCTTTGACAGTGTTTCCTACAGCAGTCTCCTGGAAAAGCTGCCTGCTCATGGCTTGGATGGGTATATCCTTCATGGAGTAGAAACACTGGATGGCCAGGCCCACAGTGTGCTGGTGAGTGGATCCAGCTTGCAGCCCATCACTGGTGAGGCTCCCAGGGCTCAGTAGTGGCCCCAGTTCTGCTTTACCATCTTTATTGATGATCTGGATGTGGGGATCAAGTGCACCCTCCGTAAGTTTGCAGATGACAAGAAGTTAGGCAGGAATGTTAATTTCGTGGAGAGCGGGAAAGGTCTGCAGTGGTATCTGGACAGGCTGGATTGATGGGCTGAGGCTAATGGCATGAGGTTCAACGAGGCCAAGTGTCACAGTGCTACAGGCTGGGGGAAGAGTGACTGAAAAGCGACTTAGCAGAAAAGGACCTGAGACTGCTGGTAGAATGTGAGCCAGGGTATGCCCAGGTGGCCAAGAAGGCAAGTGTTATCCTGGCCTGTATCAGCAATAGTGTGGCTACCAAGACTAGGGCAGTGATTGTCCCCCTCTACTTGGCTCTAATGAGGCCACACCTCAAGTGCTGTGTTCAGTTTTGGGCACCTTCCAACAGGAAAGACATGAGGTGCTGGAACGTGTCCAGAGAAGGGCAGCAGGGCTAGTGAAGGCTCTGGAGCATGGGTTTTAGGAGGAGCAGCTGAGGGAGCTGGAGGTGTTTAGCCTGGATAAGAGGTTCAGAGGAGACCCTGTCATTCTCTACAGCTACCTGGAGGGAGGCTGTAGTAAGGTGGGCATCATTCTCTTCTCTCTAGTAACAAGTGAGAGGATGAGAGGAAATGGCCTCAAGTTGCACCAGGGGAAGTTTAGATTGGATATTAGAAAGAAATTCTTTACAGAAGGGGTTGTCAAGCACTGGAACAGGCTGTTCAGGGAAGTGATTGAGTCACCATCCCTGGAGGTATTTATAAGAGATGCAGATGTGGCACTTAGGGACGTGGTTTAATGGTGGACTTAGCAGTGCTGAGTCAGTGCTTCAACTCTGTGATCTTGGAGGTCTTTTCCAATCTAAACGATTCTGTGGCTTTTTACTCTGTAGCCCTATTGTGTTTGCCTACTACCTTATAGCGTGATAATATAACAGTTTAAGTTCCCAAAGTTTGGAAATCGAGAATTTCTGTTTCCAGAATGCTAATAAACTCACTTGTCCATGTGATGTGTTCAAGCCACAGTTAAGATAAAATCCACAGGAAAACAAAATCTTACATTTGTTCTAGGGACTGTGTCATGATTATGATGGGAACTGGATGTTCATAATCTTTGAATTTTGCATTATTAAATACTCAATAAATAAATTTGTACTGTATATGGCACAGTTGTAAAAGAAAAGGTCTGCAAGGAAAAAAAATCAATATTTATAGCATGCTGTGGTTGCATTTCTTGATATTGTGATGATTTCCTTGTTTGAGTTTGAAACTTTGATGAATGAAGAGGTGCCAGGACATTATGAGTCTCACCCCTCAGAAATCGTTTCATATTGTCATCTATCCTAAGAAGAAGAAGGCCTTTTGCAGTAGAAGATTTTCCATTTGAGCAGATAAAGGTATATAACATGGATAGGTGGTTAGGAGCTGAAATAGATTAATTTGGACTAGAAATGAGGTGCCCATTTCTAACAACTATGATAACTAGGCCCTGAGAAAGTGTTCTAGGAGTTGTTGTGAACTCTTCATTAATAGAAATCTTTAGAACAGGAGTGGATTTTTTTTGCTCTCCTTCAAACAAAAATTAATTCAGAGAAGTTCTCAAATTAGATGACTTTCAGGGATGGTCTTTGGCATTGTAATTTGTAAATCCTCCTTAAGTCATATTCTAACCTTGTTTATATAAAAAAGATGATCTTCGTTGTTGACAGACACAGGAAGGTGTTTCTTCCACATGGTCCTCATATGACACTGGACACAAAAATTGTCCGTCTTGCATTCTAGCTATAAAATAGATGTAGTATATTTTTCCTTATATAGGTGTAGACAATTGAGACACTTCTGTGCAGAGTATCTTGGGATCTATAGGGCTGTTTCCATGTGAGTCACACTGGCTGTTTTTTCTTAAATATTTGTGAGTAAGATTTGGAGACACTTGTCTCCAGTGTTGAATAGAAATGTATCATCTGCCAGAGTGTGGTGGGGTGGAGGCAGATTGCATCACTGCATCTTTTACCTGTCCGCATTTCTGGCATGTGTCTGTGGAGCACAGTGAGAGCATGAACCTGGATGACAAAACTGCTCTTCACTCCTTCCTTTAGCTGCAAAAACCTCTGTTCAGCAATGTCAGGCTGACTGCAAACAGAAATGCAAGGGAAAAAAATAATCTCTCTGTTTCTGAGTGTATTTTTCTAGGTGATTTAAGATCTTTAACTGCCACTTCTTCATCAGTCCATTGTATCTGAGGGTATAATGGAAGTCAAAGATTGGAGTGGTGCTAATGCTGAAGATGAGAGGGCAGTAAATAGGCCTCAAAACAATAGAAATTTTTTCTGACAAGTGCTTGAGATCTTTTTCACCCCTTCCCTGTCTCTGGGAATGTGGCATAGACAGTGAAAGTCACCATGACCCCTTAAAATGTGTGTGCATAGAATTCATGGTCATTGAGTCCTTTGACATGGGCACTGGAAAACTTCCACCTGAACATGGTAGGGCAGGGCTAGCTTACATTTCTGCCCCATCACCAACATTTAGTTCTCTCTCACTCCCTTTCCTGCCTGCTGCCTGTGTAAAGGAAGTCTTTAGTCCCTTCTGGCTCTGGAGTTGCCCTTGCAGCTGCCTACTGCACAGCATGCTCAGCCTGCCACCATGCACCATCAGCTTTTCAGGAGCTAATTGGATAAACTCTACTCTAGAGCCCATTGAACTTGCCTGTAACAGCGCTTAATTAAAGTGCACAAAGTTTGAAGAGATAGCAAGTTAAGGCTTAATGCAATAACGAAATGGCACTATTCCACCATCTGTTTCCTTCAAGACGTTAATTGCTTCCACATATTTGTTTGTTTTAATTAGGAAAGAACCTTGATTAAAATGGAATGAGAAGGGTGAGAGTGGAAGGAGAGGAAGATGGGAGTGCAGGAGAGTGAGGAAGGAATGAAAGATGAAGGTTTGACCATGCTGCTGAGTGCTGATCAGCAGCTGTGAAATGGCTGCCTAGGAATAAATATTTTGGCACTTGTGGACACAGCTTGGATAAGCAACATGGTGTTGTGTCACTGAGACACTCAGTCATAAAAGATGAAAGGAATAAGTGAAAAAAGCAGAAGCATTTTCCATGGAGCAATCTGTGTTATAACTGCTTCTTGCCCACTTCTGCAGAATCTTCCCTGATTGTTCACTGTGACTGCAGTGGGGTTTTTTTCAGTCTTAAGTACTAGCCCACATGGAAAGAAAAGTAAACAGACTTCTCCCATTTTTACTGCTTTCCTCTTCCTTCAAGTACCATCCGCCTGCATTAAGCTCATCTTGTAAATTCTTCAGGTTCTTATGAGGAGCTCCAGATAAAAGCACTTTCTAATGATTGATAACCATGTCTGCTTGAAGATGTCAGGATTTTCTGAATAGATGACTGATAAAAGAAAACTTAACAAATAATTTAAAAACTCATTTCCCCATATTCCT
The DNA here is from genome assembly GCF_052056855.1 of Sturnus vulgaris. Taxonomy (NCBI): domain Eukaryota; kingdom Metazoa; phylum Chordata; class Aves; order Passeriformes; family Sturnidae; genus Sturnus; species Sturnus vulgaris. The sequence goes on from NC_142248.1 coordinate 27,341,331, forward strand.
AAGTAGGGGCATTATCTGAAATTTCAGAGGTAGGAGGTTAGAAACTTTTAATTTGATTAATCTGACTCACCATTGTCTATTCTTATTTTATTTCTTTCTCTCCATGTCTGTTTTTTCTCCTTCGTTTTCCCCCTTTTTGCCCTCTTGAGAGTAAAGTCTGATTTCCCAAGCAAGTATCAATGTAATTAAAGTCAAACACAGCTCTTAAAAAAAGGGAATCGAGTAATTTATTTTCTGAGCCATTGGTATTTTGGCCAGATTTTGATAATGGAAAAGCATGAACTCAGGAGCATTAAATGGGGATATTGTAGTCACTGAAATCACAAAATGTTTAATAACATGACCAGTAAGAATTCTTGTTTTACAGGAGACTATAGGCTTGTGTTATTTTATTCTTGACATTCCTTCCCCATCCTGCTCTCTGACAGAGGCTGAAGCATTAACATACCCAAATCTACTGTCATTTTTTTATATCCCACTTTGGATTTTTTCTAAAAATCTCTTTCACTAGTGGAATGTAGTTCCACTCTGCTTTAGAAAATTTAAGAAAGCTTGTGGTCAAAGAAAAATCTTTTATTCACTTAATCTCTTACCCAAAAATAGAAAAAAAAATCCTAAACCCCAGACCCTCACATGATACCTTGAATAGATTGGTGAATGTTTTGAATAGATTGGTGAATGTTTTGATAACTGTGGAAAATGTGTACTCAGACAGTTACTATCCAGTAAGTATGGATAAATATTTTATGGCTGGGAGGTTTAATACAAGGATAGGAGCATGGCTTTTCACCTGTGGGTCTCTGGTCCAAAATCAAGTGCTTTAATTTTGTCCTTACAATACAGTGTAATTGTTCCCTTGGAGCAGGATAGGAGACTCACTGGGTCAATTCTAATCATATTGCTTAGCGTTATGCACTTGAACACCTCAGCTATAAAAGAACTAGGAGAGAGTCCAGGTTAGTAGGGACTTTAGAGTAAACTGAGTCGTATGCTGGGGTACTTTGGTGTTTCATTTTGTTTTTTTTTAATACGTCCCCTGTTTTTAAATTAATTTGCTTTCTTTTTGCATTATAAATCCTATCAATATCACAATGGAGTATGATACAGCTTTTTGCCTTCATGCAGTTCTGGTGATCCCACCTAGAAACATGGACAACATTCACCAGACTCCACGTGGTATCTGTGTGAAGAGTCTGGGACACCTCAGCTTATAAGTGGACTAGGGCAGGGAGTGCTGTAAAAGCCACAGTAGTCTGGAGAAGGGGGATGTGGCCTCCAGTTTTGGGTTAGAGCCAAGACTGAAGTGGAAAGAAGATGGATGGCTTGGCTAAAACTGTGAATGTGTCTTTAGGTGCTGAGAAGCAGATGTAAAATGACTGAGCAGGAGGCAGGTTTCCAGTCTGGCAGTGGGCAGTAGGAGATAGCACTGAAGTAGGATTCTGGTGAGGAGGAAAGGAAGAAGCACACACTAGTACCCCTTAATGCAAAGTTATTGCAACACAGACAGGCTGATTTCAATGTCCAGGGTCTTGTGTTTTGATTGTGAAAGTACTGAATGAGAATGTGCACTGGATGGGGCAGCTAGACCAGTGTCTAGCTGGTCTTAGGAAGAAGACAGCTGTCTTCAGCAGCAGAAATTTCTCAGCCTAGTGTTGCAGAGTCTTTTGGGGATGAATGTCTAAAGAGGAAGATGTCCCTGTGGGATTCTTAGCTATTATGGGTGTGAAGATTAAGGGAAGTTTGTTCTTGAAGTCTGTGCAATCAGTTGAATCAATGGGGTGTCCTTTTATTTTTCTTCCCCAGCAGTGCTGCTTAAATAATTTTTTCTGACTTTTATTGCCATTACTTACCTAAATAGCAAATATTCTACTGAACGCTACCATTCCCTCCTCTGCTCAATCATGGTGTTCCTGCCTCTCTGGTATTGTTACCTCAGACTTTATTTTCATCATGAAACAGCCTGCAGTCCTGTGGCTTAAAATCAACTAGTTGTGTAGTGAGTGGCAGGTGTAGATGGTACAGTTGCAATCTTCATCTCTCCCACTAGTCAGAAAAAGCTATTGGGAATAGATACTTTAGGAGATATGCTTTGAATGCCTCTAATTCTGTTGCCCTGGACCAGCAGGGCTGCTATAGTGAAACTGTAAAGGATTCACTTGGGAAGTATCTGACAGGAAGCCAAGAGTGAGCTGTAGTCCAAGACAACAGGCTGGTTTAATGCTGCAGAGTAACTGTACACCTTCATCAACATGTATTTTTTAACAGGTGACTACTTCTAGCCTGTATTTGTGAGGTAATCAGAAGACCCGTGGACTCATGGGTTTTCCATATCCTCTTCCCTTTTCATTTAATTCTGCAGGAAATCCTACATTAGGGATTCTGTGAAAGCAGTTTACAGTGATGTATGTCTGCCCTTTCCTGTGAACTGTGGAGATGCTTTTACTTTTTGCTGTAGTGTACATTGCATGTGTTTGAAAACCAGCTGCTTTGAAAGCAGCTTTTCATTTTTTAAAATGATTGTAATAATTAAATGAATCTAAAACCACATATTTTTTCATAACAGACTTTTTAGATTTCTTCCTTTATTTAGATCTTAATTAAATACATAGAGGGACTTTCTTCTGTAAGATGAATGTCTTTTTAACTTGCTTAATTTTTGACTTTTAAAAGCCCCAGAAAAGTTGAGGAAGCAAGTTGAAATAGTTGTACATAGCTGATCTTTAGCACTGAGCAATGCTGCATACAAGCAGTCTGCCTGGATTTGTGTCTTTCTTTCCCTCTGAGCCTTTCAGATAGTTTAGATGACCACTGGTCAAAAATGGAGTCAAATGTATCAATTTTTTCCTCAGATGGTTGATTGCCTGTTTCTGGAACCCCAGAGATGAGTTCTCCCTTAGGGAGTTTTTTAGGGAAAAGAGGAGTTGCAGTTCTTCTGACGGAGTACATAAACTGTGGGCCATGATTTCCATTTAAAACAGAGCAGCCATTGTACAGATTAATTTGGATTGTATTTAAATGGGAAAGGTGAGTGCCCCAGTTTGCTGTGTTGTATGACAGGAGGGAGGTGTTGTATGGCTGGGCATGGCAGCCCCCAGGGAGGTGCAGACCTTGTCAGCTCTCTGTGGCTGAGCTGTTCTGCTCTCCGGAGCTGTCTGGTGCAGGTGGAGTGAGAAGGCAGCTGCAGGTAGGTCAGGAGCTAAGGCAGATAAAGGCTTCCTCACTCCCCCACCATTGCCCTGTCTTTCTCCCTTCCTGCTGAGTAAACCTGTGCCTCTTTGGGACTGAGACATCAGGAATAATGGAAGAAAATATGCTGTGTTTTATAGATATGTCTTCCCTTGCTTAATTTGAGAGCAGACTGTTAATGTCATAAAAGAAGATAGATTGCTCTTCTGTTAGCTTGCCTTTTGAGTGCTTTGAGCACTTCACAATGACTAATTAAACTTTACAATGTGGCTGCTGCAGTCCTAGCTATATCCCTGAAAGAGCACTTTGCCTAAGGCCAAACCGGTCACGAGCCTCCTTATTTTGACTATTGCATGTACTCTGACTGCAAGAACATAAAGTTCATTGCATGAATCTTAGTCGTGAACAGCAAAATACTGGCAGCCAAAAACTAGGTGCTATAGATAAAATGAGTTAAATTAATGTGTGATGAAGTTACATGGGGGAGAGGTTTGGCCTAGAATCTGGCAACTGGCAGGTTGCAGGAACCATCTGTTGCCCGTGGTATCAAGTAATCATTTTCATTAGTTACTTTTAAATCTCAGTTACTCAAGATAATTTGGAAGAAGTTCTGCCAGGTTATTGCAAGCACTTCAGGTATCTTCCATATAAGTGTTGATTAGAAAAGCTTTTCCCTGTTTCTCCCAGACTTATTTTTGTACTCTTGACAGGTATAGGGCGGGAGACTGGAGTACTCAGTCTGCCCAGGAATGAGTGTGCTCACTAGTGAATTTTTTTTCTACCCACATGTTTTAGCTACATCCTAGGCAGAGTGTCTCCTTAGGTGTAGAGAGGAGTTGTACTGTTCTTTCTTTCCTTGCTTGCCTTACCCGTGGACAGCAGAAAAATCCTTGTGAGGGTTTGTGGTGTTTAATTTAGAAACTGGGGGTAATCCTGCAGCATTTCTCTCACTGGCTTCCAGTTTGCCACCAGCTAACAAAAGCTGTATGTGGAACAAGGAGGTGAAAATTACGGCCAAAAAGGAGCGAGACCCATCACTGCCTCGTCACTGTTCTCTAGAACTATGCAGAAGTTTCCAGACGTGCTGAGCTGAGTGCAGGGCTTGGTGTGAAAGGGAAAAAGTGGGTTCTGTTAGCAAGAACTGCTCATAGTGTTTTTGTCAAAATAATGGCTTTTCAGACTCTAAAAACAATGTTAGCAGAAAGGATGTATTATTCAGAATGTTCAGATTTTTTTTTGTTGAGAGGGAGGGTAATACATTTAAAATTGATTTGAAATGAAAAGTTATGCAGTTGCTAGGAATGAAGCTATTTATATAGCAATCTCAGTTTTCCCACTTCTATACTCCTTCCCTATTCTGTACTTCTTTCCCAGAAGAAATAAAAATAAACTGCAAATAATTACTGGAAGTTACTATATCCAAAACCAGGAAAATTAGAATGTTTCATTTTTTAATTAAACATAGAAAATTCAATTAAAGCACCTCAATATAATAAATGTTACTTTCATTTTCACTAGTGGCTTTCATAACAAAAATTATCCTTTGTCAGCTGTATTGCTAACCATACAGAGATTCATATTTGATATGGCCAAGCAGAAAATACCTCCTATGCAGCTATGGAATACAGTATTGCAATATTCTCAGAGCCACTATTGCATCTGTAACCTCAGAGATTCTGGTCTGGAGAGTTGCAGGAATTCAAGTATTTTCCTTGTGCTCTCCTTTTTTTTTAATTTTCTTTTTTTTTTTCTTTTTTTCTTTCCTATTTTTAAAGTATGTGAGTTTGAATCCTGGCTTGAGCAGGTTGAGTTGGGATTTTGAATTCGCAGCCCAGTCACTCAGAATGTCAATTGTCTTCCAGGGCACTGCACTGTGAGTCCCAAGGCTGGAAGCTCTTTAAAATACCATCTGACTTTTAAAGGAACATTTCCAGGAGTGTATATATTTTATATATATATATCTAGTCTTTCTAAATCTGCCAAGTGTGATTGATTTATCAATATGTAGCAACTAATGATTAAACAAAAAGACATGTGTTCTCCAGTGGCATTAAAATGCTATGCTCCGTTAGAAAATTTAAACTAATTTCTAAAGGCATTAATTTCCATAGTATTGCTAGTTAGCTTTTTCTTTCCCTGAGCTCACTTGAGGTATTAAGGTGGCTGACAGACTTTTCTTCCTGGGTCTATGGCCCCGGCACACTCCTGTATTTGGGGCTTTAATATAGAGACAATACAGAAGAGTGCTGTGCAGTGCCCTAGTCTGTTTCTCAGGTGTTGAAGGGTTATTCCCTGTTACACTATTTCCTGGTGTTTTTAGCCAAGTTAATTTTAAAACAAAATGTAGTTGTGCTCTTCCATCTTTCTGCAGTCATGCCCAAGTACTTTTGAAAGCCCAGGACTGTCCAGCCTCTGGAGTTCTTGTTTTAGCTAATGTCTGCCTCTCTGTCACTCTGTGTATATGATGATTCCTCTTGTCTTTGCTACATGCACGTATCCCCTGCCTTTTTGGCATCTCATGTGTTGCTTACTCCAGGAAATGTAATTTCCTCATTATTAGGTGGCTCCACTGAGATAGGCAGATGAATCCTTTGTACTTGAATTTTGCAAAAACCCTTTTGCTTTGCACATCTTAATGTTTGGTTATACTTTTCCTCAGAAACTTCCTGTTCTGAAAAGACAACTGAAGAGAAAACTTGTAGGGCAAAACAGTGTGAAGCACAGAAATACAGTCCTGGAAGGTATAAATGAATTAAAAAACAAAAACGAGAACCCTGCTCTGTGTGTAACTTGTCCCACTGGCTGGGCTCATAGGAGTCTTAAACCTAAAATTATCAGTTCAACAGCCTTTCTTTCAAAACACATTGTGCCAAAAGCATTGTATTTCTGCTTTGAGGATCCCTAGGGCTCCGGAGCCTAGGTAGCCTTTACAAGGCTGTTTTAGTCCTTAGCTGTGAGGCCACTGCTGTGGCAGAGTGACAGGTTTGTTATTCCAGCCTGCCTGCAGGCAGTCTGGCTTAGGTGGAGGATTGCTTGGTGCACACTGACAGATCACCATGTAGTGCTGCAGGCACAGGCCAGGCTTAAATGACTCCTTGCAAGTGGAATGTGTTTAATGTATTTCTTACCTGGCCCATAATTGCTGGTCAGTTTAGATACTGACCTCTATCATGCAAAGTTGCAAGTAATTTCCTTGATGATCTGGAAAGTTTTCAATATCCTCAGCCATTTAAAGTGTTACCCTTTTCCAGCCAAGACAGTGACACTTAAAGATTTTTGCAACCAGTCTGTCTTGGCAAAGATTTCCACTTCCATTTCCCCAGCAAGCTAGAACTGAGAAACCTATCTGTGCATAGCTTCTCATCATGTTCACCTAATTACCCTGAGGTAGAAGTGGGGAGAGGGATGGAGTAGAATGATTTTTGGCAGGAATTTGTGTATCAGAGGATGAAAACAACAGATAGCTGAAAGAATGCATTGATTTCCCATCGCAGAGGATTCCCAGCCTGCTGTTATGTACACATCCACAAAAAGCAACATGTTTCTGGAGCTAGTGGTAAGAGAAGAGGGTGGTTCACAAAGTGGAGACCTAGTCTCGCAGTGGCTGAGACTTCCAGAGCGCTTCCAGGGCGCCAGTGTGAGCTCCCTGTGTGGGTCAGCATCAGTCGCTGTGAGAGCTGGGTGAATACAGATCACCCACACTTCAATTCCAGTGTTTAACTGGATTCCCTGAGAGGCATTTGCTCCATAAATGGAACCTCAGCTGTTTAAAGAGCTTAGGAACTGAGAGCATTGCCTGCACTCTGGGCAGCTTCTCACACCTGTTTGCTGTGGTTAGGTGTTTGTGTGTGCTTTGGGGGAAGCTGAGTATAAATTTTGGCATGAGATTTCTAAGTTGCAGTATAACTTCAGAGAACTGAGTTCACTGATAGAGAGTGCTAACATGTTACATAATGGGAAAATCAACTGTAGATTTCAAGATATCCATGGGCCCTTTATTTCCTTTTTAAGTGGATGGTGCTTATTTTCCCGTGAGCCAACAGACTAAGGGAATGATCTAAATTAATTACTAATACTAATGACAGGGAAATCTGGCCAGGTGCAGTGTCGCCCTCTATACATGCTATGTTTTTAGTACAGTAACAAATTTGATTCTTTCTGCCTCCTGTCTTTATAATATACTATCACAGCATTTAAAAACATCCAGTCTGCTCTGACTTATTGGAAATAGGTCCAGGAGTATAAAATATGTTAAAGAAAGTGTGAATTGACTATGATTTCTAAGTGAAAGAAAAACTGAGTTAAAATTTTGTTCTTATAGTTATTCTAATAGTCCTTTTAAGCTATTCTTCTTTCTTTCTCTCTTCCTCTTTCTTTCTTTCTTTCTTTCTTTTGAAAGAAAGTGTTATACATCAGCTGGAATATAAAGGAATTTTAGTGCTAGCTCAAGTACATAAAATCACAATTATTAATGTGTACATGTGTAGTGCATCATAACTCTGATCTTGACTATGTGTACTAGATTCCGTCAAACAGAAAAGAAAATGTTCTTGCTCCTGAAGAACTTAAAATACATTTGCAAAGAAGAGGCAGATGGGTAGACAGACAGCTAGGAAGAGCAAGGTGGTATTATTTAGTATGCTGGTCATTTGTTTTATTTTGTTGTTGATTTTGTGCTTTGTGCCTTTTTCTAAAATCAGGTAACTGAGAAAGCAGTGCACCAGTGACTTTTTTCCTCTGGCTTCAAAGTCAGGAGTCCCCAGCACACTCCAGTTGTGTCTCCCCTTTGAGGAGTGTCTAATGCTAGCCTGTGTCTGTAATATCAAATACATTTTTGGGGAAAAGTAAGCCCATTCTGTGCTGTTAGTCTAAGGAAAATCTTCTCTGAAGTAGCCTTATTTTCAGGCATTAGTGATGTGCTCAGATTTGGGGTTTTGGTAACGATAAGCACATTTTCAAAATACTTGATTTTTTTTAAAAGAAAATGGAAATACTATGTATGTATGTATTAAAAGAAAATGCAAATACTGTATACTTGTGGAAGAAGTATTGCCTTTATCAATAATGCCAGCACTGTGATATCACCAAATTCCCCACTAACATTTCCTGCTGAATGTGTGTAGCTACTGGCTGCATTTGGTGTATTAGGATCTGGTAGAATAAACAATACTACAGATCTGTCCAAGCTTTTTGATGGCAGAAAGGCGAGGACGTGGGGGATGGAGATAGACTATCCACAGAAGGAGTAAAATAAATGATAATGATTCAGAGCTCTCCAACTGTTGAGCTTCAAAGTCTTTAGAAAGCAGGTATTCTTTGTTCTCTTTTAATGATGGGGGAATTGAGGCAAAGCCAGTGTTCCCAGTGCAGCTGCCATGGGAATTACAATAAAAGCTGTTGAGTTTTGCAGAAATCACTCTCCTGGTTAGTACCAGCTCAGAGATGGGGGAGTCTGGTTTCTCCTGCGTGGCAGTACAGAGCAATAACTGCTCAGCTGCTGCCAACGCTTCCTTTTAGCTACTCCTTGTTAGTGGAGAGTTTGTGGTAATGGGAGTAATTAACACACTGGGAGTCATTTCTGTGTCCTGGAAGGGAACAGAAAGCCATCAGAGCAGCCCCAGACATGATTGCTCTGCAGGGTTATTTTCTGTCTCTCTTTCTTTCTTTTCCATTGTGCTTGGGTTTTGATTTTTCTTCTTTGTGTTAAGAAAGCTGGAGAGCTGAAATGGTCTGTAAATTGCATTCATGCTGAGCCGGGGCTAGGTAGGCTAGTTAAAGGTCACTCTCATGGACTAGATGGCCTCCTCTGTGGGGTGGTGAGAGTGTTTAAGAAGGGAGTCACGATGTCCCTTGTGGCTTTTTTAACCCTTCTTTTTACAGGATAGATTTGTAGAGCCCTGGTTCTGAGTTAAGTTTGTTTAAATAGGCCCGGGATGTAAAAACGTGAAGGGTGGTTATGATAAAACAGTAACTCTCTCAGCAGTCAGATGACTTTCCAGCCTGATAAATGTGAAGTGAGGCTGTGCTGCCAGGGTCTCATGCTGTTTATTGAACTAAGCACTTTACTATTTTCTCATATTCCTTTTGAGGCTGCTGGTGGCATTTCAACTGTATGTCTTGCTAGTGCAGGTGAGTCCAGCTCTCCCATGCATAGGTGCCTAGTTTGGGTATTATGCAGTGTTTCTGGAGGTGAGCTCCAAGGTTAGCCATATCATAAGCAGTCATTTTTGCCTTCCCCAGGGAAGAACTCAGAATGGGGAGAAGGGCAGTGGGCTTAAACTGACTGCAGATCACATGCCCAGGTACCAGGAAAGGAACCAACCACCTACCTTACAATTGATGGCGAATGCATGTGCATGTGTATATACTAATCCTTTACAGGGAAGCAAAGACAAACGAATTTAGCTCTATAATCTATTTTTTTCTTACTTTAAGAGGACACTCTTGAATTGCAACCACATACTCAATTTTCTTTCTTTTTGCTTGATACAGTTTATTTGCATCTGTCTCCTAGGGAGCTCAATGCTGAATTTAGACAAGAATTAAGTAACTCTATATCAGTTTTCAAGAATGGAATAGTTAAGCCTGCAAGATTTATCAGTAATGAAAAGGACCAAAGAACACAGAAGAATACATCTTCTCCTTGGGCTTGGAGTGGGGCAAAGGCACGTGTGGTTTCACAGTGATGTGAGAGACTGGCATGAGTACTATATCCCTGGAAACCATGCAAGAGCTCAACAGGTGCTCCATGTCACCCTCAGTCCCTAATTTTAAGATGCCGATCTTCATATGCACATATCTCTGCATCCAAGATAAAGCCTGAAATACCAATGCTTCCCTCCTGACAGCCAGCCAGTAATGTAATGCTACATCTCATGAAGTTCTGCCAACTTCAGCAGAACCTAGGTGTGTTCAGCTCTTTCCAAAGCAAAGCCCCCATTTTTTACCTCACTTCCAGCTTCTTCACTAGCAGAGCCCATCTTGCCTTTCCTGTGACCCCTCAGAGATGGGGAGCTTCTATCCTATCATTTTCCCCCAAGGGAGATTAATACCCAGTGGCACTACCCAGCTCAATCTTCATCCTAGTTCTTTCAGCTCAGCTTCTCTGGCTCCACCCCAGAGTCCTCTCCATCCCAGCAAGAGTATGAGGCAGTGTCCAGATTTATTACTCAGATGCAAATGCTGCTAGAGGAATTAAAAACTAAATTAGCCCCTGCAGTTTTCTCTAGTCTCATGAATTTCAAACCCTCCATGTCCCTCTCAGTTCACAGTTTTCACATCTGCATTTTTTATCAGAAGGATTTTTTTTTGTTTGTTTGTTTGTTTTGTTCTGCTATCACCCTTTGTCTTTAGCCACAATTCAGCTGGGGATAGATCAGGCAGAAAGATTTCAAAGCATTAGCCAAAAGGAGCCCGTTGTTCAAAAATGGATGAGTGAATAAATACAATGAATTCCCCATTTCTCTCTGCTAGCAAGCTTGACTTTTCATATCAATTATTGAGGATAAATTTTACTGTGTCATTTTGAGCAACATATGTCATAGAGCTGTAATGATTTGATTGCTCTGCTTTGCACCAATTGAGGGAAGACACGTGGATGCAGAGCCAAATTAGGATCCTGTTTACTGCTTCCTAAAGCTCTGCTGCTTCATTAGGGCTTGGGGAATAAAGAAAACAATTGAATTCTGCTTGTTTTAGAGTGAAGAAAAGGACAAAAGTGAGTTCACATGGGGTATTATGTATACATGGATCCTAGGTGACCAGTGTGTATTTTTCCTTATGCACAAACTGTGGCATAGTGAATAGTTCTAGTTGTGGAAGAGGATGTCAGACTGGGTGGACTGTAAGTCTTTCCCATCCATGTGTCAGTGGGATTTTGTCCAGCATCCTGAAGTGGAATAACAGGACTTAGACAGGTTTGCACTGGGCTGCTGAGGCAGGAGTTTGCAAGGGAAACCAGCCTGTCTTTGAATTCATCTGACTCTCTTCTTCTTTCTGCTGAAAATTATACTTTCAAATACAAGTAAATCCATCCCCAAGCAATTAGCAGCCAGAGAGGGAGGTAGTAAAGAAGGGAGGACAGAGAGTGACAAACCCATCTCCTGCAACCTTTCTGTGCAGTTGGGTAAATAAGCTGCAGAGCAACAGCTTCTCACCCCCTTTCCTAAGCAGGTGTGTTTCAAGACGTTTGCAAAGATATTAACCCTGCATACAGAGTGTGCCAGTCAGTAATTATGGAAATTAGTTGGCAATTAGATAATGTCACTCACTCTCTGTATACAGCTGATAAGTGGTTGAGAGCCACTTCAAAGCAAGGGCTAGACCCGCTCCGTGGGCTGCTGAGCAGCTGGCTCTGACCTGGCATTAATAGACTGCTGTCAAGTTTGGGAAAGGGTGAGGTGGTTAGGCAGCACTCGCCTTTGGCACTGTAGTGGGGCTGCATCCCTTTCCTGGCTGGGGAACTTGTGCAGCTCTGTCAGCCCTGTGAGTGGGATGTTTCAATAATGCAAGTGGGTGTGTTTCCTAAAGTGGGTTTGGTGTGTGTGAGATGCTGAGCCGTCTGCTCAGTGTGCAGGTTCCTTGTCGCTGCAGCTCTCAGGTGGGCCAGGGAGGTGGTACAAGCTGTTGGAAGTGCAGTGGAGATAACTTGCTTGCTGCTGTCCGTCATGAAGTCTCTTTTTATGCAAGATGTGTTCATGCCATGACAATGAGATTTCTCAGAGAGAAAATATGTAAGACAATAGTCTGAGATTCTGTAGCTTTTGTCCCAAACTGTATTGCTATGGTAGCAGTGTGCTCTGAGGCTGCTAGGGTAGTATTTATGCTAAAAATAAAATAGTAAGAGCAGAAAATTATTCATTCTCAGCATGTCTTGGAGAATCATTGTAGGAATGGGTGAGGCATACAATTGGTGTGTCAGGATTTTCTCTCAAAGGCTGGGATACAGATCCTGCCTCCTGCTATAAGGGGCACTGGGTCTTCTGAGCTCTTCTTGAGGACCCTGCTGCTGTGGTAAGATTTGCTCTCACAGACTTAACAGTGTGAGACATGAAACTGGAGTAATGGGAAGCACCGTGAGTCAGGACTGACGTGTGCTGTCAAGCTCTGGGGGAGTCACAGATGGCCCTCGCCTGCTAGTGGCTGGGTGTGGGCAGCCTTCCCAAAACCTGAGCAGCAGTGTCTAAAAGGCAATGAAGCACCCAGCAATGACACCTATATTTCATGTTTTTTGCATTGTCTTCCTCTTCTGATTCTGAAACAGAGCTGGCACTTTCTTCTTTCAAAACAGCTAGCAAGGGATTACCTTGGCTTCTCTCAATCAAAACAGAAAGAATTGCCTTGGCTTTCCTCAGTCAAGACTGCTATTCTTGTTTAACTATTTCTGTCTGGTTTCCCTTGTTGACTATGCCTTTTATCCTGCCCTAATGAACTTGTATCATTACAGAAATTTGTACCACAGAGGTAGCCTACTCCCATTGTTGTACCTCTGAAATATCCCAGGGATTGAAGGGACTAAGGAGGCTGGGATTTGTCTGTGTAAAACAGGGTTTTAGCACCTTGGGATTGGGAGAGATTTATAGGCTTTTCAGACAGGAGTTTGAACTATGTGTGGACATAGGCATCTCATCTCTGGTTATCTATAATATTCACATCTGCTGCTGTGATTTACACCATCTTTCACTGCTTATCAAAGTGTTGATCTTCTAAAACAGGGAGAGAAGAGTATAAGGCTGAGGGCCGCTTTTGATGCGGATGGTACAGACTGCTCTGTCCAGGAGAATTAAAAGCTGGGGCAAGAGCCCTGCTGCACTGGGGTCTCTGTGGATGGTTGCTGCCATGCTGGGCTTGTTGCCCTTCTCAGCTCAGGCTGAGCACAGAGCTGTCTGGTGGAATAGTGAATTTTGCCATGGTGGTAGTAAATGGTCCAGGAAGCTGTGAGCTGCTGGAAGCACATCACTGGTTAATTTACACACATTATGATGTTCCCATTTCCATCTCATCAGTAATTCCAGGCTTGGGTCATCACTTTCTCTCTTACCTTTCTCTCACTCTGTTCTTCTCTATAAATCATGGGCTATTTTAGTGGATCCACTAGGGAGCACAGAGAAGAAAGGTAAATGGACAAGAACCACATAATTTTTTTCCCAATTAGTTTTTCAGAATCCCCTCAAAACCCCTATGAATTTAGCCAACATTGTGATTATTGGGAAGACAAATGAATTGAGGAATTGGATTCTGTGTTTAATTCTTTTCTTTTTCGTTTTACACCTCTCCTAACACCTCCTTTTCCCACCTTCTATTTTCCTCAGCCAAGCTGTTAACAATTAAAAGGAATTATCTTCCCTCTGGTTTTGACTTGATTTTATTTGTGTTTATAGCAGTTTAGCTAACACGCTCCACTCAGGCAGCTGCAGGGAACAGGCCTGGTTTCCACTCAGCACTGAAAGCACACATTTCTCTCCAAGTTGCTGTTTTGTTTTTTTTTTAATCGATCCCTTTTGTTTTCTAAGTGACTTGTTTTTTGGGCTGGCTAAATTTGTCAGACTGACAGCCCTGGAGACTTATGGCTTCTGCAGGTCCCTGAGGCAGATGAGGGTGTGACTGTGTGACCTCTCCCTTCTGTTTCCTAGGGATTCTCCTCCAGCTCAACCTCTGGCCCTACCAAACAGAAACTTTCCAGCACTGCCCACTTCTGCAGTGTCTGTGTGCCTTCTCCTTCCAAGCAAGATAGGTGATGGGATTGAAAGGCATCTGCTGATGAACAACTCTTACGGTCCATAGCACAAAATACTTTTCCCAAGCAAATACTTCCTCACAATGTTTGTGTTCCAGTTTGTGGAAGCTGTGTTCATGCTGACTTCTGTGAGGCCGAAGGCCTTGATTCTTATTACCTCCTTTCCTGCTTTGTATCAATGCTAATGTTAGTCATTCCTAGAGCTGTTCTTGTGTCCAACTCCTCTTTGTGAACAAACACCAGTGTTAATAGAAAACTAACTTTCTTCTTCGGTAGGATTTTCAAAGAATGAGCCTAGCTTTGTGCTGCCTTTACTTGTCACTTAAAACATCCTCCTACACTAGGCATACAATCACCCACATGCAAGTATGCAGAAGTGAGTTAAATCCCAGTGTTAACAGAAAAAAACTCATTGCAGGCAGTTAGAATTCTTTGCTTTTAATTAGGGGTGAATTTGGCCTTTTTGCCAAAAGGCCACTAGACCAGGGTAAGTGGTTAAGTGTTTAGACAGTTCTTAGCATCTAAGCTACAAGTTTGCTATCATCTAAGCTGCAGGTTGCCGTATATAATTTGCACAGTGCGTGTTTCCAGGTTGTAGAGGTCCGTGGTAGGGTCTTTAAAGTAAGCAAGACATGTAAAGTAAAAGCAGCTATTGTGTAACAGGCTGACAGCAGGGTTGTCTTCTCTAATGCTTCCTTGGTGTGCTAGGAAGCCTAATGCAAGCAATGGAATAGGAAGTTTGAGTAATGGCGTTTCTTGCCCTTACCAGCTTTTAAACTCTAAGGAACCCTGGTCTTTCCCCTAAGCATTTTCATGGAGAGGTAATAGTCACTGGGGAAGCTCTAGCACCATTTCTCAGTAAAATCAATGAGATTGCATCCATCAAACGAGTTAAATAATTTGGTGTACTTTTACATTGCTCATCATTGTTATGTGTGCAGATGACTTGGCGAGTTCTCTATTTTGGCCTCTTTGTTTTGAGGACATAGATGTCCTTGCTGCTTTTGAGACCTGTACAGCCAGTTGCAAGCATGAAGAAGTATCCAGAGTATGTAATTGATTTATTGGACAAGATGTTAATAAGCTTCATAGTAAAGATATGCTGAGTAGTAAGATTAACTTTTCCATTTCTTTTTTTGTCTTGATCCTACAGGTCCTGCAAGTTCCGTGAGTGCCAAGCAGTGAATTATGGGCTGGGTATCCACCAGTGCATCATGAAGATTGACTTTATTTTTGCCCTCTTGAAGTTCACGTGCTTTATGAATTCACTCTCTCTTCTATCTCACTGTCATCTCCGTCAACATTGTCATCACTTCTAGAAAACAGGAATTTTAGGCTTGGGCTTTGGCTCTCCCTTTCCTTCCTCCTGGAACACCAGTGTCACCTTTGTGTTCTACCAAAACAAATCACTGTAGGTTATTTTGCCCTTCAGAGAAGTACATCATCTGGAGAAGTCACTTCATGTACCCTGTACTTCTGAGAAAAGCCTCTGGTTCCTAAAGGATAATTGAGATCTTTCCTTGGGAGGAGACACTTCCTCTTGGTCACGTGCACTTGCAATCTCACTTGCCACTTACTCTTCTGCTCTCTGTCACTCTCTCTGCTCTTCTTCTCTTCCTTTTGGATTTAACATTTGGTGTTGACTGCTGGGGTTCTCCTCCCAGACGTGTGGCTGCTTTTGTTCTCCTAGGGAAGAGAAGATTCTTGAAACAATGGGCTTCACTCTGCATTCTATCTACTTCACCTGGAAGGTGAGTTTGCTGCTGGGCTCCTTGCTGGGTCTCTGTTTGGGTCTGGAGTTCCTGGGCATTCCCAATCAGTGGGCCCGCTACCTCCGCTGGGATGCCAGCACTAGGAGCGAACTCAGCTTCCAGTTCAAGACCAATGTCTCTGCTGGGCTGCTTCTCTATTTTGATGATGGTGGTGTCTGTGACTTCCTCTGTCTGTCCCTGGTTGATGGGCGCATCCAGCTGCAGTTCAGTGTGGACTGTGCAGAGACCACAGTTATCACAGACAAGCAGGTGAACGACAGCAACTGGCACTTCCTGATGGTCAGCCGCAATCACCTGCGGACAGTGCTAGTGCTGGATGGTGAAGCCAAGCCAGGTGAGGTGCGTCCACAACGCCAGCACATGAACATCGTCAGTGACCTTTTTATTGGTGGAGTCCCACTGGACATTCGTCCTGCTGCCTTGACTCTTGATGGTGTTCTGAGTGAGCCTCCATTTCAAGGATTTATCCTGGATCTGAAATACGGCAATTCTGAACCGCAGCTCCTGGGCAGTCAAGGGGTCCGACTGGAAATGGAAGGACTTTGCTCAGAAAACCCCTGTGAAAATGGTGGCACTTGCTTCCTTCTGGATGGTGAGCCACACTGTGACTGCTCAGCCACTGGATATGCTGGCAAACTATGTTCCGAAGGTAAGAGAATGCTTCCCTGCTTCTCACGGACCTTTATACAATCCAAAGAGTTATTTTGTTGTTTAGCAGGGCTATGACAGAGTTCTTTCTCCTGGTGATGGTTATCAGAGGAATTCAAATTCCACCATTCTTTTTCCAAATAGGAGTAATGAAATGGGAGTAGATAGGCTGTGAGGAACTGCAACAAGTATCTTGCTGAAAAGATGCTTCACTTGTAGCATGGACAGATTTTCATCATCATCATCATTCACTTCATCAGCAACTTATTAGTAAGAGTAGAGAACAGAAATTGGTAAATAAAATTAAGAAGTACCCTAGATTAGTTTTGGTAAAAGCAATGGCTGGCTTTTTTCAGTAGTCCCTGAAAATGGAGGGAAGTGTCAGCAAACAGGAGCCATATATATATATTGCTGACATAACTGATTGACATGACAGTGTATACTTATTTGATGTTAGCTGTTGCTAGCCTGTGGAAGCCCCATGTTTCCCTACAATTGCTTGCATACTAATCACTGAATGGCACCTTGATTGTTTTAGCATCCTTGATTAAATTGCTTAAATTGCTTTTTAAATTGATCTTACTTAGTGTTGCAAAGGGAAGAGAGATTTGAATGTTTCTGCATTGTTTATACTCTCTTTTTGAATTTGAGTTTGAAAGTTTTAAGTTATGCAAACCACATGATGAAGTGTATTTCAGATTCTTCCTTTGGTCTTTAGCAATGTGATGGTAATTAACTCTGTATGTGCAGGAGACTTAAGTAAGTCAGCTGAAAATCCCTGTGTGAATCTGAGAATCACAACATTATTTATGACATTTGGCTTTAAGCACCACAGTTTGAGCTTAAACCAAAGATGAAACCTGGACAAGAAGTGTCCAATCTCAAGGAAAAAAAACCCTACCCGAAATTTTGTCAATGGAAATATTTGCAGTAATATATTTTCAAGACTACCATTTGTTCACTTCTTTTGGCAGTGAAACTAGAATAATCAGAGTTTAGTCTGTACAATGTGAGAAGTGGTGAAAACAGTCTTTATACTCTTGATATCTAAGTAAAAAGCCCTACATCTCTACGTTTGCAGTCTGCATTTAGATGGAGAAGCAAAATGTTTTTATAGGAAGGGAAAATTTGGAAAATAAACATAGCATCCATATGTGCATTCATTTTAAGGTGATTTTAATAATAACAGAAAATTTGGCTTTATATCCAAATAATACAGTAACAGTACATGAGCATTAGACAAGAGGTGTGAGGCTGTGAAGTGCTGAACACCAGAATCCTTCCTGGCTATTTGCTCTGACCTGATTAGTTCAAACCATTAATGAGCCAGAACTATTTTCTGTGCTTGAGCCATGACTTATGTGGAGCTGGACAGACTTCTGGTTGTGACCAGGCAGTTCAGGAGCTGGGCCACTAGCCTGATCCTCACATGCTTATGGAACAAACACACCTCAGGTCTAAATGCCAGGTATGGTGATAGAATATTGCAAGAGCCACACAGGCGTGTGAAACCTGAAACATAACGATATAAGGCTCTGTCTACTGCTGGGCTAATGGATCCAGGCTCCTTGGGAAGCTGCTCAAGACATCAACAGCATATGGTTTTCAGTGAACCTCTTGAGAAAGTGCTGTAAGTAAGCAGAAATTCATCTACCTCTGGGCAATTGTGAGAACTCTAACCAGAGCTCAGGGGGTGGACTTTCTGCATTTCCTGGGTGGGTGGAACAATCTGAAATACATCTACTAATGAATCCAGGGATATTTTTGTTGTATACACCATGGATAAAGCAGTGCTATTGTTACTTTTTGAAGCCGTGAGTCACCATTGCTGTTTGTTTCCTATAGTGATTCATCAGTTTCCAGCCCAACCTGGTGTTAAGGGTGAACAAAGAAGTTCGTCACAATGTGCCTTCTTAAGCAAATACTTTTAACTCACTGTTAGCTGGGGTCTTTTCAATCTCAGAGAAGATGCTGTGCGGAGAACTTCTCCAATGGATCAAATGTAGAGATTTCCACAGTCATTACCTTGTTTGATTCTTCTTGTTTTCTCATATATTACTAAATGGTGTATAGTTGGTTTATGTTAGAATTTTATAATCAGCCTTGTTTTCTGCCTCCTTTATGCTGTAACAGTGATGATTTCTGTGTGTTAAATGCTGTCATTGAAAAAATGTTACAGTGTCTGTGCAGATGAATGGGAAAACCAAAAGAAAAGGCTGTTTAGTAAGTGGAAACAAGCAGACAAAGAAAAGTGGCAAGAAAAAAAGCAGGAACCAAATTAAGTATATCTACCTTTTTGTCTGACTTTGAAAAGCTTAAGATGTTCTTTCAATTCTGCACCTGTGGGAGAGCCTCCACTGATAAACAGTAGGATGTGGCAGGAATGGCAGAACTGGTTACAGGCTCTTCCTGCCTGTGGCTTGATTGGCCATTGAACAACTTGTATTTTCTTTGTTTGCTTTTTGTTTCCCCAAGAGATTGAGATGTTTGTTGTCAAAACTGTTCCCCTTTGTTTTGTATCTTTATCATGCCTCTGGATATATGCAGAAGTAACATGGTTATTTTATTCCCAGTCTCACTTTTGAAAAAGATTGGCCTCTCAACTGGATATGAACAACTCCCTTTTTGGGAGGGGAACCTTCACTCCATTATAGTATTTACTAGTCTGTAGTCTCTGTGCATATTTTAATTTCAACACCAGAGTTGGCTCTCTTACTGGGAACTGATGGGATCCAATCAATAATAAGTTCTGTTTGAACAGCTAAATGAATATGTACCTTTTAAATAATGAGTTCTCTTGACAATGTCCAGGCCATTACTTGGCTATTGACTGATACCTATGTCTGCAGATGGTAAAACCATAGCAAACTCATTTATTTTGTGGCCAGAGATAGAAGGAGTAAATAGAGAGTGGAACCTGCTGATAATGTACTGTGATGGAATAAAGCTCCATTTACAGTATTATAGGCTACTGTAACTCTAAGTTACGATGAATGTCAACAGAAAACAACCATTCCAGGCTGAGATGAAACTGTGAATCCTG
The DNA here is from genome assembly GCF_052056855.1 of Sturnus vulgaris. Lineage (NCBI taxonomy): Eukaryota > Metazoa > Chordata > Aves > Passeriformes > Sturnidae > Sturnus > Sturnus vulgaris. The sequence goes on from NC_142248.1 coordinate 27,360,715, forward strand.
TCCAGGATGGGCCCCCGGTGTGCCAAAAAAATACTTTGGCACTTCATGTGCACCCAGAGTTGTTAGTAGGATTGTGTATATCATGGCAGTCATGTGCCCAGATGGTAGCTGAGCAGGTACAGATTCTGTGTCTGAGTTTATACAGTGGGAGTGGAAATATGTGCACTTTGGAAAGTTTGGCTGTTTTGAGTAAAATGTGAGACTACTTTTATTGCAGTTGGAGTAAACTGGTTCACTAAATCTGATGGCTCTGTAGAGTACAAAGGATGGCTGATTTGCATAGCTATTAGTTTGTATGTTTCTGGGCAATGGTGGCATTAGACATGAAAGCTGAACTCAGAGCCATCTTCCCCTCTAATAAACCTTATCAGCCTCTGTGGAATCAGGCTGCTGCCAAGAGAATGAGGTTCCTGTAGAATTTGATCATCACAGATACATTCATATTTCTGAGAAAAAACCCAAGAAAACCTTCCCCATGCAAATTTTGCAAGCTGAGCTGCTGTAGAAACCAGATGAGGTTGTTTGTATCTGCTCATTGAGGACCATGCTGTCAGTCTGCAAGAAATTTTCTCTTTCACTGGCACTGCTGTGTAAAGAGTGAGCTCACAAATGTGAACAGTGTGAATGCAACACTGTTTGTACAAGCATATTTTGGCCTAAATCCTCACTCTTCTTCCAAGACTCCTTCTGGACTTTCTGAGGAGAGGTGAACAGAAGATGTGCTTAGAAGTGCATTAACTCTGCTTGTAGTTGCAGAACCAAGACGTTGATCACCAACTTCACAAAGCACCATGCTGAAGCCTTTGTGTTGCCTGCAGGGGCTGTTTCTAAACGAAGGCTGAATACGGGCTTGATTGCACCTCTTCCCTTGATTACAGAGCAAGATTTCCTGGGGATGCTGCCTGCTGAATGACAGAGGAGCCCACTGCTCTGTAATTATCACACTTCTAACTGCATCGGGAACAGATTTTTCTATAGCCCCTCAGCTTCGTTTAAAGTGACAAGTTACTGTAGGATTTATCCTCTTCCAGTCCCTTCGGAGCAACCCAGCCTTGGCTGTGTGTGAAGGCACTGCCCAGCATCACCTGCAGCCACTGTGTCTCCCTGCCAGCCACCCCAGTCTTTGTAACACTAAGGGATAGTTTGGCACTTTGCCATGAGCCTGATGCTTGCACTTAATTTGCATATACATTTACATACATTTTGTAATCAGAAACAAATGAACATGACCATAATATTTGCTTCTACTTGCATATTCCTTGATAGATGAATATAAATTTGTTGTTGAATTCACCAGCAATAAACAGTTGCAGACCCTCCATTTGGTCTTGTGTTCTGCTGTTCTAGAGGACAGCAGGCAGTTCTGGCACATGGCTTGGATGGGCCCAGATCTTCACTCACCAGTGCAAAACTCTAGAATTGATCATCTCCAAGGACTGTGGAGTAAATATTGCAAGGGGCAAATCTGCTGGTTTATGTCACTTCTTATGTCACAGCACTGGCCATTGGGCAGAAAGCTGGTAAGAACTCTGCCCATGACTTCATTTTGCAGCAATTCAGTTTTCCTCATCTCTTTTGCTTGCTCATTCTTCCTGGTTCAAGTTCCTTTGGTTGTATTTAAAATTATAATCTTTTTTCCAGTCTGGTTGCAATTTTTTGATGCATTGCCAGATGAGCACCAGAGAAAGATGATGTGTTCACGTATTAATGTTTATAAAGTGCTTTGAAACTCAAAGTGGAGTTTAAGCACCATTTGTTATTCTTAATGATAAATATTAAAATTGAGCAAGAGCCACAGGATTTGAATTTAGATCCTACATACCCTTTCACAGAAGATGCCAAGGACCCCAATCACTAAGTGTGGACTAAGCAACTCCAGAGTTGGCTGGATTTGTTTTGTAGACTCCCCTGCTTTAAAAGCAGGGGAGCTGCAGGGAGATTGCAAGACCTTGTATGGTGAGTGCCATTGATTCAAATAGTCTGGCTGCAATACATGCTGACAGCTATATTCTTGTAGTTTCCCTCTCTTGTATTATAGATGACCATGGGGCTGCAACTCTTTTCTTCTGGATTGCAGGTCAGATGCAGACCTTGGGCAAAAGTTAAGCCAAGCTTGGACATCTTCTCTGATAAAATGAAGCAGGTGGTGGTTGGGTACAAAGGAGATTGCTATTTGGTGTAAAGTGGAACAACTGATGAAGAGTCACAATAATTTATAGGCCAAGAGAAGATGGAACTCAGGGGAAAAAAAGTCTCAAGATGAAAATGTTCTTTTATAAAATGTTATAGAAGAGGAAGCCATAGCTCATCAAGACTGTTTGCAGTAGCTGATCCATATTGGTTTTACATGCCTGATAGAGTAAAAGAAGATTTCTTGGCTCTTGCAAAGAGAATGGGATGACCAAGCTTCTGGAGGATTAAATCTAGATGGAGTTTGGATACCAGCATTCTCTGTGAGCCCACAGACCAACCTGCTGGCTCCTGCTCTATCCCAAAGTGTGCACAGCCTGGATCAAAACTGGAATTTTTGGGAATTACTAAATAAAGATTGAAATTGAAGTAACTAGTAATAATTATGTGAAAGTAAACACAGTCAGAAATTTCTCTTTCCAACTTATGGATTCTCAACTTGATTTCTGAAGAATGGTTTATTGTCCTTTGGTTTTGCCATAAAAAAATAAAAGGTGGGGGGCGTAAGAGTTGGCTTATTACTGTACAGGCTTTTGCTGATCTAGGCAGCTTGTCATGGAGGTCAATCATCAGTAAATACAGCCTCAAGCAAGACAGCACATGCTGTAGATGTTGCTTTCATCCTTATTCTGGTACGGAGATGTGCAGGGCATTTGCCACAAGGTAATTTTTGTTATGTTTTGGTGAAAAATGGAGGGCAGTAATCCTCCCAGATACCTTAAGGATGCTGGAAATGGTGCCACAAAGCTCCAGGGAGAGAATCGGAGGAGGAGAAGGACATCTGTCCAGTGAAGTCTGTCACTAGTCAAAGAAGATGAGCCTCTGCACGTCAGCATCAGCACTGAGTGCTCCCTGGTGCAGGAGAAGGTGGTAATCCATGTGATGAAATGGTAGAATGGCCACCTGTCCTTGGCTGACTTCTAATTTCACTTTACCTCTCTGTTTCTTTGCTGACCAACTTTGAACTTGATGGACAGAAAAGCTTTTTTCTCTCCCTGTAGAAAGCAAGGCAACTGCCATGTTATTGCTGTCCAGAGACAGCACTGTAACTTCTGGTGTATGTGTGTGTCTCTCCTACAATCCTTCATTGCAGACAGGTTCACTGCCATTGTAAACCCGCCCTGCAGAGCAAAGCAGTTGCCCTTCTTCCATCTGTAAACAGGTCCAGGGGCTGACAACTGGGTCCAAAACAGCCCAAGGGCTGAGAGAAGTAGATGTGGGGGGGTAGCAAGGACTGTGGATGTCACACTCTACTTGAAGCAGAACTCGTTTGTATTTGAATGTATTTGCTCTGAAATGGGGCTAAGACCTGAGTACATTGGATTCACATTCTGTGCTGCCTTTGCCAGTTACGCTGTGTCAGCTCTCCAGGCCCTGCCTGCATGTACACTTGTTCAGCTCATTATTCTGAAAAGAGACCAAAGTATAACATATAAAGGAAGTGGAGCAGGGCAGCAGAACTTGAATGGCTTGGTCATAAGAGTGTTAGCACCTAAGAGGCTGATTTCCATTTCTGCCACAGTCTTTCTGTGTCCCTGGAGTGATTTGCTGGCAGACTAAAGGACTCAAGACTGAATCAATTGACCTTTCTTTGCAGAGGATATGTACTTGGTTACCCCTTGTGTCTCAGTTTCTATATCTGAAATATGTAGTCAGTGGAGCTTCCTGTACTCCAGGTATTAAGGATCCCATATGCTTCTGTATGACAATGATAGAGACATATAAATATCTTAGCATGACAAGTAAATGATGATAATGCATGAACACCCAGTAGAATTACCTGGTTTGATTGTCAGTTTTTAGCTAGGATATGCAGTTAGAAATTAAAGTAGTTTTCCTTGTAAGGTGGCCATCTTTCAGGCGTGTTCCTTATCTTTCTTTTCAACAGAAATCTCCCAGTTTCCTGCTACTCTGTGCAGTGTCACATTGTGAGTAGGCAGGCCCTTTCCAGGCCAGGCTGCAGTTGTGCTGATGAAGATGGAGCCTGAGCAGCAGTGTAACCTCTTCCTTGTTGGTGACATGGAACAGATGGCAATAGGAGAAAGACAACTTTTGATTTTTTTTTTTTTTTTTTTTTTTTTGGGGTGGTCTTTTTTTTTTTTTTTTTTTTTTTTTTTTTTTTTTTTTTGGTAACTGACCCATGTGCTCCACTGACCTCCCCCAAACGTTCTCTGCTGTGAACCTCAGATGCTTTTCCTTGTAAAGTGACCCACCTCTGCCTACCTGTCTGCATTGGCACTCTCCCTGCTGTGGCTGCTGGTTTCAGCCTGCCCCTTTCACCCTCCATGCTCAAGACTTGCCTCGACCTTGTGCTGTCAGGGGAAGGAAAGCGAGCATAAAAGGCTACCCAAGCAGAATGGCATAGTTTGCACTTTCTCTATTCCTCTATGCATTAAAAGCAGGACAGCAAAGAAAGCCCATTGGATTGTTTCTGAGTGTTTCATTAGCACAAAGCTGGCCAGTGTTTTGTGGCTCTAAGGCACTGAAAGAGTGCATAAAAATCTTGCTTTTCCTGTTAACTCTCATGAAAGCTCCAACTTCTTATTAGATAAAGCAGATTTATTTGTCTGTAGTTTGCAATATAGGGCAAGGAGGAAAGGTATACTTGACTCTCAGGATTTTGCTCTGAGGTGTGATCTTCCTCCTCTTATTAATGGAATTTGACCAGTTAAGTAACTTGAGTGAATATAATGGACTGGGTTTGGCTCTGAGTATTTGGCATGAGACCTTTATCAGAAAAGAAAGAAGGAATTCCTTGGAAGATGTAGGAATTTGAGCTGTAGGTTAAACCAGGCTTCAATCTCTAATAGTGCTGGCAGGCTCCATGGTTTGCTTGGCTGCTGCATTTATTCAGAAGCCTTTCTCGGCCTCTGTAGTCTCTTGGGTGGGTTTTCATTTCTTTGTGGTTTGTTGCCTTAGTACTTGAGAAAAATGACACTGTCTGAGTTTTCTAAACCTCTGGTGTGCCTCCACAGGCATGTGTTTGATTTTCTGGTTATTCTTGCTATGTCCATCTTGCAAGTCTGGCTTTCAGGGTTGGAGAGCCTCTCAGTACCTTTCTCCTCAAGGTAATATAGGAGAAATCCTTGGAACTAAAGGCACGTTCCTCCACTGAGGCTGGTCAGCAACAAGAGTTGAGGAATGGCTTGCTATGAAGAGAGTGGCTAGTGTTGTGATCTGCAAATTTCATAGTTCAGTTGTTTGCAGCTGAATTCCTTAAACTTTTTTCTGTATGTGGTTGAAATTGTTTATGCTTATATTCCCCAAAGACTTTTTTAATGGGGAAGAAGTGTGTGGAATCATTCCTTAATAAATTGCTGATTAAAAAATAAAGGAAAAAAGAAAAAAGTGAATTTTGTGAAGAGGAAGTGAGATTAAATTTCTTGTCTAGGACTACCTAAAAGAAAAAGCTGCTAAAGTAACCAGAATTTCTGTATTTTCACTTCTGTCATTTGCCTTTTTCTCTGTGGCCTCTCTGAGACCTGCTCTGGGACTTGGTGTGCTAGGAGGCAGGGGGTTGTGCAAAGGAACTACCTGCATGATGCCTGCCAGACCTCTGGTGTAATGGGAGGTCTGTGTAGGTCCTTGTAATTCACATAGCTCTGACTTTAAGGAAGATAACAGGAGATCAGTGAACATTAAAAATTGTGGATGGATGTATTGTCATTGTGAAGCAATAGCATTGTTCAATCCCTTAGGATAAGAGCTAGAGGTAGGTTTATATTAGTGTCAAAGATGGGGCAAAACTCATATAGGCATATCTAGCTGAAAATTTGGTGGATTAGCTGTGTGATCCCAGAGCTTGGAATGTGATGATATTGTTATGACTCTAAGTTTATTGTTGTGTAGAAGACCTTTTCCGTAATCATTGGATGTTGCAGAAAATTGGCAAAATCCTCTTTCTTCGGAGTTCCTCTAGTGGGCACTGTGTTGTTGGAGATCTGACTTTTTTTTTTTTCTTCACTGAAAAAAAAGGTAGGGCTCCAGTGATCAATTTGTAATTTAGCTTGCTGGCTGCCTCCTCCTAAATTTTCTTTTCCTTCATTACTTTATCTGAAGTGCTCAGTTGTGTCTAAATTGCAGCAATGAACACATCTACAACAAATTCCAAAACCTGCTGGTTTTGAACAGACATGAGGCCTATATACCTATACACATTATCTCTACTTTGCATCTGACACAGAAATGTATCTTTAAGGCAGTCTGGTGTTTGCCTGCCCTATCGTGTGGCGGGTTTGAATGAAAGACGTGTGAAGTTACATTTTGACCAGCTAAGACACATCAGAATCAGACAGACTGGAGATGTTTCCTTGTGAAAAATGGTGCTTTCATTCAGATCAAAATATTTAGAAAAAAAATCCCAACTAATTTGGATGAAAATCTGCAGAAAAAAGAAATGTATTTTTAATTTGTAGAATTTCTGAATCCCGATTAAAAAAAAAAAAAAGTACTCTGTATCTATTACACATAACAATGTAGCTTATTTTATAATTTACCGACATGATTAGATCAAATATGGATCTACTGCTGATGGACTGCAATGTATAACAAAAATGTTGAAGTGTTTTAAGGAAGGGACATGTACTCCCACAGTGACCAAATGGAACTAATGAAAACCCGTGGATTCAACCCCACCATGCTCCTGTGGGAGCTGTTAGGTTCAGAAGAGCAGGCAGAAGGAGACCTAAGCATAGGTTAAACTTAACCAGAGAGAAGAACAGATTTCCAGCTTGAAGACAGCAAGTGGAGCCTGGAGCACAAATACAGCAATGACCAGACTGGTGCCCTTTGAAGCCTCCCAGGAGAGAGGAGTGGTGTGAAGCACTGTTATCCTTTCAGTTCCTTGGAAGTGACAGCTCCATAGGTACTACTGTCTGTCAAGAGCTCCACTAAAAGAAAGGCTCAAGGAATAATTATGAGTGGATAGGACTCAAGTGGGCTCTTTCCCATTTGACTTCTAATATGTATCAATGAACAGTGCAGTCTCTCAACAGTGACAGTGATGGCAGCAAGGCTGAGTATATTAATGAAAAACCACAGCTGCTCATTTGAGAGGCCGAGATTGTCAGCAGTTTGATTTTTAGCTTTTTAGCATGTTGGATTAAACCTAAGTAGTTTACAAGATAGCTGGACCTGAGGACTGGGCAGCAGGCATTCCCAAAGAGGAGCAAAACAAATACCTCTCTGTGCAAGAAATGCTCTTTGAAATGCAGCCAGCCTGAGCTGAAATTTGGGCTGGATAAGCAAGGCTCTGCCTATGAAAATCACTTGGGATCTGCACCAGTATGGCATGACAGTCATTCTTCAGCTCTGGGATGTTTTCCCTGTCATTGCTGCTGCCAGTTTGGTGACTCCCAGTTTGCCCGAGGCAAAAGATAGCTAAACTGAAGTACTAAGTAACAGATCCTCTATCCCGGGAGAACAATTGGCTGTGATTTCAGAACTCATTTGTCAGTGGTGTTTAATTATAGCCTTGCTACCACTTACAGTGGAGGTCACCGCTATATTGTAGGTCTATTTAGTGCTCCCTCTGGTCTTAAAAATCTATGAATCTATATCATGCTATTTTGGGACATTTGTAACAGTCTCCACTAGTTTTCTTCCAGAGCTGAAATTGCTTAAGTTTTCTCCTGCTTAATTGACAGAATGTTGTTGTTGGAAAGCTGACTAAAACAATTTAAGCCCCTTTTCAGGTCTGGGAGTGAAACAAAATGTAGGTTACATCTGGTTTAGTTTCTATCCTTACAGTTGCCCAGCTGTTTTCTCCTTGTGCAAAGCTCTGCTGCAACATGGACATGTGAATTATTTTAACTTGCAGATACTGTGTCGTCAATGAGCTGTCCTGTAGTAAAAATATCTAATGTAAGGATCATTGTATAAAATGTTTTCTTGCACATCTGGTCCCATAAATAGTACTCAAATTAAAATTAACTTCATACACCAAGTACTCTTTATTCAAGCAAAGCTTTCATTCATCTGATGAAAGATGCCCTTAACTAAGAACTAAACACAAATCTACTTATATTTGTTGGTCTTGTCAGTTAAAAAAGTTACTTTTAAGTCCCATTTTGAAAAGTGATTTAGGCAGCTTGAAGCCTTGTGACTGATCTGAAATTCAAAATAGTAGTTTTGATCATTTTACTTTCATATTGTATTTCTTTGTCCTTTTTCACCTCTAAAGGTTTGGCCCAAAGAGCACATTGTTCTATGAGATTCTTTCCTTGCCTCTGTTTGCCTTTAATAATTTTAATGATCTGATTGATGATCTGATACTGAACTGAAACCATGACCAATCAAATGTTCTTCTTTTAAAACTTAGTGAAGAAGGAAAATGAATTGCAAAAATCCTGCTTAAATGTGATGTTAACGTTGTGAATTTCAGAATTAAATTGTAGTACCTGCTACAATCAAAATGCCACATGGCATCCATTCAAATGTGCTTCAGGCATCCCGCACTTGAATTGTGTGCAAGGCAGCAAAATAAAAGAGCTAAAATGCTGTCAGGTTAATAATAAATTGTGCATACATGTGGCACATTTCATCAGAGTATTCCTAAGCATCTCACAACTACTGATAAATCAGTCAGCTTTGACATCACTCTACCGCAGTGTGGACTGCATGCTATCTCCATTTAACCGATGGCAAAACTGAGAGGCAAGCAGAATGAGAATTATTGAAGGGTATCAAGTCAGAAGCTGCCTGAGGTGAAATAGCAATCCCAAATGCTAAATCCTAAGTTTTAAACAATGTAGTAGTTTATCTAGTTTTATCCAAGTGTGCTAAAAAAGCCACAAAATGCTGTGGTTTATGTTGATTGTGAAGCTAAAACCAGAGCATTGGATTTTAGGGATTCTTGTAAAATTTCAGTTGAAATTCAAAGAAATACCTCTTTTAATTCTTTTTGGTGGATTGGATTGTCCATAGCCAGGAAGTTCTGCCTTTGGGGCTGTAGTCTCACAACTTCATCAGCTTGTTCTTTACCTCGTGCCAGTAGGCAGCATTGCTTGGACTATGCTTTATGGATTCCCCTGCTTAGTGTTTTTTTAGAGTTAGTAACGAGGAAAAATAGACTAGTAGCAATAAAAGTTTTAGCTGGCTTTGTCCATCTGTGGTTTATGTGTGCTCCAGTTCAACTTTTCAAGACAAAATCCAGTTCCTCTAGATGTTTCCAGTAGAGAAAAGTTTATGATTTCACTTAAAATACCAAAAAGAAAGACTAATTTTAAATATTTGAATACTTTACTGAACATACTCTTGGATGGAAGGTGATATGAGAAGGTGTATTGTGGTTTGACATTTCCCCTCCCTTCTGAATTTCTTCAAACCTGCCAAGGTTAGGCTCTCATGTAACCTTCTGTTTCCTTCTGTCCAGCCTGTCCTTGTCCCTTTCCAGTTTTACTGGAAACTTTGTTCCAGAGTGGAGTGGCTCCAATGAACCACTGAAGGAAGGACTCTGTTGTGCTGAACTTCCAGCTGAGTAGAACTGATTGTATAGAAGGTTTTTCATATGTGTTAAAGAAAGAAAAGCTTTCAGTTTGACGTTTTTGTTTTGTTGGTTATTTTCACAGAATCATTTAGGCTGAAAAAGACATCTATGATCATCAAGTCCAACCATTAGCCTACTGCTAAGTGCTCCATCCGCACATTTTTTTTAAATACCTCCAAGTGGTGCTGACTCAACCACTTTCCTGGGTAGCCTCTTCCAGTACTTGGCAGCCCTTTCTGTAAAGAAATTTTTCATAATATCCAACCTGAGCGTCCCCTGGCACAGCTTGAGACTCTGCCCTCTCATCCTATCAATTGTTACTTGAGAGAAGAGGCCAGTCCTTCCCTAGGCCAAATCTACTTTCAGGCAGTAGTAGAGAGGGATAAGGTCTCACCTGAGTTTCCTCTTCTACAGGTTTTTTCTCTCCCCCAGCTCCCTAAGCTGCTTCTCCTAAGACTTACTCTCCAGAGCCTTCACCAGCTCTGTTCCCTGGACACGCTCCAGCACCTCTATGTCTTTCTTGTAGTGAGTGGCCCAGACCTGGATACAGGACTCGAATTATGGCCTCAACAGTGTGGAGTCCAGGGGGACAATCACTGCCCTGGTCCTGCTGGCCACACTATTGCTGATAGAGGTCAGGATACCACTGGCCTTGTTTGCCACCTGGGCACAGCTGGCTCGTGTTCAGCCGCTATTGACCAGCAACCCCAGGTCCTTTTCCTCTGGGCCAATTTCCAATCACCCTTCCCCCATCCTATGGTGGTATATGGGCTTGTTGTGATCCAGATGCAGGACCTGACACTTGGCCTTGTTGAATCTCATACCACTGGCCTCAGCCCATCAATCCACCCTGTCCATATTCCCCTGCAGATCCTTCCTGCCCTCCAACAGATGAACGCTCCCACCAAACTTGGTGTCTTCTGCAAAGTAAAGCTGCACTTGATTCCCTCATCCAGATCATTGATCAAGGTACTTAATAGAACTGGTCTAAATACAGAGCTTGGTGAACCCCACTTGTGATTGACCACCAGCTGGATGTAATTCCATTCATCTCCAGTCTTGGAGATTGGCCATCCAGTTTTTACCCAGCAAAGGGTACCTGTCCAAGACATGTGCAGAGAGAAAGTCCCATGGAAAAATGGATTCCTAAAAAGACCTTTTTTTTTTTTTTTTAATTAGCTTTACTTCCTTTGAGAAGGTTAAAAAAATTTTAAGAGTTCCTCTCTATTTGTTGCCCAAAAATCTCTTCTTTAGACACTAAAAATTATTCCAGTATGCCCCACTTCTAATGTTACCCTTGAGAACAAAGTTGCTTGGCTAAGAACAGTTACCCAAGTGAACAGCAAGTTCAGCATGGAATGAAGATGGTGGCAGATGGGGCATGATGACATTGTGCTTTTGCTGGAAACAATGACATAATGAGAAAACATGAGCAGATACTCTTTAGCCTGAAAGTGCTCTCTTATTTTCTATGTAGTTGAGATAAACTGCATTTAACCATTCTGTCCTCCAGCAGATACTCTATTTTGCTGCATAGCATACAGGAGTATGAGTAGGACTTTTCTACTTGGGGTAACTAACAGTTCTGACTGGCATTTATTATGGAAGCTGTTTAAATTAAAGTATTTGAAGCTATAAACACTGTGTATGGATTATTTTAGTGCAGTGCACAACAATTTAATTGTTGGTTCTGTGAAGAACCACATCAGTGGAATTCCGTTATGTCTGTAATAAAACTCATCATCAGAACTAGGCCAGAAGGAAACAGATCTAAACTAACAGGCAATCCCAAGATCAGGAGTGACATTTGTTGGTAGCGCTGTCAAACTGGATCCCAGGATACTCACACAAAAGCGAGTGGCCAGTCCAGACTCAGATGTATTTGTAGAGCTATTATCTCCGTGATGGATGCTTGGAGAGTGATGTGCAGACCTGTGACTATCTGGATCTTTTCCTTAAATGTTTCTGGCAGTCTTTTCTAAGCCAAATCACACCTAAACATCAACACTCCAGCTGTTCCTTTCTCAGAGCAGAAGTATGAGCTGATTTTTGTATGAGCAGCTTATGGTTCTGCTGCTTTTCACAGCTTTTCCTCCAGCCCAGTTGTCCCATCTGTGCTTGTCCCTGGCTCTGTGTGCCTTATCACTCTAGTGGGAGAAGGAAGGAAGGAGTAAGTGCTCTGACTTTGGCATTGATCGTTGCTCTTCTTGCCCCCAACCCTAAAGTGGTAGATGGAGGAGGCTGATTTCAGGGAGGGGAGGTGCAGTGAGAGAGATGACAGCTGATGTGAGGAGAAAGCAGAACTGTCAAGATGATCATAGCTAGCAGGAGAAGAGCGTCCTGGTTGTGACTGGCCAGACTGGCTTTTGCATACTGGCACTGGGAGGCAAAGCTGTCTTAGGCAAAGCTGTGGGAGGCTGGGGGTTGGGCTTTGCAACTGGAGAAAAAGAAAGCGAGTCAGCAAGGGAAAACCCAGTCCTGCTGTGTGGTTGTAGCAGGAACGCTGTCCAAGCATGGAAAACTGATCAGCTTTCAAGACACTCAGTTGGAATGGAAAGCTGTTCTTCTATGTTTGTGTTCTAGTATTTGTCTTCAGCTAGACATGCCCCCATCTTTGAGGATCTCTTCCATGAACATAATTTGAATCTCCCTCTTTTTTATATCTGATTCCCTTGCTGGAATTTGCCACCTTATACTAGAGACACATTCTTCACACCTTCATAGGCCTTGTCAAATGAGTTCCAAGAACCTTGCCACATAAAAGAAAAATGAGGTGATGCATGAATCTTCTTTTTCCTACAGCAGTCTTTTTCGGGTTTTTTTTCCTCATTCCTCTGCTCTTGGCTTTGAGGTGTGAAGTCTTCTAGGTCTTCAGATGTCAGTATGGATCCTATTTGGCCTACACTTTCCTCATAAATTAAATTAGAAGACATATAGGAACTTTGGGTCTCCCTTTAATAGGATGATGTAAAGGTGGTGTGACTTTCTTTCATTTCCTTCCAGGCCTTAGAAGAGAGAAGTAGATAGTGGAACATTGCTAATGCACTCAAACGAAACTAATTTATGAGAAAATACTCATCTCTCTTATCTCCTAGACCATCTGTCTGAACTGACTCCTCCTGACCCCTCTGGTTCAGGGCCCTACCAGTTTTAAGAGTTGTATATTTTCCAGGGTTAATAATTATAGGGGATAAACACAACAGGCTTCTCTTCTGTGTGTGGGAATTTCAGAAAAGAGCAAATGCCTTGTCATTCTCTACTAAACTCTGTAAATTGCAAGATATGAGGTAAAAGCTCCATCTGCTGGAGCAGTTTTTGAAGGTCCTGTTGGAGACAAGCTCTGGCCTCCTGCTCCTAAATGAGGTGGCTTCATTCAGTGCCTACTGGAGCAGACAGGAAAGTAAAGACTGATATGGAAACTATAGCAGGCAGAAAACAGCCAAGGTTGATGTCACTCATGGGCTGACATAGCAGCAGCAAGACTGTCCTGATCATCATTGGTAGTGGAGCCAAGTTCTGTATTCTCTAAGATGATTGCAAAGGTCCTGCCTCAGACCTTGAGAGAAAATGGCCTGAAGTTGGCCAGTATCCAGCAAACCAATGATACTCTGTATGCTGTGAGACTGTGCACTGCTGAGTGGTTTGGAGTCAGTAAGAAGGTGGTGCTCATTGCATTTGAGACAATGGAAAATGTCTTTCCCTACTGGTATGGAGAAAGACTGTGAAGAGTTAAATCTAGTGAGAAAGCAGTAGTAATGCTCACTTGAGACTTCATAGCTGTAATTCAGAACAGGGCTGAATGTCCTGAAATACCAGAAGGCCCAACTTATCCTTTCTAGGGTTTTGCATTTTATCATTGAATTGCAGTGAGTGTAATTCTCAGGTCAATAGATTTATCTTTCTTCCCAACCTGAAGTTCAGTAAGATATTGGAGGATAAGTGTTGTCTTCTTCCCTGATAATACAGCCCACACACATTATTCACCTGCAAATTTGCAGTGGTGATTAGGAGTACTTCCAGAGTTTAGTGGATAAATTTTTGGAAACAGACTCATCCTCTTTTGTAAATTCAATATGGCTGTAGGTACTTGACCAGTTTAATCTTTCATATCTTTTTCCCTATTCTTTTTCAGGGTGTCACTCCTAAGAAAGCTTGCCCCAATAGAAGTGGGTGTTGCTTTCTTTGTGAGTCATTCAAGAGACTAGGTAGGATTGAAGAAGTGGCTTTTGCTCATGCTCATGCTAAATAATAAGGGAGGTTATTTCCCTCTTCTGGGTCTGAATGAACCCATCAGATGCATATGTACTGTCGTCTTTCTGAGGTACAGACTAGTAAAGTGGATCTTTATTCTCTGACCTCACCAAGCTTTTTTCCTTACTCTTCATGTTATTGTAAAGGTTTCATCAAGCATTCGACATTTGGAGTAGAAGAGTGTTCCACTTTCCTGGTAGATAGAAGCTACAACAGTTTATCTTTCACTCATAAAAAACAATTAAGTTCATGGACATTGTGGCTGACAGGCAATATCCTCCTCTTGGATAGCTTCATTTTCTCTAGGGTTTAAGTTGCATCACGCTGGTGAGAAGGAATTGCTGCTTCTCAAATGATGGTGTGCAGAACTCATGCTATTTGTTAGAGTTCACCTCTGGCCTTCTAGAACATGACCAGTGTCAATATATTCTGTCTAGGCATATAGCATGGGATCCCATATAGCAATGGGATCACATGTTTTTAACTCTAAGTCTTATGGCTAATCCTGGAGGAAAAGAATATTCCCTATTGTCCTCACTGCAGTGACAATGGTCATGACTACTCCAGGGCAATATTAGGCACAGTTAGCATGAGCTATCTGCAGAGGTGAGTGATGTGCTCTAGGAAGGAGATGAAGCTACAGTAATATCCTGGATTAGAAAGTAGTCAGGGCTGGTCTACACAGTGTTTCTGCTTCTTTTATAGGGTTCTGTTGTAGCATGGCTGATAAGCAAGATGTCCATAAAATGCTACATGATATAAACAGCCAGGAAGATGCACTAAATTGTTTTCTCACTGGGAAATCATCAGGATCTGGATCAAATATTAATCCTGTTGCTCTCTACCATCAAGCTGGCAACCTTCCTCACCAGACTTTTGATACCCAGCAGCTGGTGGCTGCTGAAAGAAGTCCTTATAAATCCCTTTCTGTACATTTTGGTAATACAAATATTCCATGACCAACTTGTTCAAGGGAAGATACCAAGTGCTTCATCTGCTTCTCTATGTACTGCCTGTGCTAGGTTTCTATTAGGTGCCCTAATTTTGCAACTGTGTAGTTTTCTATTACTTCCCAATGTCCAGGATTAGGTGGTACAAGGCAATGATTTATCTGCTCATCTTTTACCAAATGATGGTGTTTGGATTGTAATACTGGTCTAGGTGTCTAAATACAACCCCCTCCTACTCCTCCTTCCTTCTTCCATTTTATATGAATGCGTACCAGGTTTCATCAGCTCTCCTTAAATGTATGTCCTGTTTTACATATCCAGGCTAACTTCACCAGCTGTTGCAAGGTCTTCCATGTTTGAATACAGTAAAAACCTGACTAGTTAAAGTTCTGAGCAATTTGGTCTACTATGACCTCGGGGAGTTGGGCAGTCAGAATAGATGGTCATGAATGTCCCTTCAAACTTCAACTAATTTTTAAATTTTGTGAACTCAAAAGCCCATGTTAGTACCTGTTTCTGAACCATGTTGTGAGGTGACAATACAGAATAATCAGATTTTTAAATCTTGTTAAACATTATTTCTTTGAAAACACAGCTAGATCAGATGCCATTTCAGGAATAATGTCCTCCAATCGCTCCTTGATGTAGCTAAAATACTTTCTTCTACCATCCTGGAAGGCTACTGCTTTCCAGCAATTTCTAGTGGGATCCATACTGACATAATCCTGAAGAAGAGAGAAGAGATATTACCGTTTTAGTAATTAGAAGGCATAGAAAAGAAGGTACCATCTCTTTTCCAAATCCCTCAGCAACAGGGCTTATGACTATCACTGAAATCCAAAGATGAATTGCATCTCTGCTCCCTAATTGCTATTGTTTTATTTCAAGGCAGTGTCTTCCTAGTGAAGGAAATTTTTATTAGCTCTTTAAGTGTGAGACTGATTACTCACCTGTCAGTGAATGAGGCTCTGTAAGATGTAATCAGAGTAAGCTGAATGGCTTTCCCTGGCTCAAGCTGCAGTTAGAAACCCTGAATTGCTCAGGGAATAAAAAGGGGCTGTGGTTCTCTTTGACCTCATCAGACATGGAAGTACAAACACTCTGGAACAGCCTGATGTATGTTGTAGATTCTAGCACCTTCCTTTTCCATGCTTTTAGTGCATGGACACATAGAGCTGGATCCTGGCTGATGAGTAATTACAGTTCCTGGATGAGAGGTACTGGCTTTTATCATGTAACAAGCATCTGCTGGAAATTTTCTGCAAAGGCATGGCATTTAGAAATAGGAGACTAAACTGCATTATTTCTGTGCTTGAGACCCAAATGAGATATCAGTGCTTGTGCTTGACACTGTGTTTGGCAGTCTTCTTGGTGGGAAGGGGGGTTGTGCTCTCACAGTTTATACAGTGCTCAACACCTTTGTGTACTGCTGGAAGCCAGTTATCGATGGTGGATTTTCTGGATTCAGAAATCAGCCAGGAGATGAATTGAGGGGTCTATTCATCTGTTTCTACTTAGGTTATGGAAAGACTGCTAGCTGGGAATAACTTTGAATCTTTATTGACTTACAGTGGATTTGAACTGGTGGCTTGGAGGCTTCATACTGTTCAGCAGTGTCTTTTGTATAAAAAATCTGAGATAATGAGCATGGAAGCTATTTATTGCATACCCTCTTTTTCACAGATTTAAAAAGAGCAGAGATTTTAAATCATTATTTTTTCAGTACCAAAAAGACCTTTTTCCTACACCCTCTCTGTCTTCTGTTTTTTTGGATATGAGCTTATGTGTATTATGTTAACACATTAATTAAAAAAAAAAAACAAACCAATTTTTTCCTGCATTTGAATACTGTTAATTTTAGGGGCCTGGGCCTAGTCCGTTCAATGAAGAGAGACATCTGCTGAATTCAGTGGGTATGAGGTCCTGTGATTATGCACTTGGGCCTGCATCTGCATAGATTCTGCTGCAGGTCTACATTTAGACAATCACACAAGAAAATTTAGCATTTTGAAAGATGGAGAATGCAGCTGTTTCCTGTCATTATGTTTCACATTTACTGAAGTCAGCAGTTACTCTTTTCCAAGCAGTGCCTTTCAACAATAAACCAGGCAAATGCTTCCAATAGAACCTCCTGCTGACTTCTGTTTAATTTAAATATATATATTGCAGCAGCAAATACAGCAATAACACGGAATATAAAACCCATTAACACATACTCTAAAAATTGTATATAAGTGTAGAAAGAAGAGGAAAAGAAGATGCATTTCTTCTGACTTATGACTGTATTTAGAATGAATTTTGTATGTTGGAGGAACATGTAGTATATATTTTTATGTGTAATAAATGGAGTTCTCACTTTTCAGGCACACTAGAATGCCATCCTAATTGGAATTGGAGTGAGTGAATCAATAATTGATACTTACACCAAATCCAGAGCCATGCTTAGAGCATTATAGATAGCAAGTAAATTTCAAAACAATGTTCTTTATTTTCAGATCAGTAGACAATTCAGGGAGGTGAGTGTTTAAAACAGGAGATTGTGAGTGGTTCCTTGGTGAAGAGACCTACTGAAGCACAAATCTTAGCACCTGATGGCACCAGGTGGCTAACCAGAACTGTGCTAGTCTTTTTTGAGGAGTCTCTCCCTCAGTGCTGGGGACCAGCTCTGTGAGAGAGGGATAGTGTGCAGGGATTTTTCTGAATCTAAATAACAAGTCTCAGAAACAAATAATGAAATAAAATAGAAATTGTAATCAGATCTAATACAAAGAAGAATATAGATAGTGAGTAAATTATTTGTCACTTCAGAGTCTTGGAGTCCTGCTTTTATGCTCCATCAAATGGACCTTGGCTATCATCCACCTTGAATGGATTTTCCTCTTTCTTCCCCTGCTGTAGTGTCTTTTATTTGGTGTAGCAAAGAGAATCACTTATCTTTTCCCGATGGGTTAGGGTGTTATTTCTGTTGTAACTTCCCATAGCACAGGTTGGCACAGGGCACTCCAGCAGGCCCTTGCAGTGACTGCTACTGCTGTTGTATGGACTTCTGAAGCCCCAAGTCCAAGGATCAAGATCAACACAACAGACGTGGTCTGGTCAAGTTCCCTAACTCCTTGAATATGATATTTTCTGCAAGGCTCCCAACACAGAACTGAGTTCCAAATGAGTGCTATCTAAATCCTGTAATAAACCTAGATTTTATTGTGTATTAGCTATAATCAGTATTGACAAACAAAGTAGGCATTTTATCCCTCTGCCTTGCTCTGTTTTTCAAGAACAGATGTATAGTCTCAAGAATGTTGGTGAAGTGTGTAACATTACATAATCTGGATTCAGTGGTGAAATGCTAATAGTTCTACTTAGACCTTCCAACAAAGAGGTACCATGATACTGGCAATATAATAACTGGGCTACTGGGTGAAGCCTGCTAGAAGTCCCTTTTAATGCAGAAAATGACACCTCTTGATTTTTCTGGGAAATCTTGCAGAGGGATGTAGTATAGCATTTGTGCCTTGGGATGTTGTGATGCAGCACAAAGAGCATTGGCATATGGCATTAGTCAGTACCAGGTGTAACCAGGTAAATGAATATTCCTTGCCCTCCCAGTCTGAATGAGCTGCTTCTTCAGAGCTCAAGGTGTGTCTTCTGAGACCAGTGATACAGGATGTCCTTCCTTCCTTGTTTGACCTGACACCCCAGCCTGCTGTGAGCAGGGAAGGGCTCAGGCACCCCAGGGCTCAACCAGTGGCACAGTGTCTCTCTTCCTGCCTCATGTAAGATTGAGAAGTGGGGATGGGGAGTCTTCCTCTAGGTAGCTTTGCCTTTTGTTCTAAAGCTTCTAACACTTTCTAGAGTAGGCTGGACAGAATAAACAATGCTGACAGTGAGAATCAGGTAGGTTTGAAGAAGGGATCCCCTTCTTCTCTCTCCACCCTTGCTTGACTAAGCTAGCCACAGCATTCTGTGGCTCCAACTCCACCTTTTCAGATTGCTCTGAGAGGAATATTAACATCCTCTAATAACTCTGTCAGACATATCAAGGGATTTGTTTTATTAATTCCAAGACTGGGTTCAGCAAATAGATTACAACTTGGGCCATTTCATAAGCTTAACAAACCTTTCTCTGATTATCTGATTACTTATAATTCCAGCCCCACCCCCCATCTCGTTGGGTTAACCCCTTTTTCTGTTATTTGTTTTACTTTTTATTGAATATTCTCATTGATGTGTATGTCATAGGAAATATGCCCAAAGTTCATTTCCATCTGTCATTTTTTAGATGATAAGAATGGAATAGAGGCAGCACAATTTACAATGGATTTGGCAGTAGTAAATGCCTTTTGTAGCTGTCATGATGATGTTCTGAGAACAGGACAAAGATCCTTAGCGTGTGTGCAGGTTCTTCCTTAACAGGAGGAGAGGTACTCTCCTTCTTTGGCACATGGTGGGTAATGCCTGAGTTTCCAGTCTCTGTGTTAGCTTTGCAGGTGATGTGGACAAGGGTGAAACACTATGGGCCTGGTTTCTGTTCTTTGAGCAGATTGCAGACTGCCAGCAGTGAAACTAGTTTTAGATTCTTGGGTCATCTGGCTAGTTCACTTTTTAGTGTAAGTTTACACGACTGCTCAAAAAGTATCATGGTGGTCATCTTAGCAAAGTCCACTGTTGTGCATTGGCATCATCAAGCTCTTGGTTGTCTTTATCCTGTTAACTTTCTAGCAGTATTGCCTTTGCTGGATCTGAGATGTCAGAGAAGAAGTAGCTATGTTGGTGAATCCAGGGAAGGCATTCCTGATAGGGAGGGTATTTAATTTAGGGATATTCATCCAATTTCCATCCTTTCCTGATGCCTAAATCAATTATAACAAGAAGAGCATGGGAGAGAAACTGACTCCTGTATCCCTAAGATCTCTTCTGTGTCACCTCCAGCTTACAAGAATGTCTTGTTATGACATGATGCAGCCACTGAAATGTCACATTAATTGATTTAGTTCTTGTTAAAATCAAGAGAAAATTTGGCTTGTAATGGGAAAATAGTTTCAATTTTAATTAAAACAAGAGGAAGCAACTGCCCATGGGAATGTTGGAAACAGTTTTTGAAAGGCTTTTAAGTGTGTGAGATTTTTCACCATGAACAGAAATCTGAATGAGGACAGGAGTTTCCAGCTGTGTGTGCATGGAAGCAGATACAAAGATGCCTAGGTAATGATATAGAAGTATGTAGAAGTATGCCTGCATGCTTTTGAGGAGGCCATAGGTTCTTGTTTCATCCAAACTGGGAAGAGAAATCATCTTCTTCTCTTTACCTAAGAAAATTGAAAAACAACTTTATATGTGACCGTAATACCGTTCCTAATATATGAATGCCTTACAAATTGTGGTCCCAAATATTGGAGCTAAAGGCTGGAAAGTAATTTAGTCCCCTTTTTTTTTCCCCCCGTGAGTGACCACTTGTGTGGAAAATCGTTGTGATTTCCAACGTGTAGCACATATGGCGACTTTTGCTGTTTGCATGGAACATTGAATGACAAATGATAGTGCTTGTGGAGGAGCAGTGTACTGTGTGTGCCTAACTTGGGCACATGCCATCAAGAATGTCCATCTTATTTTGTAACATACTTTGGACACTATAGGGGCTATAGCTTGTTCTTGGCCCAAGCATTTCAAGTGAATTCTAAGGCAGATAAATGCTCTTTATAGGACTGCAGGCATGATACTGCTAAACAGAAAGAGAAGGGGCCTGGATCTGTACCAGCCTCTGGTGAGGTACAAGGACTGCCAGAGCGTTAGGGTGATCTTAGTCTGATTTGCTCAAATGCAGTCTGCATTTCTTACTCATAAACTTGTCAGTCCATGTTTCTGATGAGAAGAATAGTTTTGTTTTCATGTGAGTTTTGGTCAGATTGGTACTTAGGCGAGGGAAGGACTTCTGATGGGTTTAGACCTGTGCTAAAATTTACTAGTTGTACAAATGGCCTTGTACAACTAACTCCAGGATAAACTTCAAAACTGGTCTTGATGTAGATAACTTTGGTGCCTTTTTCACTATAGGTGAAAGACATAGCTCCCATCTGCAGAGGATGTTGATGGACCAGCACTCTTCAGTTTAGAAAATAAGTGGCTAAAGCAGAAGGTGAAGTAGATATTTATAACCAGGAATACTGTAGTGATGCTGAATAGAGAATGCTTATTCATGTATTTTATAAAGCAACAGTTTGGGGATGCCCAGTTGCAGGTTTTATATGAACAAAGAAAACCAGTTTCACACCACATCAGATGTGGTTCCAGAAGAGACCTGACAAATTCAAGGAGGGAGAAGTCCATCAAGGAGTGATCAGGATTTTGATTGTGATGCAACCTCCACCAGTCTCATTGCTGGAAGTTGTTGATAATGGTACTGTGATTTTTCTTGGCTCCTTTGACTCTTCCCTGAGTACCTGTGCCTGGCTGCTGTCAGAGCCTTGACTTTGGTGTCTGCCCTGCTCCATTACTGAAGCTGCTGGCTTATGATGCCTGGCAGATGCTACTCATGGGATTTTCTGGGTAGAGTGTATTTTGAATTAGAATAATAAAATCATAGAAAATGGGTTTGAAAAAGGTCACAAGGGCCAACTAGTCTTTCCAAGACAAGATCAGGTGAATCTGAAAAATTAATGAGAAATACTTGTCTAGTCTTTTCTTAATAGTCTTCAGTGCTTTTAATAAGCTCTCAGTGGCCAAAGTAGTCCAGAGCCTCACTACCCTGTTCCTACCAAATTTTTCTTATATTAGCCATCACTTCTCTCTCATCATCATAAGTTTCTTCTCATTCTATCTATGGGGAATATGAAGGACATTTCTTTTTCTGCTTGCATTTTCCCTTCAGAAGTTATACAGTTATGTATCTTTGTGTTCCCCACAAGACTGGGAACATAACTGGCTGAATGTAGATGCGTGAGGGTGTTGTGCAAAACAGGAGGGAGCAAATCCTCTATTTTGTCCAGTGCCCAGACACCTAGGATAAAGCATGAGGAAGTATCCTCCTGGAGTTCTTGAGCACTGTATCTAGGCAGCTTAAGTAAAGATCAACAGATTGTTTGTTTGGAGGGCACTGAGTAATTAAATTCCAGTTGGATTTTTTGCTAGTTGTGGGCTACAGAACTATTGACTTCTCCCCCAGCAGTGTAGCCTGGGCCCCGAGGAATGCACATGAGCATACTTGTTAGGATGTGTGGAAGAGGATGGTACTTTCTCTGAAAGCTGTTAAATCAGCAAAGCAACTTTTTCTAAGAATAGTAATGATACAGAGTTGATTAGAGGGATTATCAGGAATTAGTTTCTCTAAGATTTTGTTTTCTTACTGGAGCTAAGTAACTCTGTGCATTGGTTTCTGAAAGTAGCAAGCATACTTAATCCATACCATGTTGATATGAAAGCCCTTTTCTATATGGCCACACAACAGTAGAACCATATTGTTTTGCAAATGTCTCCCCAGCTAGCTCGAGCACACATTCTGCCTGATTATCTTGGTTGTCTGACACGACAAAGCTTGGCCCTTAAGGTAAAGGGTCAATTTTGCTCAGTAGAAAAAGGCTCCACTCAAATTTCCTATGCTTTAGAAGGTGATGTACTCGGGCATAGGTTGGTCGACCTCATGTTTGACCCCATGGACAGTAGGCTGCCCACAGCATTCATGTGCACAGTACAGAGAAAAGGATGAGTGGCCTCAAATCACTGTAATTCAGATACGATTTGAAAACAGATAAGTTTTGAAATCAAATCCCTTCACCTCATTTAAATCATGAGTGCTTTACAATCACATAGCACTTTTAGTAGAATCAGCGAAGTTTCATTCTGCCTCTTTAAGTAATTCTTGTTGTTCTGACTCTGACATGCTAAACTGCTGTATGGTGTTCCTATAAGCTGTTAAACATCTGTCTCTTTCACTTCAGAGCTGGCTGCTTTTCAGTACTGGATGAATGAGTCCTATATTCACAGCTAATAAGTGCTTTGGGATCCCAAGTATTAGCTGTGCAAAGGCACAGTACCACAAATGTATGCAATTCTATGCAATGTATCAAGTGAATACTATTCCCAAGAGGCTGGCAGCCTAAGAGATCCCATAGGACAAAGAACACAGAGAAATGTAATTGATTGTAATGAACTTGTTTGTGTATGTGTCACCACTTATCTCTACTGAATAAAATCAGAAGTGTTCAACACTCCATTAACACAAATTACAGGGTCCTATTCTTCTGGAGTGAGACAATAAGGCCTACACCTGCTAGTACTGTTAAGTTCTTCATGATCCCAGTGTGTTGCTCAGTGACAGACATCACAGGCTGGAGTGGTCTTGGGTTTGTTTCAGTATCCTAAACATTTAGCAAATTAAGTATTTAGCAAATTAATCCCATTGGAATCATTGGTAGGACACCAGGGATGCATCCTACTACCACTGTAAAACGAAAGATGTGAAGTAAATATGAAGGATTAAAATCGTGACACTTTTAAAGTAATTTTCAAGTCTTTTATGGATTCAGTGTAGCCAAGATTTTAACTAAGTTAACCTCATCACATATCTTTTGAATCATTTTGTTGACTGCCATAAATGAATTGGTCTATGGTTGGAACAGTATATATATATATATACACACACACACACACATATATATAAAATACATCAAATTAAGTGCCTGAGTTCCCAACCAGTCATGATTCTATCAGTGAAATTCTACCCATATCCATTTTCTGTATTTGCAGAATGATGAGAGCCAAATCTACTTTAGAAAAGCTTTTTTAGGTGTCAGTATCTGAATAATCCTCAGAATATGGTAATTTTTGTGTCTAAAAGATGGATTTCCTCTCATTTGTGTGTGGGTCTCCTATGACAAAAAATGCCTCTAAGTTTTATGGCTTTTGCCCTTTTCTTCTCTCCGGTTTCTGCCTGCTCCCCAGTCCTCTCCATACACTGGTGTTCAGAGTGAGAGTAACAAGAGAATGCTGGAGAGCTTTAGTGCCGTTCACTTCTAGGTGCTTATTGCCACTTAGCCTAGGATGCTTCTGCCTGCCAGCTTGTTTGTGACTTGTGAATTCAGTCAGTAGCTCACAGTTTTGCTGGCAGAAGACAGGTGTCCACAGCACATCAAAGTGGGAGACCAGATTGAATGGATTGCAGAGATGGAAATGAAAGTAGGTCTCTTCAAGTCAGCGTGACGAGCACTGGTAGGGCTTATGCCTTCAGAAAGTTGATACTGTTCTTGTCTTCCAGCTGGAGAGAGAAGTGTGCTGTCATGATACCTTCCCTCTTTTGCTAAACTTCATGTTAAAAAATGTTAGCGTGAAAACTACCTCAGAGGTTTCCTGTAAGGCGTGGAAATGATCTGAGCTATAAAATATCATTTGCTTTGTTCCCTCTGCTGCCCTTCATCCTCCTCCTTCCCTTCCACCCCACCCAGATAGATGGCTGGGGCTGCACCAGACAAAGGCAGAGGCCTTGCTGATCCCTCTTTCAACACAGCTATTATCATCAAAGAACAAAAGCAAACACTGCTGGCTTGCACCTCAGCCCTTTACAAAGGAGCAATAAATGGACTCTTGTGTACAGTATAAAGCAAGCTCTGCCTTGTCTTACGTTAAGGGGCCGACCTTTCTGTGTTTGAACTGCTCTGAGCTGAAGCAAGTGGAGAAACCTCCATCTACGTGGCAGTAAGTCCCGTGGTTACTGAATTTTTTTGTTGGCCATGGGTTCTGCATGCTCCCTTTTTAATTGGAATACTCTACCTCCTCAGTCCCTGTGGCAGGGAGGAAATCTATGTAGGTGCAGGAAGGTAGCGCTAATGGAAGAGAGTGGGGGCATGTTTTAAACAGTCCTATTGTAAACAAACCAGAAAACCCAAAGAATTTGAAACAACATCTCAGATGACAGGGTCTGAAGGAGTGCCATCTCAGGTCCCCCAGTCTGGTCTCACTAGCTATATGCCATCTGTCATTTACCTTTCTTGAGGTATTAGGTGTCTCATTGGAGAGCCACCAGCCATAAAGTGTGGTGGGTCCCTTTTGTCAATATGTGCAACCACAGTTTTAATTGTGAACCAAAGTGGAGTAACATTCCACACTGCAGAAGTGTGATGGTGTTTCCCATGGGGACTTATATTTAATATTAGAGAATGTTTTCTGACAGTGGTGTTCGGGCACTCGAACAGGCTCCCCAGGGAAGTGGTCACAACACCAAGCCTGACACATCTCAAGGAACATTTGGACAAAGCTCTCAGGCACATGGTATGGCACTTGGGGATGGTGCTGTGCAGGGCCAGGAGTGGACTTGATCCCTGTGGGTCCCTTCTTACCCAGAATATTCAGTGCTTTGTGATTCTGGGTCTTGCATGGCAGTTTCACTTGTATGCCACAGTGCTATTTATTGTAGGGTCTTTGTGAGGACTCACCGGTTATATGTAATTTTTTTGTCTTTGCAAAGAAAGCAGTGGTTTCTCTTGATATTTTTAACTAAAGAAACAAGTAGTTTCACCATTTGGAAATCAGCATTTGCCAGCAGATACCACATGGGGGGGTGTCTGCAATACAAGAAACTCCTTCTGCATTTAGTATAGGAAGTAAAACTAATGATCTGGGCTGCCATGTAGAGAAATACTGTGAAAGTGTCATAGAGATGCAAACAGTGACTTTAGTGGTGCAACTAGTGTATACAGAAATCCTGTTGGGTGGAAACTTTGCAAAAAAGATACAGCAAAAAAAAAAGCTGGGAGTTTAATCAGTCAGGATGGTGGATGCCTGCTCTTCGGGACATTGGCACACACACACAAAAAAAAAACCAGGTAAAAATAAATCCCCTTGCTGTTACTTGCCATTGAGAAACTAAATTTTAGAGATGCTTATGTTAGCTCTTAGCACTTCGTTTCCCTTTTTAACAGCTTCATGACCTGTTTAATTCTCACACAGTTAAATAAGTATTATTTCAAGCAATGTATCAGTTACAGCCCACTGCCTCTTCTCTTACTTGCTTAATGTGTTTATCCCTTGCTAAGCCTTGGCTAGCTCTTTCCTTTGCCCTTTCTATCTGCTGATAGTTTTTATTTCCCAGCCATCCCACAGATTTCCTGCTGGAGCAGAGACACCCTGGTGAGGCTACCTGCTGTTCCAGGCCCCCATTGGTAGCCTGCACTGCAGAAGTGCCTGCTCCATTGTCAGATGTGCAGGGAGGCTGAGAGGACATCATGGGTCGAGAACTTTTTACCTGCTTGGAATAGAATTTCAAGCGGATGCTGGATTATCAGAAACATTTGCAGTACTTTGTGGTAGTCACTTTTGCCTCTTCTGAGATACGTGATCATCTCTAACTGCCACTGATTTTTCTCAAGCATCAACTCAAGACTGCTCCTAGCAGTGGACTTGTAAGTTTTTTGTCATCATGTTCACATTCTAGAGTGGTGTTTAAGCGTTTGCTCCTTCCTTCTGCCCCTGCTATCACCTTCTTTTGCTTTCCCTCCTCAGTGCATACATTGCTACCTGACACTCGTTTTCTTTTCCTACCTAAAAGTAATTACTTTCAGGTAAACTTTCAGTGCTTAGTGTTGTTCTAGACCTGCAAACCAAGACACTGGTTCTTAGATGCAATTATGGGCTAAAAGTGGAAAGGCAGAAAATAATCCACATCAGATCTGCCATATATGTTTAATAAAAGCTATGGAATTGAAATGAATTGATGCAATGGTCCTCCCCTCTTAATGCATTGTTTTATTTGAGTTGTTACCTCCTTAGGAAAGGACAGCTGGATATATGTATGATGTTCCACAGAGACTTTTCCTCTAATTTTTTTTTTTTAATCCAAAGTGATAAGCAAAAAGCAGCATGCATGGACTCACTCACCACTGAACTGCAAGTGTCTCAGGAGAGCAAGTGGCACCAGTTTCACAGGAACACAGTGGGTTTGGACAGGAAGGTGGAATACTGGAAATTGGAGGGCACACTGGTAGAAGGAGAATATAGCCTTAGACCTTAGTGTGAAGCCAATGCACTCAGTATGTCATGCTCCTAGATTTGTGGCAGAAGTAGTCTGGGATCTATAATCCAAATCATTAATGTATATCTTTGAAGCTTTACTGGAAAGGTGATAACTCCACCAGCCCAACTCCTGGACAAGGGTACAAGCTTCCAGGGGAGGATGCTCTCTATGGACCTGGCCTCCCTGTTTCCTCAAGCAAGTTTTTTTTTGTTGTTGGGTTGTTTTTTTGTTTTTGTTTTCTTTTTTGGGGGGTGATTTTTGTTTTGGTTTATTTGTTTGTTTTTATTTGTTTTGGTTTTGTTTGTTCTTACTTTGTTTTGTTTTTGTTGTTGTTTTTTTCCCTGAGGGCTGCCTTGTGAGGAAAATATTGATCTGATCCTATGAAATTTCAGGGTATTCTCCCTCTTGGTATGATAAGTTTAGCTATTCACAGCAGGACTAAACTTGGGATGCTAAAAAAGTTATGAGAAGCATTTTTTGAAAGTACTTTCTTTGGGATTGGTGGGCTCTCCCCAAAACAGACAGTACATTCAAATATATGCCTTTTCTGTTAACAATACTATGAATTACATAGTCTTGCTCCTCCCTTTTTAAAGGACTTTTTTATTTTGAGATTTATGTGATTAGTTCTGAAAAGTGGTCTTATGCCACAGAGAGAAAAAGTATCAAATGTGATTTTTTTCTGAATTTAGCATCTTCTGAAAGACAATATGTGAGATGTGCAGAGCTCTGGCACACTCCTTCCCCACCTCCACTACTGTCTGCAATGAAGGATGTTTTTTGGGAAATGATGGGAAAAAAGAATGAAAAGGAATGGGCTTTCTTCTAGATCTCGGGACTGTGCTGTATGTCTTACACCATAAATTCACATGGCCCCTTATAAAAGGGGAGCAGGTTATTTTCTATTTTTCTGTAAACTTGCTTGAATTTATGTGCTATAGAAGCCTTCTGCAGGCAGGTTGTTTTTTTGTTTCTCTCTTTTGCATTCGTGTGTGTGAAAAACGTAGAATATTTAAACTAATATTCTTACAGGAACTGATGTGGCTTGGTTCTATCTGATTCCAGGAACTCTCTCTCCGGACAGATATGATGGTGGATTCACTTTTACATGCACAGTGGAGAGGGAGCCAGTGCCTCCTCCCTTGCATGGCGGCGTGCTTGGATGCAGATGAGTGGCCTTCAAACAAACCTAATTACTTCTGGTTTTGCATGAAATTGATTTCCATGCAAGGATGTGGAGTTGCTGTGTGCATCTCTAATGGCTTTTTTTTCTCTTCTCTTTCTTTCTCTTTCTTTTCTCCCTTCTGCTTGCCATGAACACACCTCGACAGATGTCAATCATATTCCAGGTAAGTGTTACTTTTGCTGAGCTGAAAAGGCTGTTCCTTAAGGAGTGGTGGTAAGTTATCAAGGCAGGTCTCATCTTGCTTCCTACTGGACAGCATGAGGTCTGGGTTGCACAGTCTTTGCAGAAAGAAGGCCTTCGTAGTAGCAAAGGTCACCAACTTCACTCTTCAGAGACTACATTGTATTGGTCAGTTAAAGGGATGTTTTCTGAATGAAAGTTACATTAAAAATGGTTGCTTGTATTGCTAATTGAACCTGGCATTGAAATCTGCATTATATACAATTTATTCCTGATACATCTGTGTGTAGTCTGCCATAAAAATCTAGTTTAGTAATTTTATTTTTCCTACTGCAGTCTACTCCATTTGCTACTCCCACTGATAACATGTTGAATTTCAGTTCTACTCAGAAGGGGTTTTATTGTTGTGGTTTTCTTTTATGTTTTTATAAATCAACAAATATCTTTCTGGCTGAATCTGAATGTGTGATCTTATTTAGGTATCAAAATTTTATTCCCACCAGGGCACAAATAATTAATTTAAAAGGAAAAATGAATGTGTATTTCACGTGCTTCCACAACAGTGTATGTTACCACAGAGAACTCCAAACCTCCCTCCTTGGATTGTGGTCTCATTGTTGACAGAATCAGGGTCCCCCAGCTTCAGCTACAAGTGTTAGATGCAGTAGGCCACTTTAATCCACATTTTGTTGCCAGTGCAACTTTAGAAACGAATATTTACTTCACACTTGGGCAGTTCCACCTGCTTTATCATTATGTGAAATGGAAATGAGAGCCCAAGAAAACACCCTATGTTGTCCTGGCTGGAATGGGATAATGGGCAAGTGAAAACTCTTTTCCTTCTCAGCTTTCTGCATATCTTTTGCTAAACCTAACCTGGAATGAGTTATCTGGATCTGGAATGTCTTCTCTGTTCAATTTGCTTCTTTTCTACATATGGATAATCAGACCTTGTGCATCACTTCAGAGAGTTGCAGGGAGGACCTGTTGAGTATTTTCCTAGGGCCTGTCACTTGGGTATTTTCCTGGCATATTTAGCCTTTTGACTTCTCTCATCAGCCACATTTTTGTTCTGCTGAGAGCTTTTGCATTCTGTGTGCATCTCAACTGACAGCAGTGGGAATGAAGTGGCCGAATGGCAAATGCCGCCTGGCATGCTTTGGAAAGAAAGGCTCTGTTAACTTTGACATGCAATCTTTTCAGTTATCTACGAGGCCAAAACTGTACCATCTCTGCCCCAGTCCTGGAGGTATCCAGGAACTCTTGTTTCCTCTTGTCTTGGAAGGATCTGATAGGACATGCACCAAAGGCTTCGAGTCACAAGTCTCTCCTCAACATCCTGAAGATGTTGATGTGTGTGGCAGAGGAGGATGAGTGAATTGGGAAAGCATGGCCTTGGTATGCTCTACCAGTAGGACATATGATATTATGCCAGTAATGAACAATGCCTCAAGTAACATCAGGGACATATCCCGGTGTGCAGGAGCTGATGCCATCACTGGTAGGAGCCCAAGCAGAGGTGGCACATCCAGTACAGGACTCTACTGCTGTCAGTGTGGGTGCCATGGGGTGGTCCATCCTTCTACTCTGTGACTGTGCCCTACTGCCCTATTATTCTCATGATTTACATGCTTGGATGTGCATTTTTTATCCTCCCCATTGCTCACATATGTATTCTTGTTTTCAGGACTCCTATGTGCTTTCTTGCATGGATTTTTAGCCACATGTGGATTTCTAGTGACATGTGAATGCTTTTTCATGTGTTCTCTCAATCATCCGTATGTTTTCAGTCTGACAATTACCCACACCTCATTACAAGGCTCTGTCACTTGTTTGCTCCTAGGCGGTCTCATCCCTCTGCTCATCTCACCCTTAGGGGTCCACTGGCTGTGGGATTGGGCAGTGACATGGACCTCCAGGGGGTTTGGTTCTACACTTCCCTACCAAGCCGTCAGGCACTTTCTACCTATTTGGCCGTCCAGCTATATGTATTGCAAGGAAAGAGCCTCAGGCCCCTATCAAAATGGTTACTTTAACCATCAACTGTTTGAAAGACAAATTAGGGATTTTATGTGCTCATGGTAACTACCCACAGGCAGCAGAAGGGCTGTAAAGAGCCCATTGATTAAATAAGTATTCATTATTGTTGAATAGACTGGTTCAAACTAATTCCCCACTAAGAGGAGAGAGCTGTGAATAGGCTGGGGCAGGCAGCAGTGGGCACCACAGGATTCTGCTGGGTGCAGTTACTCCAAGGTGCAAAGAAGTTGTTTATTTTTAAAGTAAACAGAAATGTGTAGCATAAGCCTTTCCTGGCTGTGAGGCCTCTGCGTGTGAAGAAGGGCACTCCAGCAATAGGGACTCAATGCTATACTCTTTTCAGGAGCCAACTTGATCCTGGCTGGCTTATTTCACATATAAAAGAAGTTCGTCAGATTTTAGCCCACCTTTCCTGCAACTGTAATGCCTCATTTATAAAATAACAACACCCCATTTTGAATGGTGCCCTGGGATTGTTGCTGTCTGCCCTCGGCTGGGTCACTGACTTGCTGTGAGAGTGAAATAGCTTCTTTCAATACTTCAGCTTTCCCTTTGGGGTTATAGCTAGAGCCTCACCTCACCTTCACAACCTGGTTTGAGTGCTAGAGCTGAACATTATGGAGTTTAAGAGCCTTAGTACAGAAGTTAAGTGGCTGGCTGGGAAGTAGCATGCAGCACAGAGCAGAATGGATGTCTCTGTCAGTTCTGCATATTATTCTTTCTTTTCAGCTTCTATTCTTTACCAGTAGTATAGATTCATAGATTCTGAAAGATAAATAGTTGGAAAAACACCAATAGATCGAATGCTCCTCTCTCACCTTTTTTTTTTTTTTTTTTTTTTTTTTTTTTTTTTTTTTTTTTTTTTTTTTTTTTTTGTGGAAGAATATGGGGCAGAGGGTAAGAAATTAAGTTCTGGGCATTTGGCTGTCATAATTTTACTGCTGACTAGTGTTTGCATGTAACTGAATGAGTAAAACCCAGTAGACATTATCTAGGAACTTCCCAGAGGAAAAATTAGTCCTTGTTTACCTGAAACAATCCTTCAATCTTTCACAAAGATGCATAGATCATTGAAAGCATAAGCATATTTAGCACATTTTTGATCCAGGTCTTTAATCTTTCAAATGCCATCTTTAAATGCTTTCCCTTCTTCATCTCAGGTCTGCTGTTACAGTTGGTCTCCCTGACTCCATATCATAGGGTCATTTAAGCAGCACCTGTATGCTGGCTTCTGCTTCCTTAAAGAAAAGCTCTGCTTTTGAGCCATGACAATGATGGGTTTCAGCCCATCTGAAGTCTCCTGTTTGCAAAAGGTACGAGGTCAGAGTAGGAATCCATCTATGCCATATTGTCAGTGCCCCTCATTAGGAGTTTGAAGCCAGTATGTATGGGATTAGGTTCTTCTTCATAGGTGCCACCATTATTTTGATTCTTGTATGCCCTTTGCACAGATATTGTCCCCTAATGCAATTTTCTTACACTGGAATGTAAATATTTTTTGGTTGCATGCGAACTTATTTTTAAAAAGATGGCAGTAGTTATCACTAGGGTGAGAGCAAGAATTCCTCTATCCCAGAAGTGTCTTTTAATGAAAGTAGATGCTTTGGAGGAAGTTCAATAAACTATGATAGCATAGGTCTTGTCCCACTACCTTGGTTGTTTCTGGTAATTACTGTTTTAAGGACTTTCTGACCTGATGTTGCATCCAGATTGTGTTCTACAGTTACTGATGAATGTATTTTTTTCTGGATATATCCAGTCTTCTTCCTTCTTAATCCACTTGTATTTTTTAACTCCACTCTATCCTGTGATAACAAGTCCCATTGTTTAATCATCAAAATGTGGAATGTATTTCAGTGGTTTCTATACCTGTTACTTGAGAATTTCATTCAGTGACTCCTATTTTTTGTTTCCCACAAATAAAGAAAAATATATTTCCTGTTCACCTGCTCTGTCTCAATTAGTGTTTTATTTCAATCGTGTATATTGTCAGAGATATCTTTTCTAAGTTGAAGAATTGTATTCCATGTCTAACAGTTCTTTTCCCAACTTTTGAACCTACTTAATCAGGTGCTCTGGTTTGCAGTGATCCACATTTTGTGGATCAGCCATAAAATCCATTTACTCTCAGGTCTTGCACATGCACTCTCACATTTTCTTGAGCATGTGGCCATCTTTGTGAACACTTGCATGTTCGTTTTCATGTTCTCAAACACCACCACGTTTGTAGCCCTAGGAGAATGTCACATGGAATGCTGGAATACTGTTGGAGTGAAAGGAGATAGTATGGTTTTTTCACTATTGCTTCCACAGACATTGGGGTAAACAACTTTCTCTTTGGTTTCTATCTCATGTTCTTATTCCTTTGATCACTCGAAGTAGATGCCATCCACCCTGACTCACTGCCCCTGATAATGACAAAACCTATCATGGAATTACATAGCAGAGGAAGGAGAGGGGATGGGAAAGAGGAGCTAGCACAGCTGTTGTGTGTAATTGGATTGGAAGTGGGCCTGCGGCTACAATCACAAAACTGCACTCCCGGCTGGGCTCACTGCTGGGGCCCGAGAGCAGCCCCTGGGCTGTCGTGCATGTCATGGTTGAATCAAACAGAACTGACCTCCCCAGCCTGTGCTACTGCCTTGCTGGGTTAGAAGGAAAAGGCCCCATGTACACCAGCAGCCAAGAAATCAGGTTACCCTCTTGGCAAAGCTGACCTGTTTAGCAGATAAAAGGTCTGAATTAGGCTGCAGAATGATTTTGCTTTTTCCATTCTTTACATCTCTCAAGACAAGGGTTTTGCTGCTTCTTCTGAGTCCCATTTGTTTGGCCCTGCTGGAACGTCCTCTTTTTTGGTACCTGGGGATTCTTAGGGAATTTTTATTGGACTTTTGGTTTTAGAGAACCTCAAGATCCCTGTTTTATGAAGACCACATGGAAGACAAAGAGCTTGTCAGCTCTCTTCTCTAATAGAAAAGGGAATTGCCACTAGAGCTGGGGTATGAGGCTCAGAATAGAGAAAAGCCCATTTCTTAAGGAACTGCTTGTTTTAGGATATTCAGAAAGGAGGTGAAAATAACAGACTCCAGTACTCATCTGAGTGCTCTTCTCTTTAGTGGATGTCATTTGATTTCTGGAAGAGTCCCTGGTTTGCATGATTTCTTTCTTCATCTTTGCCATAAAGGACTTTCGCATATCCTGGACCAGAGGGTCTGATGTCCTGTCTCAGACATACATTGCAGCTGGCCCTGTCTGAATGGGTCATGCAGCCTGATACCCTGGAAGAAATATCCTCTCTGGGCAAACTTGCCCCAGGGGAGATCTGGGTTGCTGCTGCTGCTGCCTGGCATTCTCTTTTCCCATTCATTAAGAGCTTTTGGGCTAATAATTTGGTAGCATCATTAAAAGGGAAGTGCTGAGGCTGCCTGCCTTAGCAGAGCAATTCAGCAGTGCATGCACACCCACGCACACGTGCACACCCCCAGATCATGGGCCCAGTAGCACAGGAGAAGCTATAATTAACTAGATGATCGAGTCCATCTTCCTTTGTTGCTGCAATCACTTGTCACTCTCAGCTGTGTTTTGTGCTATCCCCACTTTCTTATGTTTTGTGTCTTTATTTTCCATTTTAAGTACTAAGTGTGGGAGGGAGCAGGATTCAAACTGTTTCCAAGGTTTCCCATATTTTCTCCTCCACACTGAAAATTGCCCCTAACAAACCTTTAAAGATGGGGATTGCTGTTTAACTACATTGCCCTTTCATATCATTGTACTCTTAAAAAGTGTTCTTCTGGCTTCATAAGAATCCAGTGTTAGCCCTTGGTACTTTGTACAATTAGAGCCACTTAATTTTACTATTTTGATATAGAAAGCAGATGGCTTACACTTTTTTTTTTAATAAAAAGTAGTTTGAAATGTTTCTTTGAGATCAAGGGAGCTTCATTTTAAACTTTAAGAAAATAATACCGATTGGCTAGTAGGTTAAAAAATCATTAAAAAATCCTCCAAGACCTAAATAGGAAAAGTCAGTTGTGGCAGGCATAAATCATGGCCAGAGAGCAGAGTTTGGGTCTGTCTGCCCTCAGCAATGAATGTATTATTTTAATAACAAGCTGTTGTTCTGAAGAAACAGGCTGCTTTCTCTTTACATTACTGCTGAGTGTTCAAAGAAGCTGTGTCTCCAGAGGCTGAGTACAAGCAGATGTTTATCTAAAAGACCTGTCGAGAGTTTTCTTCTGAAGCCATGCACTTGTCCTTACTGTCACTCATGTTTGAAGTTCAGGAACAGAAAGTCACCAGATTCTTGACTTTGACATAAAATTTCTTAACAGGTAAATAAACCATTTATTCTGAGGTTTTCCTAAACCTTTTCCAGACCACTTACTAAACACTATTTTGTTGGGCAGAAGTTCTGTCCAGACAGTAAATTATTATGAGTATGACTGGATTGGTTTAGAAAAGGCATGAAACCCCTTGGCTACTAGAGCTCATGCAGATTTTTATCAACCTTTGTCGAGTTCTACACTGGCTGGGTTTCCTTATAGCTGAAGCTATAACCAAAGTTTCATGTTGAAAAAAATCCAAGATTAAAAGGAAAACATGTTTCACCTGGGTTAGGTGGAAAATCATGAAAATGAAGTTGCTATTGGCACAAAAAATGGTAGAATATGTGAATAATGCGCTTTGGGACCTAATGAGCTCATTTGTATCCTGAGCCTGCTAAAAAATTAGCTTGTCTTTATGACTGCTGCCCAGATAGCATGGTGATAGTTGTCCCCATTGATCTGGAAAAATCTGGTCCAGTTTGCAGGTCTGAACAATTTGGACAGCTCTTACATAGGTGTGTTGGATGCCACGTTAGTTTCTTACAGTCCAATAGCAAGTGTTACCCCATTCCACCACAAAGTGACTTTGACTTTTATGATCTGAAAATTGTTTTAGTATCTTGTCATGTCTTGAAATGGATGTAAAGGTGAGACAACTATGTCAGTTCACATTTTCCACCTTGAGTTTACTCTGACTGATTTGAGGCCTTTGTTACACATGTTGCAAATGTCACAGATTTTATCTCTCAATGGCTGAAGGTTTAGGTTGTTAATGACATTTTCTTGGAGATAAATACACTCATTTTCACTCCTAACTTAAATTGCTAGGCAGAAATGTTTTCAAATGAGAAAAGCTGATATTTTATTTCATTATTTATATTATTATTTTATCTACTGATGAATCTGGAATTCTGTTGGTACTCTCTTTGTTAAAATAAGGGTCTCTGTTGATGGACACAGCTTATGATACAATACTGGTTTTTTGTTCTGTTTCCAGGTCCACCCTCCTTTTTCTTCCTATTTTAAAAAAGGAAAAAATAGCATTGAGGGGGAGGGCATTACTTTTCATTGATCTTCCTGCTTTCATTATTGAGTTGGGTCTAGAAGATCAAGAGGTACATGCAACACCAGTACCATGGCTGCTGTGGTATTTCAAATCTGTGAAGAAGCAGAAAGTGCCAGAATATTTCTTAGAGATACTTTATTTTGCAGGCATTTGTACAAAGGCCAAGTTGGGGGCCACAACATTTCATTATTTGGGGGTGTGCTCACTCCTCAGCTGCAGGCAAAGGGCTTGTGGGGATGCATCTGGCTGATGTACCTGGCAGATAGGGCACGTGGTATTGGCCTTCTGGGGATAAGGACAAAAAGATGTTGACATTCCTGACCACCTGAGATTTTTAAAGCTCCTCTGTGGCTGGTGGAGATAAAATGGATCTTCTTATGGTGTAATTTAGGGTGCTTAATGTAGACTCTTGCTTTTTTGGAGGTTCCTCTTTGTTTGTGTCCAAGTGGACAAAACCCCTGCCATCCCCAGTAGCTGCACCTGTTGATGCTGAGCCTCTTTGGAGGAATGACTTTCCTTTCCCACAGTGTACAAGGCCTCAGGATCCCCCATCTCTGCTTTGGATCTGATGTCCCCTTCCTGTTCAGCCAGCTTCTGCTGCATGTCATACTGACACCTTCTAGCCTTTTCACTTTTTTTGGCATTGGTACAGGGATTCTATGCATTGTAGGTCCTAACAATTATACTTTTGTCTTCCTGCCTTTCATGGTGACTTTTAAGTGTCCATTCGATCAGACCTAAGATTTGTCTGTCAAGAATGATGGGGTCAGTGGCCATAAATAGAGACAAAAATTCAACCCACTCTCCTAGTAGAGCAAATGATTCACTGAATTATATCTTGTAATTTAAACCAGAAGTGTCCTACAGTATCAAATCTGCTAGGTTTATTTATAGCTAAAAGACCTAAAAGAATCTAAACCTATGTTATGTTTCTGATTATTTTTCTAAATCCACAATAATCTTCAGGAACATTAAGGTATTTGCATTCCTTAGACTGTACAATTATTAATTCCCTTATCTGGCTTGAAGTTCTCTGTGGTGAACATATTCTTAGGATGATCTGGATTTTAGATTTCTTCAGCCAACGCAAAGGAAAAGCATAAAAGAGAAGGGAATAAACAAATTCAAGCTCAGCGTGATGCTTGTTGAAAATTCTCATTCTAATATATTCATTTGACCTCTCAGCTTATGTGAAATTATAAAGTTACAGCCCTGTTTGATTAAAAAACTGACTTAAAATACAGGGTGTGTGGTACATATGTGCATTATCGAAGCTCCTGCCATATTAACTGCTACAAGAGGTAGGAGATGTGAGAAGGAATCAAGCTAAGGGAAGTTGGTCAGGGAACCAAGTTGGAAAGGGGCTCCTCATGGCTTGAGTGTGTAGGACTTGATTTTTGTTATGTTAGTTCTGTGATGTCTTGTGTCACAAAATTGATTAATGGGTCACTTCATGCTTAATGACTTGTGCATGCATATATATACAGACATATCTAAGCAATATTTGTATGAATACAGTACAGTAAACCTATTTGAAAATTGGGTCTAGATGTAGAATTTGATTGAAACAAATAAGGTTTGTGCCAGAAAGAATTATCAGAGAGTAGAGCAGCCCAAGTAAACACTACAACCTCATCTGCAGAGCTGGCAGTGTCTGTCTCTGCTGAGGGGAACTGTGCTGCTTTCTGGCTTTACCTTCAATTCTGAAACTGAAGACTAGCTTTAGCTATAGAGCCATGAA
Organism: Sturnus vulgaris; assembly: GCF_052056855.1. Classification (NCBI taxonomy): domain Eukaryota; kingdom Metazoa; phylum Chordata; class Aves; order Passeriformes; family Sturnidae; genus Sturnus; species Sturnus vulgaris. Next base: position 27,398,128 of record NC_142248.1, read on the forward strand.
GTAACACATTGTCCTAGGAAACTGAATCTGAAGTTCTTCCCAGAAATGGTGAGGAGGTGTATTTAAACAGGTTACAGGTAGTTTTTATAGTCCTTGCTGTGTCTGGTATACTGGTGTCTAATTAGTAAGTGTGAGCAGTGTTGATAGACTCCTAAAAATGCATGATGAAGCCACATGTTCAATGATAGCTTTGTATTCGTGTATGCATTTAGATCAGAGAATTAATGTGAAGCAGGTGTGGTGTGCTCATGGCCTCCCTTTAACTGACCACTGCAATCTTGAATTTAAGTTTTTAGCTGAGGGGATGTTATTTCTGTATTGCTCCAGAGGAGCAACAGCTCACTGCAGACTGTCATTGCAGACCTTGGCTTTCATAGCCCGTTCAGCTACAGTGGTGTCCAGTGCCTCTGGAGTTGCCCCCATCTCCAAGGGGTGTGCTGAACATCAGACACGGTTCTGCAATGAGCAGCAGTTTTTTCTACCAGTGACAGATGCTTTCCTGCTTGGTATGGAAAGCAGCCCCTGCAAATATTTGTGCCCTGTGTGCTACAACCATACTTGGTCTAGTTCAAGTATGTGAGCTCCAATCCTGATGAGTATTGGACTGTGACCAGTGTGCATGGATATTGCTGCTCCTTTCAGTTTTGTTCTTTTTCTCTTACTTCCTCTCTCTCTCTCTATCTCTCAGGCCTCTCACACCTGATGATGGGTGAACAAGGTAAGTCCTTCCACTTTTTCTTTGTTTCTGTCACTGATCATGTCAAAGCAGCTTTGTCCCGGCTGCTTTTCTGGGCTGGGCTTTGCATAATAAAAGCAACTAAGCTTATGGAGTGCCAGTCAAGCCATTTGCATTTTTGCCTCTGTGTCTCATGAGCCAAGGCTTCTTGTCAACCTAGGACTCAGATGGCCAAGAGGGAGCATGAAATGATTCCATGATAGTAGTAATCATGCAAAAGGTATGCATCCCTTTTCCATGCAGCCCACCAACTACTTTATCTTGCCATTTCTTTCTTTTTGTGCCAGCTGTAATGACTCCCACTTCTGCCTACTAAATGTAGACCTCAATGTTGGTCTTTTTATTTTAAGAGTACAGTTATTACAAAAGGTATGTTAATAGCCCTTGTGGCATGATCATAACTCATTATGAATCCTGAGGAAATTTGCATATCTTGTCCTGTAAGTCCTGCGTCTGCAATTTAAAATACTCAAATACATACAGAACAAAATGTTGAGAAGAACAACAGAGGTAACCCCATATTGGGCTACAAATGGGATCTAGGCCCAGATCAGAGATCACATTTTAATATTTCAGCCTTCACTGACTTACAGATCTATTGTCTGTGACAGGATGGGATAATTAGTCCTATTTTGCACTGCGAGGGTGTGGAGTAAGAAGCTGGTGAGAACAGGTAGAGCGAGGAGAATTCTGGTTCTGTTTTCTTCTGACAGTGCCAGTGTCTTACTGACATGGGTGCACAGGAGTTAGCAGCACTCCTGATGCCTTCTAGTCTTTTGAATGCAGGAGTGAAATGACTTAAGACTTAATGCAAGGTATGTGCCAGTGTTACACTAGGAAGACCAGACCAAGTGTTTGGCCTATGGGGAGAAAATGAAAGTTTTGACTCTAAAGCCTGATGAGCCTTTCCTAGACTAAATGTATACAAAAGCTTTTTTGGCATTAAGTAAGCATGTATCTGAGGATGTACAGCCCAAGGAGTTAGTAAGATAGTAAAAATGCCTCTAAAGGCTAAAGATTAATTAGGTACTTGAGTAAAACAGACATAATTTCTATGTATTTCAATGAAATGTAGACTTCAGACATAATCAGCTTTTATTCTATTTTTCAAGACGGATGTCTGCTCTGAGGTCGTGAAAGGTGAGGTAACAATCAGAAGTAAAGTAGGGACTTATTTATCAGTTTCTAGACTGCTTAACATCCCTGTGTGGTAGGAAAGGTAGGAAAATTGGTAGGAAAATCATAGGTGTACGTCAAGACCTCATGTGTTTGGCATGTGGGGCATCTGGCTAAACTCTGGAAAGCACTGAGCTCCTTCTCTGTCCCCACTCTGTTCGACTGGGCTCATGGCTCAGAGGTCATGCCGACTGCAGGACCATCCAGCAGACAGGTCCCTTCAGCATGTCCTAGTTGCTCAGGATGCAGCTGAGTATGGCAAGCTGTTTTGACATAGGAAGGCATATTGGAAGTGATCAGAACAGTTGATGGCCACTTTCATTCTCAATAACAATGAACATTTCTTTATAGTAGTCTGTGATTTAGCACTGGGTTATGTAAACATTTGCACTTGGACATTTAAATTACAAGTTGCAACACAGCTGGCTCATGAAGACTTGCATGACCTACTCAGGCCAGTCATCAGCACTTACTCCCTCATCTGGCAAAAAATGTGAAAACTATTGGCCACTGGAAAGTTTAGCCACCCTTGTTTATCTATAACACATCAGGGAACAGTGGCTTTTCATTTCTTGCCAACAAACTCACAGATACTGTCTTTTGATAAATATTTACTCTCTCTAAAAATATGATGGATATAAAATATGTAAATGTATATGTGTGAGTAAATATGCAATGTCAACATTATATACAAATACATTAGCTCTGGTAGGTGAGATGTGTTTAGCAAATATATTACCATGAGATTTTTTTTTTTCCTGTCCTATTCTGTTGTTTCCCTTGCTGTTTTGAATTTGACGTGGATTGAGGCATATCACTGGCGTGGTATTGCATGAGCAGTTTGCATTTCTCAGTAGAAAATCAAATTAAAGCTTAACCAGGCAGCTTCTGATTGTACTGTCAGTGGTTTAAGCTTTGCTTTGTGCTTTATTTGTGGTGTATCTCTCGTTTTTCCCTTGACATTGTATTTTGTTGGGTTTGGCTGCAAGATAAATATGCTCATTTCCTTGTTTTTCTAAGTATGGCTGGTGACATATTTTTATGCTTTTTTTTGCTTCCTCCTTCTCTTTTCTTTTGCCTCCTCCGTGGTGGACACCTCTCTTGTTCCTCTTCTTAACTGGACACACACCTTCCTGTCTGTAGGTAGAAGTAAAGGTAGAGATCACATTCTTTCTAAGACTTCATTGCTTGTAAAATGTTTGTTGATGGGCAAAGTGTATTTTTATGAATATGTTTCATATGTTTCACTTAATGCTTTTATTTTTGTAAGTCTCATTTTGTACATTTGTATTGAATTATGGAGGAAATATTTATGAAGATTAATGTTTTGAGGCCTTCCTCAAAGTGATGTTATTTTCTCCCTGTTCACACTAAATATGGGCTGTGCAGTGTCAGGTCACCTGTAGCTGGTGATGCTGGGTTGCAAAGGGTTTGTCAGTTCAGTCAAGGACAGAGCCATAGGACAGTGAGCTCATCCTGCTGACACTTGCACTAGAGTAATGCCACTGCTGGTAATTTTGCTACTGGTGTTGGTGGCAGCAGAACCTGGGCTTGTCCAGTACCCTTCAACAATGCAGGTTTTTTGAGCTATTGTTTCTTCCCCTGGCTCTGCTTCTCATAATTTCTGGTAGTGCTAAGGTGTTTCTCAAAGAGAAATTGAATTGCAAAAAATGCTGCAGAGGAAGCAGAAGTAATCAGCACTGCTAAACAGAGAGGTCCATTTCCTTTGCAGCCCAGTACAGCTCAGGGGATGCTAGACTGCTCTGGGGCTCACACCTATCTTAGGCTGAGCAGTCATCCATCTCTTATCAAAACTGCCAAAAAGTCAAAACGCTGCAAACTTGCTATGGATCTTCAGTGGGACTGGAAGGAAAAGTGGAGATTGATTGATAAATTATAAACATAGTTTGAGAAAAATCTTTCCTTTGATCATAGTTTCCAATGAGAAAGATTAAAAGGTTTTGTTATGTTGAGGCTTACTCAGTTCCAATGAATACACTGCTGAAAAATCTGATCTATTTATTAGCATGATTTGAACATGTTGGAGGATGTTGCTTGTGTCCATGCTGGTAAGACACAGGGGAGTGAAATGACTAGTTGTGCAGCTATGAATTTGGGAGGCATATGAGCTCAGAGGATTTGTTCATAATAATGTTCCTTTGAGGCACAAGCAGTCTCTGCTCAATAATTACTGCTCCTGTAATATCTGAATTCTGGAGAACACAATGGCATATTGAACACCTTAATTTGTACGATTCCTTTTTCTGATGCCCAGCTTTCTTCTAACAATTTAGTATTGTTGAATTCTCTGTGATGGAATACATTATGTAATCAATATTATTTGTTCTATTTTGAGGTTGGAAAAATATTCCAATAATTAAATTCATAGTTTTTCTCATCTCTCTAAACTTGGGTGATGGAAGGTAATATCTAAGCTGTACTCAGAGTTATCTTCTCAGCAAGAAGTGAACATCAGAACATAATAATCACATATATATACTGTTAAAAATATGAGAACATGAAGGTCTAAGCAGACCATATAAAATGTTACTGTGCCTCAACACAGCTGCCAATAATTCAGTTAGCTGATGTGTGGCTTAGTGTGGTTTAGGGGTCAGTGTAGATCAGGGCAAGTCTTAAGTGATGTTAGTTCATGTTCTCTTGTTGGGTGGCATTTATGCTTCAGGCCAGCCTGTGTAGGACTAAGCTGAAAGTCTTCTCCAAGTCAAATCTCCTAACTGAGCTGGTAGGCATGAGGATTATGACATATAGTCCACAATTAATTAATATGTACTGAAACTTAATTTATTGTGTCACTGAGTGAAAATATTTCAATTCCCAGCTATATGTAGTTTTTAGCTCTAGTTATAGCAGTGACTTTGTCAGGGAATCATCAGTCTGTGTGAAAAATGGCATTGCTTTCAGAGGGCTCAAACTGTAATTTTGAACGCACACATGTCCTTCAGCTCACAGAGAAAGTGGTACCAGATGCCTTTAGTACTCAAATGGAAGGTTCATACTTTTTTTCATTCTTGTAGCTTTTAATAAAACCTGGCAACAACTCTGTCTCATGTCATGTATGTAACCAAAGGATATGATGTATTTGATTTCATAAAACTTTTTCACAGCATATAGCAGTCTGTGACCTTGCATTCATAATTTAAAGTGTTTGATTAGTTGTTTCCACTGAAGTAAATAGGCTTTCTCTGCATTTTTTATTTTTTAAATGTTTAGGAGATTTTAATTTATTTTTTTATAAGTTCGTGGAAAGTTGAAGTGTAGATGTTCTAGAGTAATGGCTAGAGTAGTTGAGATACAGACAAGCACCTGGATATCACTTGCATTTTAATCTGAACTGAAGTTTCAGGTTAAATGCATTGAGTTTTTATTTAAGGTATGGAACCTCATCCATGGAAGGTGAGGTAAATATGTGATGAGCAAGGAGTTTTGTTTAATTTGGCAAGAATTGCTGAATATGACCTCTTCTGGAGAGGTACTGGCAATTAAGGAATAATTATATTGTTTACTTCCCTAATGCTTCCCCACAAGTAAATGATATCAAAGGAAATTATAAATATCCAACTTTAATTTGCTACTGGAGTTAATGTGTTATCACCTTCTTCCGTATTATTTGTTCTCTTGAAATTCTTTGTTAAGGAAATGATTATTTGCCATTTTGTTACCTTCCACGATGTGGGTTTTGTTTTACCATCGCTCTTGGTTTGGATCTGACTTCTACTGAGGCTCATATCCCCTTTGAGAATTGTCTGTATTCCTGGTGGGAATCTTCTATTTTCAGTGAATTAAGGCCTTTGTCTTCTTGAAGGCAATAGCAAAATTCACATTGAATCCAGTGGGCCAAGAACTCAAAGAACTGAAGATGCCCTCTCTGACACAGAGAACGACCAGTGAGGCTGGTTTCTGCATGTGCACAGGACACTGTAGCACCCATGCAGTCTGCTGGTTCTTCTCCAAGGCATGTGGCTCCTTCCTTCCATCAGTAGATGTGCTCAATGTGAACTACCCAGCTGCCCACTCATTTTCAGTATGAAGTAGGTTTTTTTTTTAAATAAAGAGAGAAGTGAAAGAGTGGGATCTTTTAAAATGCACGTTGTGTGGACTAAAGGCCAATTTTGACTTTTAATAATCTGCATTGCAGAATCATATAATTTGCTTTAGTCCTACCTGCTCTTAACTGAAGTAGATCTTTTAAGTTTTGGAAGGTTTAGCATTGCTCTCAGAGAATGAGGTTCTTATTTCTCTGAGCTGTTCAATAATATTGACCTGAAGGTAATGGCACAGCAAAAATGAAATAGCATTTGTGGGCTTGAACAGAAGGAAATGACTGGACCTTACTGATCAGGAAAATATTTTCAAGTTCTTTTTCACCAGTGATATCATTAGGATTTGTATTGGCTTGCTTCAGAAATAGTGTAGCCAACAGGACCAGGGCAGTGGTCATCCCTTGTACTTGTTGAGGCTGCACCTTGAGTGCTGCGTCCAGTTTTGGGCTCCTCATTACAAGAAATACATTGAAGTGCTGGAGTGATTGCAGAGAAGGGTAATGGAGCTGGTGAAGGCTTTGGAGAACAAGTCTGATGAGGAGCAGCTGAAGGAGCTGAGGGTGTTTAACCTGGAGAAAAAGAGGCTCAGGGTGACCTCATTGCTCCCTACCTGAAAGGAGAGTGTAGCAAGGTTGGGGTCAGCCTCTTCATCCCAGTAACAAGAGATAGAATGAAGGGAAATGGCCCTCAGGTTGCACCAGGGATGGATTTAGATTGGATATTAGTAAAAATTTCTTTATGGAAAGAGTTGTCAAACATGAGAACAGGCTGCCCAGAGCAATGGTTGACTTGACAGTCCTGGAGATATTTAAAAGATGTGTAGATGGGATGCTCATGGACACAGTTTAGTGATGGACTTGGCAGTGCTGGGGGTTGGACTTGATGACCTTAAATGTGTTTTCCAGACTAAGTGGTTCTATGGTTGTATGTGAATAAGTCCAGCTGAATGGCCAAGAGTTTATGCAAATGTTGAAGTGAAACATCAGTAACAAATGAAATCGTTTGTGCTCTCTAAAAGTCTAATTATATAAGGGGAAAAACAACACTACATTTGTCTTGCCAGCCTTGGCAGTGGTTTTTAAGCTCTGCTTTGCCCTGTAAGGTATCTTAATATTTTGGTTTTAAATGGGAATATTGTATTATTTTGGTTTCTACAATTCAAAGTATTAATGAAAGGACTTTAAAATATGTGTGGTAGTGGGTTTGTTTTCCTTTGAGGAGAAAAAATTCCTATATAGGATTATAAAGATGGTGACCTTCAGTTTTAACTTTATTCTTAATGACTATTAAAAAAATCAAGCAGTTTATGTTATGATTAGCTGGCATAATTTTTTTTCTAAGTGAATTTTTGCTGCTAGTTTTATTAGGGAAAAAGGAATATTTTAATGTAATTTCTTGAAGTCTAATTAGAGGTGATTGATAGTTGATAAATTTCAAATATAAGGTATTGGGTGGCATTTCTTCAAGGCATTCATGCTATTTCTTTATATTCCAGTGGTGATTACATTTTCTAAATTTTGGGGAATGAAGTCACTTAAATGTTCAATATCAGCTAATGCAAAGAAATAGATGTCTTATTCTTCTTTTTATACCTTTTGTAACACATTTATGAACAAATGCATAATAGATTTAATGATTTATTTTTGTTTGTGCTTATGAGCATGTGTGTTTACAAATACTGTGTATTCATAAGTTATTTAATAATGTGCTGAGTATTTTGTAGCTTATAGGTAATTAATTTTTTCTTACATGTTTTCTTTCTGCCTTGTTTTAAAACTGTCTCTTTCTGATATGTGAATAAACAGCTGATTCTTTGTGGCTTTCATTTTTATTAAGAAGAATGATTCCTGTGAGAGTTAAAGGCATTGTGGTTGTGTTGTGTATAAACAGGAGCTAAAATATTGTTGTCTTATTCTGTAGTGTAGTCTTCTGTTTTCAGTCAAGCTCAGGTTTCTCTCTGCCCAGAGAGAGTATTTAATTGATAACATTGAAAGGTTTTTTCCCCCTGCCCTTCCTCTGTTTTCTTCATTTGAGGCATTCAGTGGTGTGTAGAGATGCAGAGGTAGCAAAACAGGCCACGTGCTTTGTAAAAGGCAGGCTAATAGCACTTTTGATGGATGTCTGATTTTTAAAGTGCTGTATGTTTCATTAAAATTTACATGTAAAGTAAGGGCAAGCACAGTGACATGAAAGCTAATGCAAGTTGCACATCTTGACATAATAACAATCACAAGAAACTGGAGATCCCAGATGGCAGCTTGGCCTTTGCCATCCATTTAATAAGCTACTAACTGCTAATTATTGCACTGTTATGGGCAAGTTAATTTACTGTTGACTCTTAAAGAGACATTGTGATTTTCCTGACATTTAGGTTTTTCGGTTTAGATTTTAAAGTGTTTTTTCTCTGCAGATTGAAGCCCTTCCAGTGGATGGTAACAAAGAGACAAAGAAATAGAGCGGGAAATGGAACATAATAATCTGTGGGGTTTTTTGATAATAGCAGAATGTAGGGTTGTGAGGATTTGGACCTTTCTAGGGCATTGGCTTTTAGCTGAAAAGAACACCAGCATATATATTAAACCTAGGATTTAAGTTTTGCACTTAACAGCAAATGCAGAGTTAGTATTGTCGTTAAAAATAAATAGAACATCTTTCCCTTAAGTAATTGAAGCCTGAGATTCTGAAAATAAGAGAAACTAGAAATAGAAAATCAAAATTACAGGTTCATTTCTTTTGCCAGAGATGATTTGAAGGCAAAATTTCAACTCACAAATCTGAAAGCTAAAATGTCCACTGTATTTTTTAAAAAATTCTTCATTTTAATGTTACTTACCTGGTTGTTATATTACAGGGAAGAAATGTTTTCTGTAAAACATAAAATTTTTTGAAGTGATCTTTTTATTCTTTAAGTTGAAATGGACATTCAGTAATGAGACCAGTCAGGGAGAAGTTTTGATCTAAGAAACTATTTAGGAATGAAGAAACAGCTGCAGTTTAAATGGACTCTAATTCTCACAGTTAATGCCGTTTTGTGAGTGCATGATTGTCTGTGATAACGTTTGGGAGGAGTGTGGTAGGTAATAGCTTATTTCCTGGGCTTTATGGTAATGCAGCAAAGTGATGATAATGCCATCAGGAACTGAAATAGACCCTGTCACACACATCAGACACTCTTGCAAAAATAGGAAACTCTGTGGAAGAGGGGAGTTTCCTGCTTTAAGGTTTCTTGTGGCCTTCTGTGGACTAGAGAGATAACATTATGGTATTGAACTGTTTAGAAAATATGTGCTGTGTAAGCTGGATCTTGTACATTAAAAATAAGAGCTTACAAAAAGCAGCCTTATTTGCTGTGCTTTACCAGCTGGTAAATATTTTGACTAGAGATCAGGGAATAACATGCCATGCAAATGGTTGTAAAACTATTAGTGTGAAGAAGGTCATATGTGTCAGTTACTAATTCATGTCTAATGCTGTGTGATTTTCCCCACATCCGTGTTGTGGGTTTTGATTCTGATTTTGGCAAAGCACATCTTCCTGTGACACCCAGAACTCTTCATTTATTTGGCTGTACTCACCCTTTCGTGGAGCTAGAGCTCCTTCTCATGCTGGTTTTCATTTCCTCATTTGTTTCAAGAGCCTTGATAGTTTTGAGTGCACATATAGAAATCAGTTAGGCTATGAAATAAGGGATGTTAATAGTTCTCACTGCAGAGAACAAGGAATCAGGTGTGAACTCTGACAGCTCTCACAGGTTGTGGCATATTCATTTGTTTTGAAAGCCTTTTTGTTTTGAAATTTTGGTTGCTGATAACCTACCCTGCTAGTTGCTGTGCTGAGTCTACTGCATTCCCTAAACAGCTGGAGAAGCCTATAGAAATTAATGGTGTTTTGGACTTGGGAATGTGTTGTATACCTGCAGGGATAAAGTCCCCAAATTCTGTTAGAGAAGGATTTTCTGAGATATAGGTCTTATACTAGATGTGCTTTTTATACTGAGAGGTTTGATGCAATGATATTAAGTGCCATACTCTTCACTGCTCTGAAAGTATTTTATTGTGGATTACCTGCTACTGAAGCAGAGGAAATGCACTGATGTAAGAGAAATAGTGCAGGGAACAATCTGACTCTAAAACTGTTCCAACACTAACCTGAGGGATTCTGGATCATTCTCACTAAATTATGGCCTTAGTTCTCTTGTTAAACACTGCAAAGCATTTAATAGAAATTATTCTTTACCAGCATTGCTTTGTGAGGAAAAGCTTTAAACAGAACTGGTACTTTTAGGATTTGTGTACACAGTTGTCACCATTAAAAAGTCAGTAGCATTTGCCAAGCAGTACCACACAGTGGTGCCTGAGAAATCACCTTCTCTCCTACAGTAGAGCAGGAAGATGGTATGTAATATTTGTAGGTAAGTGTTTACGATTTGATTCTGTCAATTGCATGCATTTTAATCGAGCTTTTCTCTCAAATCACAGTTTGTTTGGGGAACTGCTTATGGGTCAGATTATTTCTAAAACAAAACATGATTCCTTATAATTGACCAAATTCTTTCTATTGAAGACTTAAAAAAATTCAGTGTTTGCTCTAAAATACTATATCTTTGTGATTTTTCATTGTTAGTAGTAGTAACAAAAATGTATAAAATGTTAAAATAATTGTATTTTAAAGGGAGCTGAGGTCTTACTAGGTATAGTGAATTGTATTAAGCTAGCATTATGAAGCATACACCTTTATTCCCCTAATTACTGGTATATTAATAATGACCAGGTTGATGATGAATGTTCTGATCACCAGCTGGGATCAGATAATTACATTTGATTATGTAAAGAGTTAGTTGCTGTAAGCCGTGAAATATTAAAACCTGGCTAGAATAAATATCACTGAAGAACCTTTGTCTTTTTCATGTGTATTCAGCTGCCTGTTCTCCGAGCAATTCTTGGTTCACTCGATAATGTTGGGAATCAAACTGTGAACAGTTATTTTCCAACCCTGTGAATGTTGATAAAAGGATCTTGCATAGCTGTTGGCTTGTCCTGTGAGGGGAGAGCACGTTGCTGCATCGCAGCACAGGGATTACAGGCTCTCCTTTAGCTCTGCATTAAAGATGTTGCGAGCTTTTATAAAACCCAGGGCAGCCCTAGCATCGCTGTGCATTTGCATTTCCCAGCTGTGATGAAGGGCATGCACGTTTCAGGCACCAGTGCCTTGCAGGACTGGCCAACTCCATCATCCAAAGAATGCATTTATCTGACCATTTTCATATTTATTTTGAATAGTCTTGCTCTGGAGACAGTCTCAGAGAAGTCTGTAGGAATGCGTGCAAGCTGCATTCTACGTGTTTTTTCCTCTTTCAGTTTACCAAATTATTTTTTTCCCCAGAATTTTTTCGGTTCTTAAATATCCACTGATTTGTCTTTCCCCTGTTGTGAAACTTCTGAAAAGAAGTATAACTTTTGTAACTTGTCTCCTGAAGTACTGTTATAAAGACTGCTTTATGGCATTGATCATGGACAGTTTGAACAGAATCTCATTTTTGCCACAATGTGACAGACCATTTATGCCAGATTGTGGAAAAAAATCTTTGCCTAAAGTTAGAAAAATCAGAATGTTCAGATTCTAAAGCTCTCTTTAGAAATTACTACTAGCTATACTCAAAAGTACTTAAAGTACTCAGTTCCAGGGTCAGCATTTCAATTTATCAGTCAATTTTATATTAAGATATGATGCTGGAGACACACAGTAGTAATTTTTGCTACATTCTTGTACTTTATTTGTTCTCTCTATTGACTCTGTCTTTAAAACAGATGTATTTTAAGAGAAATCTGTGGACACTTCATTTCTTGCTATGCTGCAGGAAATACACTGGACTTATGGACATTAGGTACTGTATGTCCATAATAGAATGAAAGTATTATGTGGTGGATGCACGTATTGTATTATCAGGCAGAAGTATGACATTTCCCTTTGATTTCCCAAGTACTGATTTTTTTTTGTTTTTGGTGTCAGGGAAGAGAAGAATCTTTGATTTTCTTTCTTTTTGTCTTCTAAGGTACTTTTATTTAAACCAGCGCAGTTTTCTTACTAATTTTCTCCTTCAGGTGTTTGCTATCAATCTGCTGGGTTAAACTTTGTGCTATTCCATCAGGCAAGTTTGGTAAATGTTGATCAGTGCATGAAATCAGTTCTTAAATGGTTGCAAAATTGCCTTCCTTCAGACTGTTTTGATCACAAGGGCTTTCAAGTGTCAAAGTCATTTGGAGAACTAGATAGATAAAATGCATGAACACTAAGCTTTTTCCAGGATAGAATAAATAAATGTATTTTCTACTGTGTGCTCTGCCTTTGATAGCGATTTGTTAAAAGGGGAAAAAAAAGAAAGGCAATGATATTAAATATTTACAAGAGTGATTTAGTTGTGTAATCTTGTGCTATGCCTCCCTGTTTAATAGTGAAATCAGCTACTGCTGAAGTAAATGCCATTAAACTGGTAGTGCTGTGAAGGTCACTGCCTGTACAATGTCAAAGCAATTTATAGAGAATAATGATTTTTGTCAGCTTTCCAATGTACCAATGTCCCTCCTTTTTGTCGTCCAAAAATAACTGAAAATAAATTTATTTCAGAAATCATTTTGTCTTTGACTCTTTTCCCATCTGACTGATTTTGGAGATTGAAACCTCTTTACAAGTTATCATATTGATAAGCTCAGAGGATAAACAGAGACCCTTCTTTCTGGCCTTGAGTTTGTTACAGCTCTATTTGCTGGGATTTCCAGTTGGCCATTTCTCAGCAGTTCATTTTAAAAGATACTGAATTATGACCTCCATTCTTATGAATGATTGCCTTTCTTCCCTTGTATAGCCATATCAATCTGCGAATGTCGTGAAAAAATCTTTTTTTTGTGTGCTGATTTTTTTGTCATCAGCAGAGCACATGTAGCATGTTGACAACTCACCAATCTCCTGAACTGCTGTCTTATAAATACTTGGAGTACATTTCTGCACAGCATCATGCTTAGTGAAGAGGCCCCAGAAGTTTCAGGTGTGTTCTTGGCTCTGCAGTGACTTTCCCTGTGAATTTTTGGGGCCTTTGTGCCTCTGCAGCAATGGAGTGGGGACAAAAGCCCTTCACCACTGCACGAGGAGCTGCTGCATTGACACTTAGAGTGTGTCCTGAAAACAGTACACAGCGAGTACAAAGCATTATCATTCAGCTTCACATCTGTCCAGCAAGAAGGTTAATTATTTGTTTTCCTTGTTTTACAGTTGAATGAGCAGAAGCACAGAGAGATGGAGAGAGCTGGAGGAGAACAGGCAATAAATGCCAGAGTTCTCTTGTCCATTTCTGTTTCTCTAAGCACTAGTACAATCTATTTTATAAACCAGTAAATAACTTGCCTCCTATACCAAGGACTCTCCCAATTAGATTCCACTTGCTAAAGCAATGCTCTAAAAAGATTAAAACTGTATTTATCTATTGATAAACATGTACATGACCACAGAAATAGCAATCATATTTTACAAAGGAAAACAACACATATTCTCTGTAAAAAAATTCTACAGAAGGGAATAATTTATCATAATGCAAAGGTGCCCTGAGTGTGCTGTGTAAGGATTTTTGTGGGAAAGTACATATGAGTACACAATGTGGGTTTGTTTTTGAAGGCATGAAATTTAAGGGCAAGTGGAAAAGAACTAAGGCATTTAAATAGTTCGAGGAGTGGAAATGTTTTTTCAGTGAAGAGGAAGTGCATCAGCAGTGGAAAGGGAAGCAGAAGGAAGAGTAGTAGAAACATACATACTTAATCTGGGAGGAGTGTCCTAGCTAAAGTGGTGGAAGAGGAATCTGTTGTGAACACTGGTCTTCTGGGCAGAGTAAGATGGGAAGATATCCCTACAGGTTTTTTGCTGAGTATTAGGCAACTAGGTATTACTGTTGGTAGCTTATTTTAGTATTTGATTTTTGTGATGTCTCATTCCACAATGCAGTAGGAGAAGACTAAAGACTTTATTTACTGACATAGCTTTTTATGGCCTTCTCCTCCAGGCCCATTAGCAGACCTTTCATCTGTTGTGAAAGAGGATAGTTCAGCGGGGTGTCTGGAATGGATATGTGTGTGCATGATTAAATCAGGCCTTGAGATTTCCTTTAGACTGTTTTATCTGGTTCTTTGTCTCTTTTTATGCAAGTCTATGATTAGCATTGAGTTCTTCCCAGAATGCTGTCAATTATCTCACAGGTGAAAGGATTAAGAAAGAGCAGTGGGAATTACATTGGGATTAAATATGACTGCCTTTGGAGTGTGTTTGTGGATGTGGTTTCTTCTTTTCTTTTTTTTTCTCTAAGCAAAGAGAAAGAAGTCAGCTCAGCCTTCAGGTCTCTCTAGGGAGGAAAGTAATACCTTTGAATATGGAAAAGTAGCATCTCAGCTTGGGAGGAGGTCATGCTGAGAAAGGAAAGGTAGTGTTAAGGCTCAAGATCTACAGTCTTCAGTTCAGTTCTTGGTTGCTCTGATTTTGCTTCAGGCTGTTCTGATTGCCCACAGTGAACCTCAGCTTGTCCATGTGTGAAATGGAAGTGGTGATAAGTTTCTTGTCTTATGTTGCATGAAATGAAATTAATTACTCTCTAAGTGTACTTGGTTTTTGGGTAGTAAGTACAAAAGAAAAGGATAGAGTATTCCTATGCCCCACACTGTTGTCACAAATGATTTCTGATCTTTTGAGTTATTTCTGTCCCTCTATTACTTCTCCCTCTGTGTTATGGGCAGATACAATGCTGGTAGAAAACAGGGGCCCAGCCCCCTCTTGGGATGAAAAGAGAAGCTGCCCCATGGGATTGGCACACTCAGACTCTGTAGGTGCAACACAGTTTGCAAGGCTAGGTGATGCTGTACCTTACCTGCAAACTGTCCTGGAGACTGGCTCGTGCTTCTACAGGGGCTGGTGAAAGTCACCCCTGATGGGAGCCTGAACTTTGGGCAGTAGCCCTAGACAAAGAGTTGAGTTCATCTTTAGCTCTGTTATTTAAATCTTATTTGAATAACTCTGCATGAGTTTGCAGTGCAGCACTGCAGCACTTCCTGAAGATTCTGAGAGAAATTGTGCTGTGATGTTGAGAAAGCAAATAGTGCTGGAAACCAGGAGATCTTCAACCAGATCAGGTTGCTCAGAGCCTCATTCAACCTGACCTTGAATGTTTCCAGGGATGGGTCATACACCACCCTTCTGGGCAACCTGTTCTAGTGTTTTATCACCCTCATTGTGAAAGTTTTCTTCCTTATATCTAAACTAAATCTACCCTCCTTTAATTTAAAACCATTACTCCCTGTCCTGTCAATACAGGCCCTACTAAATTGTCTGTCCCTGAGACTAATTAGTTGCAGCTTCTACTATTCAAAGGAACATACTTTGCAGGAAATAAAGGAATGATGTTCTCTTTCCAACAGGAAGTATGTTCTCTATTTCTACACAGGATAGCTGAAGCCAGTGACAGGCAGTTAATATTGGTGGTTAATACTGGCTTCCCATCTTGGTGCTGTATCTTACCTCTGAACCTGCTGCTTGCTCTCCTCAGCAGTTTCCAGCTTTTGGAAATCACTGCTGGATTCTGCTCAAGCAGCAGCCGTGACTGACAGACACCTGACATGTTTCATATTAGTGTGAGATCTTCTGCAGAGAAGTGACCCAGGCAAAGACTTTTCTGTCCTACCTTTGCTACTGCTCTCTGTGTTTTTCCACTGTGTGTGCTGTCCCCATTCACTCAAATCTTTCAACTCTGTTCTTAGGGACCACAGTCAGAACAGTGGCTATGCCTGTATGGGCTTTACCCTTCTATGTTACATGTGCCAAGAAAGAGCCACGTAATATTTGTTGAGATGGCCTTTGTGATAAGGATCAGACATATCCTAACTTTACTCATTTTATTCTGGTTCTGAGTTGGAGCAGTTCTGTGCTTCTGTCAGTTGAGGGTCAGGCAGCAGTGAGATGGGTGTAAGTGGAAATGGGGAGATGGTGCCCTGTCAAGTCCACACAAAGAATTTGGGTGGAGTTATTGCATGGGCATTGCTGCATGCTTTTTTGAGAGCTCCAATATTTTTTTGCTAACCCTTTGCATAATTCAATTAATACTACTCTTTCTCTCTTATAATGCGTTTGTTTCCTTTGATTGGAGTGTCTTTGGCTCATAGGTCACCTTGGGAACAGGAACTGTGAGTTCCCAGAGCTTTGACCATGTAGAATATGAATTTTCATAAGTTAGAAATAAAAGTTTTCCATGATAATTCCAGTGTTCTCATTCAGTAGTTCCATAATGATGATTGCCTAAGCCTCTATTCTCTTTCTATCTGGTGATCATTATTTCTGTTGTATCTTTTATTCTAATTTTATTCTTAGTGTGTCAGTTTGCTTTACCTTGCTTTTACTGATGGATACCTATGATTAAAAAAATTTATTTTGTTCCAAGTATATTTTTATCAGAATAACTGTCTGTATCTTTCCATCTATGCCAAACACATTTTAAAGTATCTCCTTATGTTACCCTGCCTGCATGACTAGATTTGGAGCTGTAGTACAGCTGTTTTGTTTTGTCCCACAATTCTACCACTCAAACTCCAGTTCTGCCTTGCTTTGACTTGCCAGGCAGTGCTGGGTCCCTCTGGTGCCTTGGTTTAGGGCACAGATGCCATCCCCCGGCTCAGACTCAGCATTAGGTTAGTGCACATCACTCTGGACTTCAGCAAGTTATGGGACAGCAGAGCTAGAAACAAGATACACTGGTAGAGCTGTGAACAGGAGGTACTGTGTAGTCAGTCAGGGCACTTAGTATTTTCCATTTAACAGAAGACAGTGAAGGACAGAGGCTACCTGATTTTCCACAGAGATAGGGTAAACCACTAAAGCTGGGAACAGAGCCCAGAGACTCAGATTCCTGTTGGCACAGAGCTACTGAGCTGAGCAAGCTTTCAGCTGAACACACTAGGTACAGCAAGTCACATCAAAGCCCCATTTAGAAGTTGGCCTGAGCAATTATATTATTCTTAGGCAATGTAGAATTTGCTTCTGTTGCATTTTCCTAGTCTTTACAGGCATATAATTTTAATTTAATAGTCCCTACTGCATTTGAGACACTGGCTTGCCGGGAAATGGGGGTATTAGCTTCATTGTACATAGAGATTTCACTTGGTTAAGAGAGTGCTTTGAAGAAAGGAAGGAAACAGTGAAACGAGAAGATTGATTCATGAGTCTCTTATTACAAGATTGTCTGTCTTTTTATTGAGCTGAATATTTATTACATGGCCAGTCTCTAGTTACAGGCCAGTGATTGCCTAGGTTCAGGTGTTTACTTGGTGATGACTGGGATGCCACATAAACAGCTGTAAACAGAGCCAGTTATTCAATCCACTCCTAGAGAAGTTTGATTGTGGATCCCCAGTTTTCCCAGGGTGTGATGTCCGAGCCAAAGCAGGCAGGAGCCTGTTCTGCTATCTGGCAGAGCAGAGCTCTCTGCTGGTGCCACTGCTGGAAATGGTCAGAAATGTGTACATGAATTTTCAACAGGGGCAAAACAAAAGGATTCGGGGCAGTTGGCACCTTGAGGATGGGGCAGGGAGTGTCAGAGTCTCTAATCCGTCCTAGTACCTCTTGCTGTCATGTGTTGGCATGGTGGGCTGCTTGGAGTAGGAAAGTGAAAATTCCTCTTGTTCTATCGCAAGGCATTGAGGATTCATATTACCCCCTTCCTAGCTCTTTCCCTGCCACCTTTCAGGCATTACTTCAAAGAAAAGGATTTAAGTACACCTTTCCTAGTATGATTTCTAGTGTGAGACCCTGAAGTCCACGAGATACCTTTGTGCTGTATAGGATGATAATGAAAGACATAAAAATTAGCCAAACCCACAGACAGTGAGATCAGCAGTCTTTTGATCTGTGAGGCTGTTAAACCTTTCTGGATTTTTCTAAAAGCTGTGGTTCATTGTGTATATGCCTTAACTGTATTACAATAGCATAATGATCATAATATAGCCTCTAGTTTTTGTCTGCTCATGTTTCTTCTGGTCGTTTATATTACACCCTTAGGAGAATCAAAAACTATGGCAGCTTTTCAATAGTTAGATTCTGTGAATGGCTTAATTTGAGTTGTTACCCAAACAATTCCCCGAATTAACTTTCAAACTGTTTCTTGAAAGCATTATCAGTGTCTAATAAAATAATGGAAACAATATTAAAAATAAGTACTTTGTAGCTATAAGGAGTAACAGAACCATGAGCAATTATCAGTGGCATTTAATAAACAAAACTCATAGAGGGCATTTGATTACTTTTGGACTCAGTTACAAAATTAGTGGATGAAAAGAAGATGGTGATTGTTTAGACTCCAATGTGTTATTTGACAAAATGCCCTACTTTAAAAAAAACCCCACAATTAAAATTTGGCTTTAACATGAGTTTTCTGAAATAAATTAGGAATTCAAAATGCAACAGCATTTTCATGAATCGAGAAGGCTAGACAAATTGGAAGTTACTGTCATTTCTCTAGTGCATTTCTTAGTGATCACAAAGAGGGGAAGGAAAGACTTATTAATGAAATGTGTAGATTTGAGTAGAATGGAAAGAATTGCAATCATCAGTGTGGATAGAAAACAGCATAAATGTTGCATAAGTGCCATGACATCCTTCATAAAGCAGTAGGGGGATAATTCATCTGTAGAGAGACCTGATAAGCTGCACCTAGACTAAACTTTTAAGGGCCTTAAAAACTGTAAGGTGGAGATATGTCAAGCAATTTGTAAGTATTTTGGAAGGGCTTGATGATTAAGATGATGCATGACTTGATTAAGAGGGAACACACAAAGGCCTTGTATGTATTCTGGGTCTTTGTGCTGAGAAAGTGGGAAGATATGAAAGCTATCTCCAAACACATATGGAGCATAAATACACAGGAGAAAAAAGAATTATCCAGGGGTTGTCTCAGAGGAATTACGTAGAAAGGGTAGTGTTCAATTGGTCAAAGGTGTTCTAGGTCCAGTAGCAAGAGAGAACATCTTAACCATGAGCACTATGGGAAGAACTTACAGAGTATTTTAGCAAGTGGAAAGATGTAAGCCACTGACTTTTGACAATTTTATTGAAAGTAAACCGTTCAGGAGAGCCAGTCTTTTTCTTCCACACATAGTGAACATGAGATGGCAGCTGAGAGGAGGATAACTGAAATTTTCTCCCTTCTCCAAAGCTCAGATGTATCACAATATAGATACATATATTTCCTTGATTTTCCCAGTGGTTCTTCACCTACTCCACGTTGAAATCCTGTGTGTGTTGCTCTAGATGACATTTATATCTCTGAGGGAGCAATAAGCTGTTGTATCTATCAATTAAAAAATAGTCCACAAAATGCAAACAAAATGCTTTCATAAAGGAAACTGGATGGTTTGCCATAACTACATTAGTGCTAATGCACTACCATGTCTATTTTTTCTTTTTCTATGTGTTAATTTTGTTCTTCAGTCTCTCCATCTCTTCTTGCTTAATTACCCTCCCCAGACTAGAGACTGCTGCTGCCTTTTGGCTTCATTACCAGCTTTCATTTTCATTAAGAACTTTGTGCTAATGGACTGTTATAAAACAGAGTCATCACTGGCAGGTGTTGCCAAACAACTCTCAGCATGATGGCATTCCTGTGCAGTGGAGCAAACAGTCTGGACATTGGGTTCATGGAGCATCCAAGGGCTTGCAATGGCAGGCAAGAGAAATAAGTTCGGTGAAACATTATAAAGAACCTCTCAACTATTCACAATGATAAAAAAGGAAAAATGATGAAAAAAGAGCATTGTGAGTAGTGACCTTGTTCTGAGACCACCAAAAGTTCCAGCATCTCTTCAGGTTGCAAATATCACAGAACTGCTTTCCAAAGAGCTCTCTATTAGTCACAAAAAACTAGTCCTTATACTCTTCCAGTTTAGAAAGGAATGACTGAAAATCAACTCACTAAGTGAAATCATATATCAAAATAAACTTTGTGGCTCACGTCATCCAATATTAGTAGTGGGAATGCATATTTTGGCTGTAGTGATACTGGTCATAGCTGCCTTTGTGTGCCCTCTGACCTGTTCTGTGGTTGTTACCAGCATTAATCAGGAAAAAGCAAGGACTTCCTGTATTGTCCTTCAAGAAGCTGATTGTTCCAGTCAAATAACTGGAGACATGTCCCAGAAGAGCTGCTGTCAGATTTTGTCTCTTAAGAGCGGAATGAGAGTGATTTAGCACTGAGGAACTACAATAAAGAATCATAGTTCTGTGTTGACCTGAAGTCTGTTAACTTTTGGTATTGTTTCCAGAAGACCATAAAAGCTGCCTAGGTATGTACCGAAGCGAGTACTGAGCAGGGAATATGCTAGGTCCACTTGCAAATAAGCAAATGGTATGTATTGCATATTCTTTCCTGGCCACTTTTGGATTTGGTTATGCTTCCCATTTGTCCTTTTCATCTTACCAAATGCAAGCTTCATATCAGCTAAGTGATCTATGTGTGCTTAATCACAGAGTGACAGCATGGTATCACTTGCCTAGAAAAGTGATTTTATTCTATCTGTTCTTTTTTGTCCATTCTGAAGGCACTGCTCCCCTGCAATAAGGTCTCTTTTTGTAGATGCACCCATCTCACAGAGTAGTCAAAGAACTCTTGATCTGACTGGCTGCAGGATATGCATTTTGGCTGAGTGTAAGAAGGTGTGCCTTCCTCTAGTTCTTGACCTTTTGGCAGTCTTTGGGCCACTAACGATAAAGAATGGCTTTTCACAGGCTAGTGCAGTTAGTCTGCAGCTGTTCCTAGAAGAGTAGTGTCCATAGTGACATACCAAATGCACTTGCTCTTCCTTAAGCAGAATTTTTAATAATTGTATGGCAGATAGGATTTTTCTTACTGCTTGCAATGACATTGTCTCCTTAAAATCATTCTCTCCTTCAACGGATGAGCTCACAGAAGGCTTTTCAGACCAAAGAAAAGTGTGTTTCACTGTGGGACCTGGATCATATGGCTTAGGAAGAAGACTTTCTGGAGTGTGCAGGGGGGGTCAAAGAAGACAATAGCTTTAGTAGAGTGGGGTTTTGCAGCACAGTGTGGCCATGGAAATATACTGACAGGAGTAACCAAAGAACCAGATCTTAGACACTGTGAAAGGACAGACCTTTTTCTCAGGAATGCTGCTAGGACTGTGCATGGTGTACTGCAACCCAGAAGATTATGAAACTGCATGTTGAAAGTGTGAGGCAGGAGGAAGAAAAGGCCACCAGTAAAGGCAAGGCAGGTAACTTTAAACTT
Source organism: Sturnus vulgaris (assembly GCF_052056855.1). NCBI lineage: Eukaryota > Metazoa > Chordata > Aves > Passeriformes > Sturnidae > Sturnus > Sturnus vulgaris. Next base: position 27,419,423 of record NC_142248.1, read on the forward strand.
TTTCTTCCTCCTAGTCTGTTCTATGTCCTTGCTTTTCATTTTGTCCATCCTAAAAATATATTTGGCTTAATTTTGAGTATTAAGTATTTGAGGTCTGCAACCACGTGTACAAACATGGACTGATATGCCTTTAAGCTCTGATCACATCAGGATCCCATAACAACTTTAAGGAAACTTTTGTAGTAGCTACAGGGTATATGTGCTGGCACTCAAGCACCATTGCTGCAGATGAGAATATTTGACTTCAGGCTCTGCTGGTCTTGTATGATTCTTGCTCTGTGCAGCACTGAACAATGCCAGAAACTTTCTGGACACCCAAGCTCACCTGGAGGTAGAACTACTGGACTTCCCTTCAGCTTTTAATCCTATCTGAGACAGGGTTTATTAGTAATAATAAAACAAAACATCATTATTGCTGTTTTGTCATTTTCTAGGCTTAAGGGGTTGCAGCTGAAATCTCGTTTTGCATCTTTTATATGAGCAAATCTCATAGGAAATGTCAGTGTTTTAGAGTAAGGGTAAATTGCTCCTGGTTTGAAAGGATAATGTAAATAGGTATAAATCTCTCTCCTTTCCTCTGGTAATTCTGTCTAGGTCACACTGTAGAGCTTTTCCAGTACATACTTAAACTGTGACCTTGTGTTTCTTCTGTGTCTTTTCTTGTACTTACATGGATGTTGTGTATGTCTGGAGGATTCTACTTATAAGTGATCAAAGTTAAACCTGTGCAGAAACCAGAGCTCAAATCGCTTCAAAGTGGATTAGGCTAAATAATGAGAATACATCACTGGAGAATAATCTTATAGTGAATAGCAGGCAGTTTGGGGCAGAACATAAGTTGTTGTAACCTGATAAGACACGGGGAAATGTGTTAAAGAGCATTCTAATGGTGAATATAATTTATTAATATTGTTGCATTTATGTTCTGTCTTTTTTCCATTTTTTTTTCCTCCTGTCAGGCTCTGTAGTGATGGGAAGAATTTTGTGCTAGGAAGTTTCTCAGTACAGATAGGTCTATTCTCCTGATCCTGGCTCTTCTATTATGCTTCTGTTGGAGTAGTAGAAAAGTAAGAAGCTGGTACTCCTTACTCTCCCAATGGCACTTCCAATCTGTGAGTCAGATTTCTTTGTCAGTATTGGCTGTGTTCCCACAATTACTGTGTGGGCTAGGGAATGATTAGTGTCTTGTCTTCCAAGGGGAAGAGGAGGAAGAGGGTCCCGTAGGGAATTAGTAGCAGAGGAGGGTATAAATCTGAGATACTCTTGACTATTTTTGGACATTAATACCATACATAGTCTAAACATGAAATTTAAGTATTCATCAAGAATGGGGTAGAGTTTTGTCTGATAAATTTTAAAAAGCCTATGGTAGGCAGAGCCATTATCTTCCTCCAGAAGGTGATTTACTTGTTATTGCTGAGCTGTGACTCAGGCCTTTCCTTCTGAAGGGATAAATCATCCCTCACAGAGTAAATGTCACACAGAGATGTATCGGTGACTCCAGAAAAAGTTGCCCTTTAACAGCTTCCTGGTAACATTTCCCTTGCAGCGCTTGGGTAAATGCAATGACAAAATAAAGGGAGCATCTATCCCCTTCTTCTGCCCCTCTTCATCACAGTCTGTCAGTCCCACCTCAGGGCTGTTGCATTTTAAAGGGAATGACTCAGACCACTGGAAGAGCAGATAATGCCAAGCCAAAAGGAGACTGGGCATGTGTAAATCTCAGGTCTTGGGACAGGAGCCACCCAGGACCTCGCTGTGTAATCACAGAGGCCACACTCTGTGGTAGGGTACATCAAGACAGCTGTCTTGGAGTTCGGAGGACTAAGGCTAATCAATATCAAAGAAGAATCTTCTTGATAAGTGAATGGTATAGGAAGCAGGTAGTTCAGGGAAGGTTGGAAGATCAGCAGGTGGAAGGCCACAAGTACTCATGGACTTTACGTTTAAGTTTATGGTTGTGAGCCAATAGAGAAATTATCTCTTAAAAAAAGATGGAGTTATTTATTGTTAAAAGAGGTGTGGAGTGTGGACAGCTCTGATGAGACCCCACCTGGAGAACTGCATCCAGCTCTGGGGATCCCAGCACAGAAAGGACATGGACCTGTTGAAGTGAGTCCAGAGGAGGCAACTGAGATGTTTAGAGGGATTAAGTACCTTTCCTATGAAGAAAGTCTGAGACAATTGGGATGGTTGAGCGTGGAGAGGAAAAGGCTTTGAGGTCACCTAATTGCAGCTTTCTGATACCTGAAGGGAGCCTACAAGAAAGATGGAGAGGGACTTTTCACAAGGGCATGTAGTGATAGGACAAGAGGGAATGGTTTCAAACTGAGAGTAGGTTTAGGTTAGATATTAGTAAAAAATTCTTTATTATGAGGGTAGCGAGGCACCGGAACAGTTGCTGCCCAGAGAAATGGTGGATGCCCCATCCCTGGAAACGTTCAAGGCCAGGTTGGATGAGTTTGAGAGCAACCTGGTCTAATGGAAGGTGTCCCTATCCATGGCAGGGGGGGTTGAATTCAATGAGTGTAGTTACCTTAGCTGGTGATGACTGATTACTCTTTTCTTCTGACAGCAAAATTAAGTGGTGGGTTTCAGTCCTGATATGAACAGGAAGGGATAGGTGGTCTCATTAGAGGTCCTTTCCTTCTTCCCTGTCATTACTTCAAAGGGGCCCAGGCACTGCATGGCTGACCATTTCTCCTTAATTACTTTAGATCTTCAAGAAAGCAAGTGCAGGAGTATTAAATATAGGCAAGTTCCAGCTTGAGGATACCACCTCAGTTCTTCTGTCTGAAATCTACAAAAATAAGCAACTAAAGGCTTAATATTAAAAATGAGCATCTGTAGGTGAGTTGTGCAAATATGTGGATAGGTACTATGGTGACAGACATTGCTGCAGAACTCCTGAGTTTATCTGTACAGAGGCCTTGATTTATCTTTCAAGGAGCAGACCAAAACTGGATCACATGAAGCTTTAGAGTAATGTAAATAAGTTAAGGCCAAATATTAATATGCTTAAAGAGATTGATCATCAGTGGGATTTTGCAGGAAGGAAGGAAAAAGGTGGAGAATTCAGAGCTGTGAGAAAATGCTGCTGAATTGCTGTCCAAAGAAGAGAGACTTTCTTGATTTACTGATAGGAGGAACAAGGCTTACCATGGGTGTGAGTACTGCGACACAACTCTTGAGGTAACAAAAGTGTTGCAATAGAATTAAAAGTAGTCACATGAATATATTGCCTGACTGTACTTCAGTTTCCAAAAACTGAAAAAATTTCTAATTGTAATATTAAACACCTTTATTAACAGCAAATGGAGTGTACAGCAAAAATGCTGCAGGCATAGCAGCTGGAACAATAACTTGGATCCAGAGATATTTTATAATGGAGTGTGCCCCAGAATACCCCTTTTAAGCACTGCAAGACCAACCTTACAAGAAATGGAAGAATGGACCTTGACACTGTCCCTACAAAATATTCTCTCCTTGGATCTAAATGGTGTCTTCTAGTTTTGTGAAAGTCAAATGATTTCAGCTGGGTAACTTCTAGAATTGAATATTACAGCCTGTATTTTCAGAATTTCTCAAAGTTTTGATACTGGGGATTGTAGAGGTCAGTGAAAGAGAACAGTGAGCAATTTTTCTCAGGAATTTTGAATAATAGTCCTTTAAGGTCATGTTATTGCTGAAGTAAATTCCCAAGGTTCAAAATTTCTCTCATCTTTAAAATGCTTCATGATGTCCCAGCTGAATTAGGGAGGCCTGTATCTTTCTGTTTCCTCTGCTAAGATAACTTAGGTCTCCCCTTTCTTCTCCTTTTCCAGAGCTGGAACTACTGGCATAAGACTGTTTCCCTGATTAGCACCAGTAGTTGGAACAGCCTTAAGTGTTTCAATTTCCTGTTTCCTTACTCTTCAGCTGTTGTACTCTACTGCTCAAAACTTTGAAGAAAAGTAGCAGGGGTGTGAAAGAGAGAACAGAAAGTTTTGTTGCACTCATAAAATGTTAGATGCAGCCTCCTTTTCTTGCTCTCATTGGTAAGAATCCGGGAAAAAGCAGAACCATTTAATAGATAAGCTACATACTAAACTTAGTTTGTAAAGAGAAATGTGAATCAGGAGTTAAGGGTCTGTGAAAGTACCTCATCCATTTCCCTGCAGGTGCTTTGTATGGCATAAAGTTAAAATAGCAGTGTCCTTATGATACATTTTCTGCGGGTGTATGCACCACGTAAAAAAAATCCAGCTTGAGTGTGTGTGTGTGTGTGTGTGTGTGTATATGTGTGGGCAGCTGGCTCATTTGTTCCTTAGGTATTCATTGGAGATTGCTGTCATTGTTCCTCATTTTATTAGCTTTTGCCAAGTACTTCCACTTTTCCTAAGGACAGCAGTGTTTATGGCAGCAATATTTCTCACAGTGTCAGAGATAAAATATCAGGGTAATCACAGACTCTCTGGTAATGTAAGTTGCAAAGGAGAAGCAGTCTTGTTTTGAAGAAGTCCTGCTTGGGAGTGCTATTCTCCTGTTGGATAAGCAGCCTGGAGAATTTGGTACACTTCATGGTCTCTAGGAAAGTAAATAATTTGTCTTAAATGATGGGGGAGAGAGGGGAGAGATCTAATTTCAGTTATTATTTTCCTTCCTAAGCAATAACTCAGATGCTCTCATATTTAGTGTTTCATCTTAAGAGGAGCTAAGCACCCTGAACTCCACTGGTGTCAGAAAGAGTTTGAGGTGTTTGGTCTCCTGTTGAATGAAACCCCTGCAAACAAATACTTTCCAAACAGACTTTTTCCTATGGAAGGGGGAGGTAGGGAAAGGAAACAAAGACAAAACTGTTCTCCCTAGTCCACTTCCTTCATCTTTTTGTTATTTCTATTTTTTTTCTCCCAAGATTAATAAAATCTCCTCCCTTTGGCCTGATGTGGAGCATGATCTCCCAAAGGGAAGTGAAGAAGGGAAAGGGATGGTAATATATTTATTTTTCGGGGGGAAAAGACATTGATTCTCCCCTAAAGTTAGGCATATCCCCAGTGTTAGAGCTAGGCTCCTGGACAACATCTCTCTGGAGGAATAGAGGTCTAGGTTCATTTCTGCTAGGACACCTGAGTGTCACATCCAACCCTATCTCAGCTATTCCAAGGTCTTACAACTTCATTATTCTGAAGACTTGCCTAGGATAACATATATATCTTTGGGATAACATGGATAACATATAAATGTATAGCATAGAGTATCTATCTAGCATGTGCTTTGTACATGTGCATATTTGCAAGAGTTGGAGAAGCTGCTACCAGTCCTACCACTGTTAGGATGAAATTGGTGTAGAACCTGAAATCTGATATTCCAGGAAAAATAGGGCCTGAACAAACAAAAAATAAAGGGCAGACTATCTTTTGGCAGCATAGAAGTGATTACAAGCTGATGGGCTGGTCACCTTCATTTAGAAGCAATGTCGAGTTTGAGAGGGAGAAGAAGGGAAAATCCATTGCAGAAGGCAGTCTGAAGAGAAGTCTGCCTCATTTTGGCAGGAGCACGGGCTCTGAGTTTTTAGAACATTAAAACAATGATGAAATTAGGTCACAGATTCTACTAACTCAGCCCCGATAAGCTTCCCCACTTCTAGTAACAATTACATGCTTATCTCTTCCTTTCACATACATTAAATTAATCAGCCATGAGCTAAAAGTAACACAGTGCTTTGGCTTAGACCCACCACATTTTCCTTGTAGTTTGGACCTCTGCTGGCTCAGTACATGTGCAGAACACTGAGAGTATCTGTAGCAAAACCAGTATAGTGTTTCTGAACCAATGTAATATTATAGTACTCAATCAAACCATTTCAGTGAGAGGTCACTGGAGGAGGGGGATGTTTTGGTATAATATTCAGCTAGGGAAATGATAATGATGTGTGTTTCAGCAGCACTTATGTATTAAGCCTGGTACTATCCATCTGCTCAGTAAGAGACAATCCTTGAGCAAAAAACTGTAAACCCATAGAGCAAGTAGGTGTTAGAGGAGAAAGACAGGTCATTAAGAGATACAGAAAAAGAAGGTACTTTTCTGTCCCAGTGTATATCCCAACCACTTGTTAACCTTGTGTCCCAGAATCACTGGAAAAAATCTGCTGAAATCAAAAAGATTTGGGGGTAAATGTGTTTCAGGACTAAGATTTTCTAGGGCATAGCTTTATGTTCTGGTAGAGGCAAACTTATTGCCACACACTTCCTAATCTAAGTCATCCAGATGTGGGGATTCTTTTCAGGTTAATAGAGCTTGACATTTGATGCTCAGGAATTTGTTAGTGTAACACCACACCTGAGTTAAGGTGACCACACTATTTCTTGGCAGAATTAGCTCACATCTAGCCAGCTTTTCAACTTAGGGTTGCCTCTCGATGGCCAGGTAAATGTGTCCTTAGTTTCTATTAGCTTTTTTTCCCTTTGTGAGGCTGCACACACAGACAGCTCTGGTGTCTTTGGGTGTAGATGTTAGATCAAGACTTTCAAGGGTAATTGTACTGGATCTATCACTTTCTGTATGGCTTTGGGCATGCCTTACACCAACCCTTTTGATTTTTTTGCATTTTTGGTTTATGAAGTTGAACTAATACATGCACTCTGGGGTGCTTTGAGGATTAATTTGCTTGCAAAACCCACTATGCAGAGCTATGAAGATCTGTACATAAAGAAGAACAGTTAAGAAATTGTTTTCTTGGTGAAGCACTTTGGTACTTCAAAACTTCAAAACACCAACATGTTTTGAAGCATCTTGATAGTTTTAAATTACAGGGTTTTTTTTATTCTTTCTCATCCTTTTCCTAAAGAAGGGACTTCACTAGAAATTCTGGGTGTGAAGTGTTGCAATTGAGATGGAGCAAAATAATGTTGTGACAACCAACCCTGGAAGCTGCAGGTCAGGTCACAGACCTTCTGCAAGGGATAAGTGCAGGACTCAAAAGTAAAGCCAAAAGAGGCCTACTATTTTATTTATGCTCAAAATTTATGTTGTAAAGGGCCCACTGTTTTATTTACTGTGACTTTACACAGCACAGAGATTTCTGCTGCATAGCTGAGTCAAGCTTGAATTTTCCTTGCCCTAGGACACAGCCTCTCCTTACTGATAGTGTAGTCTATCTCATTTAAAATGCTTTTGGGAAGTCTTCAGACTACATACACTCCTATGCATCTAAGGAGAAACCCTGCTATAACTTTGAATGCCATAAAATTAATGACGAAGATAAAAATATGTACTACAAGTAAGTGTTGAAATGTACTACTCAGGAGTGTGGGTTAGGGAAGATTACCCAGCTTTGTGATGTTACCTTTTCATTTTATGTGCCTTACAACTGCTCTAGAGATGTAGCTTTGCTTAGTGCTTTTTCCTGATTGGAAAGAACATTACTACCTCCTTTGACAGTATGTTGCTATTTGTACTCCCAGGCCAAGGAAGCAGTGACTTACATCTGTGAAATACAGAGTTAAGCTGATGGAACTGCTGTTTGAATGAGGAAACTTGGCCTTTGAGTTTCTCAGGGGAGAAGAGGTAGAAAAGAAGCTGTTTTCCATATGTAACATATATAGGTCTTTTGGATGTATTTGCTGAAGTGTTGATTTGTAAGCAATGGACTGAGTTGGATCTGAGGATAAAAGAAATTTGGAATGGAAAATGCAGGATTGTGGCTGGAGGTGTCAGCTGAGGTTGGGCACAAACCCAGGCATGTTGTGGTGCCCTGGCTGCCATCACTGGGCAAGAACAGGGGCTGCTGGTAGGCAGGGTGATGGATGGCCCCAGGGAGAACGTGCAACAGAAGCAGTTCTGTGATATAGGGTGCACACTGCAAGCAATTGCAATTTGAATAAGTTAGCAATGGAAGCAGGTAGGAGACTGGAAAGCAGCTTTATTAACCCCCTGAAGCTATGTTCACAGCGTTTTTAAAAAGTTTATGTATTGCTGTGAATTGCAATCATGATGACAAATGCTGCTGCCCAGAGAGTTTGTGATCACAGGCTCTTTAGCAGGCAGTACTTTACCAGAAAAATTCAGAGCAACAATCCACATATATTCAAAATAAAATGAATGAGGAAGATGAAGTGTAAAACCCTGGACAAGGACAAACCTTGTAATAAATCCTGCCTCAAGTTTTCTTACTGTGTTCTTTGGCTTTACTGTCTCATGAAACAAACATTCCTGGTGCTATCTATCCCTTTTTGTGCTCTTATGTGGTAATTTAATTCTGGCTAAGCTGAATGAACAGGGGGAAGAACTGGGGAAAAGATTACTGACAAAATACTGGTCCAAATCAGGGTTACATATTCAGGAGAAGCAACAGGGAAACACCAACCTGTAAGTAAAACAGTAATTATGGCTTTGCACCACCTTTGTGCCTCCAGGATTTAAAACACCTCGGTGGAGCGTTGGCAAGGCTGCCTAGTGTATTTTGATCTAGCATCTCACAGCTGCTCAATCTGGGGGGTCTGTTGATTATGGTTTGACCCAGGAGCCATGTCCTCTCTTTTCATCTGCACCTCCTTTGGTGTATCACTTGCTGGAGCTTGTGAAAGGGCAGCAGAGTGACACATGCATTATTTATATCTCCCAGGGTTCTCTATTGTAAGAAGTCCATAACAGGGCTAAAGTAGAGCTTATCAAAACATTCAGCAAAATATATTTTTGAAAAATTTCTTTAATGAAATGGAGTTTCTCTCAAGGGGAGGTGAGCAAACTAGGAAAAAAATCTAATTTTACATGTCTAAGTTTAAATGCTTAGTTTTATTTTTCTAGTAGCAGTGTCACTTGATACTTTTCAGTGATGAAAATAATTTCTCTGAAGTTTTGACCTTTCTCAAAATCTCAAACAAAAAAAAAATAAAGGCAGAAAAATCAGTGTCTTTATGATAAAACCATGCTCTAAAATAGCAAAATCTGCCTTGGTGATTTAGTAGGATCATAGATTAGCACAGGTTTGGAGGGATCTTGAAAGATCATCTGATCTTTGTTAGGCTTTTTCCTTACCCAGGTTTACTCGAAACTAATGTTCACTGCCACAACTAAATGTACCATGACTGATGGTTAAATATTTCAAAGGAGGCCCTTTTTACTTCTAATCTTTAAAAAAAAGTGATATTTTTTCTATAAGTCTTGGAGTTTTTACCCCAGAGTCTTAATTCCAGCTCAGGTGATTCAATTCCTGTTCTGCATTTCCTCTACTGTTCCAATTGATTACAGTTCAGTCTGTATGCCTGTCTTAAATAATCTGCAGAGTGCATTTAAGCAGCCTCTATGCTGTAAAAAAGATGGCTGTGTATCAGGGATGGGAACAGTGTTTTAATAATTTTTAAGTAACATGCTTAGAGATCACTCGCATGGAAGTTGATAGGTAAACACAGTTCTGTGTAAATATTGCTTAGTAGCAAAGCCTTATCAACTTTATCTAAGTTTACACTTACATAATCTCAAGGTTTATCTCTGTTTCCTGTTTCCTGAATCTCTTTTTCCCTCTTCAGCATCTTAGGTAGTTATACTTAAATGATACATTATTTGATTTGTAAAATAGTATATTTACATTGATTTGGAACCTGGTTTCTTTTTCTTGATGTCTAAGGGGAGAAGCTAAAGCATTAACTCCTTTATCTTCCTTCTTTTCCTTTCCTGATCAGCTCCCAGGAGTCACTGCATAAAGTGTGCCTGGGGGACACACAGGCCTGTTTTCATCCCAACATAGGAAGATTTTTCTCTGTGATAATTTCTGTCTTGGTGCGGATAGTCTATATCTGAATTTATCCTTCTGTAAAAGAGATATGGCAATAGCTACCTTATGGGGATTTTTATATTTGTTATCATGTATTGTTTCCACAACACTGCAGCTGTTTAACCTGCTTTTCTTACAATTAGAAAATACAATCAGTGACTTGAAACATATAAATTTGCCGATATGACTTGCCGAAAAGATATTTTATTTGTTTTCAGTGAGATGAAGCATCATGTGAATGCAAAGCTTCATTTTCCCATGTATGAAGAAATGGGTGTGGGTTTCTGAGGGGTGCATTCAGCCACTGTGTCCAGAGCTGAGCTGCAGGGACCTCGGGGCCCTCTTGGCTCCATCTTGGCTCCTCTCAGCTCCATCACGGCTCCATCACCGCTGCATCACAGCTCCATCATGGTTCCATCATGGCTCCTTCACTGCTCCTCTTGGCTCCATCACGGCTCCATCATGGTTCCATCGTGGCTCCTTCACGGCTCCTCTCAGCTCCATCACGGCTCCCTCTCTGCTCCATCATGGTTCCATCACGGCTCCATCATGGCTCCATCACAGCTCCATCACGGCTCCATCATGGTTCCATCATGGCTCCATCATGGCTCCATCACTGCTGCATCACGGCTCCCTCTCAGCTCCCTCTTGGCTCCATCACAGCTCCATCACGGCTCCATCATGGTTCCATCATGGCTCCTTCACGGCTCCTCTTGGCTCCATCACAGCTTCATCTCGGCTCCTCACGGCGCTGGGCTCTGCTGCCAGCCTGTGGAGACAGCCCTGCTGGAGATGGCATTTGCAATGCAGCATTGCATGCGAGGCCCTAGGTTTGTGACATTAGCCTAGAGAGCACTGAGTAACACTTCTTGCCTGGAAATGGCTTGTAAGGCCTCTGAGATTGTCGAGCACAGGGAAGAGCTGTTCTGGTGGTGTCCCCTCCCGGAGAAGCCGGGTCGGGTCCTGTGGCATGAGATGAGGAGGCACTGCAATTAGGCCAGCTTTGTGTGCGGTCAGCTTGCAGAGGACAAACCAGTGGCCAATGCATTAACTGAGAACAAGTTCATTTAGATTAAAAAAATGTTAATGAGCACTTTGAAACACTGAGAGTCTATGAGGGACCGCCTGCCTGGAATGAGCATTTACCATATGGTGCCTTTGGAAGCTAATACTGATTCTCATTATTTTAAACTATTACAAACATTGCAGGTGTTTTGTAATAATCTCTATTGTCTAATTAGAACACTCTCAAAACTGGCTTTTTCTGCCTGCTAACGAATATTGATTTGAACAGCTGAGTTTGTCTGGTATGAGTGATGTGATTGTGCTAGGTGCCATTTTGCAGTCTCTTTTGCTGAGTAATTAATCCAGGAAGAAGAGACTAGAACTGAGTGAGTAGATGTCCTAATTCACCTAGAGGTGTGATTAGCTTTGCTAGGAGGACCTACAGCTTGCACCAGAATTTTCCATTGCATGATACACTTAGGAAATTTTTCTGGTGGTGGTGCTTTGGAAAAAAAGAAAGAAAAAAATAGTGAAACTCATTGCAGAAAAGTTAAGCAGAAATATTTGTATAGGAATGGGATACTTGAGTTTGTACATTTCTGTTGTTGCTGACACAGAATTATTATTTCTGTCATTGCTGATGCACAGTCATTCCTTGGAAAGTACTGGATAAACTTTGTGATCAGATAGCCCTGGTGAAGGCCACTAACAGATGCAATGGAAGTGCCTTTCTTCCCTTCCGTTTTGTAGTTAATACTGGTACCAAAATTGTCAGGTAGAATTTCTAACACAATTTTGACTTAGAAAAAACCCATTCTTTATTACAGTGTGCTGTTCACTCAGAGGATCCTTCCTCTAATCAAGTGGCCAGAGCATTGGGTAAACAGAGTTTACCATGCACACTGATTACATATTCATTAGCTACCCCCCCATTCTTGATATATGTGTATCACTTTATTTTACATAGTTGCACCCCTTATTGGAAGTCCTTATATGGTTCTTTGGGCTCTGTCTCCCATGTCTGGTATCCTTGTTAGGTGGCTGTTCCTTGAGCCCTGCTTTTGAGTAAGCACAATATTGCTGTTTTGCATAGCTTCTGCTTTGTTGGCCTTGCAGAGCTGAGCTGGCATCCTGCTTGTGTTTTGCATGACTTCTGTTTGCCCAGGTTACATCCTTTATCTACTTCTCCACGGCTGTGCTGGTCTGTTCTACTGTCCTTGTCAGAGTAAAATGCTGTTCTGTTTTACTGCCTTTATCAATACTGCTTCTGACAATGTGGATTCAAAGGATCAACACAGACTAGAAGAAAGACTTAAAAGACTAGTTGAGAAACTGGACTCTTTTTTTTTCTTTTGGTGAAATTTAGGTTGGCAAATGTGAGACATATGTTGGAGTAACCTGAAGAGACTCCTTTATTTTCGTTAAGTAAATTTGCTGTGTGTTAATGTGGCAGTTTCCTTCCATAAATAAGATCATGCTTGTATTTAAAAAATGGAAAGAATGCATGTACTGTGAGCTTTTGACTTTTTGGCCTCTCTGGTTCATAAGGAGTTAGAAATGCAGCTTTCTTACATTTTAAAACAATTTCTTATAAAGGTGAATGTAGATGGTCATTACTGTTTATGGGCTTCTGAAACTTCAGCATGAAAATTCCAATCTTAAATGTCAAGCAAAAGTAGATATGGCATAGATAAGAGGGTAGGGACATCATTTGGTTATGGCCTTTCTTTTTCTACAGGTTTATGTATTTCAGTGATTATTACAGTATGAGAAAGAAATGTAGACTGTTAAGTTGTTGCTTTTTTGAGGTCTTGGAGTGTAGTAAACACATATTCTCCCCCACATCTTCTTTGAGAGGCTCGTTTTCACAGCTTGATAGAACATGCACAAAACAATGATTGATGTTCATATTTTCAGAGCTGCCAAGTGTGGTTCATATGCCTGCTTTGATACATGCACTTTTGATGGGTCTTTCATGGTTTCCTCTGTGTCAGAGAAGATGCTAAGATGAAAAATAAGGCACTGTTCCATAAATTAGCAGGTTGCCTGGGATTTGGGGTATTGTCCAGACTTGTCTATACTGCTTTTCTTATCTAATTTTAATAACCATTTCTGAGTCCCTAGTAAACATCATTATATTTATGGTGGAGCTTGTATTTCACCCGGAAAATGCGAGTGCAAGGCTGCTGAAACAGATCACGGAAGGGAATTTTGTTCTCTGATAAAAATTGATCGGCAGTTCATTTACTTTACCAGTTTACTTTTCAAGGAAGGAAAGCTCTGTGTACTGGGACAACCTTCAGGGAGGATTGTCTGTGTACTGGGACATCTAATATCTCTTGCTGATAGACAGCAGGATGCACTGAGACCCAAGTCAGTCAGGGCTGACTTGCCAGCAGTAGTAAAAAAGTTGGGGTCCTGGCACCAATTGCTGGTGTTTCATGTGTTTTATACAGTTCAACAGTAACTGAAGCAGTTACAGAGAAAGAGGGATGGAAATCTCAAGGATGTGTATTTAAATTCAGTAGTGGCACCTGATAAGGGAGAAAAGGAAATCACATTTTCCTTCTTGGTTAGGGTAAATGCTTATTTTTAGTCAATTTTTAGCGGTTTTCATTAATGGAACGGAGTTAGGCAATTGGTTGGAGTTCGAAGGACTTGAAGAAATGAGGAAGATTTTGTCTCAGTCCTAGAGAGCAGAAAAAATGCCTTAAGCTCCAAAAGTTTGAAACAGTTTGGTAAACTTACCTGTCTGAACAAGCAGCCTTATTCCCCAGGCACATCCAACAGAGCAGAGGCTGCAGGACACTGCTACTGGTGCCATTCATCTCCACATCATTGTTTCGATCCAGATTAGGTGAGTAGGAAATAGAGGATGGTTCTCACTGATGAATGCTTGGTGACATCCTTTAAGTTAGTCATCAGTTTGCAGGGTTTCAGTTCAGTTTTTGGGCTGCAGTTTCATTAAAGTATTTTCAGACTGCTGAGGCCAAGATGAGTCTGAGAAAATACCGAACTGTTCACTTTTTTCATGTTTGCTCCTACTATTTTAGAGACTTCTTGGAGAATGGAATGAGTATGAAACTGTATTTGTAGCTACTATACTAGTTAATTTACTGCCTTGGCTAAATCAGTCCATATTTTTAAATATTAAGTTGATAGTTACATTGAGCTTGTTAGAAAAATAATGATTTCATTCATATAATTCAAATTCCTTAATACTGTGTATAGAGCAGTACAAAACTTAATAGCTGTATCTGCTCTAGAAGTTTTGCCTTCTGTGTCTTTTGCCTCTTACTGCAGCAAGGATGGTAAATTCTGTTTTTCCGAGAAATGAATGAACAACCAAACCAGAACTTAATTTGAAATTTGCTTCTGACTTGTCCCTAGGTTGGGGAAGTATAAATGCTTTTCTTCTATTATCCTTAGTCTTTGTATGCATGGATCCTAGCCAAAAAGGCTTTTCATGTTTTTTTTTACACGCATGAATTGATAGCGCAAGATGAGGGAATTCTCCCTCTGTTTTATTCAGGACTGTTCTCAGGAAATTCCCAGCCTGACTTTTGCACCGTGTGGAGGACTTCAGCTGAACAAGTGGAAGAAATGATCTCTCTCTCTTATTTTGTTTCTTCAAAAGTGCCAGTCTTGTTTCAGAACAGGGAAATTTAAAACTGACACTTGATTATTTCCCACGTTGTTTTAATGATTGTCATGATTCTCCTGTTAATTTAAAGCATTGTAGTTGAGAGCTCCAAATATGATTCTATCATGAAGTCCTAAAAGATATCTACTTCTCAAGTTTGTCAGTCACATACTACTTAGGATGTATGTGAAATTATGCAGGTGAAAATGTTGGACAGTATTTTACGAACTGACACTGAGAATGTATCTGATAAAACCAGAGACTGCTGTTTTTGCTTGGGTGTAAGTGCAATGCTAATTTTTTCTTGGTTTGGGAGGTGGAGGAAAGGACAGTGAAAATTGAAGTGTAGGTGTATTTAAAAGTTGTAATGTGAAAAAGCCATATTTTTTTATTTGTTTGTTTTGGTGGTTTCCATTGAAAAAAATCTGATATATATTTTTAAGGCTTTACTCATGTTTGAGTAAAAAACCAAAAAAAGCAAAGAATCCAGATGGTCAAGAACACTTTTTAAGCTGCTATTTGGGGTTAGATGCAGAACCATGCAAGGCACTTTGAGCTGGTGGCTTCAAAGAGGAAAAAGCATTTCTAGATCTGTGGTCTGATAGGAGTCACTGTGAGGTGTACCTGATAGTGACTCTGTGGTTTGAAGGGAGATCTTCAATCCACAAACCTGGAGTACAACATTTTTGTATTCCTATGTAACAAACAAGGAGGAAGTTTGTCTGTGGATGATGATTTTTTGTAAAAACTATGTAAGAAATATGAGAAGTAAGGGAAAAATGATTGCCCACGAGCCACCACTTTCATTGCTGCAAGATAAAAGCCAACTGCAAAACTGATCAGCACTGTAAAATGGAGCTTTTCTCACAGTAGCACTATTGGAATATTATATAAAAATACTTGGGAGTATTCTCTTGCCTAAGACAACATGTAAATGTGGGACAGCACCCAGTGGAAAGATGTGGACACATACTGATCCTGTCTTTGTAGTGTGTAATATAAATCTATCTATCTATCTATCTATCTATCTATCTATCTATCTATCTCCATCCATTTGGCTTTGGCTTCTGAGACACAATCCTCTTCATCTCCTTGTCAGCCTCCTCCATTTTCCCTTCTCTTCCTTCGTTATTTAACTAAAGTCTAGAACAAAATGTCTGTAAAAATAAGCTTCCAGTTGGAAAAAGCTATGAATTAATGCCTCTCATATCTCTCCCCTAAATCCCAAATTAGGGAAGCCTTGTCTATCTTGGCTCAGATTAGGTTTCAGTTCTGGACATTTGATAAACCCCTATGATGTTTGTTGTGGTGCGAGTCTTTGCTATGGAAGAATGTGTTTAAATTTTTTTCAAAGAAGAGAGGGATGAATGGCTGCATTTGGGTCAGAGGCAGCAAACGGGCTTTGATGGAGTGGGGCTGCTGTAGGCAGGGCTTGCCAGAGGTGCCAGGGCCATGTGAGGGCTCCCAGCATAGGCACAGAGGCCTGCCTGCCCTGGCAATGTGGCCAGGGGCAAGCTTGGCTCCACACATCTGTGGCTGCATTTCAGTCTGCTTTGGAGCCACAGATTTTTACAGAACATTCAGCTCAAAGGGGGAAATTAGTGTCATAGGGACTGTTTTCTTTATGGGAAAAGACTCGGTTGGATGGAGCAGCCATTAAAGATTTTAATATATTTTCTCAGTGCATAACCCACATATTTCAGCTCCCTGGATGGGGTCTTTATTTCTGTAGTGAATGACTGAGGAAGACTTCCAGGGGGTTGAGAAAATGCAAGGTTTTCTGGAAGGTGAGATATTTGATTTTTAAAATCCAATGTTAACTTTTTAGGGCGTGACAGTGGCTGGATGAATAAAAAGGCATTAGTTTTGCAGACAGGAAGATTTTCCCCTGCCTGAGCTGTTGAGCCTATTGATACAGCACTCAAGTTGTAATGCTGTCAAGGGACATTTACCATTGTAACTGTCTACCATTACTTTGACCTTGATTTTCAAGCTTTTTAAAAAATGTTGTTAATATTATTTTATTTATGTGAATTCGGCAGTGGTAACTGGTCTGTGATGAACATAACTGGAGATTGAAGCCTTTCTGTCTAGACCTGATCAGAAGAGTAGCCTTCATCCCCTGCCAACCACTCTGAGGAGCAGAGGCTCCACTGCTAGGAGTGCAGGCTGATTCTGCATCTGAATTCTACAGATATTTCTCTAGAATATTCCATGCTTATTATTGGAGAAAATGAAGCATCAGCCTGTGAGACTACCTTGTATCTTTCCCCTGCCTTGCATATGTACTCACTGTATTTGTTGCAAGTGATTTCTAAAATTTCTAGACTTGTTAGTCTGCACTGAAGTCATTACAACTGCTATACCCTGGTACACTCAGCTGAGGAGTCTGGGGAGGTTCTCATGAAATGCAAAAGGACTGCTTATTACATAGCATGGTTTCTGTGCCTATAGTTAAAGCTGTAGAAGGTATCTTAGCTAAGGATTGAGACCCAACAATAGAGCTATGTTTGGTTAAGAATGCCAAGTGACCTAACTAATATTGAATTGTCCCACCATGTTGAAAAAAATGGTGTAATAGCTCAATCATGTGCTAGCTAGACATAGTCCCCTAGTGATGGGGCTATGCTGTCTGGAGCAGGAACACACCACTGAATGGGGCTACTGGAGCTGTGAAAAGGGATTGTCTTCCTTTTTGGCTGATTTGTAGTGTGGGAGGGAAATCATAGCTGGAACATGTAGGAGGTTATATTGGAGTTTATAAATCTCACAGCTAAGATTAACAGGATTCAAAGGGTTCTCCCAGATTTCAATCAAGTTTTGGAGCTTTTAGGGTCCTGTTGGAGTTGGAGAATGGTACTGGTGTTCTCTTTTGTTTTTTAGGCTTCCTCAGACTGGACACTGCAGGTGTGTTGGAGCCCTAAGTACACTAATAAGCCCTAATAGCCTCGATGAGCCTCAGCTGGTGCCCACACATGTGCGCCCAGGAATTCTATTTAAGCTCAGAATTGGCGTTTCAATCTTTTCTTCTGAGTTATGATGGAGAAGGGTTACTGATTTTTTATTAGCTGCAGCAATGCCTAGCAATAGAATAGTGTGATCTGGACTTCAGCTTATGGCCTTTGACTACCTGGCTTGATTTTTGGCCCAGCTTCATTGCCATGGTTATGCCTGGCAATTGCAAGATTTCATCTTAGCTCTAAGTTATGGTTTGATTTTCCAATTCGGCTTTGGAACTGCCTTGTCATTACGATAGTACTTTAAGATTTGGACTCTTGGTTGGATGTGACTGCTCTCTCCGGTTTGACTCATCTGTGTACTGGGGGATAGACCCTGGCCAGTAAGGCTCTGGTCTTGCTGGTCACATTATTCCCCTCGGTTCCCAACCCTGAGGAAAGGCGGTCCTGCAGTGTCCCCTGACACTGAGTGAGAATCCACAAGAATCCCTGGTTTACTGTTCAAATCATTATCTTTAAGATTTCTTGGGATTAGGTGGGAGTTATATGATTCTTAGGAGGTAGGATTTAGAGTTGAGACCTATAAGGCTTTCCTGAGCTAAGGGAATGTGGTGAATCTGCAGGGTTTTGAAGCTGCAAATAGCATTACAGACTGGTGCAATGTCCAGGCTAGAATGAAGAAGTGCTGTGGAGGACCTATCTGCTCCCTTCCCAAAACGGATGTACAGAATGTTTGGAGACTTTGGTCTGAAGGGTTCCGGGGTAGAATCAGTTGCTCTCACTTACTGTCTGGATATTTTTATGTTTAGCACCCCAGGACAAATCTTAAGGAAAAGATTCAGAGTGTAGAAGTCCAGCCAGGCTACCCGCCACTCTATTTATTTAATGATTTAAATTCCAGTTTGGATTTAGGCTTGAGACTAGGAGGTGTTGTTAGACTACCTAGGTCAATTATGTTCGCATTTTCTATCGTGTGTAACTAAGGTGCGATATCTTGACTCCTGAACTCCTTTCCTGCTGCTGTAGTTATCTACTAAGTAATGAAATTAGGGAATTGAATTATAGCTTGTATTTGGTACTGTTTGCTATTTGACCAGAAGTTGCTTATCTCAAACTTCTGTAAATTCCTTCTCTCTAGATAGCAAACTAGAGGGATGGTAGATCTGTCACTATTGTCGTTACACCGCACATTTGTCTGTAAGTTACTGTCCACAATATATACAGGTACGTAAGAAAAGTGAAAAGTACTAGTAAGGAACTGGTAATATTGATGATGTATTGCTATGGAGACTTGGTGTTTAACTGACTTATTTTATGGTACTGATTTGGGCTAGACTTGAATTGGTAACTATGTGATAAAAAGTATAAGAATAACATAACTGGCTACTGAGTTGGATATACTGAATTTCTTATCTACTTGAGCATTCATCTTACTGTTTCACCCTACCTGGAGCAAAAGAGATCTGTTTGTGCTGGACAGGGGTGGGATGACAAGCAAGCTGAATTTGGCTCATCCACAGCAGCTTCAACATTTTTCTTCCTGTCATCAGTGTGTTTGAACTTCCTGCTGTTAGCAGTACTTGAACATCTATCTGTATGTATGCAATCTCCAAGGCAAGCTATTGAGAAGATCTTATTTACTCTTATGGAGATGGAAAGCACATCAAATGTATCACTGGCCTTTGCTCATTTAATGGGAGGCAGCAGCCACTCTTTGTCCGTTTCTTATTGATGAATGAGAGGACTTGCTTGTGGAACAGAACACACGTAATCACAGCTTATCCCCAGATCTCCTGTCTACAAAAACAACTGTAGATAGAACTTCGTTAATGAATGAAATTAATATGGTGTGCATCTTCTAATTCTTGTTGATTTTAATTTTTTATTTCATAATATTATCTCTTTGTTTACTGGCACAATAACTCTACAACCTGTGCGACTGCTATTAGATATAATTATGGATAAATGTTTAGTGTGTTAAAAAAAGTGTATAAATTGCCATTGTCTAACTACAGACAGTTTGTATACATAAATTCTCAGGGCATAGTTCAATTACTGTACAAATACTTGGTTTCTGTTCATCTCTACCTATATTTCTTTAATAATTCTTTCCCTCCAGTCTATTCTGTGGTCTTTTTAGAACTGACAAGGGTCACAGTCTTGGACAAGCAGCAGCAAGATTTGTCCCAGTAAAAAACCTTCGTTGTTTCCTGAGCGGGATTTGTAGGAATTGAGGATTTAAAGTGCAGCAGTCATGGGAAATGTTTGAATGGAAAGCAGACAAAGAGTTACTTTTTTATGTTTTTCAGAAATGTTGCTTCTCTGAATGGCCAATGTGAGAAAACTATGTATTGCCTGAATATAAAATTCAGCAGCGAAATTCCCTTTTCAGAGAGGGACAAAATGATTTGGTTACTTTTTAATGCACAGAATAAGATAACAAAAATAGTTAATGGAGAAGGAGTCTACATTGTATTTCCTCTTGGAAGATCACTCAAGATAAATACTATTCATTTGACAATCCAGTTTTGAAAGAATTGCAGTGCAAGAGAATGTGAGAAAGAATGTGCAGGAATCTGAAAATGAGATAGTCCTCAATTCCTGCAGAACTGGCTGAATAGGAGTGATAAGAGAAAGAAAGGGACTACCTACCTGTATTGAATTGCCTATGTGAAAAACTAAAGAAAGCAAGCTAGCTGTCCTTGATACAATCAAGATTGACAGTTTGCAGAGACAGAATGATGTTTGTTGCTTAATGTTTGTAGCTTAACAAAATTCAATATATTTCTGAAATCTGCCTGCATTTAAAGTTTGTATTTACTTTTTTGGGGGTTGTTTTATTATTTCTGAATGAAATAAAATTAATCAGTGAAAATTTTTAAAGTGGTGACAGATAGAGAAGATTTGCAGGAGTGACTATAGAGCTAGACAGACATCCCTGAGCATCTGCCCTCTTCCAGTCACTTGCAATTCAGCCATGGCTGAAGTTCAGAGGGCTTGGGATTTTTAACTTGATTTTTAGGTGTGGTGTTATTGGGCCAGTAAAGTGGGCATGGAAATATCTTGAGAATTATGTCTGAAAGTTTTGTGGGGAGATTCTATGGAAAATGCCTTGCAAGACGTGATTGAAATGGAAAGAAGAGTGCCCAGATTCCTACATTTCCATCACCATACTGAATTAAAATTTAATTTCTTAGTCATAAGGTCTTGGTACAATTCTCAGGCTCTGAATGTGGCATGAGGTTGCAGAGAATGATAGTAGAATGAGTCTGTGATGTAAGCAAGTAGGAAAAGTTGTCAGGAAGAGATACTTAGTGGTGTAGCTAGGGGAAGATTTTGAAGTGAAAAAACGGAGGACATGAATGGACAGGAAAAGGAATTAAGTGATCGGGTGGGAGCATAAAAAAGACACAAGAGCATGTAGGAATGTACAGTATTATTTTGCAGTAAAGAAAAGTCAGAATTAAGTAGGGCCAGAAGTAAAACAGAAGCAGGAGTAGTTGTATATTTACTAAATGGAAAACAGAAAGATATCATAATTGTGTATAGTTCTACTTTGTTTCACTTTAATTAGAAGAATGTCTTGGGATATGGCTTGTCAGAATTATTCTGAATTAGTAGATACACTTGGCCCTGGATTATTACAAGATAGAAAGACTGTTCTGCTCCTTTAAGGAAAAGCAATTTGAGTTCAACAGGGACTGTGCGTGTCACTGGCCTTTCTGGAGGTGGGAATACAAAGTATGGGAAGATTAAAGACAGCTGTCAAAAGTAACTACCAACCTGCATCTTCATTGTGATGTGACTAGTGGAGGTGTTTTTGTTTGGTTTGTTTTTCTTTTTTGAAAAGTGCAGTGACCAAATAATCACACTTCTACTCTCACTTGCTGGATTAAATGGATAATTTAATAAATACCTCTAGGGTTTTGGACTAATGTGGTTCAAATCAGAAATACAAAGTTAAGCCATTTTGATAACAGTAAGAAATTTAAACATTGCACTTGCTATTTGCCTATTGTACCAACCAGCAATGGTAGATTTGGAGCTGAGCAGAGCAATCCCAGTTCCTTTTGCTTTGCTTTGGCTTCTCTATGAATTTTGATCTGCTTGCATTATTGCAATAGAGATGGTTTTGGGACGAACAGATGTTGGGGGGCGTTGATGGACTTTGGATATTTATAACCCTTCCTTAATTGTCTTTGGACATGGAAAGTTTGTACAGTTCTTTTTGATAAAGTATGCAGACAATCCTTTCCCTGTCTTGGCGCTTTTGGGATCAGAAAGAAAAATTAGCTGAGTGGGAGAGAATACAGCCATATTCTGGTCAAAAAACCAGCACTGTACAGTAAAAAATATTTATTTTCTGGTAACTTTGAATATTCAGTTGCCTTAACAACACACTGAGACATGGCATATTTGACTTCGCTTTTAACTTTGATCCATGTCCAGAAAATTTCATCAAGATTAATAACAAGTAAAACTGCAAATACACAGTTACTAGGTTTCTAGCATAGCTTATGTAAAACCTAGGAACTGGAGGGTATTTGTTCTGTGTCCAGATGGAGATGACTCTGTGCCAGAGGAAAACCGCCTCTTTTGTGGAAACCTCTGTCTCTTTGTCTTGGCTAACTGGGGAAAAATGTTAGTGACTGCCTAAATCTGAGTGACTTTTGGATTTCATCCCACTGTGAAATTCTGCTGATTTGAGAGCAGGACCTCCAGCCCTCCTGCCAGCTGGACAAGACTGAAAGCTTCATGTGCTGGCTGCTGCATTGGAAGGGCAGTTACCACTGTGGAGAGGTAGAACATATTACAAGAACACAAGTCTAGACATTGTGTCTCATGCTTTGAATACAGAATTTGTGCTCTTGCACTAGTTAAACTGCCTTGCTAATAATCTCATGTGAATTGTTTTAACCTGGTTTGCCTTGATTTCATCAGATGAAAATTTAGCTGATGTTTTTTTAGATCTTTGGAGATGCTGACCTTACAAACACTACCTAAAAAGAAGCAACACTATGATGCTTGCCTATATCTGCAAGTTGGCTGAACGGGCTTCTTTTCAAAAGAACGGAACTGATTGTCTCAAATGGCCTGTGATTGAACTTAAAATTATTCATTTTAGGTCAGCACTGCTGGCCTTCCCACTGTTGACCACTGTAGAATGAAGAGCTGCTGTGAAGAAGCATATCCCACAATCTGAACTTGCATTCCTGGCTCCTCACTGTCAAAAGATGTTTTTGTCAGTTGCCAAAGCATAGTTGGTTCCCTCGAGTTTTCTTTCATGGATTTGCTTAATTTAGAAGTTTGTGACATGTGGAAAATATCTGGACAGCATAAAAGTGGATTTTATATCAAAATAAATACCACAAAACAGCCATTGTGACATCTGTATGTGTGGTCTCCTTTTTTTAATATTTGAAAGAAATTAATTTTTTCTCAAAACTTCTGTGACATGCTAAATAACCTTTTTAGTGCAGTGATATTTATAATTTTCTATCCTCAGAAGCAGTTTGTTTATTTTCAATTTTTCTTGAGATCTTAAATTTTTTTCTGAAGTTTATAGGTAAGTATTACTCATCTGAATTTTTATTTAATTTCCTTTAGAAAGAAATATATTTAAATTTGCATAGCTTAAACCATAATGCAATGAAGTATTGTGAAGAATGAGGTAAGATTTGATTAAGACCATTTTGTTTATTGTTAAAATGAATTACCATCATTACCTTGGCTTGGCTTTGAGCTGGGCTCTTATTACACACAGAAAAAAGTTCTGTGGCTATTGTACTTCTTCCTGTATCTGGATAATCTAACAGGCAAGATTAGCAAAAAAATATCAAACAGCACAGCATGTTAGGAGTAAATTTTATACGTTTTGTGCTGTTATTCTCGGTGTTGCAGATTGCTTATGCTTGTTAATTCACTGGTCTGGCACTTTCTATTATGCAACATGTTATATAAATATTTGACAAGCTGAGACTGTTTGAATTTTGGTTTGTCTTGGCCTGAAGACCATCTTAGGGTATAAAAACAGCCCAATGAAATGTTTTAAGTTAAGAGTACTTGGCCATACAGTATATCATCTATGTAGTTTTCCAAATGCTATGTGAATGCTGGTTTTGGTGGGATTTTTTTCAGTTGTTATTTGCTTTGGTGGGTTTTTTCTTTTTTTTTTTTTTTGTTAATTTTTTTTAGATAAGTGAAAACATTAGGGATAGGGTTAAACACTTTTAATTGCAAGAATTTTTACCACTCATGTTTTAAATTTGGGCATTCCTTTCATAATCAGACAGTGCTTTGAGCAGATAAATTGTCTATTTTTTTTTTCCGTCACAAATGCATGCAATCTCTAGTTGAATTGATAAGATATGGGGTGTGTGGGGAAAGGACCTTGGCTGCACTCACATAGTAAATACATTCCCTGATCTTATTTTACCTATTTCAGTGAGTCACACGTATTCCTGACACAAAGAAACTGTTAAGGTGAGAATGCTGATGTCAAGGATCACTAAGGTTGTGCTGCCTTGCTGCCTCTGGCTCTTCTAGCCTGTGCCCACCTGGCTGGCTTCTAGCACCAGCAGGAGCTAAAAATGAGGATCAGAAACTTCTTTTTTTTAAGACCTGTGCATGAAATATTTTTTGGTATTGCAAGTGCAGCCGAAAGTGTATGGATGAGAGTTCAGTACTGCACATAACCAGACTGAGAAAGATATTCCATAAGGAGCAGAATGTGGGACTTAGAAATAAACCTGACACCCACAGGAAGAATCTAGGGGTTTGGTATATGATATTTGTTTGGGGATGTGGCTGTGCTTTTCTTGTCTTTGCCTTTTTGATGGAAACCAGACACCTTTTTTTCTTTTGGAATTGGTTAGGATGCAAATCCTGTTTTTATTGGTGGTGAACTAGTGAAGTTGCTGCTTTGCATGCTTGTCAATAAAAAAAAA
Organism: Sturnus vulgaris; assembly: GCF_052056855.1. NCBI lineage: Eukaryota > Metazoa > Chordata > Aves > Passeriformes > Sturnidae > Sturnus > Sturnus vulgaris. Next base: position 27,443,726 of record NC_142248.1, read on the forward strand.
GAACAGAAACCAAAAAGAAGCCAGTGTGGTATAGGAGGCTGGGTCTTGGTAATATGCTGTTAAAGGTAATGCCATGCAATTTTCTAGTCCCTTGTTTCACGTTTTGTTGCTGCCACCTTTGCCACAAAGTCCATGGCTAATACAAATTGGTCCTTCCTTTTCTGATACCTCATCTGCATTAGTTCTTGCCTCTAGTGAGGTTCCAAGGCCTGACTTGCCAAGCCTTGGAGGGTGCTGATGTCTGGGACCAGCTTTTCCACAACTATTATGAGTTCAGCCTGCCTTCCTGGGCACAAAACGAAAGACAGTCAAATCCTATGTTTGGGTAAATCGCTTAAGAGCTTTCCATTCCCTCTGTAATTCATTTTAGGGTTACACGCTTTTTATTTTAAAATCCTCCAGCTATTGCTTTCTTTAAGTAGCAAAACAGCTGCAGAGCTTTCATGTAATCTGGTCATTGTGTGATCAAAAGCCAAGCAAGATCTCTGTTTTATCTAGAACTGTTTTTCTGCGTGATGAACTCTTCTCTTGTGCTATCAAAATCTTTTCTGATATCAGTTCTCTTTTAAATTTATTTTCCTGGCTTTTTGGTGCACAGACCAGTAATTGCATCTTCAGATCCAGAGATATTTTAAAGATTTAGAATTTAAGGAAGTACAGGATTTGGGTCATGTGTATGTTGCCTATATACCCCTCATTATTTGAGAAGGACAGAAGAACTAATGGATTGATAATTTGGAATCAGTTTGGAAGCAATGTTTTTTCTCTTTCCCTATGTTAAAATTACAAGAAACAGAAAAGAAGCAAAAAGAGAGGGAGGGGAAAAAAGGGCAATATTCAGGCAGTGTTCCATTCTGGTACTCAAATAGGAGTGGCAGTGACTTTATGGGGTTATGACTACCATCTCTGTCTCACTCCATTTTGCCTTTCAACCATTGTACATTTGCCTTTCTTTAAATGAGTAACTTCTTTCTCAGAAATTGAGATTTTGTTAATCTTCAAGAAAAATATGATTATCTTGCTTAATCCTGACTAGATCAAAGGAGAGGAGAAACTGTAAAGAGGGGATGTAGAGACCGTGTTTCATATATAATACTTTAAAAAGGGAAGGGAAAGTGTTGTGTTTGCAATACAGGTGATCTGTGAACCAGATGCAAGACCCTTCACTCAAATTGACTTCAGTCCAGCTCTCATATGAGGGAACTCAACAGCTTTGAAGCATTGGCAGTGGAGATATGCAACATTTGTATTCCAGCCTGAGCCTTGTTTGAGCACATGTCTGGCTGTGAGGAATTAGAATGTGGTTTATAAGCTCTTAAAGTTAGAGAGTCCGATTTAAAACAAGGCCCAAAGCAGCTCTGTGGTCACAAAATTATTATGTAATTCTTTTTGGCTTGTAAGAAATGGATTATGTTGGTATGTGTGCACATAGGTGCTGAATGGACTCTTGGATTTTTTGGGTATTGTACATGCTCTGTGCTGAGCTTTCTCACAGTATCAGACCCCAGGCTGCCATCTGGGTGAGACCCTGAGATCTGAGGATGACCAGCAGCACTGACCTAGCAACATTGCCCAGAGGAAAGTTACTGCCATCCAGGGCAGAGTGTTGGACTGGGAAGAGGGAGTGTATCATCTGTCCATCACACAAATTAGGTGACTTGAGACTTTTGGATTGAATCCTCCTATAGTCATATGTTCCATCAAGTACCTGATTTAGAAGCTTGTTCATGACTAGTTAATTCTCTGCTGATTTGGCCACCTCCTTGGGTGCTGCTGAATCCTCAGTGGTATTCCTTTTTCCAAAGCATTAGTCTTAGTCTGTCAGAACTCTGAGATCATAATGGCTGCTACATAAACAAATAAGGAACTGCCTTTTTGTTTCTTTGGCTTCCTTCCAAGTAACTTGATCTTCCTGTCTCAAGCTTCCTTACAGGTGAGAAGATCCTCCTCCTAAGATTTCTCTTAATCAATTGTCTCGCTGATATGTAAGACCAGTATTACTAAATAGTGCCTCTGGTTAATGGAGACTGCAGGGATGCACTTCGGGTGTGCTGTAGCTGTACAGCAAAGGAAATGCTCACTGAATTTTTTAGTCTTCAGGATGAAACTGGTGCCTTGTTCTGTCCTTGGATGGATATGATGGATACTGGAGGACTGGGGGAGTGCAATTGTGTGCCAGCGTACCAAACCAGTAAATCCTATTAATTGTTGGGTTTTTTTTGTTTTGTTTTGTTCCTTCCTCCCTCATAGCCAGGCTTTCAGCTTCTTCTAGGAACATTTACTTTGCATGAATGGAATCAAGGTCATAGTAGGAAAAAGTAACCACATGTCTGATTTTTCTTGGCTTTATGGTGTGACTCATTGACTTAATTTGACCACAATGTATTGCTCAAGATGTTCTATATGCAAAAAGATTCCTCCCCTCCCTGTGCTGTTTGGGGGAAGACAGATGCTTCATACTGCTATGGATGCAAACAGAAGACACATAGTAAGGCTGACCTTGCCATTCACACAGTTATGCCGTCTCTGTATGTGGCTTCCTGATCCTATGGCAGGCCTTCAGCAGGGGAATTTCCACTCTATTCTGTAGCCCGACTTCCCATTGCAATAGGTCTTTTTGTAGCAAGGGTATGCTTATTTTGCAAATTCGCTTAATTTTTTTTTTTCTCCGCTTGCAGGAAAACTAGGTGCATGTGACACAAAAGCCTACCAATTTAGGTAGCCTTGTTTTGTGGAAGAGCTAGACACAACATGCTTGTTTTGGCTTTTGAGGAGACTAATTTTAGAATGGAAAAGTGAAGGTTTGGTTGTGATTGTGGGTCTTGAAATATGTAAATCGTTGCTTATCTATGTAAAAAAGCAAAGTTAAAAAATTACAGCTATGATATTGAAAAAATCTGTATGTTTGACATGTAACTGAAATGTATGCATATAGCTTTAAAAATGCCCTCTGTAATATAATAATGCCCTCTGAAAATAATCTGCAGACTTATATTTTCTTTTGAGGAAGAAACTGCATATGTCTTAAGCCTCTGTGAGGGTTTTTTGGTGCATCTCAGACATGATGACATGCAAACAAGATATTTTAAATGGAGAACTTCAAGAAGATTTTGAATGACTTTCAGGTGTGCTCTCTGAAGAAATTTTACTTGTAGCCTTCTTCTGACTCTTAAGATATTTGAAAAAATGTAACATTATAATACAGTGGTTGGCTGTTTTTCTTTTGGAGCTCTACACCGGCTAAATTTACAATTTTTTTTGTGATAAAAATTAGTATTAAGATAAGTGTTTGTATTTCAGCTTTTTTCCTTTAAAAATGTATTCAGAGGCATAATGTTCTCTGATTTGGCAGAGATCCTTTTTCAAATAATTTCCAACATTTGCTCTCATATTTTTTCTCCTTAGCTCCTGTGGGCATTTAAACTGTAAACCTGGAGATGTTTCCCAGCTTTCATGTCTGGATGTGACCACAGGGTACTTGCTGACTCTGTGCTAGGCTGAAGCTAGTGTGAGCAGCCTTTGCCACGAGTTTTGCTTTCCACCAAGCAAAAAAAATTACAGGTATATAGTGCTCCAGTGAAGGACTAAAGCTGTTTATGTGTATATATAAATGTATAGTAATTTTTTTGATTAGTTCTCAAGCATCATGGGCTTTCATCTATGCATTTGTGTAGAGAAAGATGTGTGTATAAATCTATTTACACACGTCTATAGACTCATAGAATTGTTTAGATTGTAAAAGACCTTCAAGATCATTGAGTCCAGCTGTCAGCCTTTATCTATATACACACACACAAAAGCTAATGCTTTTCTCTTTGTTTTCCTTCTCAAATCAAGTATAGCTTTTTGACAACACAAGATTGTCCACAAGGAGGGAAGCTTAAAGCAACAGAAAATAGAAGGGGTCAGGAGAAGGAAAAGGATAGAGGAAAAAGTCAAATGCTTAGAGAAATATATATATATATTTCATACCAGTCCTTTTTGTGGCTTAGAATTACATGGGTATAGCCCTTCCAACATATTTTGGCTTATTGCTTGATTTCAGTCCTTGGACCCCCTTTTCATAAAAATGCAACTATTACCTCATCTCTGGGTTGTTTATATTTAGTCATATAAACAGTGCCAGGAGATGTAGTTCCTACATTAGAAGAATAGAGGGAAGATGGAAGCAAGAGGAATAGAAGGAAAACTGGGGCAAGAAATGTAGTGGAGAACAAGCTGTTGAAAGTGTGAGTTAATGGGAGAATGGAGATTAATCTGTTCTGAAGATAGATGTCCTCTTAATTCCACACTCAGCTTTGGGTGGGCATCCTGGGTATACAGGCTCTATAAGGTTGTCTTCTCCCCTCTCTTTTCCCCAGGGCTGGACTGATGAAGGTATTTCAGGATATTTTAGACATTTATATAAATAAAGTAAAATCTATTCTATGATTTTTATTCACATTCATTTTTATTCACTGAGTTGGCTCAGTTGCATCTCATGAAGGCAAACAATTTTTGTGCTGTGTATTTCCTCATTGGCCCCTCTTTATCCCTCTCAGCAAGAGGCAGTGCTGAAGGTCCCCACAGTAATTCAGTGCTTCCCTTTCTTCCCACTCCTCTCACGTTTTATTGGTAGCTACCTTAGTGGAAGGAAAAGCAGAAAGGTAGCTGCAAATGGTCGATGCAGGCAGCAGAAGTCAATAAGGCAGTCAGGGAGTGAGATTGAGGAAGGCAGCTATAGATTTCTTTGCTTATTTCTTGGGAATTTTTCAGAACTCGTATGATTCACTCTTGTCAGATACTATTTTGAGCCAAGCAGAGATGAATACATTCTCATAGTGAATGAGAAAAGATGTCTATGTTCTTGCTTTCTTTCCTTGATTTTTAGGAGATCCTTTAGTGATACGGTATGAATGGGAGATAGCAGATGCAGGAGAGATGACCTTTGCTCTTGCTACACTGAGGTGCTCCACTGAAAGACTGTAAAACATGGAAAGGCAAACAGGCATCCTAAGCATGCATAAACTGGGGAAGAAAATTTATGTGCAACTGAGAGTTAAGTAGTGGTAGCAAAAATGCCTGGATGGGGAAGAATTCATCGACCATCAATAATAGTCTTAATATTTTTCAGTATAAACTGATTGAGTATGAATGTATATAGGAAAGGAATTGATAAAAGTTTGTTTGATGCCTTTGAAAAAAAGCCTAGAGAAAATTACTGGTTGGCAACTTATATCAGCCAATCTTGTCATAGCCCTGAGCTAGGATTAACTTTATGGACATTTTATATCCTTAATTCCTAGATGTCTAGTATTGCTGCCTGGTTTAACTTTCTAAAGGTTACCTGAGAACTTGTTTTACTGAAAGTGTTTGATTTGGATCTGATTTGTTTCTATTGTGCAGAAATTTTGTTGATCCATCTGGTCTAATTTGCTGTGTGTGAAGGGAGCAAATGTTTTTACAGAAAGTGAGGAGGCGCTGAAGAGAAATCAAGGGTTTCATTTATGCTTTGTCAATGTTGAAATCTTGGAAATGAGAAGTCAGCCTTTTATGTCATACTTATTCAAGAGCAATGAAATAAGCTAGAGGTGGAGAAGGTCTGTTCAGCCATCCTCAGGGCAGGAAGCCCAAAAGCTTTTTCTTTGAATACAGGGCCCGTAGGGGCAGGCAGTGCCAAAGAGCAGTAGGGTAACACAGTTGTGTGGGAAGAATTGGCTCATTGCTTTGCTCCTGCCCAATTGGATTACCTGCTTACTCATCCGTTCTCCTGAGCAGATGTCAGAGCAAGGAGGTGAGAGGAATTCATTAATACTGCAGGAGGTCAGTAAGCTTGCACAGTAGAAGCTGAAAGGAATAAGAGATCCTCTGTGTGAGTATGTACAGGCACGTGCCAGTCTCTGCCCTCCCCTGGGCCCAGTGGAATTTGCTTTTAGAAGCAATTACAGCAAGCCTGCTCCATCCATGGGTAGCACTGGCGTTACTCTCTCCTCTGCCTGGGATCATGTGGCTGACAGCTTGCATCGCCCCAAGAGCTTGACAAGAGCACAGGGAACCAGAGGTAATGTGTTTCCTGTAGGCGCCTCAAAGGTGCTTATTTTGGAGCTGCAAGACAAGCAGTTGCTTGTAGAGAGCACTAGTGTTAATCCTCCCAGTGGGAAGGGAAGAAGCTGTATTCCTGTAGGGACCAAAATCTGCTACAGCTAATGCAAAGAGGCACCTGCTATAAGGAGGAACAGTCTTCCTCTGCTGCTCCGTCTCTGAGCAGCAAGGATGTGAAAGCTCTGTACAGCTACGCAAAATCTGATTTTTACAGAGAGCTGGTGTGGAGGTTTGGAATGGAGTGTTCATCTCTGTGACTACCTGAACTGGTTCATTTTAACGACTCACAAGATGAATTGGGTTATCACCTGTCTGAGACCAAATATGTTGCCTTTTCCTTTTTTCTGTCTGCTGGTGGCATGGTCTCTGGGAAGAAGACAGCATAATTAGTTCAGTCTTCTTAGACCTTTAAGTGGTACTGCCAGTTTCTTATTTACAGTGGCAACAGAATGAAAAATTTGTTTTGACTCTTTTCCAATGGATTTCAGCCCAGAAGTTTACAAGTGAGCCATCTCTTTCTGGAGGAAGAGATATGAATAGAGTGTACATATTGCACTTCTACTGGAATCGGTTTCTCTTTGCCAGATCACCAGAGGATATGGAACTGTTAGATACTGTGGGCAAAGAAGGAGACCTTTAAGAAATTTTAAATACTTCAAAAAGATGTTTCAATAGAATTGCTGAAGGCTTGGAAGGATGTAATGAGATGTAATAATAGGAAACTGAGCATAGCAGTATACATTTAAATACTTAAAAGCCCTTTGCAAGCTGTGAGATCCTTTACATTACTAAGGAGTCAGGTGCTTAATCTATCTGAAACAGCTATGAAATAACTGGCAAAGCCAATGAGATTAGGCTGGAGGGGCTGGTACAGAGAATATTGGATAAGTGGTGAAATAAGTTTTCTCTATTTATTTGCATGAGCCTAGGAGTTGTGTGAAGTGCTCCACTGATTTACTCAGAGCATTTTGATTTAAAGAAGTAAACGCAAGATGGGAGCCTTTCGTTATACTGCCTAGGGGACCAGATGGAGTCGCTGATGAGAAGTTTATATGGCAAAGTGTGTCCAGCTTGGTTAAGCATTGGCTGAGGGTGGGTATGTGAATTTGGCCACATAATTCAAGGGCACTAATGCAAAATAACCTGTCATAGCTTATAGGAAAGACTCCTTGTCTGCAAGACTCTTGGGGATTTGGGAGAGCAGATGTGCTGTTATCTACGTGTCCTGTAGGAACATAAGGGCAGAAAGAGGCACTGCTGCTTTCTGTGAAGTTAAAGTGTTTTGCACATTTAAAAAAAAAAAAGGGGTAGTTTTGTGGTTGCCTTCTATGCACAAGATGCTTAGCAGTTTTCCTGTCTCTGCAAAGCTTTTATGGACAGAGAGGACTTTTTCTAAGGAAAGGTATGATACATTAAGTGAGATAGAGGGGGATGAATGAGACTATTAAAGAGAAAGGGGTGGTGGTGAGGGAGAAACCCAGCCCAAAGCAGCAACTCTTCCATGCAGCAGTGCTTGTGTTGCAGTATTGATGGTTGAATTGCCCATATTTCTAAGTGCTGATCTTGGGCTTCAAGTGTCATTCCCTTGTAGCCAGTGTAACTTCCTTTCCTAATGTTCAGTGCCTTCAAACCAGAAGCTTGCAGTGCGGGGTGGCACTGCTGAGGCTGCTCAGCCCTGGTGCAGCTGAGTGAAGTGTGCAGTCCATCCTGCAGTGGGTGAGGGCATTGCACCTCCAGTGGCAGCTGGATCCCACATAACTGCTTTTCTTAGGAGTCTTATTGCCTGCACAACAGATTGTATTAGAGAACAAGCGCCTTATCCAATATAAATATAAATTATTCCTTTAATAGCTGCAGGCTGTGCCCAGGACCTGCCTCTTGCTTCTTGAAGGACTCCCCTGGGTCTCCATACATCTCCTGTGCAAGGGTGCATGCTGACAGTTGCACCCAAAAGAAGAGGGTATTCCCTGTGAAGGAATCCTTTCTGGGAATCTGAGTTTAAGAGCTAGGAGGGAAGAAAGCCCAGAAAAACGAGTGTGTTTTGAAGTTCTCAGGAAGGGGTTGGAAAGAGGTTGCTATTGTACAGTCAAGGAGGGTGAAAAATTCCTTCCACTACTGTATTTAAACTCCTTTAAGCTTCAGAGTTATTTCTTGTGTTGAAATAAGGTGGATGTGATAATGTTACTTCTTTTTGTGTTTATTGGTTCACAATTTATCAGTGCATCATAGCTATTAGGTGAACCCCCACTCAACAGTGGAGACCTGAGAATTAGCTGCAGCCCCCTGAGATATTAAAAGAAGTAAGAAGTTACTTCTAGAGCTGAACTAAGAGAGTGCAGTCTCAGGACTCCACCAGTTGAACAGATGTTACAAAGATCAACCACTGAACCAAATGATAAAATAGTAAAGTCCGATCCTTGGAGAACTTGTGTGCCTGGGAGCTTAGCCCCAGGAGTAATTTAATCTTTTACTGCTACAGCAAGGAAGGATATTGGAGACTGGCACAAGGGAAAAATCAGCTCTAGGGAAGAAATCAATTTATTATTGCATAAATTAAAAGATTGCAGTACTCATTTCAACATTCCACAATTGTTCTTAAGCATTTTTTATCCTGAAGGATCCCAAAGTACTTTCAGAATTGTGTAGACAGAAGGATTTATTTAGCTTGCAACTGATGTTTGTAATTTAACAGCATGCTAATTCAACTTAGGTCATTAAGTACAGGAATGAAGAAAAATTTCCCATCTGATTGTAACTTCAAAGGAGATACTTACTGGTGTTGGAAAGCAGCCAAGATCACCAACTTTGTTGCTCATGAGATCTTTAAAAAGCGTGTTGGCAAAGCCTTCACTTTTTGTCTGTTTCAGGTGTATCCTCTCCAGGGATGCTGCAGCCTCTAGTTATTACAAATCAACATAGTTTAAAGTTAGAGGCCTGATACCATGTTGCCCTGTTTCCTTGCTGCAGCAGGGCATTTCCATGCAAAGGTATTAGATTATTAGAGATTCAGAGGCAAATGCTTCTAAAAACTTTCAGTTCTTTCCATGTTCAATCAGAGCTCTGGAGGTTGTTCGTCATAGAATGACATGAACATCTGCAGATCTGTAGGTCTACCCAATACTTTCAACATTGTTTTAAGAGGGAATTGAGCGAAGCAAGACGTTTTCCTATTCTAAATGTTACCTTATATTCCATTTAAGTGTAAAGTGAATGGGAGAAATTATGTGTCGAAATTCAGTCAAAAAGGAAACCTGGAATACCAAAGAGACGTGGCTTTGTTGCACACAAATCTGGAAAGTATGGTAGTTGGTAGACAGATCTGATGAGGATGATCTTTGGAGGCAGAGTTCCCTGCTGATCAGTTGTTTATGAGGGTAGTTTCATTAGTTATTTGGCACCACTTTGGTGCTGCTGAAATTTACAGCTGAAGCTTAAGGGAAGAATAATTGGTCTATGGTCCCAAGGAGGGTCCCTATTTGAAACCACTGTTCTCTCTGATTTCTGTTAGGGATAGGGATAGCTTCCACTAGATCGGGTTACCCAAAGCCCCATACATCCTGTCCTTGAACCTTTCCAGGAATGAAGGGTTCAATCCATACTTCCATCCATGACCTACCTGAGCAACCTTTTCATGTGCTTCATGACATTCTGAGTAAAGAGCTTCTTCCTAATATCTAACCTAAATCCCTAAATCTCTCCTCTTTTTATTTAAAACTATAGCTGGTTGTCCTTCCTATCATGATATGCTAGTGTAAAAACCTGTTCTCGTTTTTATAAGCCCCTTTTATGTATTGGAAGGCTCTCTGGAGGCTCTAACATGAAGGTGTTCTAGCCCTTGAATCATCTTTGTGGCCCTCCTGGAATTCCCCTAAGAGGTCCACATCCTTTTGATGCTGGGTACTCCAGAGCTGGATGCAGTACTCCAGGTAGAGTCTCATCAGAGCAGAGTAGAGGGGCAGCTTGACTAGCCATGCTGCTTCTGATGCAGCCCAGGATGTGATTGTGCAGAGGGGATGGAAAACAACCCAGCAGAAAGATCCTGGGGGTGCTGGTGGACAGCTGCTGAACATGAGCCAGCAGGTGCCCAGGTGGCCAAGAAGGCCAATGTCATCTTGGCCTGTAAGGAAATAGTGTGGCCACCAGGACCAGGACAGTGATTTTTTCCCTTGTACTCAGCATTGGTAAGGCTGCACCTCATGGACACCCTACTGGACACTGTCCAGTTCTGGATCTCTCAATTCAGGAAGGACATTGAGGTACTGGAGTGAGTCCAGAGAAAGACGACAGACCTGATAAAGAGTCTAGGAGCTAAGTCCTATGACGAGCAGCTGAGGGAGCTGGGATTGTTTAGCCTGGAAAAAAGGAGGCATGGAGGGACCTTATGCCTTTCTACAACAACCTAAAAGGAGGTCTCTCTGCTATTGCAACTTTTCCACAAATGAGAAAAATCTTCTGCTCCTTGAAAACTGCTATTTCAGCTACAAAGACACACTGTACTTTATTTCCAGGATGATATTTATTCTACAGAAGGAATAAATCTAACTAAGATAAAAAAGTGAGAATGGGATGATATATGGAAAATAAATCCAACAATGTTGTGAAAGCAACATTAGCATTGAGATCAAGATGTGGTTGTAGGAAGAGTAATGACTTTAAAATCCTTTGCTTGGGTGTGATTAAAATGTTGACAATAACTAACATCGTTTTGGTCCTCTTTTTGCCCCATTTTCCTTTGTACTTTGATTTAGAGAGTATTTGGTTCATGTATTTTTAAGTTGCTTATTCTCACTTCTGATAAAAGTTTCAGATATGTGAATAGTAAAGTCTCCCAACTCCACTTCTCTGCCCTTGTCTAATGTTTTTTTTTCTGTGAGAAGGTGGCTGTACTATGTGACTTCTGAAGCAGTGCAGAGTTAACTGTTATCAAAGGTAACGAGCTCAAGACAACCTGACATAAGCATGCTCTAGTGGCTTCACACAATGGTGGCATTTATTTTGTAAATATCTGTAGATACATGGATTCTGGGTTTGAGTTGTGCTTCATTTTCGCATTAAAAAAGGATCCAAAAATGTTTTCACTCATTTTATATATAAAAAAGTCATGTTGGATGATTACTCAAAAGCAGTTTTCCCTAGAGAGCTTTAAGTGTATGAAACATAAAAACTTATCTACACTAGCTATTTTATTTCTTCAGAGCATTTAGAGGGATTCTGCATCCATTTTTGAGTGAAATTATGCAGATAAATTGAAAGAATTTTTTTTTTACTTTACCAGAATTTTTTTTTACTTTAATAAACTTTTTCAAGGGATGAGAGAGAAATCCCATTGCTATTACTTTGTAAAACGAGCCTTGACAAGGCACTAGTAGAGGAAATATTTGTGAGGATAGAGTCCTCTGCTTGGAAACTAGAGCTGAGTAAGCTTTTCCATGGTTGTTTCTGCACCTTTTGATCTAAATGCTTATTTAAGAGTCTCTTTTTCTCATGTCCATGTGTTATCTGGCAAACTCGCAGGATGCAGAACTATTCGTGTCAAGTTAAGTGACCCTTCCTCATCCTCACCACACTGGCAGGCATAAGCATCACACAAAATGCTTTCTAGCCTGCCTCCTGAAGAAATGAAAATGTGAAAAGCAGGTGGCTGGCACCATGACTTTGTCACAGCCGATACATAGGGATATGCTCAGCCAGAAATTAGGCAAACAGTTTCAGCAGAAATGCTGCTTATCTGCTGCTATGACAGTAGTTTATTGGAAGTCTGTACCTTGTTTAGTTGTTGATTTGGGCACAAAAGACCATGCTACATAGCCAGGTGTCTTACAGCAACAGAAGCAGCAGGGTTTGATGCAGCTCACTAGATGGGTCTTAGCTGCACGGGTAGTGTAGGGTGCAGAGACTTTATTTTCCTGTTTGTGCCAGGGATTTTTGTCCTCCAATACGAATCAGTGATATCCAAACTGAGTGCTAGAGTTTAGGCAGTGAGAGACTGCTGTCCAGATGGGCCAGGCAGTAGCAGTAGTAGCAGGAAAGGGAAAGAAAGCCATCACTTTGGGTTTTTATTTTGATAGTTTTGAGATAAGGGTTCTTTAAAATAAGTGATCCACTAGATGTGACTTGGTGTTCAAAGACTGGCAGAGTTAGTTCACATCTCTCTAGCTAGCTTGCAGTGCATCTTGAGACAAGCTTTTCCTACATCTTTCTGTTTCTATATCACTTTCACTAGAACAGAGATAACGGTTGTATAAGATGCTTAGGCCATTCAGTTTTGCAGTCACGTCACTGATTTTCCCCCCAGTGCGACTGCTAAAAGCATTAGGCTTACATTAGAATCAGACTGAAGTCATGCTCTGATGATTCAGGCCATTAAGGTTTTAACCTTTCTGTAAAAAACTAAATATGGTGATTATCTGGCACTTGGATCTGGACACTGAATAAAATGCAAATGTGACATCCAGGGAGTGCTGCTGAATGTTTCCTTCAGAGAAGTGGAAGATGGAGAGAGGGATGCAAGGATGGTGCTTGTGATTTGTAGCCTTGAATTATATTCCTTCCTGAATCCACATAACAGAAACTTCTTAAAAATAGTAATCTGTTCATTGCTGCTCTTGCTCGGTTTTGGCTTATGTTATGGCAGGCTTATGTAGCTTGGTGTACCAAATTGATTGTTTGGATTTTCTGAATGCTGTAAATATCATGGCTTTATCCCTGTCTAGGACACAGGTTTAGGGCTCTGTCCATGATGATGCATTAGATACTTAATTGCAGGTCTCTATGTTTTACTTCTAGAAAAGCTGTGTTTGGTGTGCTGAGAAGCATGTTTCCATGTGAAGATTGTCTCTGTGTCTTTGTTTAGGAGGGCAACAAATGGAATAGCACTTCCTTGTGTGCCCAGTGATGTAGTGGTTCAGTCTATGGCCATAAATTAGGTTTCAAATTAATTTTCTTAAAATGCTTTCTCTGCATAATGTTTTTGAGGATATTTAGTCATACGATTAAAAGGACCACCCTTCAGATGCAGGAGGATATTATCTCATTTGTGCACAGGCTGCAGGAGGTGGTGTGGCTCAGGAGATAAAGCTGTCAGCTGTTCCCTAAGGCCCATATTGTTTGGGCTCCCTTGTTTCAGGGTGCTGAAAAGGGGGGTTAAAAGCCTGGCAGTGAGGCACCAGGGGCTGGAGGATGGCAGTGCTCTATGGGCAGCAGGAGGAAGGCAAGGGGACGGGGCAGGAAGGGATCAGCAATCTGAACAAGCGAGTGCCAGGAAGAGCTGTTGCTGTCTGAGACACTCTTTCCCAGTGCTGTTCCAGAAAAGGCTCATGGCTTGTTCATTACACAGTGGCAGGTTCCCTGTGGTACACTGCTGGTGCTTTTGGTAAATCACACAAAATGTCGAGTGTGTGTTAATTAATGAATTAAAGTATTTTGTGTTCAGGGGAGTGTAAATGCATGTGTAGGGTGTACCAGTGTTTTGGTACTATTTCCACCTGCGGGAGGCTCAATGTGGAAGGAGAGGGTTTCCTTTGAAACACCTATTGTTTTGAAATCTGACTAATGGCTCCTGGGAAGAGAAGTCCTCTAGTGGAGGTTCTCAGAAAAGCTAGGCTACGTGCATCAAGTCGTAAGTGTCTTATAGAGTTAAAAAAAGAAAGCAAAAAAAAAAAAAAAGAAGTACTAGTGCTTCCTCTGATGTGTGGGTGGCAGAGGCACTTACTTTTGAGAAGATCCTGAATTCTCCTCCCTGCTGTTTCTGTGGAGTCTTAATTCACCGTATTATGTGGCACTGAAACCGCAAGCAAGCCTCACGGTGCAACTGCTGTTGCTAGTTTTTGTGTTTAGTTGTTGTTGTTTTTAATTCAATCTCTACTTCCTTAGAAAAAGCTACAATATTTTCTGCCTAGAAACTCCTTTTGCATTTACTTCATTGTGTTGAATTCTTTTGTTTTCTACACTGCAGCAGGAATAACCAGTGGACAGATATTGCTTTTCATTGTTGCTTTTGCATGGGTGTCAGCACTGAGAAGTGAAAAGGGTTTCTGGTACTTTGCAGTCAGCTTGATCCTATAAAGGAGCTTTCCTGGACCAGTTGTCTAGAAAGGGCAGGGAATGTTTTCCACCTTTGTGCAAATAGGCTTCTGACTGATAATTTTTCCATCTTTCTCTGCAGCAGTGCAGATTAGATTCAGTTAGAGATAGCCTGCAGGCTGCACCAAGCCTCTCAGCACTCCCATTGTTACTGCATTATCCCAGATGCCTGATTTCATGTCCCCTTCACGATGTCAGGATTAAAGCAACGGCCAGATTCAGGGAGAGAAAATGCAATTTCTTCTGGTCAGATTGTCAGGCTTTGGTTCTTTTTTTTATCACCTTCCACTGTGGAAACAGGCATGGTTTGTTTCAGGAGATTATAGGAGACTTCTCTTTCATATAGTCGCTGTGTGAGAGAGGTGGGGCACTTGTGATGGGGAGGGGGTGATCCTGACTCTCCTCTGATATTCCATATTACAGTGACAAACTAGCTTTTTGGAACTAGTTTGCTGTAAGGTGTTGAAGGTGTTCTGTGCCTGAGGTGCTTGGGCATGAGTGGAATAGGTGTGCTGGGAAGCTTGAGCCATACACTTACTGACGTGTGGGGTTGGGTGTTTTGCAGAACCTACTCGATGACTCAGGTGTTTCCAAACCTCTGCTCCAGTAATCCTAAAACAAGGAGTGTTCATGTTTGTCTTAAGATTAGCTTGTTTTAGAGTTACTAGTTCCAGGTTTGTCTCGTAATTTTTCAGTGTTTTGAATGATGGGAAATATTAGTTCAAAATCATTCCTGATGGAATGTATAATGGGAATTTAACCTTTTCCTTCTGCTGTGTTCACAAGGTAGTGGTATCTGAGCTAGTTTGAGATAATTCAAAGCCTAGATTTGCCTTCTACTTTCCATCCCTCTGATTTGCTCTGAAATGATATTTCTCTTTGGCCTTTGTCTGAAGTGGGTGCTGGGGCTGGCATACTTGTATATGCACGTGTGTGTGTGTATGCACGGGCTTGGGGGAGAGGGTGACACACAGTAACAGCTTGTGGTGACAGGATATGTGGAGTCTGATTGTGCTACTCTTGTGTTCCCATGTTGTTGGCCTCTGATAATGATGCAGCCCCCAGCTCTCTCTGCATGAAGACATGAAGTTATTTTTTCAATTGTCACCCTTCTGAAGTTTTTCTGAGTATTTGTATTAACTGTCAGGGATGTTTTTTCTACAATATTCGCTATGCTGTCAGTGACACAAAATATTCAAAACCTAGCGTTTTGAATGACAGGACACTAGTGGGCAGGATCTCTGTAGGAGTGGAGAGCTGCAGATAGACTGATCAGGGCAGTACTGGTCACTGCAGGCTTGGGAAGCAGCCTTGCAGACACTTGCGCAGACATTGATGTTGAACGAAGGTGACAGTGGGGCATAATTATGTGGGTTGTACTCAGTGGTGAATTTTGGGTTGATCCTCTGCCTCACAAGACTGTATATTTCATGGCTGAGGGCTTTGCTTAGGGGGCTTACAGCTTTGTTGGCCTTGGGGATGGCACTTTTCCTTGGACCTGGAGAGACAGGGCTGATACAGGCAGTAGGACTCAGCCTGTGGAAACTTGTCATTGCCACGGTATCTGACTGGCATCATTAGTTACAGGAAATCCAGAGTGTGATGTGAGAGCTGGCAAATGTGAAGTGGGCTTCACAAAGTTGAGTACTTAAGCCCACCAACCTCCACCTGAGAGCATGTGCCTATGTGCACATTGCTCTTTCTGCAGCAGCTTATGTAACACATTTGCAGGACTTCATTTTCCAGTAGATTGAAAGCAAAGCCACTGTTGATTTTCTCCAAAAAGATCTATTTGAAAGTGCAATTGCCTGGAATTACATGGTGGCAGTGAGAGGCCAGACCTTGCTGTAAATAACTTTCTCAGCAAAACACATCGAGTTCTGCTGTCTACCGCTTTTTCTCTTTAGATTATTTCAGTTGAAAGGAGGTGGGTTTTTTTTGGCTCTGGGTTTTTTTGTTTTTGTTTTTTAATGCTTTGTTTATTCTTGTCAGGAACTGATTCTCATTTTCCTATCTCTCTTGCTTTTGCCAAATGATGTGAGTATGGTCGACAGGGCAGCTCCCCATTCACAGTAAAATTTGTGTGTTTTTATAGCACAAGGTTATATTAGGACTGATGTACCTGTGCCAGGGAATGTAGTTTTGCTGCTGCCCTCTGATGTGCTGGTGCTTTGTCTGTCACAACCGTACCAGTGGGCAATAACAGCGCATTGGCTTTGGTTGTGATTATCATCTACAAGCCAGTGAGTGAAGGCACTGTAGCAATGTGTGCTTGTTATTTACTGCAAGCATAACACCGTTTACACCACTGTCCACCATAATTTTTTCAATTTAATCTGAGCTGTGAAGTGGTTATTCTATCTGTGGAACATGGCTGTAACAAATCTTTATACTAAAACTCATATTCCCTACTGAAGAACCAGCAGCAGTAGTTGATGTGTCTTTGTCTTTGAAGCTGTTAGTCTCCAAGAGCAGATCTTCAGCCTGTGTCAGAAGGCTGTCCTGTGTTCTCCCTGTTGTGGTAGCTGAGGTGGAGCAGAGCTGATTCTGCTGTACAGTAGAGCATGGTTGATTTTTACTTTTAAAAATACTACTTTTATGGGAAATGTAGTATCTTGTAATGGAGAACTTAATCTCTAACCTGTACTAGAAATCAGTATTGCCAGGAAAGAAGGGAATGTGTGAAGGAAGAGAAGTGACACAGGTAGGACCAAGTATTGATTTACAGGGTAAGTGAAACATGACTCAATGGCTGTGTATGGCAGTGGGGAGGCACTGCCTGTAGGGATGGGACAGAAATGGCTGTGAAAGCAGTCCTAAGAGAGGAGAGTGGGAGTATTTGCAAGGGAGTATCATGATGTTGGTAAACTGAAGTTTTTAAGTATCTAATTGTCTTGTTTCTCATTTTAGCAATAGAGCATACCTTTTCTGGTTCAATGTTCTTTTTCCCTGGAAATATATATCTCTCATATCTCCTCATCTTCACTGTTTGCGTTTTTTGGTTTGCTTTTCTAAAAGCTAACTGATTTATACTACTTACTAATTCCTTGTTCCTGCAATTTCTTGATCTTTCCCAGTATTTTTCGTGGTATCCAGAATTAAAGTGTTTGAGATAGGACTACAGGTTCTTCTTCACTTTGCTTCCTCCTAGACCATGTTGTTACCGTTAACTTCAAGTGTCTGTTTTTCAATGGAAAGCCAGCAAATAGACTGTGAACCTGATATACAGGCTCTCTGAAGCTCAATGTTGGCATTCCTTGCTCACACAGAAATGCTGCTGGTGCTAGGAAAGTGGCATTGCTATCATCCTGTGCAGACATGGCTGGGTTACCTGAGTGTAGAAGAAAAGGTTCAAGCAAATTGCCATTTCTGTTCTGTAGAAAAAAGTGTCAGGGCACAGAGCCAACTAGACCTGGCTTCATCAGGAAGGTGAGTCATCTAGTTTCCAAAAATAGCAGGTTAAAAAGAGAAGAGACGCAGCTGCAGGTGAGGTGGGAGGAGGCAGTGGTGTTTCCAGTATGTGAATAGCTCAATCTGTGAGTCAGGCTGTGCTGTGCTTGCACTTCCCTTTCCCCATGAATCAACGTGATCTCCACCTGCTGCTTACTGGCCTTGGGAGCCCCAAAGGACCAGGGTTCATTCAGAGGAATAAATGATGGAAAACTGTGTGATTTCTTGTCCTGGGTGGTGCCCCAGCCTCCTGGGCTTTGGTCCCTTGGGAATTCTTTGCCAGTGGTGGTTGGAAGTCTGGCAGTGACACCATCTGGCATCAGACAAAGTAAGGGCTGGCTTTGTAAATTGGTTTGCTGTTTTTATTTTTACACATACAGTTTAATAAAATTTCCAAATAACCTGCAACAGAAAAAGCTTCCTTCTTGAGATCTTGCCCAGTAAAAGGTGGAGCCAGATTTTCCTCTATGCCTGTGCATATGATTTGAGGGACAGATGTGCAGATGTTTTTGCAGCTCCCTGTTAAAGCAAGCTGAGGACATTCTGGTCTGTTCTACAGCTAAATGTCTCTTGTAAACAGCCAAGCACATGTGTTTAAGAATACCTTCTTTATTTTTCTTCCTGTAAAAATCCTTGTTTCTCTATGGCTTTTTTTTTGGGAATGACATTATTTCCAGCAACCTCCTGGGCTTTCTCCTGTGCAATTTTGCACAGAAGCAAGCAATTTTGCAGCTCTTGTGAACCTGAAAGGCCAAGTGTGCTGGAGTAATCAGATTTCCCAGTTCTCCTTCAGTGCTTGAGAAGACTGATGCTAAGCCTCCTGACAGGGCATTTTTGACACAGGATCCAGAGAAGATCTGGTTATGTGGCACTGGGCTGCAAGGGAGGAATGTGCTTTGCAGTAGCATGTCACTCAGTAGTGTGGCCCTTGCTTACAGGGCAGTGCTGTGGCCTTGCCTCTCCTTGCTGACCTCATGAGCTGGCTTGCAGGTCTGTTGACCTAATCCAGACTGAATATTCTTACTTGTACAAGGATCAAGTCAAGTGAAGTAGAATGTAGTTCAGACAATTTTATGGTGGTAGATCCAAGTTTTTTCCTTGTTCCGTTACTGAAAATTGTTTCAGAAAAGCTGCTTAACTAAATTTTTGTATGCCTGCTTTGATGATTTGGATTAATGTCTTTCTCCTCTCTATTAACCCCATCTGATAGAGCATAGTCCTATTCTTTTTCTGTTTCTTCCTGTACACTTTCATTAAGTACCTTAATCGTGTGTCACTGAAAAGCAACTAAGAGTAAATGTCAAAATGAAGCTCTTAGTTAGCACTCCAGAAAATACCAACCATTGGATGTTTCAACTGTACCTTCCTTATGTGCAAACTGGGTAAGTTTTGCCATTTTTGTAGCTCACCTGCCTCCAGCTAAGACAAGGGCAAAGAAATAGACTACACCACATGGATTCTGGGAAGGGAAGTTGATTTTATGTTTTTAAATCTCTCCTTCTTCATAATCTTCTGTGCTACTAATAACATGGGCTGATTTTTGGTTTTAATATCTGATTTCTATCTTGACTCCATTCCCTTAACCTTTCCTCAGAGATTTTATTTTCTAAACCTTTGATGGATTTTGCTGCTCTCCTGCTGATGTTTTTCATTTATTGGAGGAGAATAAAATAATAATTATAATAATAAAACCCACTGTTTGGCTGGAGGCAATTCACTGGTTGAGGTTTTCATGTGAATGCAGCCCTTTTAATCCTAGCAAACAGGATTCTCCTCCTAATCTCTAATCCCTGAGTACTTTAGCTATTAATCTTGAGAAGCGTTTTCCTTTCCCCATCTGAGATTAACCTGAGAGTGGTTACCCATGGTTACCCATCGTTACTGGCCTCTTTTTTCCTTTTGCTTTCCCATGAGGCTTGAAGAGTAAGGGAGGCGAGTGACAAATTCTGGCCCTTCCATCTGTTTGCATTCAGTTTCTGGGTCTTTGGACACCCTCTTTTATCTGATTGATTTGATGGATCCTTGTTCAGCAGTAAAAATAGAGACACATCCTTGCTTGGCAGCTTCTGGCCAATCACAGACAAGGACATCTGAATCTGTTTCTTTCAGTGGAATAGGGAGATACCTTCTTTTGGCATCATAAAAGAAAAATTAAAAAAAAAAGTAATTGTGGGAGATGAAGGAACCCTTGAGGTGTTTGTCTCGTTTCAGTCCTTCTCCTTTACACAATAATTTTCTTCCCCTACATAATCATCTGTATCCTGGCATGCATCCAAAGAAGTGTGGTCAGCAGGCTAAGGGAGATGGTTTTCCCCCTCTACTCTGCTCTTGAAGAGCCCTCCTGGAGTTCTGCATCCAGCTCTGGGGTCCCCAGCATAAAGAGGATGTGACCCTACTGGAATGAGTCCAGAGGAGGGCCACAAAAATGATCAGAAAACTGGAGTACCTCTCCTGTGAGAAATGGCTGAGACAGCTGGGATGTTCAGCCTGGAAAACAGAAAGGTCCAGAGTGACCCTATAGCACTTTCCAGTACCTGAAGGGGACCTGCAAAGAAACTGGAAAGAAATTTTTATAAGGACACATAGTACTTGTAGATAGGGCAAGGGGAAATGGCTTTGAACTGAAAGAGGATAAATGTAGATTAGATATTAGAAAGAAATTCTTTGGGTGGTGAGACATTGGAACAGCTTGCACAAAGTAGCTGAGACTGCCCCATTCCTGGTTCCATGCCAGTCTAGTTGGAGCTCTGAGCAACCTGATCTAGTGGAAGGTGCTCCTATCCTTGGCATAGGCGTTACAACTAGATGATCTTTAAGGTCCTTTCCAACCCAAACCATTCTATGAGTCTGTTATTTCCTTATGGGAGTTGTAAAGTGAATTTTGGTTTCCACTACCATTTTTTTCCTTCAGAATGTGTCATGTTGTTCATTTATTTCCTGCATATTTACAATCCTTGAGTGTGATTTGCTGTTTTGCTTTTAGGGCAGTGCACGTAGAGCTAGTCTGTCAGCTTGGGATTCCTGCTGCAGCTTGTGACTCCTAGGACTCGTATTTTTATTCTCCCGCATAGGCTGGGTCATGCATACTGCTCCTGGATTTGTGTATTTGGAGCTGATGGATAGGCTACCCAGTACTTATTTACAGGTGTTCATGGCCTGAGCTGTATGTTATGGGTTGTATTCCTATTATTGTGAATCCAGGAATATTTGGTCTACCATATCTCCTCCTCTATTCATACATTCTGTCAACACCTGACTGTTCTTACACTATTTTGGGGAGAGCCATTTCTGAGTATGTTGTAACACTCCTAAGTGTGAACCCAAAGACGCTCCTCGGACCAAACTTGCTTGCTCTGCAAGAAAGCAGTTTTGTGAGCAGACATGCAGTGTGTCCTGCCAAGAGCTCCTAGGTGTCAGCATGAATGCAGACAGCCTTCATGAAGGCCATAGGCAGTTGTCAAGACAGCAGTCCTGTGCTGGAGTGAGGGTGTGCTTGATTATGACTGCTGGTGGAGCTGCTGAAATAGCATGCCAAGCCCTAGGGGAGAGGGATGCAAGCCATTAACTGAGGACACTGTCCTGTAGTTCACCATTAGTAAATATTGCCTGACTTTTTTTCAGCTTGCATTTTTTTTTCTGAACTGAGATTTTTCAAAGAATTTCTGGTTTTTCTTTACCCATTAATTCACTGTGTAACAAAAGCCTTTGTTTCCTGAGTTCCAGTTTGCCCTTCTGATTAGTATAGCTGCTAAACACAGAAGTTAAAAACATAAACATAGAAGTTAGTACAGAGCTTCTGAAAGGTTTATGGGGCATTTCTGTTGCCATATGCTGCTAAGGAGAGAAAAGGAAACTTCTTGTTTTCTGTAGATGTACAGGGAAGCAAAGGGGAGAGTGAATGCAGGAGAAAGGGGCAACTTTTGAGGAAGAGCCCTAGCTCTGGCATCATGGGTAGCTGTGAATTTTTGGGGAAAAACCCAAGAGATTAGAAAAGACAAGAGTATTTCTCCACTACAGGGATGGAGCAAGGTTTTAAACTCATTGTGGTTCTGGTTTTGGTGATTTTGCTTGGAATCACTGAGCGATGTAACTCTACATTTTCCTCAAGTTCTCGTGTCTCTTCTTATCTTGTTGTTCCAGGTAAACATATCAAATTAACTGCATATTTTAAAGTAAGAATTAAAAGATTTTCCTCTATAGCACACATAGATCCAAAGTGTTTTATAAGGCATTTATGCAGGATTCTCTTCATACCTGAAAGAACATGTCACCGCCAAGCGGAAAGAACACACTGTGCTGTACAGCAGTACGGAGGGAAAAGAAGCTTTTGTTCATTGTAAATGCTTGAGGACCTTCGTGCTTAAACAGAAGTGCAGAATCCATCTCGTGTAGCATCATAATGCTCTCTAGCAAGGTGTGGAGGTGATTGGTGGCAACTTCTCAGGAGATGTGCTCTCTCCTGAGTCATCTGAGTTTTGTCCTGCTGATACAAACACTATCTTTAGAGGCCTCCTGTTTTGTCCCCTGAATAATTTTACTCTGTTAAAAGGTAATGAAAAATATGGTCCTTCTAATATTAAGGATACTTGTAATTTGTTTTTGGTGACTGGGAATGATGATGGAATCAATTCTTATATAAGCAAACAGGTTTGTCTCATGGTCATCTTCCTGAGGATGGGCAGATTGCCATGTTAAACTTCCCCCAATTCCATTGCTGCTTCTTTTCTCCTCTCTGGTGGTCTGGAACAGTAAACTCTTCTGTTTAGCTTGTTCCTCACTAAAAGTCTGTGCATGTGTTTCCTGGTGTGATAAGAATACAGAAGCCCAGCAATCCCTCATAACTGTCACAGGGGTAGGTGAAGGTTGGCAAAGAATATGGGAAGCCCTCTGTGGGCTGCTTTATGCTTCCATCTGTGGGAAGTCAGGTGATTTCTTTACTCCCTGTCTGACAGAACCTGTGCAGCCCAGTGCTGTCCAGTATGGCAGAGCACTGCAACCAAGTATGGAGGTGCCATCATCTGTGCTGGGGCAGGTGTGTGAGGTTAGAGCTGTAAATTGAGTTTTTTAGCAGGCAGAAGAGCAACAGTGTGTGCTGCCCAAAAATGTAAAGCTGCTTTGAGTCAAAACGGAGTGGTTTCCTATTGTCTTTTCTTTATTTTTGAATTGACTATACTTTCTAGTTCTAAAATCTATTCCTGAAAAAAATGAACTGCTGGCTGTGGTGGGACAGTTTTCTGCTGTTTCCTGCTACTGACATGGAGTATCTGTCCAGCTGTAACTCTTGAAAGGTCCTTTGATCAAGAAGAAGTACTAGCAATAATAGTACAGGCATATGGCTTAAGAAAAATGCTGTTTCTTTTCAGCAGTCTTGGCATCAGACACACCCAGACTGCTTCCTCTGTCTCTCCTTATCTCTTGCATTGGCTTTTTCCCCTGCTGCTGTTCTAAATAATTTAAGGGTGTTTTTGGTAAATGTGTGTGACAATACATTTGAAGATGCTAGTATGGAATATCCCACACACATAATTTTGATGTGTCTGGGTGTATGTATATATGCACGCATATACATGTGTATGTATAACAGCACAGCTGAAACCTGTCTGCATCATGCATGGATGTGCTGGTGGGGAAAAGTCTTAGGCCTGGGAGAGAAGCAGGAGCACTTTAATATCAGAAAAGGTACAAGGCTAGCTTGGCTATCCCTGCTTCCAGGAGCTGAGGGAGGTCTCAATGACAGTACTTGTGAAGCTTACGCAGTGTTGCCTTCACCCAGAGGTCAGGCATTACAAACTCTTGCTCTTCCAGATTTCAGGTGACAACCATCCATAAGAAGACCAATTCTGAAAATTTTATTCTTGTTTTCTCTCCTGTCTCAGTTGTCTTTGGCAGGCAGGTGCAGGTAGTTTACCTTTATGGCCACCTGGGACCAAACAGAATGTAGCAGGGGCTGTCTGTGACACACTCCAGTGAGCTGTCACTGTTTAGCAGTGATTAACTTTTTTAAAAGACCCTTTATTTGATGGTGATTTTAATTTTTTTCCCTTTTACTGCTTTGCTTCTTATTGATTTAAAGAGGAAAAAAGAGCTAAAGCCTTATTTGATAATGGCATATTGATGAGAAAGCTGGAGAAAGAGAGTAAGATGGTGGAAGTCTTTGTTCCTGTTTGACAAAAGATGGAGAATACAGGAGAAGAAATGTAAATGTGTATGGGGAGGCAGTACAGAGGAGAGAAGAAAGAGTTATTTAAAATCACAGCTAGGAAATCACTCTGCCCGTCTATGTGGCTGCAGAGAGATCAATTTTCAATTTTGGTTTCCCTGCCTTTTGTGATTTGAGACAATCGCATGCCAATAGAGATGGGGGATCTGGCTGCAAGTGTTTGTTTAAAACAAATTGTTGGTAGATATTTTTTTCAGATGAACTGCTTTCTGGATCAATTTAGCATGCTACAAGGTGAAGGAGGAGAGGACCACAAGGCCCTGCTCTCTCTGGAGAGCATTTACACCAGTGCAATTCTGACTACGTCCGTGGTTTTACTTCTCGGTTCAGTGAGGTGCAAGGAGCAAATCGAGCCAGCCCTTGTTTCAGAAATCCTTGAACTGTCACATGACGTGTTGAGAATGAAAAGGCAAATGCACCAGAGGTAATTGAATGGCTTGATTTTAAGTAGTGTCAGTAATTTGTATCTCTGTAGGGTCTTGGGTTAACAATAGACCATGTCTTTTCTCTGTAGTTTAGTGTATGGCAATACAAGATCAACTGCTATTGATAATCAAACTTGCAGACCAAAGACTCCACTGTGTAAACCAGTGTCATTCATTTCATTGACCACATGCAGATGAAGATTTGGCTCTGAAAATATAAATCATTGCTTGACACAAATGCTGTTATCTTTGTTGTTTCTTTGAACTAATGATAAATTTGAGAAGCAAATAAGGTCCCTTTCCCATCCGGATTAATTTCTACAGAAAGTTTTCTGCTAAAAAATCCCAACTAGTTCTGTTGAAATTTGGAGAATGAGGGATGTGTCTTGACAAGTGAAATATATTTTTGTTGTTAATTATTATTTTTTTACCTGACACAAATCTTAAACCTTATGAAAAAATCCTGCAAAAATTGTAGTTTGCTCATCACAATGGGGAGAAGTAGATTAATAGGAGCCTGAATTTGCAACACAATATTATATAGCCTAATAATGTATTATTTTCATCACTTTTAATGAAAACTCTTCTTGAAACGAAATAATTGGGTAAAAGTGTTTTGGAATAAAATAACTGAACATTTTTAGGTCAATATTCAAATTTTTTCATGTATAGTCTGGGCAAATAGTTCCTCCTAGTAGGCAGGATAATTGCCAGCACAAGTCACTTCTGAGCTATTCAACTGTCTTTTGCATGGAGAGCTGTAATACTTTTTCAGGGGCAACCTTGAAAAGTTTGGGTCTAATTTCAGATACAAGAGTCAGAGTTGTACTCTATATTGCTATTATGTAATCCTGTTTTTCAAGACAAATTTAAGCAAGAAGCAGTAAAAACACCTCCTAATAATGTTTCTATAAATCAATCCCTTCAGCTTATTCATTCTTCAGATTGCTCATTTCTGAACCCTTGCTTTTGACGTCACATTATCTAATTGGGACACACTTAATGATTGCATTGCGTGAGTGTGAAACTCGTGACTGTGTGTGGAGAGCTGTCTCTGTCCTGAAGGACTGCTGTGTTTGTGGCCACACAGTAGGACCGAGTCTAGCCAGTGTGAGATTCTGTGGGGCAGGGGTGCTGGCAGTGCCTGGGAAAGCCAGGCTGCCACTCCTGGGGCAGCATTCAGTGCACATGAGGAGACAAGCAACAACATACTGCCACAACCGCCAGCCCTTGCCAGCAGTTGTTTGCTCCCAGCATCTGCTCCAGTGTGTCTGGCAGCTATGACAGAAGCAGGCTGGTTATGCAGGGCTTGTGCTTGTCTCTTCATTCTTTCCCTTCTTCCCTTGGGCAGGAACTGCTCAACAACTTTGACTTTGTTTTCTCTGTAGTGGGAGGAAGACTTAGATTGATTCCTGTTGTTGCTATCTGTAGCTCTCAGAGAGACTGGTCAGTCTTTTTATGCCTATTAACTGAAACAGGCCTTGTGTCCTCAAAACATTACTAAGGGACTAAAGCTGCATGGAGAAAAGACCATCTTTTTGTTCCACTCTGTTTGGTGCCTAGCCTGACAGGATGTGGGCCTAAAAGTGAGATAAATGGCATGTGTCCCTCATCCTTTTGTTTTTAATGTCCAGGAGATGTTGGTGAATTCTTGATGAAAATTTATTTAGCACCTGCCATGGGCCATGTACCGGTTCTGCACATCCAATTATTTGCATCTCTGTCAACACATGTCAGTCTTTATTTTTAACTCTTCTTGATGCTTTGAGTTCAATGGTATATGTGTTTCTGCCAGTGTGATACAACCCTGAGCATTTCCTTTCTGTCCTAGTGCGAGGGGCCCACAGACCTCTGCTGATGCTTGTCAGTGCTATGCAATAGTAAAAGTAGAAGGAAATACAGTTATATGTCAGTTAATATCTGTTGCAGATAAAAGCAAGCAGAGAAACAAAGATTTTTAGGGATGTAATAACAGATAGGATAGTAAGAAATTTCTGAAGATGCTAGGAGTAAAATCTTAGCTCCATTGACCTCAATAACAAAAATTATCTAAATTGATAGGTTTCGGGATTTTACCTAATCAGTACAAAAGGGCATAGGCAAAGTACTTGAGACTGGCATTTTCAAGTTTACTTTTTTTTTGACAAGTCAGTGATAAGTGTGAAGGGAATTAACTGTTTCAAAATGACAGAGGTAGGATCCGTAGTTCTGTTAAGGCCACCTTTCTATAATATGTAATAACTTGGCCAAAAATGTTCAAATTCCTGCAGCTGTTTTGACTGCTTTGGTGTCTTAACCTTCTGCTGTCTCTGAATTGCTTTTGGCTGTGTGCCTTCTCCCAGCTGATGAGGGTGTTCTTGTCTGATTAGGAGAAAAGGTGTTCGACATGGTTGAATTACTCCTTTTGTTAGACTCTCCTTTGTCCGTGATAATGTGCAAGTTCTGACTGCCCCTGTTCATTTGTTTCTTTCCCCGTTTTTTACATTTTCATCTCTCTTTTGTGTTAATTTCCGTAAGATAAAGTGATTCCAGTGCTGAATTTGAGAACAAAATTTTGCTTGGAGAGTTGCTCAACTAGTTGAAACTGGTGCTGGCTATGAACTTGGCTGTTAGGATCTTCTCAGGTATTTGTCCTGAGTAGCAATGCATTTTTGGTCAGCAGCTGGATGGGAAACATCTATGAAGAGATGGTGATGATGATGGTGATTCAGGAGACTGGCTTGAGTTAGGTCATAAATTTTCAAGAAATTTGGGATAGTTTTGTGAGTCAATTATTCTAGACTTGTTCTGTTATGTGTGAGAAATCTCTGAGGTCTAGATTATATCTCACACCTTGTGAGCTCCAGAACATTCTTTTGAAGTTGACAGACTAATGGAATGTGAAGGTTTCTCTGAGGTGTAGAGCCTGTTGTATTGCATTGGAGACAGCATGGACAGTAAAGATGCAGATGATGAGACTGAGCTCATATATCCCACCACTGGTCCTACTATTAGCTGGGAGCAGTGAGTGGGTCACTTTGGGCACGGTTTCTAGTAGCAGTCACTGATTCTGTTTGCATGTGTTTCTGACCTTCAGCTTAAGATATACTTGACACTGTTCCCTGCCCACCTCTCCCTCCCCCATCCCCAATGTATTGAGCACCAGGAGTTGTCATTAAAGCCAAGACAGAACACAATGAACTGGCATTAGAAATTGCCTGAGAGAGGAATATACCTGACAGCAGTAGGTATGCTGCATGGAGGAGCTGTGTAAGCTATTTGCAAGGGAGGATAATTTTAAGAGTAAATCTGTGAGTAGAGAGGTAATCACATTGCCAATGAGTTTTATCATTATTCCAGTTGATTACTGTCCATAATGAGGATGAAATAATGAAGGGAAAACAAGCCACTATATGGAAAATGCATCAGTCTGGTATGCACTGTCCTAAAGCATTGTGCTTTATGTTTTGGTTACATTCTTTGGAACAAGATCTCTTTTTGTGTATTATTTGTGCAATGGCTGGCTTGTGTGTCCTGGTATGTCATAATAGGAAAGGTGGCTGAGTGTGCCCTACCACCATGAACACAGCCTGGTGTGTAGTGGCAGTACAGTGTGCTCAGTTCTTTTCTCTATAATGGGATAAAGGCTTTGGGAGGGGGGAGACCTGAGCTGACAGGGCCCTTTCTTATCATACTGGATTTTTAGGGATATGAAGTATTTAAGTGAGACATTTTGTTTCATTCTCATTGTCAGCACGTGCTGGCTGAGAGTTTGACTGTTGCTCTAGCTTTATTTTTTTTTCTCCTTGCTGAGCTTACTCATTCTCTTGGTCCTATTTTAAGGAAGTAGTGGCTTGCAGGGAATATCAGTCCCTCATACAGAGAGGCTTTCACAATACCAGTGACAGCTCCAAGTTGGCAGGCAGAGGGGAGGATTCTCTGCTATGACCTTCAAAATGGCTGGCTGCAGTGGGTATGACATATTTCTCCCCTTCCAGTGTCCACTTGCCTCCCTTCCATGATCTTCCTTAACCTACTGAGGCTTGAGAGGTGAGAGCTGAGGCTGCTTCTTGCTGTGGGAGTCTCGGGAGAGCAGCACTGAGGTGGAACTGCTGAGCCTGAGCTGGGAGGAAAATGAAGACAGGGAGTAGAGTCACAGCCTGCAGAGCAGGCACCACTGCTGCTGTTTGCTTGCTGGAAAGTAAATAAAGGAGAAAAACAAGGGCAATTGCTTTATGAGAGAAGATGAGTGGGAAAGGACAGATGGAAAAATATAGAATGGGAAGAGAAGGTGAAATTGAGACAGGGTAGGAAGGCAGAGAAAAAGTGCAGAAAACAGGAATGAAAGGGGCCATAATCTCATTTTTGGGAAACAAGGACCAAGGAAATTTTCAAGAGCTTTTGCAATAGCTGTCAAATATGCTGTTGTCCCATTTATCCAGTAGCCATTTTCCTCTCCTGTATTGCAAAGCTGCCCTTTTGATCCTGCATACCTGAGATAAATCCACGCTAGCAGCTGCTTAAGAAGTCTTACCAACATAATCTGCCATGGCAGTATAGTATGTTCTGTAGAAAACTTAACAACTGCGAGAAGATCCAGTTATGGGAGTCCATGACTGATGCTCTGATTTGACTAAGTGGGAAAAGTGTGGCAATTTTGTGTCATCATGGTTCAGCCTTTTCTAGATGGGTATTTTTGGGCAGGGTTCAGGGAATTCTGTCTTATGCCAGCTCCTGCCTTTAGTCCTTGTATTAGGACCATTTGCCCTACAGACAAGAAGTACATTTTCTTTAGTACTGGGCTGTGGAGCTAAGAAATGGTCAGCTAAAAGCATTTTCATCTTGTGCATCTTGTAGCAGAAAAAGGGCAGATCAATGCACATGGGTCAGCTATTTTGTGTGATGACCCCAAGACAAGGGGTATGAATTTTCTCAACTATCACATGCTAGACAACTAGCTTTGTATTTCTGTGTGAGGCTCAGCTGGACGTGTTTAACCTTTATGCTCCTTTTTTTGGATGAACAGCTACTTATGTTCTGATTCTCACTTCCCTACTGCTGCACTTGTGAGAAGGATTATCATATCTTAAACCATTGACTGATGAATTCTATTTCTTCATAAATATGAATTGGAGAATAAGTTCACATGTACAATGTCATCTCTACAGGTTAAATCCCAAAGAAGGTGTTGTGTTAATTCAAAGTGCTGGACAGAGTGCAGCAAATTGTAGAAGTTTCAAGAAAATGGGCATTTTTGGTAGATTAGTCATTAATGAGGACTTTGGCACTCTTGAACTTTGTTCCCAGTTTCTCCACAGACTTGCTGTAAGATCTCAGACTAGAAGTAGTCAGTGACTTTGGCTATTAAGTTTGGGCTTGATCTTTGTTTCCTGCATGGCTTTCATTCTTCTTTTTAATACGTTGAGAATGCTGTGAAAATTGAGTTCCAGCTGTCTTATATAGGACAGCTCTAAAAGAAAACATCTAAGTAAGCAATACATGGGAAAAGTTGATTGAAGGTGCTCTGTGCTTGATTTTCTTATCTGTTTGGTGATAGGAATTACTCTTCAGCTGAATAAATTATTTTTCAGATGTTTTAAGAAGAGAAGGTAGATGGGCATACACGTAGCTGCTGTTAGAACTGGGCACATTGTTTAGTGTGAGAAAAAATTTGGATGTGGCTCGTGGAGGACAGAATAGGCTTTACTCTTGCAAGATAGCAGTGACACTTCAAAATATCATCAAAGAGTGAAAAAGGCATAGGTTTGCTGTTATGTATAAGTCAAGAAAGTGAAAAATACTATGTCTAAAAAAATTGAAGCACTATCCTATCTTCCCCCAACAGAAAGGAACATGTACAAACTAGTGCCTGGTAGGTGGTGGGGACTAGGTTTGGTTCCTGTTTTCTCTGTTGGTACAGTGAATCTGTAACTCAAGACCCTTCTTCATGTGCATGTCTGTTTTCTCACCCATTTTGGATGGCAGAAAAAGGTACATGTCAGTAAGTCTGTGTTTATTTGCTCTCTGTGATAATTTCAAATTAAAGTATTTATTATTTTTTCAGTTAGGTGTCTCATCCTGACAATCAAGGGATCATTGTGTCTGCTGGGGACATTTCAGGCCTGTATTTTCTACCTGTGTGTTTCTAAGGGCAGCAACAGTGCTGGATGATACAGTGAAAATTGGGTTAACAGTTTTCAAAGTACATATTATTTTTGTCTTTTGTTTCTTGTCAAATTTTTATGATATACAAGTTGCACTTCGTCTTTTTTTGTGAAGATGAACTTTGGTTAGGTAACGATGACTTCAGCTCTGAGGTAGCTTTGTCCAGATTTCAACTGCTGACTTAATTGTATAGTCTTCTGTCAGAATCACATGGTTACTTCTCTCATCCACCTCAATATTGAGACATGCTGGAAAACTAAAAACACAGTTATCAAATTTAATAAAAGAATACTGAC
This sequence comes from Sturnus vulgaris, assembly GCF_052056855.1. Taxonomy (NCBI): domain Eukaryota; kingdom Metazoa; phylum Chordata; class Aves; order Passeriformes; family Sturnidae; genus Sturnus; species Sturnus vulgaris. Next base: position 27,474,424 of record NC_142248.1, read on the forward strand.
TTAGCGAACAGACCATAAATAATACAGGCATAGAATAGTAACAGAGTAGCAGCTTGCAGAAGGGATGCAAAAGTGAGCAAAAACTGGATTTCAGAAAAAAAAAGTTCTCTTTGTAATAAAGGAGTACTTTTAAAATGGGATCAATTACCTGACTTTGTTTGTTTGTTTTGGTTTGTTTGTTTTTTTTTTTTAATTTACTGGCACTGCTACTGTGGGTCAAACTGTCAGTGAGTAAGGGGGAGCAGGAGGGTAGAGTCTGTGCTTCTCTGCGTGACTTGCTAAGCCTCTTAAAGCATTTATTCCTTTCCTCATGATCATTAATGGATTCACTGTTTTGACAGGGAGATAGGTGCCCAGACATTTCTCTAGCCAGTTATTCCTTTTTCATCTGGAAAAAAGTGCTTCATTAAAAAACATTTTCTGGTGTAGGGAGAGGCCTGGGAGAAGCAAGAGACCAAAGCTTGGGCAGGGGAAAGAGTGGAAGGTGAGAAAGGCATTGTGACTTAGCAGATGCACCAATTAGATTTTCTTTGCTAAGAAAGAGAACCTCTGGTAGCTGCCCCGTATTTTTATGAGAATGGACTTGCTTTTCATGACTTGCTTGTCAGATAAGATGAATGTATATGTGTATGTGGGGAGAGGCTGAAATTAATTACTGTCAGTAAATGAAGCATATGGAAGCTTGTCTTGATGTTACAGTGGCTGTGAATTAGTGCAGAAAACACAGTGGAAAAGCAAACACTGGAACACTGTATTTGGATCAGAGCTTGCTGTGTACTGGCTTGTTAATGTTCCCTCACACCCAAACCTACTTTCTTGGGTATATTGAAGGTCTCTTAATTACACTTGTATTTCTTCTGTGCTCCTGGGATTCATAAGATAGGGCATCACAGTCCAGATCATCATTGCTGTTTCCATTGACAGTTTCCCAGCTGGGTGAGAGATGCCCCGACATAAATGGCTTGATGGAGAATTTGAGGTATATGCTCAGTTTCACAGCTGTGCAGAAGACAAAAATTCCCAGCAATGTTGATGACATTATTATTGTAGCATACACTTACTGAAACCTTCTCTCTCTCAAGACCCTCTATCTCAAAAGGGAGCAGGAGTTAAATACAGAACAATAAAAGCTTAGCTTCCTGCTTTTGGAGCCAATGTCTGAGCTGCTGCTGATTTCAGGGAAGTAGAAGGGATACTAATAATGGGGTGAATATTATTAGAGTTAATTTCTGAGAGCTGCTTGGCAGCTATGGGCCACTTGAAATCCATGTCTACTTTAATGTAAGTTGTGCAGTCTTAGCAAAACTACATGCTTGAATGTTGCACCTGGAGCGACTGTTTGTCCCAGTTAGGAAGGTGCTTAACTTATGTAAGCCTGCCGAGATCTTGAGTAAACATTGTGCATTGGCAGGTCTTAGTAAAATTTCCTTAACAGATGCATTTTGTCCCCAATGAGCAGAATTAATGTCTCTGTTAAACTGTAGTTATTGCCATTAAGTATTGCTGGCTTATATCAATTCCTTGTGGAATCTAGTAGGTAAACATACTTCCTTGGGGAAGCATGTCCCAGTTAAATGGATTACAGACCAAGTTATATCAAGTCTAATGCAGCAGTGAACCTGAAGCAGCTTCTGCTGATGCATTTACAGGGTTTCAGCATCATGTCTTCTGAACTGAAAAGTCATGAGCTACACTGATACAGTGGAGATTGTTTTAGTCAAAGGTGTCAGCAGTTGTAAAACAGGCACAGAACTAAACTTGAATATATGGATTGTTAAAGCAATCCAACAAAATTTTGATGTATCTCTTGGATTTTGGGTAACCTGAGGTAAGGCACTATTCTGATCATAAATTTTGACATTTCTGAATTGAGGGCTTTGTTACTGAGTCTTGAAAAATGCATCTGCCAGAAGTCAAGGGTGAAACCAACTTCTACGTGCAACATCTGATAAAGTATTGGAAGCAGCAAGTCTTCACGTAATTGCTTTCAGCCTGGATGTAAAACTGAGCTCTTTGACTTAAATATCACATTTTTATTAGTGATTATTAGCTTTTCTGTCTTGATCATTTCTGCACCTTTATCACCTCCCTGTCTCAGTGCTTCTCTGCCCATGCAGAAGCCTTCTCTCCCATGCTCTGAACTCTTGCATATTGTGGCTGACCAGCTACCATCTCTCAAAGTAGGTGGAAAAGGTTTCTGTGATATCGAAGCTTTACATCAAATTTACAAATTTACATCAAACACCAGAGTAGATGGAGTTGTAGAAGTACATGCTATCCTTTTTCCTCAGTGTTGGTGCTAGATGGAGCAGGATGTACTGTTCACAGCTACCTGAACTGTGCTATTCACAGCTACTGTTCAGTGCTGTGTGCCTGGGCTCTAAGAGTTAAACAATCCTCATCAAGTGCTCACAGGATGATCCTGCAATCAAACTTCACCATCTTCCTTCTTTTAAGAACAGAGTTTTGAGCAGAAGGGAGGGATTGGAAAGTTCCTCAAAACACTCCCTGTCTCATGGCTTTATGTTCATTTTACTTTTGATCATGTGGAAGAAATTATGCCTGGACCTCTGAAACACACAAGCTTCTGCTATGGGAAAATGTAAGGGAGGTGTGGGGAGGAGAGAAGCATGTTACCTTTGAGGAGAAAGTTGCTTCTACATGGCAGTGTTTAAAACTGCAAGCTCTGAGGGAGGTTTTGTATATATCCTCAAGTATAGAGGGAGTATTGTAGGTGGCAATAAAAATCACTAAACAGGATCAGTAGTTACTTATCACCTGGTTACCAGCTCTGCTGCAGCTAGAGGAAGAGCTGCTTCCCTACTCTGTGACCCAAGCTTCTGCATCTCTGCAATGGACATAATAGTACTGGCTGGCCTACCACAGGATGTAGAAGAATATATACCAGATTTGGAAACAAATAAATGTGAAATACTGTGACTTGTCTGGAAATACTCCATTTGATGCAAGACACACAACATCGAACTGCATATCTTTAGATGATGACTGCTCAGAAATTAAATGGAGTGTGATACACTGCTGTGAGATGATAAATGCCATGAATTCCTGGGTAGGTGAGGACAGGTGTATGAAAGTGGGATAAAGTTGCTGATAAAAGTTATGTTATGTCTGGAAGTCTTGATAGGGACGTTATTGGATGAATATGAGTGAATATATTTATCTTTAGCTGGAGCTAAAGAAGGAGCTCTCCCACTTAAAGGAAGCTAAACCACAACATATTTCAGAATAAAATGGTGAATAACAGGTTCCTGATGTACTTGAAAGTAGTATGGGAAGGGACCCCTCCTGCTCTGCTGGAATTTCTTACTGTCCCAGATGCTGCCTCAAGCTCCTCACATAATTCCTTCCTCCAAGTCCCTGCCTGTTTGGGAAAGCAGTGGTTACGTAGCATTGGTTTTGGCTCATCCCATAACATGAGTCCATTCTTGTACTGTCCTCATGTGAATTTATAAACATCTTCATAAAATACCTTTTTTGGAGTCTTTACTACCTTTCCTACATTCTTTTTGTGTTAGCAATGTTTAGTCTTGTAATCATATCCATGTTGCCTCAAGGATGCAGAAGTTTATTAACAATGCTTGCTGGTTTTTGATGATCTGTTTGATTTAGGGTAGTTACCTAGATGGCAGTGAAAATTTGAGTGGTTCTACACAGAATGCACTTTTTGAGATTATGCACTTGAGAAAAAAAAAACAAAAAAATTTTGTAGAGTAAGGCCTGCAATGGGAAGTGCAGGATGAACAGTGTCTGCAACTTGATCTGAATATGCTTTGAGCATCCCAAGTGCTTGAGTCTCAAGCTTAGCTCAGTGTAAATCCAAAAATCCTTTTTCTCTGCAAAGAGCTTGAGCCAGACTTCCCCTGGAGGAGGGATATTCTGGATGCAATGCTTTAATACTTGCTTTTCTAGTCGGAGACCTGAGGTAGAGAACTGACATAAGGAAAGGGGTGTTAATGATACTTTTCTTAATCTTCTGAAAGCATTGCTTAAGGTTTCCTTTCACTCTTGGAATGACATGCATTCCCCTCTTAGCCACTTCAGCAGTTCATGCGGAGTAAATTGCTCAGGTACTGTATCTCTTTTTGAAATGTTTGCAAACAAACCCCAAATCATATGAGCATCTTGTGGTTTCGTGATTTGTTGTTCTTTTTCAGCTGATTGTTGTCTGAATTCAGAAGAGTTTTCTGGGCACTTGGCCTGACTCAGTTTTGCATCCAAATTGGGTGAAATTCTTAGCTGCTTTGTTCTGGTGTGAAACTTGGCTGGTGCAGCAGAGTTTTGCTGTGAGTGCTGGAGCCCATGTTGTGTTTTGACTGTAAGGAATTAGTCTGATTAAGCTGATTCTTTATTCACGCAAACACACAAAATTGCCACAGCTCCTACCAATCAATTACTAGTTTGTGTGTCTGCCCATTACCACTGTGCAGTGTGTGAGCAGTACAGGCTTTGTTCTTCCATCCCACTGCCTACAGCAGTGCCCCACTCTGCAGATTCTGTCACTGCTTTATCCAGATAGAATGGACAGTGCAAGCTCTTTGACAAAGCAAAGTGGAGCTTCTTTCTTCTTCTCTGATTTCTTTTCTTGCCTGCTCTCCCTCTAGTGTGTGCAGGTACATGAAACAGCACATCCTTGCCATCATGCTATTAATTCTTTAGTAGCCACTGGTTTGACCCAGCAAACTGTTCGTCTTGGAGGCTGTGACACCCCTCTCAAATGTTGAATGGATAGCAGTGCCAAACTCTCAGGGTGTGTTTGAAAGCAAACAGAGGTTTGAAATACAGCAGCAGAAGCTTTCTGCATTCCAAGCAATGTTTCACCTCCCTTCCTCCCCACAGCAAGTAAATTGTATTGACAGACAAAAGCAGGATTATGGTGAGGAGATTTGCAAGACAACAGGATTATGGAAGCTAAAACAAGCAAACATTGTGATTATGTTAGGGGGTGGGCAGGATGGAGTTGCAGGAGGAAGGGGGCAACACAGAAGTGGTAACTCAGGCTGTGGTGCTGGTCTGCCACAGTGGTGGTGAGGCAGCAGGGAAGAGGATTTAAGGTAATTTAGGATAAAAGCAAGCAAAGTAATTTCTCCCTGTAAAGTCCAGTGGATGGAAAAGTAGTACATTTGCATTACACTTGACAATTTTTGCTTTTCAGGAGTCTGGGGACAAAGAAATAGAGCAAAGGGGGAAGGGTAGGTTGGCCTAAACCTCTGAGTCCTGGAAGCCCCCTTGCTCACTCAGGCAGGATAGGCACCAGCTGTCAGCTGATCTGAGCAGAGATCAGCTGTGACCTAATTATTGGCCTCTTAAACCTGCATTATTCCTTTCATTTTCCAGCTCATTGACGTTGTATAGAGAGAGGGTGAAAGAAAGTAGAAAAAAGAGTTATTGATAATCTACTTCCTATGTGTCTGCCACTCAACCAGGGTCATGGCTGGATGGCCTCCATCAAGGGGAATGAGGATGGGCTTTTAACCCTTCTGCTCCCCTGTGGGAGGAAGACAGCTTTTGCATTTGTGGGAATAGAAGCTTGAAACAATTTGAAATCAAACATTGGTGTGCTCTGGGTCAGAACGATGTAATAGTTCTTGTTTGCACTGAGAAGCAGTGAAGTGAGCAGCTGATAACCTATGAGATGAAAGAACGAACAGAAAATACTCATCACCCTCTTAGCACAGTGGCAGGCAGAGGCACTTCTAACAGATTTATAATCCAAACAGTTTGAAATGCATGATGCATGCACATTTTACAGTAATCAGTAGACATGTATTGGCCTTTCTAAGGTTTACACGGCTGTGTGACAATGCTTTGGTTGGGCAGCAGGAAGGTACCAACCCACTCAGAGTGACCTTGGATGCAAATAACATACCAACTCACAATCCTTCAGTGTATCTGGCTGCTGCTGAGAATAACATGGCAGCCTTGCTTTACCCATCCAGAACACGTTACACACTGTTACTGCCTGCCTTGACTGTAGTTGAAGCAACCAATTGGAAAATTTGGAGAAGCCCGGATATTGGTGGCTAAGATGGTATCAGGCTGGGTGTGTGGCACAGCATGGTGCCAATAGAAAAGCAGCAAAGCTCTGCTTTCTGGCAATGGAGGCATGGCCTGGGGAAGGCAAACATCGTGGCTCTGGCAGATCAGTGCAGAAGGTGAGAGAGATTGTGAGAGAAGGACAGATTGTGTGAAATTATCAATTTTTCTGTACAAACCTACTTTCCAACTGCCAGATCTCTTCCTCCAATAAGTGGTAATCCCCACCAATCAAATTATCTTCTTGATGATTAAAGCATCTCTCTCCTGTTTGCTGGTTTGTCACCTGCACAGTCCTTCAAGCTTTTAAACACTTCTGCAGTGCTTTCTAGTTAGCATATATTTTCTAAGTCTAAACTTGCCAAGATCCACAGACAAATGGTTGATGATTTATTCCGCAGTATGGGTGCCCTGTGCTTTCTGCTATTTGTGACATTCAAACCTGCTAAAGAAGGGAAGATGGGGAGATAGAGCAAAGAGAACTCCCCTATTGTATTATAGTCTCTAATCAAGCCAAATTGTTGAGACTGGCTGTAAATTGCTGGGATAATTGACCTTCAGTCATTTGAAATACACTTCTGGGAGTGAAATACATTTTACTTTCTCTTCCTGCCCTCTCTGCCCCTCCCCCTACCCTATTTTAAGCCTCTTGCAGCCTTTCCAAAGCATCTTCTGACAAATTTTAATCAATAACCTAGTCAGTGGTAAGCCTGAGTCTATCACATCTATTACCTTGATGACAGGGATATTGGAAGCCCTTACTCCTTCGCTTTTGACATCAAAGCAAGCATCATGGAAGGAAAGAAAAAAACAAACCAGAGGGATCAGAGTTCAAGTTAAATGGGCATGGTTTTAAAGACTGAGCACTTTGAAGCCTGATCAAATCTATTAGTTACTTATTATTGACTAAGTATGCATTGCATCTTTTGGCTGTATGAGGTACACGGCATCTACAGCCATTGCCTCTGGAGCCTCAGCTTTTAGGCCAGAGTTACACACTGTATGTCAGGAGTGTACACTGTGTGCTCAACATGCAAATGTCAGGAACTAACCACCTGGGAGGGAGCCTGTGGCATCAACACTTTTGTTTTTCTGTCAATATATATGCATCATTATTTACTGTGCCCTTTTTTTGTGGTGTTTCTATTGCAACTGTTGCCTGTTGCTCTTGCTTTAATGAAAACTATAAATTTCTTGGTAAAGTGGCCTGCATACCTTGGATCTCTGAACAAAAAAAAACATTTTAAAAAGCCCCAAAATAACAAAAGGCCCTTGTATCAGGGATGTGGTGGGATGTATGGTCTCATTGCTTATCTAGTAAAAATTACAGCAGTTAGTTCCTGAGTTTTTTTTTGTTAACTGGATTTTTTTTGTTTGTAACAGCAAAGGCAGCAATGGTGTTAGTTATCTTTTCCAGAATGTTTTCAAGCTAAATGATGGCATTAAATAGTTGTAGGACCTTGGCTAAATGAGTTGCCAGTCTTGTGCCTCACTTTGATGGATAAAAGTTTATAAAACTGGATTAAGCTTATGGTGTTTAAGTGCTGTGAGATTTTCAGAGTGTGCACCTTGACCTCTGCATCCTTCTTGGCTCTGAGATATACTGAAGGATAATCTAGAAAGATCCTGACTGTGGATCAGCTGAAGAAAATTTTTCCCATTCCTATTTTGTGACTTGCACTTTTTATTTTTTGTGTTCATGTGAATTATTTCCTCATACGAAGCAAGGAAAGATGTGGATAATGATGCTGCTAAAAAGCATTCAGAGGTTCCTAAATTAAAGATGCAGTTTAAATACCAAAACAGTAATATTATTGTAACACCTGCTGGAGAAACAGGCAGCCCTGAGCAAGTTCATGTCTTGCTGGATAAGCCAATATTTTGCAGTATGGTGAAGTGTTGCACAGTTGGAAATACTCACATGGCCCTCGTGGAGCCAGCCAGCCAGACTGGTAATGTGTGGGATGGACCCCTCAAGTAAGAGACTGGCTTGTGACTACACAATGAAATGAGATTTGGCCATGAGCCTTAACCTCCACCATAAGCTCAGAGAGATTTCTGGCAGTACCCTAGGGAGAGGAGAAGCCTTGGAAGTGGGATGTAGCAGCTACAGCTTGTAAGGCTACAGTGCAAGGACCTGGTGCTAAAGCAGTGCAGTGCCCTAAAGGGCAAACTGCATACGAGGTGCTGTTTATCAACCCCAGCTGCAAGCAGGACCAACCTCTAACACAATGGAATGCTGCCTCGGGCCAGTCTATACATTTATAAGCATGTTAATAAATCATCATAAAAATAAACCATGTTTATTGCCATTATAAATTTACACGGAACAGTTTTTATCTGTAGGTCTCTTCCTGGGTGTTTCCTTACCCTCTCATCACCACTGACATGGATCAGACACCACACATATAAATATGGGAGAAAAGGGGTGCAGAACAAGTAAGGACTCCAGAGATTTGGACAGGAGGCCAAATTGATGCCTTGGTTTGCCAGTTCATCCACAGTCTTGGGATACATGGGATACATGACATGGGATAGTTGGTTGCCAGTATCTTGTCATCAGGGGATCCTGCACATCCTGGTTGTTTGTGAAAGCCAGAGAGGCACCAGGGCTTCACCACCCTGTTTCCATTTGAGAGAGTGCTGGGACAGAGGCTTGTAACAAAACCATTGTGCTCTGTGGAGAACATGGGGCAGCCAGAGAATGTGGCATTTCTGCTTCTGAGCTATTGCAAAGACTCTGCTGGCCAAGCTACAGGGTTATCATAGGAGAAGAAGATGAAGACCTGCTTCTCGATGGTCCTGCCACCTTGAGAGCAGGATGACGTTTTCCTGGTTGCTCAGTCCCATGGCTGTGCTTTTGGGTCATTTGCTACAGCCTGCATGCAGTCACACCAGGACTGGCAGCTCTGCCACGTGCTGTAAAAACTCCCTTAGTGCCCTGAGTTGCTGTGTTTGTGCAGCAGTCTTAATGTGTTGGCTGGGTGTGTGGTATTGTTGGAAGGACTGGGTCCTTCTGAAGTGCTTGGTCAGCTTTGATAGCTACTGGATTGCTTTCTGAGTTGCTAGACTCTCTTAAAACATCAGGATTCTCTTAAAACTTCAGGCCTTCAGAGGTCAGAGGTGTGAGTTGTTAGAGGTCTGAGGTGTGACTGGCTGCTCATGTGGAAAAGAAGGTAAGAGCTTGTTGTCTGGCATTTCCTGATAGTTTTTTTTTAGCTGATTCTGAGCCTGGTAACTTGGGCTAATGGATTTTTGTAAGGTTTTGAGGCTGTGACTGGCATAGCAAAGGTTTTTCATTGGCTTTAGTAGCAGTCTGTCATTTGTTTCCTCATACTGTTGTAATTTTATGAGAGAAGCTGCCTGGGAGTTACAAGTATCCCAAAGAATCCAGCTGTGATTTATGAATTGGCTATCAACAGTTATTATGCCAGCCACTGCATACATTCATTCTAATAAATTTCCTGCACCTTCTATAGCAGCTTGTTTTACTCCCGTTTATTGATACTGTGGTTTTAACAAAAGCAGCACATCAATTACAGTAATTGTATTCAGCATGGCTGGAGCTATGGTCTGAAGACAGGTTGTGGATCCAGGGGGATTAAAGGCTACCGAGAGGACCTAGAGAGAAGAGAGCAGATGTGGAGCTGATACCCAGGTGGATTTCCCTTGATGCTATGTAACACTGTAGTTTTAATATCTTTCTAGGAAAGAGGTGACATCATTGCAGATATGGCTCAAATAATCTTTCCTGCTGGGCTATGCCAACTCTAAATTATTTTCAAATATGATATATGTCAGGGTTTTGCAGTATTTTTAATTGCCTTTTCTCTTGTTTCAGCTGTAAAAGGTTTTTAGTGGTTGAAGCAGTAAATATGGATTTAATGGGTGGACTGTTCACTGGATGACTGCATCCAAAGGGTTGCAGTCAAAATCTAGATATCCAAATGCAGATCAGTAATAAGTGGTGTCCCTTTGGGGTCTGTATTGGGACTGGTACTCTTCAATATTGTTACTGTGTGATAGCCTCTCTGTGGCTGACACAGGTAAGACTGATGTAGTTCCTGTTTGCTCAACCCTGAGTTCTTTCTTACTCAGTCCTTTGGCTGTAAGAGCTAATTGCTTTTTGCAGATCTCTGTGCATGTTACCTGGCACTTAGCTCTGTCTAGTTAGATCACAGTTAAGTTTGCCATAGCTCAGCACTTGGTGTAGAATTGCAGGGTCCTTGTAGTAGGTCTGTACGTGGAAGTCAGCATGGAATAATAGAAGGTTGTAAACAGGATTCTGATTCACCAGTGGAGGTGTGAGAGGCTGAGGACTAGACAAGCAGAAGATGCTATGGAAAGTTAAAAACATTATGCACACATGTAGTAATGGTTAAGTATATGTACATACATACAAGATTCTTGCTGATATTAAGATTATGAAAACCTTTGGCCTGGGTTAGCCCTGCTCTGCAGTCAATCAAAATATTCTGTTTTCCAGTGATACTGTTATTCCTCCAGGTGAACGAATTAATAGTGCTCTCCATAATATTTCTTTGTGGATTAGATCCCCAACACTACAGCCACAGCCCTGCTGCTTTTATTCTTTATTCTTGGATTTATTCCCAGTTTTGTCTATGAAATGATCATTTAGTACATGAGCAATATGCTGATTTCCCCTTATGGTTATTGCATTTTCTGTTCATAAATCAGGAATTAATTTGCATTCTTTGGGTCCCTTGGTGCCTTTTTGCTTAATAGCCAAGTATGTTTGTTCTGTGTAATTTAATGAAAAATAAGAATAATAGATAGTGAAAAGTGATATCCCCAGCAACCTCTCATCCTCCCCAGAACCTGAGGGACCCTCTTTTTCTCTTTTTTTTTTTCCCCCATTCCGGGGACCCACTTGCATCTGTCATTTGCTGATAAGAGACTCCTGTGCTCTTTTGTAATTCAGAGATAGGCCTGGGCTGGAGGGGAGGAGGGCTTAGTTGTCAGTCACCTGGGAGCGATCTGCAGCCCTGGCACTAAATTGTTCTGTGACCTTCACCTCCTTGCATAGCAGAATTAAAATCAGATATAAAATAACTGATCCAGTAAGTCTGTTCCACTGCTAGTTCAGTTCTAAACTGCTGCACTGTAATGCATATGCATATTGTTTTGTGGAGTTTGAGATGTCTTAAATGCTTTTCTTTTTGTGGAGCTTAGTAGAAGTGTGTGTTGGGAAGATTATGGCAAAGTGTACTTCATGAGCAGTGTAAAGGGCACGGTTCTTTCATCCCCAGTACTGTTTTTTTTGGAGACTACCAGCCGGAGATGCTCCTGCTGCATGAAGCATTCTCTCTTTTCTCCGTTGAGCAAAGTGACTCTCCATGCAGCATTTGTGTCCCTGCCTCATCCAGGGCACAGAAAGCTAGTGGCTAGATTCTGAGCTCCCTTTTGTGGGTCTTTCTCCTTTTTCCTCACTGCTGTTACATTAGAGAGAAGAATTCAGCCCCAGCACTATAAATCCTGGATGCTCTCCAGCAAGGTAGGGCAGAGGAAAAAAAAATCATGAATTCTAAAGCTTTCTGTTTGATGCTTCTCGGTGGGGAGCAGTTCTCTTCAGGAATGTGAAGGAAAGTGCATGTCTGCACAAGGAGGGAAGGCACCCAACACCAGGTTGCTCAGGAATGGTGATGGTAAGTGTGGTTTGGGATGCAAATGCTTAAATTGCTGGCAGATAAATCCCACATGTACAGGTGCAGAGCTGTGGAAAAGTCATTGCTGTTGTCCTCACTTCTGCAAGGGTTTTCCTTCCTCTTGAAAATATTCAGTCCATTGGAGAACTGTTATTTTTGCAAGAGGGTAAAAGATGGGGAGAGACCTTCTGACTCTTTCCTGCTGGGTTCTTGTGCTGATACATAAGCCCTGGCAGATGAGAGGCCAGCAGGAATCCTTTTTCTGTGTGCGGCTGGGTTTGCCAGAGAACATTTAATGCCAGGAATGCAAGGCTGGTTTCTTTGTTTTCAGGGCATATTTGATATTTGTCTCCTGCTGTGTCATCTCCAGCCCCTTTTTTGGAGGGCTTTGAATTTGCCAATTTGTAGAATGCCCGATGAGATATGGGAATGAAATGGTTAACCCCAGTCTGGATTGTCCTTGCTAGCCAGGGAGGAAGGAAAAACACTAGCCTAAAACATTAGGGAACAGCAATTCCCATTTAAGTAGGCTTCACCCTGTGTCACCTCTTCTCCTGAAACAGGCAGCTGTTGCAATATCGTCTGTGCGATGTTGGGGACTGGGGAGGGTGGAGGGGGAAGGCTGCAGAGGAACAGAGCTATGTTTTCCCCTCTTGCCTGGAGGGCATTATTGTCTAATAGGCAGTTTAGTCAGATGTTTACTAGATGAGAGCCAGGGGAACTTGAGATCTCTAGGGAGAATTCATGCGAAGCTGGAGACTACAAAAATGCCCCTGAGCAAGTGAGTTTCTAGCAATAACACTGTCACTTTTACTGGGAAATTAAAAATTAAAAGGGAAATAAATCATGCTTCTTAAATATATCCTGCCATTTGTCCCTCTTGGCCTTATAGACAATTTGAAGAGAAACACTAAAATACAAAAGCTACACAAAGAGCCTTTCAACAATATTTGTTTAAGGTCTATATTTTATTAGCTATGGACACCTGTCCTTTGTTCCAGCTTCGTTCAATTACTGATCTCTTTTCTGTAGTAGTTCAATATATTGTTTTGCCTTGGCATCCAGAGTTAAGGCAATATATACAACACTTAAATTTTTTATATCTGTGCATATGTGTAAACATAATTGTTTCTTTAATACAAACTCAAAGAAGCTCACAGAATGGGATACCTTCATGACTTTAGATGTATTCTACACTTGAAACTCAGAATGGTTTTCTAGCTAATATTTATATTAGTATCCTGGTAATATGGGAATTTTGCCTTCTGAAATGTGAGTGTGATTAAGTCACTCTTTGCATTAGTTAGTCTTTTGCACATGGAGGACACAAAATGCATGATCTGTCTTGAAGCAGTGAAGTTTGGAACAGTTTTCAAATAGTTACTGAACATGCATATATTATGTAGAAAGATGTTTCACTCTATTTAGGCAGACAAGAGAACTGGAAACTGGTTTGGCTTGCAAACGTGGTATTATTTCTTTAGAAAATGTTAATGGGTTTGTAAGAAAATATGTTGTACAGAGAGGAGATTAAAAAAACCACAACTTGAAAGAAAATCATGCTGATCATGTGAATTGTTCATATAAATGCCCTCGAATTTCCCTGCTGCAGCTGAAGTCTCTTTTGGTGATGGGATGTGCTGGATGGGAGGTTGGCTTGGGCTGCCTTGGCTAAGGTGTTATTGGCCCCTCAAAGCATGCCTGGGGTGCTGCACAGTGATCAGGTTGCTGGAGAGAATGCTGGCTGTGCTGGCCGAGGTGTGCAGGCTGGGTGGGCTGGGGGGAGCAGGGATGAGAAGGCTCCAGGACTGTCAGGGTGTCTGGACTGTGTGGGGATGCAGCTCTGGGATGGTAGATGACTGCTTCATTTCTAGGATCCCTGCCCTGTGAAGGAAGGGTGCTTATGTCCTGCATGGGGTTGGTTGATGGACTCTGTATTTGAATCAAGATGTGTTTGCAGAACTGCATGCAGAAAACATCCTGACTGCTTGTTATCTGCAATCATCTCACTTAGCTTTAGGAGTTGCTTGCTTTTGTGGGTGACATAGAAACTCCTTCATATATGCTGTGTGATGTTTTCCAGGTCTCAGACTGAGCCTCTTCTCCATCTTATAGTTACTTCATTGTCAATTAACAGCTTAATGCTGCAGGAGGATGACAATGAGTATAATCTCAATTGTGACAGTGACCAAACATGTCAGCTTGGAGAGGGTCAGGGGGACACAGAGCAGTTCCTCTCTTTCCAGCCCACATCGTGCCCTCTCTCAGCAGTGCACAGAGTGCTGTTGTCTCACAGCGTCTCTTAGGACAACACAATTATCCTATCCTTACAGCCTTACTTAGGGGACTTTAATTTGCTGGCAGGGAAAGTGCTGATGCTACAGGTTGGTTCACTTTTATGTAGTAGGAGGAAAACATTTAAATAAGAAACTACTTTTGTTATGAACAAACCTGTCACACTTGAACAAGCAATGCTATCACTAAATCCCTGCTCTAGTTGCCTTCTAGAGTCAAAGTATTGATTTGACTACAGGGTGGCAGGATTCAGGGGTATTAGTGGTGAAAAAATTTTCCAGCATTTTATGTGGCTATGCCCTGAAATATCTTTCTGTCAAACCTTAAAAGAAGGTGGCCTAATTGGTGTTAATGGTCACTTCTGACTGTGAGAGCTATGTATCCTGTCCTTGCTGCACTCTGATTGCATAATCACATTCTCAGTTAGGCTGGAAAAGACTCTGAGGTCAAGTCCAATGTATCAGCAGCCACCACCTTGTCCACTAGACCATGGTGCTGAGTGCCACGTCCAGTCGTTCCTTAATGTTATGTCAGCAGTAATAAACTAGAGTATTCAAAGTCTGAGTGTCACTGCTAGGGAAAGAAGTTATGTCATTCTCCTCATGTTGAAAGGGAGATGTTGAAGTCAAGGTGACAAGTCAAGGCAAGGTTTTTGGGGTAGCTGTGAGACAATCCAGTCCTCCTTGTTCCTAGCCATTTTAGGATCCTTTGTTTTTGTGCTTTTGTGATAATAACTAAAAAGTTATCTATGGCAACAGGTGGTGCAATTGTCTATTCCCAGTCTTGATGCAGGGAGTAATGGTAAATAGGGTGTCACTGTTCTATGACTGGGAGGAGCTGTGTCTGTACAATAGGCTTTGTTGTGACTGTGTGCTCTTTCCTGGTGCGTGATTATACCTAACCCTGTGCTTAAATACATTTCTTTTTTCTGCCTTAGAAAAAATTGTGACCACAAACAGGGTCATAATTTTTAGAGGTCACCATTGCATAGAGCAGATAGACTGAGTGTTCACACCTTTGAAGGAACTGTGTGGAATTGGCTCTGCCTGGCTGCAGGGGAGAGAGAGGAAGTAAGCCTCATATCCACAAAGAAATGTCATCTGACTGCTAACACGTGTTGGAACTTCAAAACAGGTCCAAGGAAATTGGGCACCTAAGCATCCATATAGAAATTTGGGCCAAGATCTGCAAATTTACTAGTACATTTCCCTAGGTGCAAAATGTGTTTCTTTCTGGGTTTAACAGCACTTTGTGTACAGATTTCTGTACATTAGTCTTGGCTAGTACTGAGTTGTGTGTAATATGCTAATTTTTTTAATATTGAGATCTGTCACGATGTGACTTGGCTTGTCAAATACTTATGTATGAAACAATCTGATTTTTTAAAAAAATCTGGTAAGATAGTCCTGGGTGTTTTTTGTTTAGTTGAAAGAAAAAGTAAACAAAATGAATGAAAGAGTAGAAAATACCTTATCTTATTTATAAGCAAATAAACATAATAGCAGAGCACTGTGAATAGGAAACAGTTTCTCTTCATCTGTCATCTCCATCATCTGACAATAAATTACTTCAGAGAAAAAAAGTATCTTGTGCAAGCATGATTAGCACTATGGGTAAATTTTTAAAAACAAGATTGGAGGTGCAGAAAAAATTCTCATCTTGTTCCGTTGCAGATATGTATGACCTAGGGGAGACCCACTGTCACCTCATGTGCCTCAACTTCCCTTCTCTAAGGAAGGATGTTTGCTTGAGTGTAAGAAGAGGTTGTGAGACTTACTTATGTTTCTAAATTATTTTGAACTCATGGGATGGAAAAGTTTTGGAAGCAGAGATTTTTATTTATAAAATAGGGAAAAATATTTTTAAAAATACATGGAATTAATTTCTCAGACTTACTGTGGAAGGATGCTATCATAGTACAATTTGGGATAGCACTGTCACAGACTTTAGAAATATGTGATGAGTATCTGTGTAGCAGCTTTGGTCATAGAAAGTTAATTTCAAGTCCTAACAAGCATGAGGCAATTCCATTTCAAATACAATTGAATGCTGGTACGTTTTATCTCTTTGTCTGTTAGAAATAGTCTGTATCAAAATAGTTTAGGGAGAATGATGAAGCACTGATCTTTTGGGCCTTATTATATATGCAGACTAAAGTTGTGTGGAATGGAAAAGTTTATTTATTAATGAACAGCAAAAAGGGCTTGTTTTTATTTCTGCTGTGTTGAACACAGACCATCTCTTGTCTGTTTTAATCAGAACAGTAAAAACTCTTACCTGAAACAGCTGAAAATTTTGTGTAAGGCAGCCTTCCACTAAAGAGGAATGCAGAAGCATTTTTGCTGGAATGAACACATGTACTATCCAAGTGCTTTGTTCTGTGTTCAGTGCTGCAAGATCAGGATCTTTAATTCCTTTGCGTGTTTATTTTAGTGCAAGAAATACTGTGGTTTACTTTTCCTTTCCTATGTTAGTATTGCCCTCTACTGGAGGAAATCAAAACTGCCCACCTGTGTTGCAAGCCTGAGGTTTGGCAGATACCACATCATCATCCACTTCCCCTCCTCTCTGGGGCACAGGGCTGACAGAGCAGGGAGAAGCCATCCCTGTCTCTGAGCAGCAGCATGACTGGCCAGGGTATCCACATCTGAGCTCCTGAATGGCAGCGTGTGTGTTGCTGTGCAAACAAAATATTTCCTGAGTGTTGGTACTCAGGCTATATGTGAGGAGTTGTACTTGTTCTACAGGGTAGCGTTCTCCTGTGCAGTGAGCAGAGAAATCTGGAGCTGGTTAGTGCAGGATTTGACAAGTGAGGCTGCTGGAGCTGAGTCAGAGGCTCGGGATGAAACAGGTCCTCTGTGGCCAGGTTTGAGAGCTGGGGAAAGCAGGGCAAGCAGACGAGTCTCCTGTTATCTTCTACAGCAGCCTTGCTTTTGGGACCTTGTCAGGTACTTTGGAGTGAGATGTTGCAGTCTCTTGGAAGACCTAGCACTGAGATTATGTAGTTTAAACTTGAATTGCTTGGATGATCACTTCTAAGTCACCCCTAGCCTAGTGTAAAATCTGACACTCCTTATCTCCCATATCTGGCACTAGATTGAGCCATTTTTGCATACAGGCCAAACCCAAATGTTCCAGTGGAGGCAACAAAATTATTCTGGCCTGAGGAGCTTCAGACATCAAGAAAAGAAAGCAAAGAGATACAAGGGAGCATAAACTTCACAGAGTTCAATACAGAAAGGATTAATAAGTACTGGTGGGTAGAAGTCTGTATCCCCAAACTGCATTTTTGTAAACATGCATGTTTAGTATTTTCTCTTAGAAGTTTGCCTTGTAGGTGTTCACCGGGCCTCATGCCTTAATATGCTTTGTCACAGCCTGTAGCTGTAAGGGATGAGGAGCATGGGAGGAGTCTAGAGAAAAATCCATTTGGTGAAAACACATATACATTGCTGAGATACATTGCTCTACAGGCTGAAATCATGGTACCTCAGTGCATGTACTTGCTGTGTCCAGGTTTCTTTTTCTGATGTTTCAATGTTAGAAGTCTCTACTCAGAGTGATGTCTTCTCCAGGCTGTTTGGTTTGGGAACAGAAGGTGGTTTGGAAAAGTTTTGCATCACTGCATGCTGGTGTCTGTGCAAGGAGCCTGCACAAAGTTTGTTGAGCACCTCTGTGGGCAGCAGCCATGATATCTGTATTTAGTAAACTGCTCTGTCTGCTCACTGCTGGCCAAGCCCTGGTACCTGGTAGCTTTTACAGATCTGTTGCTAGGAAATACACTTGGTCCTACAAAAGTGCGGAAGGCTTACCCGTGTTAGTTTAGGAGAATGCCGTGTTTAATTTTACAAATCATCAAATTGCTAGAACATCAGGACAATATATTTTACTATTTTCATTTAATATTAGTTTTCTGTCATTTTGGTGTTTGGTAGCCTGAAGATTTGGCTGCTGTGTGTTACCAGTGCCCCCTCCCGGATAAGACCAGGGTTGTTCTCAGCTGCCTGGCCCCTCCAGTGCTTCCCCCGAAGCACAACCAGGCTGAGCCATGGCTCGTGAAAAAGCTCTGCTCCTGCTTTCTCTGACTGTTGCCAGGTGACCCTACCACACAATGACAAAATCTCAGGAAAGATTCTAGATTGTTTTGATCAAGAGACAATTTTCATAAATGCAAGGGCTTGGTATTTTTTTTGTCCTGTATCGAGGGGGCAGGTCAACTGTTTGCTGCATCTATTCTGCTTTTGCTGCTCACAAACTAGATAACAAAAAGGCTGAATAATGCCTCATGTTTCATGAAAACCTGGAAGTCTCATACTTCTTAACTCTCTAAGGAATAATAAACTTACTTTTCCGTGATAGAAAATGCTTCATGAAAACGTGTTGTGAGCCTGCTCTCTATACAGTGAAACCCAGGCACCAGGAGAGGAATTGCTTAGCCAGAATATTCCAGCAGATCTGCAGGAACAGCCTTGAGTTCCTGCTTTACTGTTCTGTGCCCTATAGATTGAGTTCTACTGCTTCAGTTCAGTACAAGCTACCGAGCAGTCATAACAGATTGTGGGGTCTGGTTGGGATT
The DNA here is from genome assembly GCF_052056855.1 of Sturnus vulgaris. Lineage (NCBI taxonomy): Eukaryota > Metazoa > Chordata > Aves > Passeriformes > Sturnidae > Sturnus > Sturnus vulgaris. The sequence continues at coordinate 27,493,015 of NC_142248.1, forward strand.
TTGTCAAAGGTTTGAATTTGTAAGATACTGTTCTCATACACAATTACTGTGTAATTCCCAGCCTGTTACAGATCTGTCTTTGCCCAAGCCAAAGGAATTCTTGTCCCTATGTGCTTATTATGTCCTTTTCTGTCTTCTGTTCCCTCTGCATAGGAGGTTTTTTTTTTTTTTTATTAGAGTCTGATTGCTTTTTATAAGGAATAACTCCTGTCCTGCTATGATAGCTGTTGAGCTCAAGTATTTTTTTCCCTTGCTAGGTGCCCAGATTGGGTCATTTGCTGTTTGTGATGTTTGGACAAATTTTATTTCTTGCATGTCTTACTGTTCAGTAAATTGCAGCCACAGATTTCTGTCTTTAATGGGGCAATAAAGAATCCTTCACTCTCTGCAAGCCTGTCTCCCATCATGGTCTCCTGTAGAAAGTCTTTGGAGTTTTTATGTGCATCATGCCTCAGAGGGAGCCATCAAACAAGACTTGGGGCTGTACTGGGAAGGGGTTTATTACCCTGACTGATGTGAATGAAGGCTGCAGGATACTAAGAGACTTAACTACTGAGGGTGGAGAGACTCTGTAGATAAGAACTGCTTATGGAAGGACAGTTTAGCAACAGGGTGATAAAGCTGCAATCATTTCACTCCCCTGTGAGTAATGGAACAACAAAAAATTTTGTGGGAAATTTCAGTTATTATTATGGACCTAGTTTTCAGAATAGATTCTGGGGTCTTGCTTCAGGAGAATGGCTTATGGTTCACTAAGTTATTTAGAGCTGTTCATCGAAGTGCTCCCCTTGAGCTCTAAATAAACCCTCCATCTGACAACTGCCAAGTGATAGGGCTGGGGACAGATGAGAATGTCCTGGGGAATCCCTAGGCTTGCCAGCCTTAGATGAGATCTGTGTATATAGAGCCACATACATAACTTTCTCCTTATAAGGTGGGTTTTTTTTATGTGTATTCTGTAGTATCTGATCCACCAGCAGATGGGAGTCTGTCAGCACAGCTCCTTCCACAGTGGTTAAAAGCAGATGACTCCGGATGGATCTCAGGGATCCTTATTTCCCCCTTCATCATGGCAGGTCATTGGAGATAATGTTTTATTGTTTGGCAATTAATCTCTCTTCTACATTTATTAAGTTCAGGATTGATAGCCCTCTGTCAAATACATTGCTCTTTTTTAATTTTAATGTTCTTTTTTTTTTTTACCTTTTCTATTTTCTTTTGTCTTTTATTTTTTTTGTTAATTATTTTACTTCCCACTCTATCCAGAAAAAGAAGAGCTTCCTAAAGGATACAAAGCAGATTATCAGCAGAGATGTAGATCAGATAATGCACTACTTCATCTCTGAGGTGCTGGCCTTCACAGGTCAAATATTAATTCCTTAAATGCAAGCTCACACTTGCAATGTTTTACATATTGCTATGTAGTTCAGCAGTTGGTGGATGTTTCAGGTGTCTAAACTGCTCTACTAGCAGGGATGTTTAAACTGAAGCTTGAGGGGTGTAGGGGACAGGTTAATTTCAAAGGCTCAAAGAGTGGGTCAGGTTTGGGTACATTGGCAAAGCAGTTTCCAGAGTTCTAAGTTCAAAACAAAATGGCCTTTTGCTGTGCAGATCTCATTTACTTTCCTCTAACTGGTCCCTCATCACCTGCCCTAGCAGGACATATCTTCAGAAATTCTGCTGACATTGACAATTGTTTTTTGTTGAGGGCATAGTGGCATTCCTGCATTGTAAAACTCTGCTGTCTGCCTCTGGCTTTAGCACAAATCTCATTGTTAACGAGAGATCATCTAATTTACATTTTTGCATTGGAAGGAATAACTTCTTGGGTAGTTAGGGGGAACTATATTATATCCCTACATAACTGAATTTACTTTCACTGCATCCAGCTAGTTTTGCTGCTCTATCAGATTCTAGTTTATTTGCTATCACTGTTTCTCCTTATTTCTCATTTTGTACTTTTCTCATCAGAATGAGAGACTGGAACAGGGCTGCAGGGGCTACTTGAATCCTCTCCATTTGGTTGTCATAAGAGTTAGAGCAGAGGAATCTTCTCTGTTGTCAACCTCTCATTTGTGGTAGTAACACTGCTGTTTTCTACAGCCCCTGCAGTGCTGTATGGATGTTTCTGATGTGTGTGGCAGTGTCACAGCTAGTGAGGAAACTTGGATCCATCTTGGGGAGGGGACACGTGCACCAGCAGCAGGGGTTGGGTCTTTTCCTTTCTCAGCATGTTGGAACAGAAGAATGTGTTTGGCTGAGGGCTCTGTTTGTAATGGGCAGGATTTCTCTTCCCCCCGGCCAGGTGTCAAGCCTGTCATGGCAAACTGAAGGCTGGTGTGAGGGATTGGAGGGGGAAGCTAGCCAGGGCTGGCAGCCATGCAGCACACAACCCTGTTGCTGGGACTGAAGAGAAAACCCAACAAGCTGGTGGGGCTGATTGGTGAAAACAATCAGGTACCTGATTATTCTTTGTTCTGTGGAGGAAGGCCAAACATCAGGAGCTGTTGTGAAGAGGTGAGCAGGCAGAGATCATGTGCAAAGTTGAGGTGACAAATGTATATTTTCAACCATTGTGGTAAGCAGTTGAATTCCTTCTGATAAGGGATGGATGTGGGCCAAACCTTCTGATTGCAGAAACCTCCTGATGGGTGTTTTACCACTTTTCTCATTTGGAACCAAAGTTCTCAACAGAACAAAGGATGGGTGATGATTTATGACTTCTACTGAATGGAATCAAAGATCTACTTATATTTGCTTACAAACACAAAGCACAAATAAACCAGGCTTTAGGAGAGAAGGTCAACAGACAGCGGTCTGGAACCGTATGCCATGAGGAAGACTCTATGTGACCTGAACTGCAGATGAGTTTGGAAAGCATAAGGGGATGTCATAAGGAGTTCAGAGGCAATACCTAGAGCTAAGAACGGTGTGTCAAAATGCCTGTCTACATCTCTAGAAGATGGAAACCTCCCATTCCAGAGTCTATGGCTTAGTATGTAGGAGCTTTGCCACATGACATTAGCTGGAGGTGCTTTGCCATGCATGTGCATATTTGTGTTCATGAAGTTGACTTCATGATTCATTTCAACAATGAGTGCTTCTAGACTGTTTGAGTTTTTTGTAGGCCCTGTGAAACTGATGGTGACATGATTTGCTTCGTGTGATATTGGGTGGATTGTTACATAGTGCTTCAAATTATTTGATTGTCAGATGTTTTTACATGAATTAAATACAAACTTTGAGTTGATTGATAATTGTTTGGAAAAGATTATGTTTATTTCAGCCTATAGCATATGCACAGTTGTTTACTTAAACTCTTGCTTTCCATAGTGTGGCTGGTCCTGTGAATAGTATGATATTTCATGCTGTGCTTTTGGATGCCTGTGGGTTTATCTTGACAAATTAAGCAAATGTCAAACGTGCATACTTTGTGGATACATTTCATAGCTTCCTAGTGCTGGTCCTCAGTACACAGTGATTTTTTCCCAACACTTAGATCTGTAAACCTGCTTAGAAGATAATTGGAAAATCCTGTGGATAAATGCTTTCAGTACAGTCCAAACTGGATGGATTCAACACTGGGAGTAAAGAGCAGTATTGTATAACTTGATAAAGGTTATTCAGTGGATGCTGATAGGCTTTTCAGCCATAACTAAATTACTTGAAAGAGAGGTGAAGATAGTGTAACACAGTGGTGATGCTGTCATGTAAACAGTGGGTTTTTGGACAGAAGAATGTTTGGAAAAGCAGTTATGTTCTTGACCTCATCCATTTAGGGCCTGCATTCTTCCTGGTATCTGGCATTCCTGCTTGCCACCCACCTAAGATCAGCTTTTATCAGGACTTGAGGTTTTTGGTATGTCCTTGGCCAGCTTCATAGTCTTCCTGCTGCTCCTAGCCTAAGAAGAGCCTGCCACATTTCTAGAAACTTCTGCTTGACTTCATGCAAGTCCATCATGTGATGTTAATAACCTCTCAGGAACATAAAATGATTGAGAAGGAGATGGGGAAGCAGAAGAGGAGGGAGAGAGCAAATAAGGACGTGGAGCATTGTTAGTGGGTAGGGGAAGTTGGGATGCTTGTTCCTGATTATGTTTAAAGAGGAATCATGAGTCTGATGATCTTTGTATTCTCAAGGCTTCTAATCCGCTTGCTCTAATCCTCTTACAGCATCTGCTCTATTGGACTTTTATCTGATCTCTCTGTCTCTCAAACAATCTGTTGAAGCTCCCCATGTTGAGTCACTTTTGCCCCTTCCCCAGAGGGACTTTTTGGTATCTTCTTCCTCAAATGGAGTCAATGGATTCTGCTTATTCTGGGGTCTTTGAGGCTAGTCTGGAGTAATTTAAGCCATAATTTGGCTACATCCTTCAGTCATCTGGATTGGTGATTTGGTGTAGCTGGCAATGGGAACTCTGACACCCCTAGTTCTCTGCTATAAAGCAAAATGTACAATTGTGGTAAACCAAACTTTTGAGATTTGAAATAGCAAGGAATGAGCTTCAAGTGTATTCATTTGGAATTTTTTTTCAGCGGTAACTAAACCAAAAATAAAATCTGGAGAAAATTTGGTTTAGGCTTCTCTGTTTATTGAACCACATGATATAACTAGAGTGGTCAAACTACTCTATTTCCTAAATTCAAATTCTCTTCCAGAGTGCTCATCAATGGCTAGCAAGACACAATATCATTACATCAAAAACTGAATTTTTGTGTTTTGAGCTGTTTTGAGAAGAAATTCCAACAACATCTGAATCATTCCAAAGAAAACAGGGACATAACTTTTAGGAACTGTATTCTTTTCAGTAGTGCAGAGTGAAGAGTTATTAGCAGAACTATGAAGATTTTGAGCTGCAATTATGTCTTATAAAGTATTGAAAACTCAGTCTCAATTATTGGTTAAGCTCCAGCCAGGTAGAAACAGCCAAGATGAATATGTGCAATTTGAATAGAAACAGAGTTTTCTCTTTGATTTTTGAGCATTGGAGAACATGTCCTATACCCTTGTGTGGGAGAACCCAATGCCATGGAATGAACAAAGCAGTCTCTTTTGCCTCCCACAATGCTCTTTCCCCTGGGCTGTTGAAAGACCAAGCACTATTTCTGGGAAGTATGGAACAGAAGCATTTTAGCTGTATTTGGTGATCCTAAAGGAAAGCAGACGGCCCTGTCTGGGAATTCTGATTTCCCTCTTTAAAGTGGCATGAGGACAAAAGCCATGATCAGTACACTAGCTTATTTGATTTCCACTGCACAAAACCAAGTAGGCAACAGCAGCAAGATATTTGGGGTAGTAAAATGTTCCAGGACTTTGATTTTTTTTTTTTTAATTTTTTTTTTGGTTGGTTTTTTTGGTTTTTTTTTTTTTTTTTTTAACTGAGCCTGGCATGCAGAAGCTTTGTGGTTTATCTCAAAGCATTAAAAAACCACTCAGATATTGCTCTTTTTGAGGACAAAAGCCTCACACATCCAAAAACCACACACACTGTGGGACACAGATCCTGCTGGCTCTCAATAGCTTCTCCTTCTGGTCCTGGTGCCTCTCTACCAGAGTGCCAATCCACTGACTTAATGAAGGCTAACGGTGTAATTAATCACACGCACCCGCAGCACAGCAGTTCGTGAGACCTGAGTAAATGTGACAGCTGCTCTGAGGGAGAAAGGGGGAAAAAGCCCACAGTGATGACAAGGAGGAAAACAAGATCTTTGGCAAAAAGAAGCAGCCAAAGCAAAAAGCAAAGAGATGGGCTGGGAGTCTCTATGAGCAAGGCAGAAAGCAGTCTCACCCTGCTTTCCTGTTTTAAAGTGTCTCCAGATGTTTGTTTTTCTCTTTGTACCTTTGGCCTCTACTTTCTTCAAATTATGCTTGAAGGCTTTTCCTCATTTCATTTTCTCTTGGATTCATTCCTTTTTTTGTTTCTTCTTTTTTATCTGTGACTTTGCTATTTGGTGTTTTTCCAAGTAGTACATTGTATTCTGGACTTTTTAGGTCTTATGGACAGAGCAACAAGTCTTTGATAACTAGTGCTTTGTAGGGAGTGGAGTGTAGCTAGTTTAATTTGGAGCTGATAAAATGACTAACTTTTGCTTCCTGATACATAGATGGCAGAAATGCCAAACTTTGTTTTTTTTTCTCCGAATCTTCTTGTCCTAGTTTTCTTATTACTTGTGCTTGAAATCCTTCTGCTGTCTTTTGTATCCTTTGTGCATCTCAATTCTCTTTTTGAGGATGGTGATAATGGAAAATTTCTTGTTGGTACAGCACAGAGGCCTGTGGTGTGATCTGAGTGGTCTTATGAGATCTGATGTGGAGCATTATTTGATAGAGCCATGGAAATAGGGGCAAGCTTTAGAGGTGGAACTAGAATGGGAAGATCTGAGGTAATTGATATTGTAAATAAAATTTGCAAGGCTTTCTTGGTTCTCTTCTCTCTACAAGGTAGTTTTATATCTTCTTGAATTAAAACTGTATGAGTTGTGTTACTTGTGGCACATCAATATCCATGGCAAGTAGGTGATCCAGACACTCAGGTATTTTAGGTCAGAAACAGGGAGACAAGAATATGCAAGAGGAGTTTGTCTCTGATGGCCAGAATAGGGGTTGAGAGGTATTACTTGTATTTCTGGTTTTGCTTGTAACAGTTTATACAATTTTGAGCATATAGCTTCATTTAATCTCAGCTGAGGATAAGGAGGGAGGATTTCTGTTGCAGGATAGCCTTACATATAGGGCTGGGAATTCTCTGTAATCCTGTATCAAGGAACAACTTCTGTTCTTCTCTCGGCCCCAGGGTGAGAGCAAGTGAGACACTGGAAGGTATAGTGCATTGTGATCTGGAGAATTTGGGAACTGACACAACTTGTTCATGTTCTTGCTTTTTATTAAGGGGTATCTAGAATCTTGGGTATGTGCATCCCTGCATTTGGAGATACATCCCAGAATTCCTGTGAGCCATATAGAATTACTTGGGAGCTTTGTGATAAACGTCAGCAAATAAGGCTTTGAACTATATCCACAAAAGAAAATTATGTGACCTGATGCCATCTAACTGCTTCTCAGATGCTCAAACCCTCAACAGATCTTCCAAGTGCTTTCAGTTTTATTTTTCCTCACTACTGTCTTATGCTGGAGGTCATTAGGTTGCTGTTTTCTATTTTTTGAAGTGCCTAAAACTCTGCACAGGGTTGTTTCTCCTGACGGTGCTGCTCAGTGCCGGTGCTCGTGTCTGTCGGCATCCATAATCTTGGCACTAATTGTTCTCAGGAGTACAGTACCAGCCTGTTCATGGAAATGATGGGAGCCACCCTTTTTTCTGGCGTCCTGGTGGCTGCAGCACATAGCCTGCCTATGAGAGCCACTGGTTATGTAGCATTTCTCAGGCTACTGCAGCCAGCAGATAATTTTGCAGTGGAAGGTATAACTCTTTCTGCCTGTTTCTGAAAACTCCCCTCTCGGCTTGAAGTAATTAAATAGTTATGATGTTTGAGAGCAAAGTAGGAGCAAACAAGCATACAACCATGAACATGGATATACAGTTTAGTGTTCAGGATACCCACTGGGCAGGACTTGGGAACCTGGTTTTCTTCTCACATCTGTTAATGTCTGAATGCAGTAGATTCACTCTTTCACACTCAACTCTGTACATCCATGAAAGGGTTACTGCCTAACTCAGAGTTGCAGCTTCAAGTAGATGGTAGAGGGGTGAAGAGTAAGGGTTTGACACACAGAATTGTCCAGATCTGTCACTCGCACATGGTGATAACACTGATTGTTGGGCAGGATGGTTGAAAGACAGACTGGTTACACATAGTGAATGTAACTGTATATCTGGTTTATCTGCATTTGCTCAGTGATCCTGTTTCAGGAATTCCCAGGGACTGTAGGAATGGGAGGAAAGATGTGTGATGCTCTTCAATATTTACTGCATGACACCTGTGCTGAGAAGGAAGAATCAATTCTTTTTTGCTTTGCAAGGTACTATTATTTCTATTTGTTTTAATTTTTTTGGCTCTGATTTTCCTTTTTAAAGGTATCTTCAGTTGTGCCAGTAATTGGCTAAAAATTTTGCAGTAATAACTGAATAAGAGGGTTAAGGTGAAGGAGATAGTCTACTGATAACCCCAGCACATCTGCAGCCCTATTAATTTAATTAGAGCTGCACTGTATAAATATTTAACTAACTTTAATTTCTTTTGAAGTTCCTTTGGTTTTCAAATAGTTCCCAGCTCCAGATTATCCTTTTTATTCTTCTATGTATTTGAGATAGAGGGGAAGTAAAAAACCCCAAACAAATCTTGTCTCTGAAATGCAATCAGATGGAAGACTTGTGATTTTTTTGCCTTTGTGCCGACTCTCTTCCTAAATTAATTTCTCTCAGGCCCTTTTTTATGATGTGAAATGAGGACTGGCTCTGTGGTTCCAAGGATGCCTTTTCCCATTCTGCTCTTTTTGAATCTCACCCAATGCTGGTGAGAACCAGCTTAGTGCAGGACTGCATAGAGGATGAGTAACGTGCTGCTTGGAGTGAGAAGCAGGAGTAGCTTTGGCTGTGGATGGCACAAAGAAATCTCATGGGAAGGTCTTCAGACACAGGCAGAGGAATCAGGCATAGGAACAAAGGAGGACATGCTAATGAGGAGGTATGGGCAAAAAATAAATACAGGCTAGATAGCAGAGAAATTATTGGGAGCTGCTGTATTGCAAATCATCAGTTGAAGAGAGATTTATGAGTGCTGTCAATAGAAGCAAGAGAAGGGGCTGGTTTTTCATTTTCTGATCACATGTTGAACTATTGCCTCAGTTTCCCCAGGTATAACATGGTGACAGCAGCACATGGTGACAGCATGCTCTTTGGAATTGGAGGGTTTGAATTCAGTGGTGTGTAGACAGAGAAGATAACTATTTTTTGTGCAGTGCCCTCTATTCTGGGTTGTCTCCTTGAGGCTGTGCCATACCTCGTTGGGTTGAGGTGGTTCCTGAAGGACTGTATTAGTGGGTTCCCCAGCTCAAGGCTTGCCAAACAGCCTGCAGCATTGAGGTCCCCTCGTCCTTCTGTCCCTGTACATTACCAGGCTCTCTGGTTCCCTCAGCAGACCCCTGTCACTTTGCCTGCTCTGGGGTTGCCACCCGATCACCTGGTCAAAGGCCATGGGCTCCAGCATCCTGGTCTGCAGGGACAGTGTAGAAACAAGGTGATGGACGTGGGAGTTGTCATGATTTGGGGAATTGTCCAGCTTAACTGGGGAATTATTCTGGGCTTCTCCATCCTTAATATAATCCAAGTTCACTGTGGTACATTAACATGATTTCTGTGTAAAGGAAAACTTGCTTGGCTTTTATTTCTTTAGCATAGTTATGTTTTCAGCTATGAAGACAAGATGAAGGTAAGTTTTGGGGTGAATTTGCCACAGAAAATGGAAGTTTTAGGATGCTGGAAAGCCTGGAGATATTCCAATGGCAGCCATCCTTGCTGATGACAAGGGAGCACTTTAGTGCCTAGGGACAGTGGCTGTGGAGGGCATGCAGCCTGCCAAGCTTGTTTGGAGAGCTGTTGTTGCTGCTGATAGTATCTATAGGAGGAATGTGGATATGGCATTTCATTGTCAGAAATAAACACAATATTATGTCATATACTATCCCTGTTTTTCCAGTCCTAATGATGATTCAACCCATCCTTGTGATATTATGATCCTCCTTTGTATTAACAGAATCTCTTACCTGAATGCCAGTAAATTACTTTAGCACATTCCTGTCCTGTGCCTAGTCAGATTAATAGGAGTATTAAGTGAGACGTGGTCTAAAATTGAATCCTGCACAATGTTCTTGCAGATTCCTTCCAACCCAAGAGCCCTCCTGCAAGCCAGTCATCACTGTTTTAACAAGGTTCTTACTTAGCATTGGTTCTTCTGTCTTTTTTGATTTAACTAGGAATGACTATGATTATAAGAGAATACATGTATTTGAATATCTTTGCAACAGCTATGCTCATTGCTTTCTCAGGGTTTGGCATTGCCTTTTAGTTCATTTCAGGACAAACACAGAGTGGCTGAAATTTGCACAGTGGCTGTATCTCAGAAGGATCTTTAGGGATGCACATGGGAATGAATTGTATATGCCTGTAACTGTGCCTCTGCCTGTTTGGTGAGGAAAAAGAGAAGGGAAAGTGGCAGATTTAGTGTTTGAGGGCATGTCTACATCACTGTTTGTGTAAATTAGTGAGCTGGAGTTTGTCATACTATGTAGAACTGAAGTTTTGTGCAAATGTGAGACTAAACCTGTCAATATAGGATTTGGTGATTTTCTGATAAGTTCATGTGAATGTGCAGCTGTTTGTGGGAAAATGCCAACACATGTAGACATATGCTTATGATAGGAGACTTAGAGGTATGTTATTTCATGCATTTGTGGGTTATCCATAAATTTAAATTTCTACACAGACAGGAAAGAACTTTTGCTTTGCTTTTTATCTTAATTTTTGTGACCAACTGGTACAGCCATGAAAACGGTGGTTGGCCAGACTGAGTATTTATACAGCTTAATGAGAACAGCTCGGACAAGACCACCCACCTTAAAATTCTCTCCAGCTCTCTTCTTCCTATCTCCATTAAATAGCAAGCATCTCTGTTGCTCTGAGACTAAGGGAATGAGGAAGTGCTGCCTGCCTAGTTACAGAAGCATTGTGTTTCCTTCAACATGACAAATGGTACAGTGTCCCACACTGAGCTGATTGGAATGGAAGATGCTCCCAATCTCTTGCTGAGATACTTTCCTGCAACACTGAAGCCATTGTCTGTTTTCAGCCACAGGCTCTTACAGACTTGGTGTTGTAATGTTCCTGTCACAGTTTACTATAAAAGTCAGGATCAGTGTTTGTCATTTCATTGGCCCTGGTCAGGACAAAGAGAGTTGCAGTGCTCCCATTTGTGCTCCCTGCACCTCAGTTGTGGAATTGCATCAGGCTTTCCTCAAAGAGGAGGGAAGTTGATGGCAGCTGCCCATCATAAGATGAACATGAGCAGCCATAATGACTCAACATGTTTTTGTTCTCCAACAGCATCCAAAAGTGGATGTCTGTAGGAGAGTATAAAAACAAGGCACACTGTATTACGTGTTTTGTGATGATTTCTGTCCAACACTGTCTCCCAGCCTCCAGCCAAGTGCTGGAGGGGAAAGGTCCTGTATTGGCTGCCTTCTTTAGCACACTAGAATCTGGGGGATGAGATGTCAGGAGAACCTATTTTCTTTTGTGCTTGCTCTTCTAAAAGCCTCTGGCAATTTGCTGTGGAAAGGAAGGCACATCTTTTCATACAGCCTTTGGTGGTGTTGCTGTCTGAGATTTTTCACAAGGGACAAAAATGGGAAATAAACATGAATGCTATCTGTATACTGTTAAAAGTCTTAGTTCCTCTAGCATGTGATAGAAGTGTGTCAGAAGCTAGAGACACCCATGAGCAGAGGCTGCTTTTTAGAAGTCAGATGTGAAAGCTGAAATACTGGTGTCAGGAGTGAACCCGGATCTCCAGGGGGCAGCTTGAGGACTTCTTTCAATCTGTATTTTATGTGTGGGAATTAATTCTGACATTTGCAGAGCTGATTAGTGCATAGGGGGTGTGCTCATGGCAGTGATGGAAGCTTGGAGGCAGATGATTTTAGGTGGTGAACAAGGGAGGGTTCATCTCAGAATACTGGTATTTGGACTGAGTACTCTGGGGCAAGAGTATCTAGGAAGGTTGATGAGCTAAAGAAGGGCTGTTTGTTTCTGCTTTGTGAACTCAGTCACCCTTGGTTATCCATCTTACAGCTTTGAAAATACAGAGACTGCTTAAACTGATTTATAGCTCTACATCAAGTGATAATATCATGAGGCCTATGTGAAGTCTGAACCAGTCTTCATGACCTGCTATATTGTTTGGTTCTTGCAAAAGCTGTTGGGACTTGTTGCTGTAACTAATACATTGATGGGCTTGACAACAGAGTCTCTTTTGACTGTCTTGTGCATGTTTGAATTATGGAAGCAGCTTGAGGTATTTCTTGTAAGAAACTGAATGGCACCATAACTAACCAAATAGAAAGCAGTACAGGATAAGTCAGTTTTAGTAGGCCTTTTATTCAAACAGTGGAGAGCTACCCATTGTAAATGGGGAAATACCGTAGGTCAGATCACTGGCAGCTGAATGCTGTCTTAGTGCTGAGGGGATAAGTTGATGTGAATAACAGAGGATTCAAAACTATGATAGGATTTTCTTTTTTTGGAAATGCGATCTGCTGCATTTTTACTCTCCCTTGCTTTATGAGAAGGTAAGGAAGTGCCTAGAAGAATGTCAGACACAGGTTAGCAGTAGACAAATAGGAGAAGATGAGAATCTGGTTTTTTGATGTTTCTCTGTCTACTAAGATTACAGAGCAATCTTACACATGCAAAATTTTATATTGTAGCAACAACAACCATTTACTTTATGTTACTTACTATTATGTTAACTTTATTTCATCAGATTTCCCAAGATTTAATGCTGGATGCTATTTCAAACTGGAATTCTTTGGAAGTTATACCTTAGATTAACTTGAAATAAGAATCCTCCTTAGCATATACTTCATGATGTGAAACTGTCAACGCTTTTATTTCTTGAAAACATTGCTTAGGATGTATCATCTGTCTTATCTATTTCTAAATTTGAAATCTTCATTTCATATGAATAATCACTCAAAAATAAGTAATTTTAGTCCTCAGCCTGTTCCTCTGAGAAGACAGACAACTATTACTGCAAACCTGGAAAGCAGGCACATTGGTGTCTGGTAGGTTCAAAGTGTCTTCAGCAAAAGACATCTTGCCCTAGTTGTTTCATGTATCCTGTTTCCAAACATGGTTTTGGAAGTGTTTCTGAATGCATTAACTACCAGCATTCACCAAAACCTTGTCCTTCAAAATATGTAGGTTTCCATTATTATGTTAGATATTTATTCTATTTTTTTTACAGGAAAACTAAAAGTAACTGCTTTTGTTGCAAGTAAACCATAGCAGCTCTCATGCAGCAGCTGTTTTTCAGGTGAATGAACAAATGCTGTAACTGATCAGTGTCAAATCTTAAATTATTAATCTAACAGTTAAAGAAAGCATATGGCAACTCTCAAGATAAGGAGTTGATACACTGTGAAGATTTGAGGCTGTTGCAGTGCAGGCAGTAATGTGAGATGCTGTTAAGATGAGTAATAAGTAGTGTAAAGGATGTAAACAAACAGGTCTGCCTTGTGCACCTGATGTTGTCTAAATCAACATTAGCTTTTCTAAACTAGGCAGATGTTCACAGTTCTTCCTGGTTTTCTTCTTGCAGCAGGAGTGGAGATTGTTTCATTCAAGCAAATTAAATAAAAAAAAAATTCTAGAAAGTACTGGGAGGGTGGGAAGCTGGAAGAAAAGGGAAGTTTGGAGCATGTTGGTGTGGTGAGGAAGCAGTGGTGCAGGTAATGGAGGAGCACATCAGGCTCACCTTGGCTTACCTAACTCTGTGTGTCTCTTGGTAGGCTTCCCAGCAGGCATTTCTTAAATTGGTTTCTTTAGGTCCCAGGTAAACCAAAAATTGGAGGTCACTTCCTTAATTATCTGATCACTGGTGCTAGTGCTATTTTTTCCTTGCTCCTGAAATTCATGACTTTTGGTATCAAGTCAATAGCAGAGGCTAACAACCTGCTTTTTAGGTTATATTTAGGAAGGCAAAAGGATGTTCTGATTTGAAAATCACTGTTACCTTTCCAGATTTGGTCTGATATTCCAAAGGAACCTTTCCTTCCTTTCTTCTTGGGCCTTTCTGCCACATGTACGTGGTGGAAGCATTCGCAAAGAGAAACAGAAGAGTTTTTTCCTTTCTTATTGCAAAACATTCCACAGGTGAGAGAATGTCTGCAGCAAGCCTGGCTGCTCTGCAGGGGACTTTTGGAATGATCAGGGTTTTGAAGAAGCTACAAGGGCTCATACTACCCTAATTAAACAGTACTTGCCCTGAACTCATTACACTTTTCTGCCCTGTTTGCAAAAGAGTTCTTATGGCTGCTCTGTGGAAAGCTCTAGCTTCAGTTTATGCTGGATACCTGTAAGTTCCAGTGCTGATGTTTTGGCGACCCAGCTGGGGCTGGCACAGAGATGGGGAGTGCTGTTCATGCATCTTTTTGATGAGTAGTTGTTGGAGTCAGTAAGTCAGGTGTCTCTCTGATTTCTTCAGAGAGAAATCAGAGTGCAGGGATTGAATTAAAGTCTTTTAATTGAATGAGTAAGTGAATAGATGGAGTGAATAAGTAAGTAAGTAAATGCAATAAGTTTTAAGTGCTTTTAGTGAGAAGTAGTACATGTTCTAGTGAAGGTTGCAAAACATACTAATGTTTCCATAGAGGCTCCAAGAACCTAGCTTCAGACATAATAGAGTTAGAATTAAGAATATTGCTTACATTTTTCTATTAGAACAAGATAGGCGATGAACGTAGCTTATACAGAGTTTGGCATGTTAAGAAACTAGGATTCTAATAGGTTAAGAAGTCGTGGTCTGAGTTTGTGTCTTAGCTAGTTGGAAAGTTTCTGTAAAAGAACATGCATCAGGGAGAGCTGGTGCTTTATGCCATGTGCATTTTGCCACTGCAGTTTTGCCATTGCTTTTATGCCATTGCTTTGCTTTGTATTTGCTTTTGAGACTGATGTGCTTCTGCAATAAATAACTTTATAGCAACTATTAGCCTCTTTGCGTTTTACACAAAAGGAGAATAAGCCCGACAGTGTGGGTGCCCAAGAGGCACCCGGAGGTTCACAGAAACCTCACGTTTGGTGCCCCGTGGTTGGTGCCGTGCTTTCGCTTCACTTTGCAAAGGATTTTAGCTACTGTCTGACCTCCCTGAAACCCTCATTTGAGTGTGGCAAGAAGAAGGCTGGACACCCCACTGATTGCTGAGAGGAGCAAGCACCCATAAGAGGTGGACGAAGGGAGCTGGGTCTGGACCTTCTCATTGCCTGTCTTATATTGAGGGGAGCTTTGGGGTGAAGAGTAGTGCCAGTTAGAGTTAGAGGCATGGGAAATAATATGCCAAAAGAGCAGAAATATGTCTTTGATTACTTAAAATTCTTGCTAAGAAAGCATAACTTTAATGTTTCTGATAAAAAGTTGAAAGAGCTTTTAGTATATGCTCACAGTGTGTTTCCTGACATAGATCTTGATTCTGCTTTAAGTACTTCATATTGGGATCAGATAGGAGTTAAGCTTTTTGATGATGTTACTTGAGGTGATAAGACAACCCCAGAAAAATTGTTTTTCACTTGTTTAGCTATCCCTGTAGTTATATTGTTAGTGTTATTTGTGATTTATATTGTTATTTGTATTGTTTGTATTTGTATTGCTAGTTATATTGCTAATGCAAATTTGTGTGTGCTTTGCCATGATAGCTGCTTGCTACTGAATAAGTGAAGTTTTGCTTTGATAACCAGGTGAAAGGAGCAGGGCTGGCCAAGACCCTCCTGAAATCACCAAGGGCAAGACTGGATTGGCCTCTGTGTTTGCCACCAAGAAGATTTTTAGCTCTGCTGCTGGATGCAACCCAGTAGGCGTTGAGTGGTGGGGACACACGCCATGCCAGACCTTGATGAGAAAGATTGCCTTCTCTGCTACCAGAGGGCCATCCAGGAGGAGAAAATAGGCCAAGTAGCCTGCAGATGAGTCACAGAATGATTGAGGTTAGATAGTTTGTTTGATAGATTGGATTGTTTGTCTTATAATAATTAGAGATGTTTTATCTGGTGAGATGCTCTTTACTAGTTCTTGATTAAAAAGGGAAGCCTTATGTTTTGAATTGGAAGTTTTATACATAAAGGGATTGTAGCCTCCAAAAGGTGTTTAGGTGGGAGCGGTTCTTGTGCAACTGGCATGTGGCAATGGATGTTACCAGCACCATGTGATCAAAGAGGAGTTCTCAACCCCAGTCTGCCTACATTTTCTTTCTGCAAATGTATTAGAGCGATGGTCCAGCACAGCAGGAGGGGGAGGGTGCCTGTGGGGCTCAGTGCTGCAGATGCTTTGTAACATTTCAGCTCATTGTTCTATCTGAATAGAGCAAATAAGGCAGTCAGGCTAATTTGAAAAGATGCTCGATTAGGCATGGAGTGTTTAATATTCTCCCTTGGTCCCTAGCTGCTGTGGAACCTCTATTTTGCCTTCCCAGAGCTCCAATCGGATCCTGCTGCTTTCCCTTTGCAGAAATCCTGGGCTAAGGGTGACATTTGGTGACAGAGGCTGAAATAGTTACGTTACACAAGCAAGCTCTCTGGTGAACCCTCCTGCAAAGTTCTTGCATCCCCAGGACAGCCTGTGAGCTGCAGCAGGAGGTGTCCATGGGTACAGGGAACCCGGGAGTCCACAAGCACTGTCAGCATCTGGCATCAAGCAAGCTAGAGGCAATGGTTTGTCAATTAATGTGTCGGTTAATTGTGGTGAGGCCTTGGTGTATTACCCATTCCAGCTAAGTGGCCTTGCTGAATAAACAAGGATTATCACTCAGGGTTTTCAGCACCCTCTGCAGTTTTGCAGCCACTGAATACCTTTCTTAATTTGGTGCATGCTGGTGTTGGGGATTCGGAATGCCAGGCCAGTCACCTCCCGTGGTGACCAGACAGCCCTGCTTCCAGCTGCAGTGGCTGTCACCCTCCTGCACTGTGTCCCCAGCGCCGCTGCAGCCGCGGGTACAGCTTCTGTCACTTCAGTGTTATGTGCTTCTCTGCAAACAGCAATAACCACTGCTGCACAGGAGGGCTGTGCAGGGTTTGGTGTTTGCTTTGAGATCTGCAGAAGTACCTAGAAGCCTCCCTCTATCTAGCCATAAATGTTTACCATAAGTGTTCTGGTGAATATGTAAGAGTCTGGTTTTGTAAGGCCTAGAAAGCTTGCTGTTCTGCTCAGCAAGCATCCTTCTTCAGCTGTTCTTTTTATTTCTTTTATAAAATCTTGTTCAAGTACATAATGTTTCACATTTAAGTACATCATACTGAGTGGTGTAGAGGTAGAGGAGGAAAAACTGAATTTTGAAATAGATTTATTTTTCCTGATAATTCAGAAATAAAATTTCTGACATGCTTAAGATTGCACCTTGCAAATGTGACAATTGCTACCACTAGTGAAGCAAATAGTTTCCAATAAGGGGAATATATATGTTACTGCATGTGACCTAGTGGCAAGTACTTAGTGGAAGAGGTTTTTACTGCTTTTTTTGACAGGTCAGAGCTTTGATCAGTTCTGGAATTTTCCTTGTAGTCTGTTCTATTTGGAGCATTTTACTGCGCTATTGCATTGCTTGCAGAATTGCTGATTTTCCCTGTTGAAAACAACTAAATTATTTCTCCAAATTTTGCTCATTTGTTGTATTTTTTTTTTTGTAATTAAACACAAATATATGTTCTACATCACCCATGATGGTCCCTGTGAATAGGACACATCAAAAGCTTTAAGGTGAATATAGGTATCTTCCATTAGCTGTTCAGTGTATTGAAAAATGGAGGTATCTGAAATGGATATTGGTGCAAATGCACCCACAAACAGGCTTGCACAAAAAGAAGGACTTTTGGTCTTTATTTTAAATAGTGATATATGCCAACTTTGGCAGCTCCATTTATTTTTCTTTTGTAAGTAAAGCCTATCTAATAATTTAAAGCAAATTTAATAATTATGTGTAATGACTGAATTAGGACTATAATTTAAAGAAAAGACTCAATTCTTCACAATGTTTGCCTTATCATTTAATTGAAAAGTAACTTTTTTCCTCCCTCTTACATAGACTAAATGAGTCCTATGTACTGTCTCAGCCTCTTTGAAGTTAAGTGTCCTGTAGACATTCCAATTGTTAATATTTGTAAGGGATGTGGGATCGAGTTAGATAAAGTTAGGAGGTGCTGCTCTTTTGTAAGCAGGCAGTCATGATGATAGCTGCATTTTCAGAGTGTATGAGCATCTGGAGCTTTGCTTATTGATGACATTTGGAAACTGCATGGACTTCCTGAGTTTGGGCACTCAGTCTTTAAAAATGGTACTGTGCCTGTTCCTCTATCATGTTACTTTATAATACCTCTCTATAAAATGCGAATACAATAATTGCATGGACCTAACTTGCAGGTGATCTGATCTTCTTCATTCGAATTGCAAAGCAATTTTTTTTTGTATTCTACTTATTGAAAGGGCTGGGCTTTTACTCACCATTTGTACTATGTTTTTATGAAAAAGTATCAGAGATTCATCTACTTTTTCTTTTAGCTAAGAAGATTATGAAATGCCAATTATAGAGGAGTATTGTAACTCCCTAGATGTATTGACCCCTGCAATGTCCTGTGGCCTGGTCCCTCTCCCCTCTGGCTGTGCTTAGTTGGCCAAGATCCAATTTCCCCCTGCCCCCTTACAGACCCTAGAAAAGACCTATGTCCCCTGACCTCGCCCTCTTTTCGCTCCTGGAAGTCACAAGAAATAAACCTCAGATTCTCCCCGGGGGGAAAGAGCCTCTTTTGTTATCTTTTATTCACGTCCATGTAGCAGATCCCAGAGGCTTCATCCTAACATCTGAGCTAGTCGGGAACAAGGGTGAAGTCTCGGGACAAGCCACAGAGGAGAGACCTGAAAAATCCTTTCTTACTTTCTGCTGAGGCATTCTCTGTGCTGGGGAGACCCAGCTGGAGCCACCTCATGAGTGAACCTGTGCTCAATCCTGGAGAGAGTTGTAGCTACTTGAATGGGTGTGAATATTCTTTCTTTTAAGCAGGCCATAAGTGCTTGAGTCTGAAAGGCACTATCCTTTCAGAGGGAGATTTTTCTTCATTTTATTGTGCTCATTCTTGTGTTGTGCTTAGATATCCTGCTGTCTTCATTACATGCTCTGCATTCCCCTATACCACAGATTCTGACAACTCTTCCTTCTTTTCAGCCTGGAGTCCTCCTTTGAACATCACCCCACGAGTTATCTCCCTTCACTGCCACAGTACTTTACTGTTGACTTTCACACACTGCTCTCATCCTATAAAATGAGACCTTCCATCTGGCTTATTATTCCAGGCGGTCAAGTCAGCAAAACATGAAACAAAACAACAAAATGCAGCACTGCCTTCCCAGAGGGAAGTGATGACATGCATGTTCACACTGCTACACAAGCTTTTTGGCCTTCCAGATGAGACTCCAAAGAAATGTGTCATTTTTCAGCCGTTCTGGCTCTTGTTGTATGATGCTGCCCAGGGCCAGGCTTGAAAATCCACCTCAGGGTTTCTCTGAAGTTTCGAACTTTGGCTGGAGACCTTGTCCCCTGATGACCAGCATGCTCATTACTGGAAGTTTGTCCAGCTGCACGCTCATAGTTCACCTCGTACAGCTCAGTTTGACAGTGTTCATTAGACCCTTACAGACCTAAGAAAGATTTATTGGGAGGAAATGGGATTGGAAACCCTATAATGGCCCACAGTAGAGTTATTAGTTGTCTTCTAACTTCAGCTGTTTGGGGCACTGTAAAGACTTTGGTGACTTAGGGAGAGGCTGTCTGACAATACATCCATCAGTGTATTTTCTCCAGCAATAAGGCTAAGGACTGTCCTTCTGTGCCCACTGCTCCCTTGAACCTCTGTTTGCTAGATAAAGCTGAGTCAGAGAGTCATAGCTGATCACTTTTTCATATTTTTCAGTATTATTTAGGAAGGAAAAGGAACAGGGAGAGGTTAAATGGCTTGTCTGTCATTTTGTGTCCTTTAGACAAGCCAGGAATAAAAGTCACATTTCCTAGTACCCAGCCCTTGGCTTTAGAGGAAGGCCAGGGTAGTACAAGCTGCTTGTCAGGCATCTTTTGGGACAGTAGCATACTCTATTAAGCACATTGCACAACTTTCTTCTTTTAAACAATCTCTGAAAAATTTAACTGATCTAAACTCTTCACTAATTTCAGCAAGCTTTGGTTCACTGACAGACACTGCTGAGATTAGAATGCTGGCAAAAAAAGTGATTGTGAGGTGGGAAAGATGGAGAGAGGCAAGAGGGCAGGAGGAGGACCCTGTTTGGCCACAAACTTTGCAAAGAAGTGTGGGGGAATGATATATAATGAGCAACCAAAAGGTGACTTGCTAATCTTTCTGTAGTTAGGAGGATAATGGATGGGAGGCTGCTGAGGGATGAGGAAGCAAAATTTGCTAAGCCTGGCAGTCATGACGGCATGAGCTGGTGTTGACTTAGCAGCTCCTCGTGGGTGGAGATGTAGGGAAGCACTCTGGGCAGTTGGTGTCCTCGTGTTTTACCTGCTGCTGCTCCTCCTGCCTCTTGCTGAAAGGTAGGTTGTACCTGAATTTATTTTAGGACCAGGACAAATTGGATGTCACAGACACCAAAACACTGACTGTGCGTTGAAGAGGGTAGAAGAAAGCAAGAGCTGGGCGTATGTTTCATCACTTTTTCTGTCCTTAAACAAATACTCCTCATCTCCAGTAAGGAGCTAATGCATTCCTAAGTCTTAGTGTGATAATATGCTAACAGGCACAACTCAGTATGGAAAAGCAAACCCCCAGGCTTAACCCAGGGAAAAACAAGATACCCAACAATAAAAAAAGTCCAGCCACTAGGAGAGAAAGAAGACCCTGGATAGCAATAGGAGTTCTGAAGTTGCTGGTTAAGGCCTGGCTTGCTGGGCTGGGTCTGTTCTGCTTCACCTGCCACAGTGGCCACAATGCAGTGTATTTTTTCTGACTGGCAGCACCATGTAATTGCATTTGTGCTCAGTGACTATCAGTGTTTCCAATGTGTTTTTCTGAAAGGTCAGCTCATGCCAGAAGAGACTTAATGCCATATCCATCTGAGATCTCTTGATTCCATCTTGATGCTTAGCCTTTCAGTGGGAGAGACTAGAAAGCCAATCCTACCACTTCATCCTTTAAATAACAATGTGCTTCAACCTCATAGTGATGCTAACTTATGAATACTAGTTATATTTGAACTTCTGGTTGTGAGAGATGGACTTTCTATATATTTCAATGGAGAGGCTGCTTCACACATAAATGTGCTTACTTTGATTCTTATGCCATATAATTAAAATTACAGACAACTAAATCAACCAACCAAAGCAAGAAAACCCCAACAAAAACTCACTATCCAGTTAATTGTTTCTTAGTGTTACCTCGGGGCTTCCCCTGATTCCTCTGTCTGATGTTACAGGACTTCCATGCTCGTGCCATGCCTGGTAGTTCCCTAGTTTCCCTCCTTCCTCTGTTGCACTGTTTCTATTAGTGGTCTCCCACAGTAATTCACTGATACACTAAAATTTAATTTGCTGGGGTGTGCTTTGTGTAGACCTAAAATGGCTCTGCACAGCTGGGAGAAGCTCCAACATCCTGTAAAGGCAATGAAAAAGCTTATATTAGTCAGACACACTGAAAGAAGTCTCCTTAAAAATGATTAGAGAGTAGAGAGCTGTAGGAACAGGGACAATTCATGGGTAATGGAAGCTAATCTAATCCCCTGTCGGTTTAGGCTGTCTTTGTATAGAGGGATGGCCACTTCTTCAATGAGATGCAAGTTTGGAGGTGAGAGGAAGCTGCGGGAAATACTCTGGAGAGATCATTTTAATTGTCCAGGCTGTTTCCAAAGCCACAGCAGTCTAAAACGGAGTCACTAGGGAGGATTTCAGTTAGTAAGAGGGGGAAAAAAAGTATATAACTGTGATTAATTCTCTCTTTTTTTCACTCTTTTTGCCTTCCTTTTCTGCCAACATCCATTAGCACTTCCATAAAAAAAGGGAAGAACTGCTGGAAGCTACTGAAAAATAAGGTGGACAAGTTTACACTTCACAGTGCATGTTTGCATGTTTGCCCCTCACAACCTTGCCCTAGTTCCCTATACAATTAATAGAGAGATGGAGTTCAACAAGACCAAGTGCAAGGTCCTGCATGTGGGTCAGGAGCTCAGGCACAAATACAGACTGGCTAAAAAATGGATTGAGAGCAGCCCTGAGGAAAAAAATACTGGCCTAAACCATTCTATGATTAAAATTAGGAGGTATTTCTCTCACCAACCCTACTGAAGTGTCAGCCTGATAGAGTTGCTCAGATCATCCCAATGGGAAGTGATCTTACAAGAGGCAGAATCAAGTAGGGGCTCAAAAAAAAGTTGTATTTCAAATTGGTTCCTAAAATATGTATTCTTCATGATTCTCTACAAGGACCTGTTTGTGGACACATTCAAAACCACTCTTAAAATAACAGACATTTCAGTGAGCTGGCAAGAGGCAATTTTTAAATTTAAAATAAAGAAAAAGCAAGAGAATGAATACGGAGATTGGAGAGATTAAGGTTTGTTTTTACTTAAGCCTGTGTTTATAGGATGCCCAAGAATATATACTGGCATACTGAGGACCTGAACCTGTGCCTCAGTTCAAGTCCCACCAGCAGTTCCAGTTGGACTAGAGGCTTTTCCAATTCAAATAGGATGAGTTCACTTGGAGAAGTGAAGACCTTGGAATAGTAATCTCAAATGGGGGAAATCATAGGCAAGCTGTCATGCTCAAATGCTTTCCCCCAACTCTTTCACCCTTTCTTGAGCTCCTGCATAATCTATTACTATACCTTGTTCCTGATGTATGCCTACTCTGGAGTCAATTTAGGATTCTGTCAATCTGCTAAGATATCTGAATCCCAGATTCATCCCTTCCTTGTTTTCCAGTTGTGTAACTGCACTTGGATCTCAAATTTCTAACACAATTCCTAGTACTTCTGTTTCTCTAGGTGAGCTCGCCCAGACAAATGACTCAAGAAGTATTTTCTCTCCTGACTTGACTGATGGCACTGCACTCATTTTGTTCCTGTCCTGTGTCAGATTTCCTGTGTGATCAGTGTAATTCCTGCATGTGGATCTTGACCTGAGTGTCTCTGGAGAGAGATTTTCCAGTCTTGCAGTACATTCCAGTGTACATTCCAGTGGTGCCAGTTTATGGTGGCAGAAATTGGTACTGAAGGAGCACTAGTCCTGGCAAGGTACTAACAGGCATCTCAAACATCATAATATTATATATACTGTGACATGTGGAGAACCCCTGCCCTCACCCTCCTTTCCTGGCTTTCAAGTGTGCTGGCAACACATCCAAATGTTTCAAACCACAGAGCACAGAATGATTTTTTTTTTCATTTGTTTGGTTATATTTTTTGTTTCAGGAGTACTTCAGTTTGTAGTGTGAAGGAGGGCAGAAGAGCAGGGATTCTGGTAGGGCTGGGCTTCATACAGACAAGGTGGCCACCTGCTTTGAATGGTAGCTTCTAATGGAAGCTTGTAACCCATGTCACTGAGGTCTAAGAAAATAAAATGTTGTGCACTTGTTTGCTATTACAAGTCCATAAATGACCAGGTAGGTGCTTATGAAAAGAACGGCATGCGTTGGATATCTGACACTGCAGTCTGGTCTGCATGTAGCTGTTTTGCATATCGTCTTTGGATACAGTTAAAGCACTCTCAAGAAAAACCTCCCTTGATTTGGGAAACTATTGAATATTAGACAGTGGTGATAATAGGAGATATTTCTCATCTAAGGAATATTTCTATCATGTTTCTTTAAAATGTTGTGATAAGGGTTGAAGAGCATTCTGAGCATTTATCTTCTATGTTCTGTTGTGTATCAAGCTTTCCACTTGGAAGCACTAGTCAAGGGTCCACAGAGCTTACTAATTCTGTGTACTGGATTTTATTCATAAAATTGCTCCAGGATTGCGTAAAGGGGGTTAATGGAAGAGAAATACAGTGTGTGCTACAAAATGGAAAGGAATGACACCCTGCACAGCCAGTCTGAGTTGAAAACAGAGGAGAATAGAACTTTTGTTTGACTATCAGGAGTGACTAGAATAACTCCAGGAAAACAGGGCTGTTGAATCTCTTTGGTTACAGCATGGCCCTTTCCTCATGATCTGTTGTTCAACAAAGTGGAACCTCCTTCTTTGGCCCCCCTTCCTGTTTCAGGGAAGCAAGGAGATACCAACTGGTGCTATATGAAAACAAGTGTTGATTGATAACCTGGAATGAAAAATCTAATTTTTAAATTTAAAAATATCTTCTCTTGGACTAGGATTTCCCATTTTGCTCAAGATCAGTGATCAGTCTTTTGGCATGAACATTAATGGCTCAGAAACTCCACAGCATATTTTCTAACATCTATTTCAAACCCAGGTTTTTAACCAGAGCTGTTCCTTCAACAACATGGAGATGTTTGACTGAGCAGCACAAGGTGCTTGGTTCTGATATGCATCCCAGTCTTTGCCTTGCTATCGTGGCAGAGGAAAAAATATGTAGTTGAAAAAGCTAATTGGTGCTCTTTTAATGAACTGTAACTTTCTAATTAAGTCCTTGCTTGAAGTGTTGTTGATGCAAACTGTGCATTTATGGAATCTGCTGGATTTATGTCCCTTGCTGCTTGTCCACAACACCAGATCAGATGACTCAAAGGCACCAGTGCTCCTTCTGACTAATGCAGCAAAAGATTGAGTAGTCAAACATGTCATAATATTGCTTGTGTGCCAAGGATTTTTTCGCCAGCTCTGTATTCTGGCAGTATCCCTAGATTCCATTCCAGCTGAGGAGGAGTTGACTAGCTCTTCTGCTCAGGGGCCAGGAGGCACAGGGTGCACATGCTGCCATGCAGGGTTAGGCAGGAGGAGAGCCTGGTTTCCAGCATCTTGTGTGCTGGAATTGGAAATGTTGATGTGTCAGGGAAGAAACAAGATTTTGCACAGAAGGAATGGGAAGAGGAAAGACATGCAAATGCTTTGTGCAGGGCTGTGTGATTTGCAGGAGGGAATAACTACATGAAATTGTAGCAACCTTTATATTTTTGTGGGGGTGGTATTACTGGTGACATTAGGGGAGGGGTTAATTGCTTGCTGTGTCTGTCAGCTGGGGAGCAGCAAGGGGGAGAGTAGGAGAAAACTTCAGTTCTGTGAAAGTGGCTTTCTGCTTTGAGGCAGCAAGTGATATTTCATGTCTTGTTTGGTGTCTCCCGCTTTTAAATGTCAGTCTCTGCAGCTAGCCTTATCTCGTATAGCACATTTCAATTAGGTATTCCAAATCGTGCTCTGTTCTTCCAGGACAAATATGCCAGAGGTGATATTTACTGTTGCAGCAGCATTTTAAATACTTCCTGCCTTTTTTATTTTTTATTTTTTTTTAAACTACATGAATTGCAGTTGCACTCGTATAATAAGAATTGCATTAGTAATAATAATTTAATAGCAACAGCAGAGAAAAGAATTCTATGGCCACCACTGGCAGTTAAGTGATTTTAGTGAAGAGGTTTTCTTTCCCTGTGTTTTAGCCCAGCTTTAAAAGCTATGAATGATGCAGTGATCATGCACTGGTGGAGTTTGCAGTCCTGAGGGGTATGGGTCAGGTAAGGAATAAAGCTCTTCAAGGAGATTGTCAGTGGCATCCCTTCAGACACTGCTCTCAGGGGAGGGAGTGGAAGAGAACTGGTAGGTCTTTAAGAAAGTCTTCCATAGAGTGCAGGAGCTAGCAATTTCCAGGAGCACAAAAACAGACAGGAAATGTAAGAGACCCCTATGGCTGAGTAGGGAACTGCTGGTCAAACTAAAATGAAAGAAGCAAATGCACAGACACTGGAGAAAGGACAGGTAGCCTGGGAAGAGATGAAGTTCAGTTGTGTAGGGAGGGGGCAAGGAAGCCAAGACAAAGCTGGAACTGAACCTGTCAAGGGACTCAAAAACAAAAAGGGCTTCTACACTAAGTTAACCTGAATCAATGGGTGGACTGTTTGGTTGACAGCAACATGTTTAAATGATTGCATCCAGAAGGTAGTGGTTAGTCATTCCAAGTTCTGACGGACATCAGTGAAGAGTGGTGTCTCTCAGCGATCTGTAGTGGGACCAGTGTTACTTAATATCTTTGTTAATGATATAGGCAAAGGGATGCACCCTTATCAGGTTTGCAGATGACACCGAGCTGACTGGTGTGATTGTCACACCCTGAAGGACAGGATGTCATCTAGAGGGACCTGGACAAGCTTGAGAAATGGGCCCAATACAGATCCCATGGGAATCTCATGATTTTTAACAAGACAGTGCAAGGTGCTGTACCCGCATTAGAGCAACCCCTGGTATCAACATAGGCTGGGGATGAACAGATGGAGAGCAGCCCTGCTGAGAAGGGCTTGGGGGTACTGATGAGAGGTAACATGAGCCAGCAATGTGAACTCACAGCCCAGAGAGCCAAGTGTGTCCTGTATCCAAAGCAGCGTGGGCAGCAGGGCCAGGGAGGGGATTCCTCTGCTCTGCTCTGTGAGACCCCACCTGCAGGGCTGTGTACAGCTCTGGGATCCCCAGCACAGCAAGAACAGGGACCTGTTGGAGTGAGTGCAGAGGAGGGACACCAAGATGATCAGAGGGATCAAGCATCTCTTCTATAGGGAAAGGCTGAAAGAGTGGGGATTGTTTGTCCTGGAGAAGAGAGGGCTTCTGTCATGACTTTATTGTGGCCTCCAAGTAGCTGAAGGGAGCCTACAAGAAAGATGGAGAGGGATTTTTGCAAGGGCAGGTAGTGACAGAACAATGGCTTCAAACTGAAAGAAGGTAGACTGAAGTTGGATATTAGAAACTGGAATGGGTTGCCCAGAGATGTTGTGGATGCTCCATCCCTGGAAGCGTTCAAGGCCAGGAAGGATGAGGCTCTGAGCAGCTTGGTGGAGTGGACGGTGTCCCTGTCATGTCAGGGGACTGGAACTAGATGGTATTCGAGATCCCTTGCAACCTGAGCCATTTTATGATTCTGTGGCTCTCTGATCTCTTCACTCAAGCACTCCATTACACTGCCATGAAAAAGACAAGGTAAATATCAATGTATGTTTCCACTTTTGTGCAGAGGGTGCTCTGTAATGGAGTTAAACAGAAATGGGGGTACTGAATTTTTGGGCACCTGGGAGCCAGGGTGTGAAGATGCGGGAAGGTAATGGTGTGTTTGGGCAGTTAATTACCAAGAAAAAGATATGCAAAACCAAGATGTTCTCCCAGGCATTGTCATTGTGTTTTTTGTTTTATTATTTTTTTTGTATTGTCTGTCTGGCATTGTCAGTTGCTTCCATAGATTAGCTATTGTAAATGCTGCAGACAAGTAGGGGAAGCAAGATTGTCATTCCATTAAATTTGTTTGAAGTTTTCAGAAATGTTCCTATTTAGCATTGTCACAAGAAAGAAGTGAGAGACGAGCAGACATGGTTACCTGAAGTAGTGAGACAGACATAAGCTGTACACCTCAGAAAAGCAAATTACATTGTGATCAGTCTTAAATATCTCATTGAAATCTTGCCTGGTTTAGGGTACAGGTTTGACCTCAGTCCTTACTGTACTGAATGAGCAATCTAAGTTTTTGATTTCAAATTTTATGGTGAGACTTCATGTTGCTTTTAACAGAATCCGAAGTTTAGTTTATGGCAGCCTTGTAACTGCTAGAGCCTCTGTAGAGGAAGGAGGTGGAGATTTATGGTGAAACCTACAAGGAGTAACTTTGGGCAACAGTCCATATGAAGCACTCTCTTAATTTTTCTCTCTAGTTAAGAAGATAAAGAACTAATTTTGCCAGGGCAAGTCTGTGACAGTTCCATTCTAGAGCACAGCTATGGAGCATTAATAGCATTATACTTGCAGTACTTGCCAAGAAGTTTTTTCTAATGCAAGAACTTGGCCTGCAAGATGCACCCTGAGTACACATGCTGCGCTTCTGCTAAATTCAAATTCTTGTTTCAAAACATGAAAATCCTAGAGCTTCCTCACAGAAAATTGTAGAACCTTCCAAGTTGTGTTATTATAACTTGGCAAACTGAGAAATGAGTAGTAGCTTCTCATAGTGAGGGATGGGGCAACCATAGTCCTGGAGAGCTGATAATTCCTTTGCCTTCCTGCTGCTTGGGCTTGTAGAGGAAACTGGTGAGCTCTTGATTTGCAGCTAAATCCAAGCTACAAGGAGTGAACAGAAACTGATGTATGGTAATAGCAGCTCTGTGTTGGAGCTGAGACTTTGGCAACTCTCAGTCTTTCTATTTAGGTCCAAATTAGGCAAGGTGGAGAGGGAGAAAACAGGGCAGACCTATGTGGTCTGTGGTGGTACTCTCTAAACACAGCAGATGGATGTTTGTGCCAATTGATTGTCTTTTCACCATCCTGTTCAAATCATGTGGAGAACATCTTCAATGTTGTATTAAATGCATATTTTTAAGCAGGTGTCAATAATGTAGGTTTCCCAAAGACTGTTTCATAATTTTCTAAGATATATGAAACAGTTATTTAAATTAAATGCAAATCCTGCATTGGTGACTCAGGTGGTTTCAAAAAAGTCACATAATGGGTAAGGTTGGAATGGACAGCAGTGGGGTCATACCTCCTCTGCTCAGGCAGGGTCGTCCTAGAGCACATTGCACAAGGTTGTGTCCAGAGAGTTCTCAAGTATCTCCAGTGATAGAAATTCTAGACCCTCTCTGGGCAACTTGTTCTAGTGCATAGTCACCTACACAGTGAAGAAGTTCTTCCTCAAGTTTGGGTGGAATTTTCAGTGCATCACTTTTTGCCTGTTGCCTTTTGTTCTATTGCTTGGCACCACCAAGAAGATCCTGGATCCTTCCTCTTAAAACCCTCCCTTCAGATACTTGTGTACATTGACAAGGTCCCCTCTCAGTTGTCTCTTCTCAAGGCTGAACAGGCCCAGTTCCCCCAGCCTTTCCTCAAGAGAGAGATGCTCCAGCCCCTTAACCATCTTTGTTGCCCTCCACCGGACCCACTGCAGGAGTTCCATGTCCCTGTTGGACTGAGGAGCCCAGAGCTGGACACAGCACTCCAGCTGTGGCCTCACCAGGGCTGAGTAGAGGGGCAGGATCACCTCCCTTGACCTGCTGGTAATGCTCTGGATTAAACTGTTTGGCTTCTCTAGATCTTGTGTCCTACCCTCTTCAGGTTAAAGAGCATTTATCTCTTGGTCAGATTCACTGAAGCCTTGAAGAAATAGTTTTTCTTAATACTTGAAAAAGAGAGAGATTTGAAAGCAACTGCATGAGCAAGGGCTGCATGATCTAAATTCTGGTACTGCTGATCTGAGATCAATCTTTATGCTTTAGGTTTTTTCCTTTGTAAAATGGAAGTTAATGGTTCTCCTTTCTTTTGTAAAATGCCATGAGGCCTTTGGATGCAGATAGTGCAGACAGTTTCGTTTCCATGGATATGTCTATTTCTTGCAAGAAGCATATACGCTTTTGCAAAAGGCACGTAAACTAGCTGTGCAGAGTTATTTTAGCTATTGCTCTCACTATTAATTCAGGTCTGCTTCATAGGCTAGCAGCCCCTGCATTTTCCAGCTAGTTGTAGGCTGGGTTTTCAAACAAGCTGTGGTGATAAAACCTGTTTTTTTTTTCAGTCTCTTTGTTCACATGTCAGTTCTAGTTTGTAAAACACCGAGTTTGGAGGGAAGAAAAAGGTAATTGCACTTCATATCTGCCATTTCTCCTGACACGGAGCTGTACTTGCTAAACTCCATTGAAGGTGGATCATTTTATTGCATAGTGTTTCAAATTTATGTATGAATTTCTTTTCTGGCTTCCAGATGGAAACCTTTTGTATTCATAGAAGGTACTTTTTGTACATCTTATGCAGACACTGGTCGGGCCCAATCTATGATGCC
Source organism: Sturnus vulgaris (assembly GCF_052056855.1). NCBI lineage: Eukaryota > Metazoa > Chordata > Aves > Passeriformes > Sturnidae > Sturnus > Sturnus vulgaris. Next base: position 27,522,703 of record NC_142248.1, read on the forward strand.
GAGTGGATTCCTGGCGCAGTAAATGCTTGAGCAGATTTCCAGTGAAATGCCAACAGGCTGTGCAGTGTGAATGTTGAACTCTCTAGCCTTAACCTGCACCTTTTGCAGCATTGCAAGAGCAAATGCCACAGGATTAATTAGCAAACCCAAATCTCAACCACTATCTATGAAGAAAAATAAAGCTGTCTCTGTCAGGGCTTTGGTAGACATAGAGAAATGTTCAGATGCTGCCGCTGGCCTCTGGGATTATTATATGAAACTACTTCCCTTTCCAGGCTTCAAAAAATACTTCCAGTGTCTAAGGGAGATGATTAATCAGAGTTTTTGGTTATGTGTTAAAAAAGTTTGAGATTGGATAAGATGTGCAATATGTTTGTGCTTAAATTTGTTATGTAGAAGTCCTCCACAGCTTTGTGAAAATGAAAACGAATGTCCAGTGCCCTGCACCAACTTCAATTTTTAATAAAACTTTTCTAACTTTTGAAGTTGCCATTGTTTCAAAAGAATTTGGATTTTTCTCTCCTCATGTCCCCCAGTGTTGAACAACTGACCCACAGGACCTTGCATAGCCTTTCTGCAATAGTGGGCAATGTTTCATCTAAGGGAACATAGCAGAAAGACTGGGACTAAGTTATAAAGTAGAAAATAGAAGCATAAGAGAGGCACTCAGTGTTAAAATAAGTGTTTCCAGTGCTTAGCTTGGTTTTGGACAAATCTCTGAGAGCTGGATCTATTACTCAATAGTTAAAATATCTTCCGTTAGATTACTATGAAGGAAACAGCATTATCTAACTCCTCCTGGGGCATTTTATTATTTTTCTTGCTGACTTTCCCAGGTTTGTTAATCCTAATACAAAAATTAGGACACTTAGTTCTTGTCCAAAGAACCTGAAAGGTCTGAAGCCAGACTCCTCTTCCTTTAATTGCTCTTGCATATCTCTACAAACACGGAAGTAATATTGCTGTGAGTAAGCAGGAAACTAATTTTGTATTCAGTGGAAAACCGTGGACTTAGGACTACCTACCTCAATGGGCTGGACTTTAGATTGAAGTTTCTATTGTGGCCAAAATAGCAGTATATGATATTTCTAAGAGGTGCAGAAGTTACTGACTGCTTTCAGACATATATGTGGTTATGTTCCTGGAAGAGATGGTAGCCTGACTTCAGCAGCATGAAAGATCCATGCCCTTTCTTATAACTTGAAAGGAAAAGTTCCAGTGTCCAGTGTGAGGCATTGCAAGGTTGTTTGAGAGAGATGCAAGGGCTCTCTGTGCAGAGGGGAGTGGAAGGAGCATGACTGTGAAGGGCAGGAGAGCACAAGAACCATGGAGCTACAAACATGTGCCAAGCAGAGCTATTAGGATTACCTGTAATAATTTTTTTGCCTCTCTTCCTTGTCTTTGTTCAAATTATTCCTAGTGTCTTGAGAAGTAGTGCTCCTAGAACCTTCTGAAGGACACTGCTCATTGTTTTCACCAAGTTAACTTTTCCCCCTGTTCAAGTGCAAATCCACAAATGGACTAAAGAGTGGGACAGAACCTAGAGATGGTGCTGAATCATCCATCAGCCTCTTTCAGCATGTCAAAAGTTCACACCTAACAGCTGTTTAAGTTTAATGTGGGGCAAAGTAAAATGATTCATGGTTGACCCAAGATTTTTTTTTTTGTTGGAAAAGCTACAAAACCAATTTTTTCATAGAAAATGTGAATTAATTCCTTCAAAATACATATTTTTTGACTAATAATGTAGTTTCTGAAGTATAGAGATGGCATGATAGTCCCTCTAGTGCAGCAGGTATTCAGTGGCTTCCTATCTTGGTGCTGTCTGACTGGCAGCCAGACTTCATCCATCTCTCTGATGGCCCATGGCCAGTAACTCCAAGTCTCACTGCCAGGAGGACACACTGTGATGTATCATGAAATACACACTTCGAAAGTCCTTTGTTAATACTGAATTTTAAGGGTCTGATTTCCAGTTATTTTCTCTGGTAACAATGGGTAATATAAATATGTCAGTATAATAATAATTTTTACCAAAAAGTCATTTTCTAAAGCTTAAAAATTCTATTTTCTGACAGGCTGTGTGTGCACCATTAAGGTATTCTAAATCCACATAACTTCAGCTACTCTTATGTATTCTCAAACTCCATCTGCTATTTCTGCAAGATAATTGACCCCTGAGTGAATGTGGAACTATGAAAATTAATTTTCAGGAATGCTTAGGGATATTAATCTGAAGAGATATGGTTATATAGAACTTGCTGAGTGTGGTCCATAGTGCTGTCTGATGGTACTTTATTGGGGTATAGATTACTGGTGGGCCAAGGACATTGAGATTTCATCCACTCAGGGAGGCAGGAATGGATGGTTTCTGCAAATTATGAAGAGGATATGAAAAACCTAAAAAACCAAGCCCAAAACCCCCAAACTACCACCACTACCAAAATTAACAAAAAACTCCAACAGCAAAACCAAAAAACCAAACCAACCAGCAACCTCCCCCACCATAAACCCCTGAAACAAATAGAAAAACCCAACAACCCAAAACTCCCAAACCAACCCGACCTCAACACCCCAAGCCTCCTTTCCCCACAAAATCCCTAAACAAACCTAAAATTCACTCAAGTTTGACTATATAGGACACTGATGAATCAGTGCCTTTGAGTGGAGTTGCTGTTTCCCTGTGCTCATCTCTGTTGGGTAGTACATCAAGCTCATTTTTCTACATATATAAAAATGTTTTTAAAGGGAGGTGGAGTGATTAGTCGCAGATGTAGGAAAAGAAATGGTGTATCATCCTCTCTGTTCATCTTGTCCTGCCTGCACTGGTGGGAGCAGCCTTCACCAATCAATGTAAAAGGATAACAGAATCTGGAGATTCTGGCCCCATAGTTCCTACGAGATCATGATATTTTTTTTTAGGGATGAGCTAGTTAGTTGGGGAATTACTAGGTACTGTTTGTTCACTTTTTCTTTCTAAGTAAGTATTAATGTTGTAGGAAAAGCTGTAAAGATAAAGGCAAGGCTTTTGCAAAAAAAAGGAAGAAAGATCTGGAATAGTGGAGCTGAGCTCAAGTGCAGAAAAGGTTATTGATAGTTCAGACCCTCCCAGTGCAGCAAAAAAGCCAAATATATTAACTTCTGTGCTACTTGTAGTTATCTGTCTGTGTTCTCACTTTGCATAGTAATTAACTAGGAGAGCCTTCTCTATGAGCCTGGAAGTAACAGGGAGTCAAAACAGGTGCACTGCTGTGACCTGACATTCTCATTTGTCACATGGAGGAATACAGAATAAATGCCAGTAGCAAAGGTAATGTTCATGAAGGAAAAATGTCGGTTTTCAGTTTGGTGTCAATGTGACACTCCTCAGACTGCTATCAAAATTAGTATATTAGCAATGCTGCTACAATTGACATGTAAAAGGGCAGGCAGCTGAAGATAGTCGTCCTTACACCTTTGACAGACAACTCCATTGACAGTTGTCTTTTCTAACTTAGTACTTCTGCAGGTTTTTTAGAGGGTTAATGTATATTTTCAGAAATGTGTAAACACCGTTTAATAAGTACATGCTGTGACTGCAGCAGTTTCTGTTATCTTCCTAAGTGCCTGCCTTTATTTTATGTGCTGCTGGGCTCTGGGTTTCAATGTTACTCTCTGGTAGTGAGCTCCACAGGTTATTATGCACTGTGTAAAAACATTCCAGTTTTCTTGTTCCTGCTATGTGAAGGTGTGAGAGATGCTATAGGATGCTTCATTGTTTCTTGTGCTTCTACCTTATCCTTTATTTTGGTCAAATCAAGGATTTTTTGCGTAGAAGTAATCTCTTCTGTCTTGTAATTTTATTCTTCATTTCTACCCCTCCCTCCCACACTGTGCTCCTAAGAATCCTTTCTGTTTCTGCTGATGCCTTAAATTGGATGACCATATACAAACACACTCTGAAGAAAACTGTTCTGTGAGTTAATGGGATTATGGTAGGCATGCGTGTGTGTGTATACTGCAGTGGCTGTAAACAGAACCTTTGTCCTGCATGAAAGATTTTTAACACTTCTTCAGGGTGAAAGCCTTCATGTTATCTTGTACTGACAATTTGAATGAACTAGATTGATATTAATTTATTCAACCAGATGCATAAAAGATGAAGTATCACAAAGATCTAGATGTTTTATTATCAGAAGACCTGAGTATTCAGAAAGACTCTTGTTTGTGAGGGGAAAAATGAAAAGAGTTTGCTGAGTCCCAGGTGACATATTAGAAAATCTGTCAGACTTTTCCTCACAGGCCTTGTATTAGAGGAAGTAGTGCTGCCATGGAGGTTATGACTGCAGAGCATGGGCAGAACTGTGTATAAGAAGCCTTTATCTGGCTGTACTACGTGTGATGGATCAGAAATGCCACAGGTGGGTGACACAAGGAGAGGGGGCTCTTTTGTTTCCTCTTTTTTCATCTGAAGCACTTGCTCTCTCCTGAGTGGTCATTGATGTGTTGCTTCCACGATGGAGGGGCAGGCAAACAGTTCTGTGAAGCTGAGGCACCTGCTGTACCCGAGGGGATGCTGCACTTCTGCAGCAGAAATGGGTGCACCTCACATCGCTCGCATGCACGCGTGCACACGCTCGCTGAGATGCTATTTCAGTTTGCAGTCAAGCAGTGCAGATTTGGGGTATAATGCAATCCTGAATTGTGTATTCCTTCCCACAATACCCACAGTATGCCTATCCTGTCTTTAGAGCCAAGCTCAGAGTGCGTGTTAAAACGCATTTATTTTTGTGCTGTACTGGGCTTTGACTCCTTACAGTCTAGTGCTCTGGGTTGTGCATGTGTAGGGGATTAACAGGCAACATGATTGATTTGTACACAGAAACTACAGGAGTACATACACCCCCACAAACACAATGACTCAATGTATAATTTAATGTAGCTTCAAAATTTGATAACCCTTTTAAATAATAAGTGTGTTTTATCTACTAAATCACATTACACTATCCCAGCAGATGCAGTATGAGACCAGCATACATAATATGTTGCAGGCTTGATATATATTGGATGTAATCATATTAATTATTTATAACTTGCCTCTACCTACAGATGTATGTGCAATGAATTTCCATTGCAGTAAAAGATACTTAATAGAGTAAACATGATATTAATATTTAATCCTTCCTGTGAAGGATCAATCCTGTATGTACGGACAGTCATTAAGGCATGTTCTGGGACATAGAAAGATTTGTCTTTTTTTGGCTAATTTCTACTTAAAATTTTGGACAAATAAGTATCTCTGTATCCATTGCTTCATGTGTGAATATTCTCACTGACTTTCAATAGCATATATGTGGTGTAAATTGTATGAAACTAGATTAATAAATATTTTAAAGTATGTGCAATATTCCAATTGGGAGGTGCTGTTGAAAGGCAGACACCTTCAGAGAAAAAAATGAGTTCACTTTCAGCCCTATAATCTGTCATGTGAGATTAGGTACTTTATGCCTTTTCAACTCCTCTAAAAGTGGCTTTTTTAAATAAAAATTTTAATGCTCTAAGTGTTCTTTTATGTCTAGATGAATATTTGAAACTATGGATCTTTCTCGGGCAATCAAAATGTCAGGAGAAGTCAACTTGCATGTATAGTGGAAAGGATGGGAAAGCACAAATGATTAATACCTGCATTTCTCTGGTAAGATTTACTGGCCTTTATTTAATGAGGAAGGCAGGGTGCAATTTCGGTGGTAAAATCGGCAGTATCCTATGATGCACTGGGTAAAGATGATGCCAGCAGAAGGTTTTTGTATTAGTGGTGAAATCAGCCATCAGACAATTTCTTATTTTTGTTAGAGAAATGTGATTCTAATGGGTTTTGGATTAATATTTTAATTTGATATGCAGTTTTAATTGCATTAGTATGCCACATGCATCAGGTGCAGGCTTCTGGCAAACTGCAAACTTAGGCAGCACAGATTTCTGAGTTCTGAACAAATATATAGTCTGGGTTAAAATTTCTGATGAAAACTTTGAGTGTTTGTAATTAAAAGAGAATCTCAGCATAACACATTGGGAAATGGGTAGTACAGATGGATGTTTGCTGCCTGTGGCAGCTGGAAAGGAGAAACACCATGATAGCCCTTTTTGAAAGGAGAAGATTCAGAAAATTATTTTCTATCTGAAATGAAGATGGTTTGGATAAGGACTGTTTACCATCCTTTCAACTCCCCTTCTCTCATTGTTTCTGGAGTATTTCCTTCTTGATAATGTTATCCCTCAGCTTTTCAAAATAAATGCCCCAATTAAAACTCAGCAGCAGCGATGTGTGCTGAAATGCAGGAAACAGTGCCTGTCAGTCACTCAGTAATGGCAGGCAGAACTTGCACATGGATGTTTTTTGCACGTTTAACTTGTTATCAGCTACTTAATACAACTTGCTGCAAATGTCTAGAGAGAAAAACAATTTAGGTAAGGCAGGAAAGTATCTTCTACCTTTCAAAAAAAAAATTTTCCATAATCTGCACATCACTTCTGCCACACTTTGTCTCATGCAGAAAACCCAATATAACAATATCTTATTTATCTTTCAATTTCTTCAATAATATCAATAGTTGATGCTATAACATTGCAAAGTCTTGGCTGATGCTTGTGTTTCATTGTTGTTTCTGATGGAGTACAACTGCAAATATCACGTCTGCAATCCCTGCGCTGCTGATTATTACGGGGATCTCCTTTTTTTTGTAAGCAAGGTCAGAGAATTGTCCTTTCCAAGTCTGTGGGTGTTATTTTCAAACATTTCCCAAATGCTCACAGTGTGTAGTATTGGTGAAGTACACACAAATTTACATGATGAACTCTAGCAGCTGTAATTTTGGTAATATACGCTTTTCTCAGAATACTCAGAAAATACCAGGAATCAACTTTCGCATGGGAGGATAAGAACTGATTTTCCCAGAAATAGACTCTTGAACCAAAAGAGTCCAGAAAAATCAGATCCACAAATGCTGAGATTTGGACTTATTTGAGATTATTTTGTTTCTATAGTATGCATCATGTTAAGATCTGATTGTACTTTGCAATCCGAATATCCAGGTATTAATTTTTCTGAATTTCATAAATGTTTTCTTTATTCTCACCACTTTTGTTTTTCTAAGTTCTCTTAGACACCAGCTTCTTAATAATGGATTAGTATTTAGGTAACTATATATAATAGAGGTGCATGTGTCACACTGGTCACTGATCTATGTGAACCTGTATTCATGGCTTTTGGGCAGCAATTCAATATTATACGAATTACTTGACATTCTTTGCCTTGTTACACTTGCTTTATTATCCCTTTGACCTCTGCCCAAATGTTTCCAAGGTATCTGTTGATAGAAATCTCTTATTTCCATCAATTAAGAGAAGAGCAGAAGATACTTCTAAAGCAGATGTACTCAAATTCACATATTTGTTAATCTGACTGTGTTTTTCATGGCACCTTTCCAGCTCTGCTTTTTGGATGACAGTCATTATTTGTGCCAGCACTGCTGAACTCAGATATTAGGACACTTTCTCTGTTATGACATGGAGCAGCAGTTGGCACAGCTTCATTTCAAGACACATGTTCTTTCCAGGAATACTCTGGCTGCCAACATGTGTGTTTGCTAAACACTTGGCACACAGGGAATGTTGTAATGTACCAGATTTACTCACAGAGGCAGCAAAGCAGCCGTATGTCACAACACAGACAGTGTGGGTTATGAGTAAAATCTTCATAGTGATTAATAATCCTGCGTGGAACTACTTGGAAATCTTGTTCTCTCCTGCAGCACAGGCTGCTAATTAGAACAACTTCTACTGAGGCAGAAGCAGGCTCAGATGACCATGCCAGCACCTGGATGCTGCACTGAGTTTGCAGCTCCATGCCATATGATGGCTTTGTTAAAAACCAGCTTTTGTGATAGACAGAGGTCATAGCAGTTCTGTCAGCTGAGCTGACATTTCCTCTGGCAATTGCAGAGCTTGTTTCAGCAAAAAGTTGTTCTTTGCAGAGTTCAGTCTTGGGGTCCCAACACCACTGTGATTCTTAAAAATCCTGCATCTTTCACCTCGTTGGTATTGCTTGCATTTTCTGACCACCTTTAGAAACAGCAGGAAAACCAGTCTTCGATGTCGTGCAGACTGCAAATGTGTGGAGTCATCGTTGCTCAGGGATCACTGTGTGTTGAATGCTTCATGAAGTTTTATAATGGCATCTTTATTTTTTAAAGGACTACAATAGAGACATTCACTGTAACTTTGGCAGAGAATCCGCTGGGTAAAATAACATCTGTAAGAAATGCAGACCCTCTAAGGCTACTGCAGTGATAATACTTGGCTATCTCTGAAACAGGGTTGCTTAGGAATGATTCTTATGAACGAAGCTGGATGTTTGAGTTTTCCAAGGGTGAAAGAGTAGGGTTGTTTCTTGCAATCTTGGCTTTGTACCCACTTGTGTAGTGAATTAGGAGGCCTCGGCCAGTCTGAAACACTGTTGTTTGTGTTGCTGTTTGAAATTGCTCCTCTGAAATGCTTCTCCTGAGACAGGAGGGTCAACTTATTCCTGATTATTGTAAATGGGCTGTAAAATCAGGAAAACCTATTTATCAGGACGTAACTTTATGCTATTCAGTGTGTAAAGGTTGCTCTGCTCTGTGTTTCTTTTAAATTTTGAGGCAGAAGATACTCATGTCAGGCTCTTGCCTGCCTGTTACTAAGTGGTGCTGTTCTTATTTGCATTTCCACAAATGCCAGCTGCTATCCGTATCTAATTTTCTGGACTCCCCCGTGTTTGCCATGGTAATCAGCGGCTCTGGCAGCGCCTGTGTGCAGGGCAGGGAGAGTGCTGAGGCATGAGATGGCTGGATTGGCTGGGAGTGAGGTAATGCAATGCACTGCAAATGGAGATGAGGATGTATCCAGTCTGTAAACTTTCACTAGCTTGTGCCTGTAGGAATAGATTGGGCTATGCACATCTCTGGGTAGTAGAAACAGGCTTGCAGTTGCCAGAGTGCATCTGCAAAATGGTACTTATGACTACTTTTCTCTGAAAGAAATAAAATTTTAGACCTTCTCCCTTTGTGTTGCATAATTTCTTAGTGTTGTTCTCATTTTTAGAAGTTAGAACAGCTGAAGAAGCAAGGGGCACTTAGCTGGGAATAATCATACAGCAGGGGAAAAATGGTCAGAGCACAGGCAAGAACTTGCATGTTGCAGATACGTTTAAAAGGGGATGACTGCTGAACTGCTTTCATCAGGAAAGGATTTAGTTCACTGTAAAGGAAGATGTCAACATGTTCAGGGTTTTTTTTGTCACCCAAATGTAGGCAGAAAATGTAGTCCTTGCCTCCCACTGAACTGTAAAAGAGTGCTCTTCTGCATAATTAGTGACTTTGAGGAAGCAAACTCAAGTACAGTGTACTTGCTGCAGCCCTTGGCTGCGGGGCTGCCATTTTCTTTTCCCTTCAGCTGCACAAGAGAAATCAGCTTGAGGGAACATTGTCCAATTGCCTGAGCTTGCCCAGGGCCCAAGTTGCTGGCGGTGTGGGACTGTGACATGCAGCTAAGCAATTTTCATTCTATCCAAGAGAGGGCACATTAACAAGGTAATTATAGCACATTACTTCAGCAGGGACACATCAATTTTAATCCTTGAAGCGTCCTAGTGAAGTAGATAAGTGAGTACTATTAAGCCTGTTTTACAAAAGGAGAGACTAAATTAACAACTGAAATGATTTGTCCATGGCAAAAGCTGTAGTCTCAGTGAAGAGCAGGGACTAGGGGAGAAGGGTCTGGTTCACAGACCCCATCAGGTAACCATTCCCTCTTGACCTTGGAGATCTCTCCATTAGTCTGGAGCCACACTACTCTATCTGGAGCAGAGGGAATGGGGAAACTGAATGCTTTGTTCATTACATTTTCCCCTTTCTTTTTTCTGCTGGCAAATTAATTGTAATATTATTGACATATATTAATTTGAAATTATTGATTAGTCTCTTTTGGCAAGTAAACCTTGGTTTGTAAACAGGTCATCAGAAATACACTGGATTTATGCTGCTGTTACAGGACTGGGTATGTTTTTGTGTAGAAACAATTGAAAAGTCAAAAAGTGGTTCTCTTCTCATTGTGGAATATTTAATTGTTAAATGAAAAAGCCTCTACAATGAAAAAGCTCTCTACAGAGCTGTGTTTTACCAAAAGGTAAAAGGGAGCCATTGTGAGAGACCAGTTTTCATTGTTGTTAATTGGCTGTTCAGTGTAAGTTGGTTTTCATTAATGTTTAAACATTTTCCCCCAAAATACATATTTTACAGAACATTTCAGAGGAGAAACCTTATATAAGGAGATGCTTGCAGCGTATTTCTTCCTCTTTATTTTCCTATATCTTCAGGGCAAGGTGTTAACACATAGTTCATCTTCTGCTACAAGTCAAACAAACAGCCTTGTAGCACTAACCAGTTGTCTGATAGACAAGTCTGAGACGGTGATTTCTCAACCAGCTGATAGCATAATCTTATGAAAAATGCTTGTTACAGGGCTTCATATTTACTTATTTATGGTTGTGTAGCTACAAGGCATCACTGGAGGATGTACCTTTTCCTGTGCCAGACTAATCACATGCTTCTACCCACAGTCCTAGACTTACCACTACATTTGACATTTAAATAGCAGGTTCTATATGAAATTAGAACTTCTGCAAATCAAGTTGAGGGGGTATCAGATCAGTTCTAAATGACTCAAGCCTTCATCAGATCTTTTGTCTTTGTACTTGGGTGCTGGTTGTTACTAACACGTGGAGTGCAGACTGACTATGGGGGTAGGATTCCTTCCCACTCCTTCAGCACACATGGGGGACTATTTGAGGAGTCATGATCTTTTACTGTCCTGGTCCTAACAATACCTTTCCTAGAGCTGCAGAGAAATTTCAGCCCCCAGAAGGGCCATTCAGACTCTTGTTCTCTTGCTCTAGGTGACTTGCAAAGGTTGTGGGTGTGTTCACTGCAGCTACAGGAGCAGTGAAGGGTCAGCCATGCTTCTCCCTGAGCAGGAGATTTGGCCCCTTCCACCACACATGCACCTCTAGAGAGTGCTTAGCTCTGCATGGTGGTGTAGGACACCATCTGTGAAGCCCTACATACCCTCCACCCAAAATTTTTGTCTATAAGGTCAGCAGGGGCTCATTGTGCTGAATGTGAGAAGCCCTTTACTATTAGGTGTTTGTGTTGTGTTTTTTTTTTTTTTTTTTTTTTTTTTTTTTTTTTTGTGTGTTTTTTTTTTTTTTTTTAATTTTTTGGGGGGGGCGTGGGTTGAGGAACTTATTTCCTCCATATTTCTTTGATGCTTTCTTGAATAGTTGTTTTAATAACTGAATTTTTTTTTTTTTTTTTTTTTTTTTTTGTAATTAGCTCAGATGAGGCTCATTTACTCAAAGTAAAGACTGGAATGTGAGAGGGGTACTGAAGACTGATTATTCTGGCTATGTGTGATACTTGCTCTTATTTCTGGAATTAAGACCTCAGCGAGTGTGTGTGTGCTTTCTGAAGACTTATTCTTTAATACTTGGCAAAACTAAGTGTCAATATTATTGCTTTGCAATGCTATGGGCAATTTATCTCACAGCACCTTTAAATGGCTCAAAATCAGAGTCTTAATTTTAAGAAAAGGATGATCAAGTGATTTAACTGGGTCTGTACATCAGGCTCATGCCAGATTTAAGATGAGATAAGACAGACATCTTGTGAAAACTCAGATTTCTGAGATTTGGATTCATGATTCAGGCCTTCAGAGCTCTGCTCTCAGTGTCAGGTTGGTCTGTCTTCAGCAGTTGCATATCAGATTGAAAGTGTCTTTCCCAGTTTTCCTTTGAGCATTTAATTTGGGTATGCCTACTTTTTGTTCCAATACATTAGAATCTCTGAGGACTCCAAGGGTAATGCTTTTTACAATTTGCAAGTATATTTGCTTTATGTCCGGTAAATAAATAGTGCTGTCTAAAAATCTATTTTAATCCATGCTTATTTTTTCTCTTTCATGATAAGCATATAAAAGTCTCATCTTGTTGGAATTTGCAAATACTGAAATAATGAATACTGAGAATATTTTATTTTCCAGATCTTTGGTTTCAGTGCAGCCCCTGCTGTGCTATTAATATAGCACTTTTGCCAACTATAAAAATCAAAACAAATGCATATGAAACCATGTAAGATTCTGTTTCTCTTTTCTTTCTAATGGAAATTAAAATACCTGCAGCAAATCAGAATCACACCTGAGAGTCTAAGTTTGTATTAAACCCCAGAGCCTTTGGCTGCTCTAATATCCTGGTTATGTAAAATGCAGTTTAAATGGAGAAGTGGTTTTCCTTGTGTTATGGTGACAGTTCTGGACCTGATCTGAATCTGCAACTACCGACAGTTGTGGAAGAGGATGAAGTTAATTGATGAGTTTGCTTGAAAACAAATATTCTTTGAAGATTTAGAGGAGTTAAAGGACAGAAGGAGAGGGGTAAAATGGTTCAGCTATCCCTGGGCTCTAATGGATGTAACTAATGCATGTTAGAAGGGTATTTTAAAGCTGCTAGCTGGAATAGCTGGATCATTTCATGTTTGTTGGGACAGTAGTTCTGGATTTGCTGTGGATGGTGCCAGCTGGCATCTAAAGATCTTGTGCTACATCAGATCACCATGGGGGCTGATGGCTGGCTGGCGACTGCAAGCCATTGGGCTGACTGGAGAGGGTCAGGGCATGTCCCACTGGCTGCAGAGAGACACCTCCACAGACTGGGGAGAGAGCAGGGAGGGAGGGACAGTCCCCAGCCCAGTGTCTTGGCCTACTCAGAACCCTGACTTGTCCTTGTTAGACATTCTTTTCTTACTAAAACAGACTCCCTTTGCTGAGTCTCCTGCATGTTTTTGTACCTCAGTAGTATCCAAGATAGTCCACTGTACCCAAAAGGAGCTGCTTTTGAGGGCCACTATCTTTATAATGACTGAATTGGATTTTGCAAAGAGGAGCTTCCTCTATCCATAAGTCCCCACAGAACTGTACTTTTGGCAAGTCCCCATTGCAAGCCTGTCCTCCCTGCCACAACAGAAGAAATGCTGTGTTCTCCAGTCTCTGCACCTCCCAGATTATGGTCTGACTAGTTTTGCACCACAAGGGCTCAGTGTTGCTTGATGTGTGCTTCAGATCCCAGGGGCAGGTTAGGAAGTGATGCTTCATTGTAAGGCACTAAATGCTTTGTCTTCTATGTTTGTACTAAATGTGGTGAAAATTGCCAACTTGTATCCAAATGATGGGTTCTTTTCATAGTGTGCCATTCTGGAATGTATTGTAATACTTCCCTCTGCTTAGTTACATCTTGCCTTTGCTGTTAGACTATCTTCTAGTGGGGTTCCAAATTTTGTCTTTGTTTTATGCTGCCACTCACAAGTGTATATAAGGTCCCACTCAAGGAAACTAGTGTTAGGGTGTCACAAATTGAAGATTCCTGGGAACACTAGAAATGGCCATTTTTTTTTCCTGGAAAATACATTCACTTGTACTTTTTTCCAAAGGCAGACAAAAAAAAAAAAAAAGGATTTTGTAGCAATTGGGAAGGGGAGGGGGATGAAGAATTGACTTATCTTGTCTCTTGATCACTTTGCCTGTTAAACATAATTATTCTTGCTCTTATGTGGCTTCTAAACAGTCAAAATAAGGAATTATGCTAATAAAGTCTGTTATGACATGGAAATGCACTTCATTTCTTATACTCCTCATGACTGTGTTTTAGTACTCTGCAAAACACAGTATCCATTCCTGGGGCAATATGGAGTAGGAAAGAATAGGAAAGGAGAGGCTTCAGTGCCCAACGGTTACATCTGGAGAACTCAATCTTCTTTCCCAGCTCTGCAGTTGAATGACTTGACCTACAAATAGGCAAGGCATAAGGAGTGCTGAGCACCAGGGATGCTGCGGTTTGAAATCTGCTCATGAATAGTCAAAACTGAGGCCACATTTTAAAAGAAAGCTGTCTATGATACTGGGCTCTGCCCTTCTCACATTTCTGCCCCTTGGACTGTATTTTTGTGAATTGAGCTGTCCCAGCTTCTGTTGGAGTATTGAAATACTCAAAGTTGGATACACAGAAATCAGACCTGCTGTTGGCAGAGTGATGTGCACCATTCCTTCACCAGTAGTAGGAATCAGATTTAGGAATACTATCACCAGGAGTGCTTGCCCCTTAATGCCAGAACTAAAGAGGCACCTTTGTGGCAGCCTTTGTGCCATTGAGGATTTGATCCTCAGCTATTTTGCCTTGTGTACATGAATGCAAATAATTAGAGCCAAACATGACACAACTATTTTTCACTGACTGAATTGAGGCAGTAGGCTGTAGGAAGAAAACTGATGGGTATTGTTCTTTGGAAAGAGAGAGTGGGCAAAATAAAGATGCAAAGATGTCCAAAGATAGATACATCTTTCTTTCTCTCCTTGAAATTTAAGTACTAGTTTTATCTGCCTGAAAGCTTTCCACAAAGAACGTCTGAGTTAGAAATCAATACTTTTGATTAAAAACTGTTACTGAATATATATGATCTTTCTGTAGCATCTAGCAGTTAGGTTTCTTTAATATCTTTGTTGTCTTTTGTTTTTGTTTCTCAGCCCAGTGGAGTTGTTGGGTGTGGGGAGTGTGGTCAGAGGAATTGATTTCAAATTCCCTTGCTCTTCTGAATGTATTTTCTTAACTCAAATGGGACAGTTTAGGCAGGTTCTGGGAACCAGTTTATATAAACTAATTTAAATCGCAGTTGGCATAATTCTAGAAACGCCTTCAAGTGACCACTGAATTATTTGTGAGAGCTCTGCAGGATAATTTCCCCTTACTTTCCCATTTGTCTCAAAACCTACTCTGCCAATGCTCTTGTCGTACCCTTTGCTGACCAGAGATTACATTAAAACAAAATCTCTTAGTATAAGAGCCTATTTCTTCCCTTTAGCTTCCCTGACTCATTGAACCCAAAACTAGTATCATTGACCTAACAGATTAAACAGTTCATTAGCATTCATATTTTCAATCATGTATATTAGCTGTTTGTTTCCACTACTGTGTGCAAAATTCTCTTGGACTAAAAAGATGACTTTGATCAGACACTCTGAACTGAGGCATCCCCCAGAGAAAAAAGATCCTGCAAATCCAATGTCAGTCTGGTACTCTGTGGTGCTTAAGATAGTTCCATATTCAAAAGCAAAAGGTTATGAAAGTGGATAGGAGATAAAGGAAGGAATAGCATGTAAGCAATTCAGGCAGAACTTTTTTCTTCAATCTGGGACAGTCAGAAATTTTAAAGAAATCAATAGTCTGCAAGATTAGAAAAGATACATGAAGAGCAGGTCTAGGCAACTGCCATAGAGAAACGTAGCAGATGTCAGTCGTGGGAAAGATCAACAGCATTGTGCCAATTGAATGTCATTTGAGGAGTTTCTTTAGAATTTGCTTTTTAAAGTTTTTCAAGTTCCAGAAGCCCCAAAGTAGAAAAACATCAGAGTAAGAGGCTCTGATGATAAAAATGACAAGATATGGGTACATTGCAACTAGGAGATGAGGACTTAGATATTAATACAATGATGTACTTGGATCCTTTGTTTTTACTGTGTCTTAGCATGGAGCAGGGAGAACTAGGCAGATCTTGAGAAACAGTGACTTTTAAATGGCTTCTATAAAGCAAATATATTGAATAAAGGAAGAAGACTGCTTCACAGTCAGTCACTGAAATTGTCTGTACTAGCAGGTCACTGGAAGACAATGCAGTGGATCATTGGAAGGTAGTATAGTTTTTGAAATTATTAAAACAGTAGTTTCCTACTTGAGTGTTGAGAAGTTTATTTGTTAGGTGATGCTGGACAGCATGAACAAATAAATGAGATGATTCAAAGAAAAGCATTGGGAAAGCAGGGGGTATGGAAAGGAGGATGCCCTAAGCTAAAATGAAGAAGTAAATAATTTTAAAAGTTGAGACTAAGTGTTGCTGTGTTTCTTGGTGTTACTTTTGTATCAGTGTATCTTCAGTTTCACGTGCACTGATTTGAAACAGCAAGAGCTGGGACAGTCCACTGCAAACCAGAGTTGAGCCTGGACACCTTTGCATCTTGTGCTTGCAGCTTCCTAGCAAAGACGTTTGACTTTGTTGCTTTGCAGTCTGGGGGTTTGGGGCAAAGGGACAGGACAGAGGTTTAAGGGAGTTATGAGGTTGGTACTTTGAGAAACATAATCTGAGGATGGACTGAGAAGCTGTAAATCAGAATTCAAGGTAAATGTAGATACCACTTAAAGGGCAAGCTTCTTTGTGAAAAGCTGAATGCTTTCAGTGCCTGACAACATATCTGTGTCATGAATTCACCTTTGAGGCGTAAATGTCCTCTGGGTATCTTTAGCCTTAATCATAAACATTGCACACCAAACAATTCCTTTTGGTATCGTGATATTGATGTAGACTTGAGACTTTCTGTAAATTCAGAGTGTAGCAGTAGAATATTCCCATTTAGTGCTAGGGAATTTTGAAACTCCAAAAGTGCTCTTGGTATGTATCTTAAGGCTGTGATTTACTTCTCGGGCATCCCATTATCCTTGTCAGCTTGAGTGGGATTATTAGTCTTCTTTTTGTATTTATCTGTTCAGGAGGATATATCTCAGCAGACCTATGGCTCAAGTATTCAGTGGCTTACAGAGGAGCTGTGACTCCATCGTTCTGTACATACATCCAAGCTGCATGATAAGCAGAATTGTGCGAGTCAGCCCTTTGACAGAGAGTTAGGATAAACAGAGCTAGATATGTCAGCAAGACCTTTATCCTTGCAGTTCCAGACTGCATGAAGTACTGTCCTGGCTGTCTCCAAGCTGGATTGCCTCGTTGTCTCTGCTAATCATCTGAGCATGTGTGGCAATGTTTTCAGGCACTGAAGCTGGCCATTGCAGGATGGTCTGTCTATGCTCATAAAGATGCAGAACAAGAAGGTTGTGTGAAAACTGGGCATTGGGAATGGTCATGGGCATATCCTAACCCCAAGCTGTGCTCAGAATATTTTGGAAGACTGCTAGTTAAATGAGAAAATTATATTGGAGAGAGTTCTAATAGTTTAGAATTGCAATGTACCACGTTCCAAAGTCTAGGCGTACACTCTGGCCCAATTTAATTTGTTAATGTTGGTATACATAATCTGTTAGTTTGACTTTTACCATATCAGTCCATTTCTCCAATGTTTCTAAAACCCTTTACAAGCAATTCAGAAAAACAAGGCCCTCAAGCAGAGATAAATAATAATGTAAATAAACTGAAAATGCTGTTGGAACTGGACTTCTTAGTTCTGGTGCTGTGTGTGGTCAACACTTGAAGCAGAAGTTTCTCATACTGGTGATTGAGATGCCACTGGAGAACAGATGGGCTCTCCCAACCACTGAAGGTGTGCTGATTGTGGGTCTAAAACCAGCAGTATTAGAGAACAAATCTTATGCTAGATGCAGTTTGAAGTTGCCACCATTAAGTAAATGGTGCAGGGAGCCCTCAGTGCATCTTTCCTCTAAAGAAGCTTTGTGTTAAGAAGTTATGAAATGAGATCTTTCATCCAGTTTGCAGTGTAGATGTCTCCTATCCACTTCCCTGTAGGGAACATCCTTATATTTGAAGCAGGAAAATGGTGAGTGAAGTTATCTAGATTTCAGCACACGTGTGGCAGCAACTTGCTGCAAAAATCTTATTGGCAAAGAGGGGAAAATCCATTCTCATTGAGCTTCATGTTCCTGATTAGTATTTTAATGCTCATCAACCTGCTACATGGTCTTTGAGAGGCTTAATTAATCATTACTTCTAATAGCCTTAGAGATGTTGCTGCAGAGATAGCAGAAAGAAGGGGAGGATTGCTATCCTGATGGGACAGAGGGTGTAGGGAAAGGAGAAGGGCAGAGGGATGAAGGAGCAGTTGCTAGAATCCGTGAAAGTCAGAGCAATGTCTGTATGCTCGGCTGTGGGCCCCTCTGCATATTAAGAGGGTTTTTGAAATGGCTGTCTCCGTGGTGCTTGGGTACAAGTGACCTGCCCTCCCCTTGCTTGTGTCCCTCCACTGTTTGTCTTGGTCCTTTGCTCCCACTGCTCTGTGCTGCTCCTGCCTCCCCCTCGTGTGCACCACCCCTCTGCTCGCAGCCAGGTTCATCAGAAAACAAGCGTGTCTCCATGGGAACAGAGAGACAGCTGAAAAATGGCAGCTAAATGCAGCTGCCCCTCATTTAATATCGACTCTGGCACTGACAGAACAGATAATGGGCAATAACACACCATTATGCTGCGGGGAAATGAAATGCTTCAGCAGACACCTGTCATGCTGCAGGGATTTATTTGTTACTGTACCAGCAGAGATTTCTCTCCCCTTCTGTCTATCACTTTTTCTCATTCCCTCTTCTTTTTCTCCTTCTTTCCCTTTTCTGCCTGTTTTCTCCACTTGTCCCTTTTGCTTTCCTCTATTTCTTTGTATTCCTTCTTTCTTATTTTTCTCCTTTCCCCACCACTTTTCCCTCTTGCTTTCTCTATCTGGTTCTCTGGATTTATTGTTCCTGGTGTTGAAAATTGCTGTATCTGAAGCCCAAGGTTTTTATGGAGCTCCAATCTTTTTGCATCTTTCAGACTTCCCATATTCTTCCTAGTGCTTCTCCCTTTTGTCTGTGTGCATGTCGGTATGACTCTAGTAAGGATGAAGTCTTCTGGATGAGCCTTCTACCAACACATTTCTGTGGGCTGTGTTTTATTTTGGCAAATAGAACACAATGTAATGAAAGTTTTTGATGGAAATGTAGAAGCAAGTGCGAGTGGGAGGGATGTACTGCTTCTTGTGGTGCCAGAGTTTATGATCACAGAGTGCCCAGAAGTTGGGCAGTTTGCATCTAGGTTGTGGATCATGTTGGTTTCTAAATGGTTCCTAATGTTGTGACTCTTTCACACCTTAATTATTCAGGGTTAGTTTCACTTAATAACTCCTCTGGGTTTAGCTTCTCTAAATGCCCTGCTTGTGCAAATCTGAGATGAGAACAAGGGGCACTAATGATAGAAAGTGATCCTCTCTCAGGATTTTAAGACCCCTCTGCAGATAAAGCTTTGAACTACACAATGAACTTTCAGGTACCTACCTTTTAGCTGGAAGAAATCGAGACCTGTGAAACTCATTGCTTGGACTCAAAGGCTGCTCTGACATCAGTAAAAGGGCTGTCTGTGGATGCAGTTCATGCAGGCAAATGCAAGCTCTTTTCAGTACAGACTATCTTCTCCACATTTTCTTGGAAAGAACCATGAAATCCTCATAGACGTATCGTCATGTGGGTGTAGCTGCATCCATGGGAGTGACCTTCACAGATCATGAGGGTCTAGACATGCATTTGATGGGTAGGGTAGGGGAGTTATCTTCTCCCACAGAATGTATGTCATCTTGCAGGATGAGTTCCTCATCACATGAGGTGTCAGAGCTGGCAGCTGCCCAGTCCCTACTTGCTGTTGCTATGCCCAGAATCACATCACAGCAGTCCCTGTCTCATGTTGGTGTCCTGGAAAGCAGGCCTGATGCAGAGCCTGTTTGACTTGACTTGCTTCTACCTATGACTTACGCAAAGAGCTCATTTGAATGCAGATATACTTTATAAATTCTTTTGTTAGTGTGCCTGGGCCCTATGAAAAAAAAACCCCAAACATAGTAAAGTTGTATTTTCTGCCAGTGTAATGACATCTTCACTCATGATTTTGTCATTATTGATATGATGATTACTGGGGATATACTGGATGGATTTTTTGGTACACCCAATTGGTGTCTGTGCCATTAAATCTCAAGGTAGGAGTAGACCTAAATTTTCTAAGTGATGTATTATACACATTGTGCCATATGGACCTAGAATAGGATCATTTTTCTTTTCCCTAAGTGTGATGGAGTGAGCAAATCTAGCTAAGCAGATTTTTAGAAAGCAAATTTTGCAAGGACTCATTGCAATACAGTTTTAAGCAGTATCAAGTCTTTGGACAGCCTTGTTGTTCTAACTCACTCTTTGATAAAATACATTGAACATGACTTGCAAATCATCGACATTTTTGATATTTTGATAATTTTTGATTTAAAGTTCCAGGGCTGTGGAGTAAGTGCCCATTGCTTGAATCCTAGCAGTTTCCCAGAAATATTTATACCTCTGAGTAAAATCTGACTCCTAAGTTTTCCAAGTTCATCAGCCCTTACTGTGATTTGTGACAAATCAGGGGAGGGGGAAACTCTAATACAATAGCAGGTAAGATAATGACTGCTGGGGAAAGCAGATAATGAGAAAGAGGGAAAGATTCTTTTGGCTTATGTCCTGGTATACTCTCATATCTCTGCAGGGGAGCTTATTTAAGAAGAATATTTCCAGAATATCAGCATGCATCCTAAATACCTGATTTTATTTACTTTTTTGCTGCAAATGTAGAGCATGCTCCTCAGAAGTCTTCTTAGGACTCACAGATGAAATAGGCAACTTTGAGACACAGCAGCTGGATGTGCAGTTGAGTGGTAAAATAACATTCATCCTCACTGATACTTTGGTTATGTTCCAGTAGACTTTGGGAGCAGCTCTTAGGCAGCTGTGGGTTTCCCAGTTTTTCACTACTTTGTCCAGTGTTTTTAAAATTAATCCCCGCTGTAAGATATTGAAACAGTAGGAAGGTGATTTCTGCTTTAGGTTTCAGAGAAAGCAAGTTGGAGTCCAAATATCCTTAATTGATGTAATTCTACCACTTCTCTGAACTAGGAGATTTCTAAGTATAAAGGCTATTTGGAGCTCTTTCTCTCCACAGTTGAAATGACAGTGAACTGACCCCATTTCAATTGCATGCCCTGCCAGCTTCTTGAGCCATGGTGCTTATTAATGAAATAAGCAAACATGGAAGTGTCTCAAGGGTTTTTTTCTTTTCCTGTTTTTTCTTTTTCTTTTTTTCCCCCACTCTCTCAACAAACCTGCAGTCATTAAGTGCCATCATGAGAGAGGAATCAGCTTGTTAAAAAGAAAAGCTCTGATTTTAAAAAATTTTTCATTTATGAAGAATCCCATCAGGAGCAGGCTGTGATTAATACACATAATTGAAACAAATTGCAGCTAACTGCAGAAAAGTGTCTCCCAGCTGCTGACAGAAGGAAATTGCTGACAGCCTTTTCCCATTCAATGAAGAAAAGAGAGAGAGGGAGAAGGGAACCCTGCCCAGCCCATGCAGACATACGGCCACTGTGTGCGCACGCACGTTCAACAGCTCTTGTGCAACCAGTGCACTGTGCATCACTGTGCATGAAGCTGCATGTGTAGACATGCCACGCGTGCAGGTGCAAACCCAGCTTTGCATGCATTTGTAAGGACTGTACCTGTGTGCATGTAGGAGGCCTCATGTCTGGGTGCCTGCCCTGCTGAACAAGCTGAGTGCCCACATGCAGTGTGACAGTAATGCCAGGCTAGCGAGAGCTGCTCTGGAGGCACCGTGTGCTCCTCCACAAGGGAGGCTCCAGCTGTGTGTGTGCTTGAAGTCACATGTACTCACATGTGAAACAACAGAGACTGTCTTCTACAGGGGCCCTTCCTCTGGCTTTATATTTAGGAGGATAAGGCAAGCTCAGTTCTGGCTTTTAAAATGTCTTCCATCACTAAAGGTTTTCCTGTCCCTTTCACCTTTTGTTTTTCATGCTCCCTATCTGTCATTAACAGCATAAATAGAAAACACTTAGATCTGGACATGAGTCTGAAGCTATGAGAGCCATCTTTGATTGAAATGCCATACAGATGGCTAATAGGCATACATCAGATCTTTGTCTGGCTCAAAAAGTTGCTCTGGAGAGGAATTTAATATCC
Organism: Sturnus vulgaris; assembly: GCF_052056855.1. Classification (NCBI taxonomy): domain Eukaryota; kingdom Metazoa; phylum Chordata; class Aves; order Passeriformes; family Sturnidae; genus Sturnus; species Sturnus vulgaris. Next base: position 27,544,577 of record NC_142248.1, read on the forward strand.
ATAGTTCATTCGGTTGCTGGCTTCTGCTAAGACAATCAGTGACTGGGTTACGCTGATAGTTTTGTGATACGTGTTTATCACGTATGTGCCATTTATAGCTTGCCCATCCAGTGATGTGCTCCCACACATGCATGTGACTACTTCAAAGTAAGCAACCCCGTGCACTGAGTGGGCCACAGAAACACTAGTCAGCAGAAGGCAAAGTTAGAGACCTCTAGGAGATTGTTAGTAAGATCCAAAAAACTGGCTGGCAAAATCTGCAATGAGTTTGATGCTTTGATACTAACTGGACGTATTTTCTTGTCGTCATCCTTTGATTTTATAATTTGAGCTTTTATTCATCACTGTATAAGGGCACTTTTACTGTTTTAGAAGCAAGCAGAAACATCGAGTATAAGTTATTTGCCAATGTATCTGACTTTAAAGATGATTGCTACGGTGTGATGCCAATTGGTAAAACAAAAATCATCTTCTAATTTTTCCCATTGAAACAAAGCCATGAAGTCTGTTTGTAACCACATGCATATATGTAATATAAAAATAACTTGCTTGAACTGGTCCCTAATCTGCTATTCCCTCTTGCTCTGTGCTGGTGTTCAGTGCAAACACATCAATATGAAGCAGTTACCAAACAAACATTCCTTTATCAGAGGTGTATGTCAATCCCAATGGAAGCCTAACACCTCAGGCAGGCAGATGCAGCAGTGGGAGAATAACTGATAAACTCAGATGTTACAGGTTATGGATTGTGTTTATGAGTTAGTGATTCATGATAGGTGCAACCAGGCAGGTGAAGGAGGGCTGGAGCCATTGACATTTGAAGTTCAGCCCAGGAAATGCTGCTTTCATCTCTAGCACTATTCAGGGAGCTTTGGAAGAGTCCAAGAGGAGTTCAGTGAAAAACCTAAATTCTGAAAGAATTTAAAATAATACCAGGTGGGCAGTACTGGAAGGGAGATAGCTGGCTTAGATTATTACCATAATAACAAATCACTCAGAAGCAAGCTAGACTGAATTTGCCTATTAAAAAACAAACACATCTACTCCTTTAATTCTAACGGAAAGCAAGCTAAGCTAGTATATTCACATTTAGGCAAGAGCTGCCTTGTGTTTAGTGAAGGGTAAGGTGATGCATGTGGCAGCTGTCATGAAGGAGTTGATGTGATGGATGTATTCCACATGCTTGCCTAGTGCACACAGACACAAGTGCCCCACCTCTCAGTCAGGGTTACTCCTTGATGTGCAGAAGCCACGTTTCCCATTGCTGTAATGTCTTTCTTTCCCTTTGAAACTCCCCTTGCAGCTAAGAATGGTCATGTCCCAGCTGTGTTTTAGTCCTCAGTGGTTTTGGAATGTTGATGCTGAGCTGTACATACAAAGTACGTTCTACTCTGGAAAGAGTAATTGTTACAACCAGTAGACAGAGCTCTATTTTACAGAGGTGAAAAAGCAGCACAGGTGGAGGCTGGAGGTTTATAAGCCTGCAGGGCTGTAACCACTTGAAGGAACAGCAGGGCTGACCACAGCCTGTTCTGACTGGTGCTTGCATGACTCTCAGAAATTGTAGCTGGTGGGAAATTACAGTTCCTGTCAAGGATCATTTCTGTCTTTTGGGGCTGAACAGCCTCAGTTTTGCCAGATGAAGCAATTTTAGCACATATATATAAACCACCCACAACTAAAGGAACTTTATAGAGTTGCTGCAGTTTTTGTAAGAGCTTGGAAATGCTCTTTCTTCATTTACCCCCACTGAGAAACAGAATCTTTGAGACCAACAATCTTGTTTTACTAGATGCTATGAAATATTGAGGTCAGCACTGACATTTGTCTGCTGCTATCTCTGAAGCTTGAGAACTTGTTTTAACTACCATTCATTGTGAAAGCCATTCAAGAAGACGTTCCCAGGTGAGGAGAGCACAACGATGTCTTATGATTCCTACATCTTGGTATGGTCAAGCCAAGCAGATCACAGAAAGTCAAAATCCGCTCATCTGTAGGACAAAGAAACAGGGAAGTGGTGCTCCAAGGAAGTGTATAAGCAGCAGCAGGAACAATTGTGATCCTCTGTGGGCTGCAGATGGTAAAGCTTAATGTTGCAAATTGCCATGTAATTGTAAAAAAGCTTTCACTATTGGTATATACTAAATGCAGTGAATTCTCTTCCTCCTTTATCTTTCCAGACTAGTTAAGTTACACAGTTGTGTTTTTTTTGTTCAGTCCCTTTGTGGGATTGATGTACTGTGGCAAGCAAGAAAAAGTGAGTAAAACCAGGAAAAAAATAGTGGAGTTTCTTTATCTTTTCCAAGTCATCTGTTTGTAATGATAAAACTGCATATATATGTATATTTAGATAGATCAACGATATGAATGAATATAATGTTATATGATTTAATCTCTCTTATTTTTTTAGTTCTGCAGAGCCAACAGAGTTGTGGAAAAATAAGTTATACCTTATTCTGACATATGATTTAACAGAAAAACTCTTAAAATTACAATGTGAAGGCCAAATTTTGCCAACAATCCTTTTTCAGCAGCCCCATAATAGATCATGGCTTTATGAAGGTATGGGTAGAACTTGTTTTGACAAAATTCTGTCGCTAGAGACAGCATGAAAAAATATTTCAGCTTCTCTGTGATTCTACAAAGTAGTGGCAGACATAGAAGTCACAGGGAAAAAAGCCACCAACACTTATTTTTTTGTTGGAATAAGCACATTTGACCAGAGAGCTGTCAAGAGACAATAAATCTGGAGGCTCTTGAGGTTACAAAATGGCAGAGTCCACTTTGAGAGTTGTCTTGTATTTTAAACACAGTAGTGTTTTTTCACATGGAAAGGTCTTCAGCAATCCTTCATGCTGGCCACATGCATGGGATACACAAAGATTTGCTCTATGGGTCATGACCAAAACTGCCATGCTAATTTCTCAAAATCCCTGACCAGCTTTCAGCTCCAAAATGACAAGACTATGGTGTCAGTGGGTTAATGGAGCTGTTAATGTGTGGGAAAAAGGGGGACAACAGTGAAACAGGAATTGGAAAATATTTATAAAATATTCAAATACCCTGCATGTTTAGGTTAGAGTAAGAGTCTTTGCTACTAACAAAGAAACCAAGTCCCAAACCCCAAAACCACAGAAGTCAAGACCCTCTAGGGTGAACTTATCTCCAGGAAAATAATGGCAGCACCTTTCTGAACTGAAAGAGAAACACAGGTTTTTCAAAAGTCGTTGTAGCACAAGGGCAGTGTGCAGTCTCTCCTGCAGAGAGATTTGAAAAGTAATTTTTCTAGCAGTTCAGCTTTGCTTGTAAGAGTAAGAATTACATCAGTTCTGACCTTCTAGCAACAGGCTTAGGAAAATAACATGAACACGGATACCAGCATGATCGCTGTCTTACATCCAGCAGTATACCCTCACTTACTGTCGTAAAATTGCTCCTTACTTTTATCAAGGCCAGTGAGTTCAGAGTTTGGCTTATAATAGTGAAGAGAAGCACTGGTTTGGCTGCTGTTTTTTCTTGGTTTTAGTTGATATACAATCTTGATAATGTGTACAAGACTTTAATAAGATTGTGCTATCCAGTAGCTTGAACTAATGAAAGCAGCTGGGCTCATTTTTGGTGCTGTCACATCAAGATATGAAAGTAATTTCATTGATGATATGAAGTTACTAATTTTGAATGAGCTGATAGAGTAGCTGTTATCTATTATTCCAAATAGCATAGATAATTTCAGAAATTTATGAAAAAAGATGAGCTGATAAGTATGTAAAGATAATTACAGTATATACTAAGCATCGATTTTTATTGCATTGAAATAAATGGATATAATATGTATATATGAAAAGACCACATGGGTATAGCTAAGAAAGAATTGCAATAATGACAATTTTTTCACTCGAATACAAAAAACCTCTACTGCAATGAAATATTTATTCTTAAAATCTTTTTTGATTTGTTGAGGTTTCAAGAGATCTCACGTCCAGTGATTAACTGGAATACTTTTGCCTGAATACCTTTTCTGTTAATCAACATCACTACCAGCCAGGGATGCTAAACTGACACATATTTTGCACTGATGTTGAGCTTCCCCCACTCCTTGACCTTAAATTACTTTATGTACCTTTTAACCCACTCCTGTGTCAGTCCTGTCTGGGTTGCATGCAAAATCTTCAAAAGCATGCTTAGTTTTCCACAGGTGTCTAGATGAATTAGATGCTACATCCAGATGAGTTCTGTGGAGCTTCTGGCAAACTTTTTTTCTGTGAACTTTCCTCAGTGTTATCTAGCTCCTATTTTCAACATGTAAGATGGAAGAACATATTTCTTTTGAAGGTTATGCTATTGCACTAAATAATAGTAAAAAGCCCAAATGTGATAATGGTAGGCTGTGCTCTTTTGCACAGGGACACTACTGCACAAAAGATAGATGTCTACATTTTCAAATTAGGATGTGAATTCTGTCTGCTTAGGATCTGTTCCTAAAATCTGAGATACATTAGTCTTGATCTTCAAGCATGTACCCATTGCAGAAAATTCTGATAGTGAAGAAAGATTACAGAAAATGCAATGTGTATGGTTTGCCCAAGTCTTGTGCTGAGCTGGCAGCAGAGCTGAAAATATGCAGATTTTTTCTTACTCTTTCTCGAGCAACAAATCCCTTGAACAACTGGCTAGACAGTCCAATTTATGTTTAGGTGCTCGTACCTCCCAAAAGAAGCAACCTCCTACTTACCTGGAACTGGAGTTGCACTCTTCATGGGATGAGCCTCCTTGTCATTATTGAAGGGACTATTTGACAGTTTTGCTATTTTTGATGTTTCTAATTCAGGCAATATTCAGGTTAGGTTTCAGTAAATGTATTAATGTGTGTTTTCTTAGGCACTAGTCCCATAACCACAGAGGTATAGGAGGGCAGGCTGATATTTTCACCTTCTCTGCTCTGTATGCTTTTGTTTTCCAGTAAGGAACTTTGCTCTTTGTATCAGTTTTGGATGTATTTATTCAGACATGTATTTATTTTTGCATGGGCTTAATGTCATATACATCACAGAAATGTTCCTTGTTCTCTATGCTTTTCATTCTTGTTTTACATGACCCTTGTTTTTGCTCATAACTTTGCTACAGCCAAGCTGTAAAGACGGCAATAAAGTGTGTGTGGCAAAATAAGGTGGAATGAAACCCTTATATAGATGCTTTCTGTCATTTTTATGTGCATCACTCTCTTCCTTCTGATGTAGCGCTGTCTATAGTGATCTAGAGTCTTCCCTTCCTTCAGCTTTGTGTTTTCAGCATTGTGTTAATTGTTTGTGGTGTATGGGTTTTTCAGCAGCATGCAGTGAGAAAGGTCAGCTGTCAGAAACAGGCCTGTCCACAACTGATAAGGCATTCGAGAGATTGGATTTGACTCATTAAGCACCTTCCCTGTAGACATGGAGTCTGCTCTGCTGCAGAAAAAAAAAACTAATCAGGAAGGAAAAAAGCCCAGGATGAAGTTGGAGCATGCGCCAGAAGCGCTGGCACACCCTCCCTCTCACCCCCATGCATAGTGCCAGTTCTGAATGCTTCCACCACACTTGCATCCTTGTGTGCTGTGGACATCCATGCTTATGCCTTGAGATTGCGTGTATTCACTCCAGTATTTACAGCTGGGCCAGACACACATTCATTTGTTTTGTTTGCATACATGTGTGTAAGTCCTCGTGTGTGCCCTGAGGTTACATTGGGAAGATGCATTTCATTCCTGCCCTCAGATGTGTACTGTAAGTTGTATAAGGATGTTAATTATCCCACATTTTGCACGTACACTAGTGCATCCACTTCAACTTGATTTTTCGTGTTTCTTGCTTTTGTAAATCTCTTGCTTCCTTTCATGCTGTAACAAAGGGTACACCTTCTCTTCATGTCTATCTATTGTGTTTGTTCAGCTGCACTTTGTCTGCCTTTCCACAGAAATATGCTGTGTAGGCAACTGTCCTGCCTATATTGCATATGTGTCCATTGCCCTGATAAACACACATGGAACTTGCTGCTGTATGCACATAGCAGAAGCCTAGCATGTTTCTCATTGCATACAAATGCACACATTTTTGCCCCTAAATAATTACTGGTCAAAGCTGTTCTGCCAGCTTATAACAGTCTCTTGCCTGTGGCTTTGTTTGAGAAGAATCGTTCTGCCTCTAATTGGGTTTGGATACTGCTACTTCCATAAATGGTCCTAATGATGTCTCACAACGAGCATAAATGAAGGGCAGCAGTAGTGCTTGGCAGTGTATTTGGATATCCTGGCAGTACTGGGCTTCCACACGTACCCACTCTCCAGTAACACAGAAGCCGTGGGAAGCTGACATGACTGCAGTCTCTGTGATGCCATTGGTGCTGCTTTGCCCCACTCTCATCCCTTCCACTGCACTTCTGCTTTTCACCTACCTTCGCATCTCCCCTTCCCATGGGCATGGCTTTCAATACTGCTCGCTGATATTGAAAGGGATAATTTTGTGGATCATTATTGTGTTATTACAGTGATTAGCAGTAACTATTTTTCTACTCCCACTTCCCGCTGGAAGGATGCCCAAGGGGCTCCCTGCTCAGCAGCAAGCGCGACGCTTGCTGGAAGGCTGCTGTCAGCACAGACCCACGGGCAGCAGCAGCTCACCATCACCTCTGGCTCTGCTGCCTCCCTCCCTTCTGCCCCTTTCTTTGTGAGCTTTCAGCAGTTCTCTAAAATAGTGTTGTTCAACAGAAACGGGAATTTGCCTCCTGTAGGGCTCCTTACATGTATTTTTGTTCTGAATGCTCTTTCAACTTCCTCTCAGTGTTGGTGTAAATAATTTTTATTCATTCCTGCGTCACTCTTGGAAGATTCCCTCCGACAGCCTTCATGTTTTTTCTCCCAAGCAGGACTAATCACACCACACATGTAGGGAAGATAGTAATAGCTACCTAATGTTCTGTCTAATGGTATAACTTTTTACTAAGGTCAGAAAATTTTGGAGAGATCTTGTCTTCAGTGTGGTAAGGAACAAAAATGCCAAGTGTACCCCAAGTGTTTTAATAGCTGAGCGTTAGTGCTCTTGGATCTGCAACCAGTAATAAACAGGTCTAAATGCTTATAATCAAGATTAATATGATTAATATTTGGTGTTTGACTTCTGATTTTTAATAGGCTTGAAGAATAAGGGTAGTGTGAAATTGGGAATTGCAGCTGGGATACAGATTGCAGCTGAAGAACAGTAAATCTCTCTTAGGGAGAGAATATAGGGTTGCTCATTGGTCTGCAAGTTGCTTCAGTTTGGTGGTGGTGTTTTGGTTTTTTTTCCTTTGTTTTTGTGGGGGGAGAGGTTGGTGGTTTTCTTGTCTGTGTAAAGAAACAGCACATTTGGTCAAGAATACATATATGAAAAGCCAGTGAATGAAGAAGCTCAGCTGTGTGCTTACACACTCCTACGTGTGCTGTCATGTGTGCTCTGCACAGAGGGGTAGATGTAGCAACCCCTGCAGTAGGGACACCTCTGTGAGAGCAGGGCTGGTGAATGTGTTACACCTGGAACTTTATGGTCATGGTACTGTGGTGCTCTCTCTTGTCAGTTTGCACTTTGCTGAACATTTAGCCTGTGAGGAAACATTTCTACTGGGTGATGTGTTCAGTGACTGGCATCCTTACATTTTAGAGTGACGCAGCAGGAAAATAAGAAAACTATAAAAATTGCAGAGTGAAAGAAAAACGTAAGAAAAAGAAAATACAGCAGCAGTGGGAATTGCCCTCACCCATGCTTAGCATTAAGGAATCTAGAGGAGGTCTGTTGCTCAGCAAATCCTCATCATCATCTCTCTTGACAAAAATTTGTAGCAATACTTTGCTTTTTCTCTACCTTCTGGAACGACGAGTGAGAGTAGCAAAATTGTTCAGAGAAATGAAAAGTATACTTTGTTCAACCAAAACAAATTGTGAATTTATATGACTGTATTGAATTCTTTCAGGCAAATTATTTTAAAAATTGATTTATTCAGCATCATTCATTTCAAAATAAACATGTTTCATGCTTTCATTTTAAAATGGAGCTCTAGGGTTTTTTAAAGAAATATATTTTTGTGGACATGTAAACCAAAATTTTTGAACTTCATTTTGGGATCAGGAAGACATTGTCACAGAATTGTTTTTTTAGTCCCTATGGTCAGCTGATCAGAACATAAAGAACAAGCACAGCTCTAAGTACACAGTGCCATGATCAGACCAATACCTGGAGTTTATATTTTTTTTTGACAGAGAATGCAAAATGACACACTGATACCAGTACAGTTATTTAGCAAACAATGGAAAACAGGTGGAGAAGAGGATGCTCAGGACACTTTTTACCGTGCATATACACTGGATTGGTACAGGACTTCTCCTCATAGATGTGGAACATTTATTGGTTTTCAGAGTTTTATTAAACTTAGAGTGCTCTTTTCCCATAGGTCTCAAGGACTTAACCTATATTTTTATCTTTATAGTACAGATGGCAGCTGCTGAGGTTAATTAAGTGCAAGTTGCACAGTGAATCAGTGACAGAGTGAAGGATAAAAAGCTGGGGTTCTGACTTCCATGCATCTAGTTTGTCATTTACATCAATTTTAATGAGCAATTAAAAAAAAAATGATGTTACTAGACATATGCTATAATATTTTGTAGATGTAGCATTTATTAATTTTCATTTTTGTGGTATTAATAATTTTGTCATCAAAACATTTTAGCAAAAAGATTTTTATGGCTGTGTTTTTCAGCTATTTTGCGTGCAGTACTGGAGGAGTTTAGACACTTCTATTTTCTGTTTCTCTTCAGAAAAAGACAGTCCGTGGTTTAGAGAGTAAGTAGGGAACCTATGGATCATGTAATTGGCAAAACTAGTTTAAATAAATCTGTCTGTGCTCAATATGTGGACTAACTAGGAGATTTTGTGTGGTATAACTGATTTACGTTTTTTTCTCTCAGAAGAGATTTTGTCAAACGACTGCAATATACTGTTGAGTGAAAAGGAGATTACGATCATTGACAAGCAAAATAGCTTTTCATTTGGGTGAATATTTATTTATTTATTTAGGTGATAAGATCTCTAGCTGTATATTTCATAAGCTCATATTCATACTTCAGAAATATAGGGCAGTTGTGCTTCTAACAAGCTACTGGCTCTGCCACTGTTATGTGACAGTGATATATGGAAACTGCTTTATACATTTAGTACATGTCAACTATTTTGAGGATCAGGAGCCTAGGGAAAATTCCTCCTTTCTTTGGGCTAAGGATTCAGGCACTGTCATCCCTCTTCCTTGCCTTTGCACTCAGTCTTTGCTGTGCAGTGGCCCAAATTCATCAGGTGAAATAAGTTACTCTGCAGGCCTGGTTCTGGATCTCTTAGGCATGGTTTGCAGTCCCACAGGTCAAAGCCTCCTCTGTGTTCAAGCCAGCCCAAAGAGCATCATCCAAGGACACAGGCAGACAAAGCAGAGGTGGAGCATGCAGTTCCAGAGCTCTCATGCAGTATCTTCAGATAAAGCAGTTCTTCCTCTTCTTTTCATTAAGAGCTTAGCTGCACAGGGAAATAATAGATTAGTCAGGTTTGACAAAAAGCCCTGAACATTCGTTGTATTGCCAAGTCTCCTTGATCTCTTCTGGGCTTAAATTGGAGGACCTTTTAATAAGCATTCTACTTTAGACTTGAAGGGTAATAGGTAAAGTAGCAGATAAGAGTAGAGGGCATGATTCATGCTAGGCACTTGATGTTCTCTGGTGGAACATTAATGCTTCCTTTGCTCTTACAGGTGAGGTGAGAGGGCTTTTTGCATAAGATTAGAGCTGCTACACTACGTGCAAAATTTGAGTTTGGCATTGAAAGAGTTGAATGCATCTCACCTTTGCTGTGGACTCCTGGGCTAACTCCTTTGCTGTGGACTCTTTGCATCTCTTAAACATGATGGGAATTCTCTTGCATTGATTCCTCCCCACACTGTTTCTGATGTTTTTATGCTATTCCTCTCTGCTTCCAAGTTACAAGTTATGTAGAAGTAGTGAGTGAACATAAGGAGCCTGAGGAAACAATAAATGACACAATTTCTGAAAAATTTAACATTTCCCAGACTGGTTTAAAGTTAGTAAGTATTTAAGAGACTGCTTTTTTTACTGTAGGAGTCCACCTCAGCATTTAATTTTATCTGTTATAACATCATTCTGTGATTTTATGGACAATTTTTTTTCCAACAGCAACAATTATTTTTGTTCTGAAAAATTATTCCTATAATTTCCTTGAGGTAATAAGTCATATTATTTTTCTATGATTTAATCAATGCAATCAGTTCAGTCATCTTATTATGACATTAATACGACTTATATGTTCTTACTTTACAGTTTGTTGAATATAAATGCAGGCTATGATATGGCTCTCACAGCTTCCACAACAGTATCACTGTTGGTGGTGCTTGGAAGATGCTTCATGCACTGAAGAATGTATTGTACACTACTGCTAATGTATTTAAATAATTAAGTAATATCTGTAACACTTTTAAAACCAGTATTTGTTTTTGAATATTGAGAACACAAACGTGTCCTTGTGATGGAGAAAGCATGGGACCTTATGAGAGAGTCTGATGAGTGGTGTTACAGATCTGATCAGGTGATGTGAAGAACTGTTACACTAGGAAAAAAAAAATTATTTGGATGTATTATTTTTCCTCTTCAAAGGCTGGAAAGGAGGAATGAGGCAAAGGGATAATGGAGGCTGCAGTAATCTGCTTTCAGCTACTACTGGATTCTGTCTCCATCTCTTTAAAATAAAAGTCTGATTTTTTACTAAACTACTAAGCCTGGAGGTTTGTTTAAATGACATCAATCTGTGCAAGGTGCTTTGACAACTTCTGAGGGCTTTCATTAGTTTTAACATTCAGTCACATAATGTTGACTGTAAACCAAACCCTAGTAAGACAGGGACTACTTCACATAACACCTGTAATGCAGTGAAGGTGAGAGGGGTGAGCAGCTGACCCTTGGTTTTGGAGAGCTACTTGAGGTTTTCTTCAGGAGACTTCAGGCAAGTCTCTGCCCATTTTATATTTTTCTAAATATTTCTTAATTATGTCTGGGGCTAAAATTCCTGTTACATGAGATGCTGCTTTTGGTGACTTAAGCTTCATGCCCCTGAGCAAAATGTGTGCTTCTAGGGTTTGCTGTTTTCAGCTTTGCAGTCATGAAGTATTTATTTTCAAGCATCATCCAAAAGTTTGGAGGGTGCTTTCTCCTCACCTTAGCTGGGATGACATCGTGGAAGGAGTAGAGAAAAATAGGAGGCTGTTTTCCCTCAACAAATGTATGAGAACTCTGGAATGAGCCGAGGATGGAAAGATAGGAGCTCCTAAACTCAAATTCTTTCTCTATTATTGATTTTCGTGGTGGCTCTGAGTAAATCCATTAAAATGTCTGTGCATTGGTTTCCTCATATATAAATCAAAATGCCAAGTTCTCTGACAGGAACAGCAACAACATTACACATAAAAACTGAAGCTAAAATTGCCATCTGGCTTTTCTGAAGAGGCAGTATAGCTGTATACTGTATGGGATGACCCTGGGGTCTTTACCTCTCCAGGAGACCTGAGACTAAGCAAGCTCTGAGGTTTCTTCAGGGACGAGTGGAGCCAGGAACTTGGCTTAGGTACTTGTTTGCTGTGCTTTCTGCTCCTGCACTCAGCCTCTGATGTGTTCTGATGACTGGTTTGGGTTTTAAACAGATCTGAGACTTGTAAAACTGGCTTTGCAGTGTGGTGGTGATAGTAACTGCTTCATGTGCTGGGTGTATCTGCTAGGGTTTGATCAGAAAAGGGTAACATTTTCCCATTAAAGTGATAGGTGACTCCATTCATTCAAGGAAAATATCCATGTTAGTTTGAAGATTCTGAGTTTTGCTTCTATTCAGTTGATTTTTTTGCATCTTGAATATGTGAAGGTTTAAGTCCAGGTGTGGACTTAAATCCCAGCTACTGCAGAAATTTAGTTATGTGAATGAATTAGGAAGTAAATAATGGATTTAGATTAATACTAACAAGAGGAATGGAAGATTTGACTATTTATATGTGCTGACAGATTTTTGTATATTTAGTGTTAACTGAGTTAAAAATTAAATCTTGCAAATAATGTAAAAATTCAAACATATCCCAAATATGTCTTAAGTAAATGTTATTTTATGCAGTTGCATTGCTGCACTTGAATAACTAGATCATCAATTCAGTTAGATATCACTGACTATATATGGGGTTTCATATACCAGAAAAATCAGGGTTTGATTTATTGCTTCAAGTAAGGATCCCTGTTGACTTCAAGCTGGATCTTAAGGTTAGCTCGTGTGTTGCTGTGCAGAAGCTGCTTGGTACACTACCACTATTTAAGGAATACAGAAGATAAAATATCACAGTGCAATCTGTGGAACCTTCAAAACTGTACAGCACAAGGGTCATGAACTAACAAATCAAGTGGTTCACTGCTCTGTGGTCTTCCAGGTATCACCAGACCGTGTCTGAAAGCATAAAGAAATATTGGGAGACCTGCAGGCTACTCAGGGCCTTTTCTCCTCATTCATTTTGGAAAGAACCTATATCCCTTTCCCCCTCCATGTTCTCTGGTAATTTTCAGGTGCTTTTTGATCACAGCAATGGTGTATGTCAGAGCATCCTAACAGCTGTGACAGTATGGACAGACCATGCTTGGTAAGAAGCCTTTCATGTGGCATGACAGAGGCTACTGTGCTGTAGCTTGGGGGATACACAGTCAAGCTCTTTAGTGCACATATTAGGATCTGACTGCTGAAGCCTTTCATGAGACTGCTAAACCACATGACCACTGGTAAACAGTTGAGGAATCAGCAATTTGGAAAATACAGTCTTAGAAAGTGTGTTGACCTTCAGAGTTGAGTTTCTGAGATGTGGCATGGACGGGAATGAACTTTGATTTCACAGTGAACCCCAGAGATATTTTAGTGTGTGGTGATCTGCAAATTTGAATGTCTGCCTAGAGCAGCCGCAGGAGGAAGAAAAACCCCATAACAATGCACGAAACAGAAATACCTGACATTCTCCCAAGAACAGGAAGGATACAAAGGTGGATAAAGTACAGAATCTCATCTATGACAAGGGTCAGCAGCAGATGACTGGAGCAAACAGGCAGATGACATAGCTGAGTGCATAGTTGAATGCACCCTGTATTAAAACCAGTGGTACAAATAGGAGTTATATATATCTTTGGATTTGCACTGCTCTATTTTGCTAAGTCTTCAGTGGTTGCCTTAAACTACTGTTTAGATCTCTAATCTACTCTTTGCCTTCTCCTTTTCTCAGTAGACTAGTGAGATTTCATCTAAGTGGTTGAGAAAGTGTAAATGAGTGCTATTAGTATTTCTTGTACTGAGTGAACAATCAACCCACCTATCCCCCTTCACAAATGTGTTCAGTGCTTTGTACATCTTTAGCTGTAGGGAAAAAGCTCACTCACATATTTGACTCCTGCCCTCAGACACTGGCTATTTGATGAAATTACCCCCAGGTACATGGAACATGTGTCTAACTTGCTTGTAACACGTTCTCTTCTGATGGATCAGGAGTGACTAGGCAGGGGATTTGTCAGTGTTAGGATAGGGTTGTTAAGTACTTGGCTCTGACTTCCAGAACTGCAGTCAGTAGCAGCCTGTGCTTAGGCTGGTTTAACACTGATACAAACATCTACACTTGGTGGTGGTAGTTAAACATATTCAGAATAAGATCAAACAACCAGATAATTTGGAAGGGACCTCCAGAGCTGTGTAATCCAACCATTAGCTCAGAGAAGGTCCAGTTAGTTCAGGCAGCTCAGGACTCTGCCTAATCAAGTTTTTAGTATTGCTAAAGGTCTCTCTGGGCCCTTCCTACTGTTTGACCATCTTCAAGATGAAACCCTATTTTTTTTAATAGAATGAGATTTTTTTTGTATTCAGCTGCATCTGTTCCTTCTTATCCTTCTGCACAACTCTGAGAAGAATCTGACCCTGTCTTGTCTATGTTCTTCCATTAAGTCATTAAAGAGATCAGTAAGATTTCCCTTGAGTTGTCTCTCCTTGAGGCAGAAAGAACCCAGTTTCCTCAGCCTCTCCACACATATCAACTACCCCAGTACCTTGAGTATGGTGGTAGCTCTTTGTGGGACTGACTTGAGTATGTTGAAGTAATTTTTGTATGAGGGAGCTCAGTGCTAGACAGAGCAATCCTGATGTGGTCTCACAAGTGTCCATTAGGGGAAGAATCACTTCTCTTGGCCTGCTGACTGCATTCTTGCTAATATAGCCAAGGATGCAGCTGGCCTTTGCTGAAAGGGCAGGCACTGCTGACTTGTGCTCAGCTTGTCCACTGGGACCACAGGTTTTCTTCTGAAAAGCTGCTTTGGAGCTAATTGGCTCCCAACATGTGATGCTGTATGGAGTAATTTGGGTGGCTGCTTGCAGGAGTATCTGGACACATGGCTTACTTACTGAAGTACAAACACAAATTGCTTCTGCAAGAGTCTCTGCTTAAAGCAGACCTTTCACCTGAGAATGCTATGTTTACAGTTGCAATACTGTTCTGTTTAATCACAGATTTTACCATGTAGTTATTTTCCAAGAATGGCTATGACAACAAGTATTTTCCCTTCAGTCTTGAACTAATAAATTCTGGCTAATCTTTATTAGGATTGCTAAATGGGACAAAATGAAGCAGAAAAGTGCTATTAATGCCAATGGAAATAGCACCAGCATTTGCCTTACACAGTGATTTGTAAGCAAGGATAGCTTGACTGCTTGTACTATCTACTGCTCAGCCTTGCTTTCACAGCTGGGAGTCAGGAAGGTGCTGCAATATGGAATGGGAGGTGGGATCTATACAGACTCCATTGCAAGTACCATTTCCTTTCACCTGGCACTAGGCAGCCCTCCTCCAAGCCTTCCTATCACTCTTCTGTATTTCTTCCACTGGATAAAATTAGGGTATGCAGCTGGCTCAAGTCACATAAACACAATATTGCAGCAGAACTGGCTTTGAATGACTGGAAACCCAGGTACTAGGAAGTAGACCTCTACCTCACACAAAGGATTTTCATGGCATTCAAATGCTGCTTCCAGTTGCTGAGAAATAAATGCAGTGGCTTTCGTTGTTGTACATAAGAGATTTATTTTCTTTGTGAGGAAATATTAAATGTCATGTGCTGTGAATAATTCCCCAAGTTTATTTTTCCTGTTTGAAAAAGATGTGCTTATCTGGTACAGATTTTCTGGATAAGGTGATTAGACAGGCAAAGATGTGTTTACCAGGAACATTACTTATAGCTGTGGACAAAATGTTTTATGTGCACTTCCCCCATGCTCTCAGAGAAGGAATCTGTAGGATACCTCATGTGGCTCTCTCATTCAGTTGAGAGAAAGTGGCAGCTCTGTTAGGATTATATTCTGGTGTTTCTCTTAAATTTCCTGTCAGATAGGTTAAAATAAGTTCAGATGGCAGTATGCTGAATCTAAATACTGATCTTTGTGAAATGTTGGGACTTTTTTTGGTTGACACATATGTGGTGGTTGTGTTGTGAATAGTAGAGCTTTCCATCCTTCTCCTAAAAAGGATGTGAAATGTCTTATAACAGTCCTTAAATGTGCTTTTCCTAGACTCCACTGCATACTGTTGAATGGTCCCTATGGAGACAGTGCTGCAGTGAAACTAAAAACACAGCACTGAAATTGATCGCTACCGACAGCCCTGCACTTAATTCTCTTGGTAGCCATCTTACAAAAGGAGCTCTACAGTTATTAACGTGCCTTGATATTTAGCTCTACAGTTGACAGTGCCGTGGGATGCTTCAATTTCATGACAACCTTAAATCTCTTCTTGGCTGACTGCTGAATAGTTCTTTTGTTTCCCCTCCTTTCCAGCGCGAGATGAGAACATGGCCACTTTCCGTGGCTCCGAGTACCTGTGCTATGACCTGTCGCAGAACCCCATCCAGAGCAGCAGCGATGAGATCACGCTCTCCTTCAAGACGTGGCAACGCAACGGGCTCATTCTGCACACTGGCAAGTCGGCTGACTACGTCAACCTGGCCCTGAAAGATGGTGCTGTCTCCTTGGTCATTAACCTGGGGTCGGGGGCCTTTGAGGCCATTGTGGAGCCGGTCAATGGCAAGTTCAATGACAACGCGTGGCACGACGTTAAGGTGACACGCAACCTGCGGCAGGTAATGGTGAAGGGGAGAAAGCGCTGGGGAGAATTTTGTTTTGTTTTATTGGGACAGGCAGAAGGGAGAGAGTAATAGAGAAATGGGGAAGCTCAGTGCTGTTGTTAGTTTCTCCATCTATTCTGGATCTTGGTGCCTAAAGGACAGTGAAAAAAACATTAGTTGATGGGAATTTATCCCTTCTGCAGTATCTTCATTTCCACTTTATTAATTTTCTATTTTTTCCCAGTTTGATTTAATAATAAAAACTTGTGACATAACTTTACTTTCATCTACCTTTTCCTTTTTTCTTTTTCTGTTCTCCCTTTTAAATTTTATAATTTCCTTAATTATGATTCAATCTTATCAGTAATATTTTTGTTGCATTTAATTACTGGGGGAATAATGCTTATTGCCAAGAGCCAACATTTTACACCTCTCTCCTTTTTCTTTCAGTTTTGTTAATTGGTTTAACCATTGCCATGATGTTACAATCCTAATTCTGAAAATCTTTTGTTTTTCTTTTCCTTTTCTTTTCTGTGTGCATATGACTGTGCAGGCTGGTGGGTATGTGTATAATTATTTTAACTTTTTAGCTTTTGAATTAATTGGCTGGAGTCTCTCTGAGTCTTCTTGATTCTCTGTTCTTCTATCCTTTTTAATTTTTTCCCCCCTTCTTTCTATAATGAGATTCGACTTTATTTCTTGTCTCTGCCTTGAGACTCTTCTGTTTGCTGTGAGGACTGGAAAAGTGGAAGGATCAAAAAAACCCAAGCAAACTCAGATCAATCCAGCACCGTACAATTCCACATTGGAAAAGTTTTTCTGATTTTACCACTGTAATTTTGCACATCTACATGCTGCTTTTCCTAGCAAACAACTATATCAGGTGATGTATTTGGTAGTAGGCTAGTCTTAAAATCCTGAAGCCTTTCTCATGAAATATAAATTCAGACATAAATAGATAAGATAAAATTAAATAACTTTGCTCTGAAAGCTCGTAAATATATCAAGTCACTAAGGCCCATCCGCTGCATGATAAATGAGGTTTATTTGATGTCTGGCTGATTGGTAGAGGAGCAGAAATAGCTTGTAAACTAAGATTTAAAATTCAATTAAAAATCAATTTGTGAATACAGTGTGGCCTGTTTATTTTCTCAATAATGTCAATATTAACACAACCTTTAATAGCTTTATAAAAGATTATACAATGTAATTTATGGTAACATTTTACACTAGCTAAGAGCAAATGTGTCTGTGAGTACAGGATAATCAGTGCCAGGAATCAGAAAAAGTCTCTACTGGTAGATGTCAATGGATAATTTTTCTGTTATCAGGAATTAATGTCTTTCTTTTCAATATTTGGGTTTGGGACTGAAGATTTTTTTTGTCTTTCCCATGTAAATCCCTCTATTTCTACATGCTTAGGATGTCTGGGTCTGAAAAAAAAAAATCTGTCATCAAGCTTTCATGAGACTACAGAATTCTTACCTATGGAAAAAATAAATCTGTTTATATATTAAAATAAATCTGTTTATATATATATATGTTTATATATTTTTTCAAATAGTTTATATGCAGATGAAAATTTCATTTCTTATGCAGTGGATGGATCTTAATCATCCTATTTTGTTTAAACGTTCCCATCAATACAGTAGAAGGAAATGCACCAAGTGGTCTAGGTTTGTGAGTTTTGAAAGGTCAGAATATACAGCTTTATTTGATGTGGGGTTTTTTTTATTTTTTAGGTAGTTTCAGAACAGCTGGTCCTTGAATATCTCAGTAGAGCTCCTTGGCCATTTTAGTTAATCATACTTTTTATTTTTCATTTGAAATCAATTTCTGTGGGCAAATGTGCCAGAAGCAAAATTAATCCTTGCTTCTTGCCAGGATTGGTTTGGATCTTGAAGAAGGAGAAAGTGAAGGGTCACAAACAAAACTGTGCATGAGAAGCTGTCACATTCTTTTCTTAATATTTTAGCTCGTGGTTTTTTAACTGGTCCACAGAAGTGGACCGAGAAAATGGAAATCTGTCTATGCCTTCTCATATTTGATGAGACCAAGGCAGTACTTTGGCAATTATTAGAAAGCAGGTAGTCCTTTGCCAGTTTAGCAGTGCCATAAATTTTAAAGCCTCCTGATCTGTTCACTATGAATGTTTCTAATTCTTACAGGGTCTGACTTGACTGGGCAAGAGAGAGCATGTTTTAATGAGGTGGATGGGCTCTTTGCAAAGGAAGGCCTGTCTTCAAATAAAATTGCATTTAATTAGCAGTGGTGATTGGGAGTCCAGTTCTATAGTTAAACATGACAGAGTACAGTTAAACCAATGAATATCAGTAAGGCCGGATTTTCCCTTAGTCATTTTTTTCCCTTAGTCATTTTTTTCCCTGGATACTTGCATTTTAGCTTTTGATCTGTCTCAAAATTAAGACATTGACCCAGAGCCTAAAGCTGCCCAGATACTGGAATTGATAAGGCCTTGAGACGGAGCAGCCATGATAGTCCTAAATTTTGTCATCCAATATAGTTTTATATAACCTAAATAATTTTGTATGTAAAAGATTATCGGTTCTATATCTTTCCTGACATAAATTCACCTGTAATGTTGCAGTATAATATAGTTCACTAGACAGTCTTGTTTCCAGCTGTGCTCATGTTTCCTTAAAAAAAACCCATTCCAAAACCAAAAATAAAACCTCAACAAAATAAATTGCCTCTGAATGTTGAAGCTTTATAAGAAAATCAGTAGCCTCTTTGTAATTGGTTGAAAACATTGTACTGGAGGTAGATATATTTCTCTTTAAAATGAACTTTTAAAACAATAATTTAGAAATTCTAATAATATTATCTAAATCTAAGCAACTCCAGCTAAATGGTCTATCAGCAGCTTCAGGATACCATCTAATCTTTTTCTCTGGTTTTTTTGGAGGCTAAGAGAAAGGGGAGGAGGATTAGCATAATTTTTTGGCTGTTTCTAGAATTAGAGTGGAACTTTAAATAGTTGGACTTTTGCCCAGTACTTTTTGGAATTGTTAAATGTTTTGTAGCTAAGCTGAGAGAGTACTAAGGGGTTCTTTTTTTTAGATCAAATGACTATCACAGCAGTTAATCGCCTTAGAGCCAAACCAAGTGAATCCACAGATTCCCTTGAGTAGTGATTGCTAATGTCAAAGCAAATCTCCTTGTTTATTTATCATATTATTTCAGTTAAAACTAAGCCCTCTTTCTGCCTTGTGAGAAACCTTTACTTAGCAATAGGATCATGTCTGAATTTTACCGGGGCTTTCAGAGCATATTTGGGGCAGTGTGGTCTGGTGTGGGGGAAGGAGCAGAGCAGACTGAAGGTCAGACTTCCTGTGTCTGTCTTCAGGTCTGCTGCTGACACTCCTTGTTTCTAGCATGCTCTTCTCCCTGCCATGTACTTCAACTCCCTTGTTTGTAAAAATAAGTTTACTAACATGACAATTAGCTGTGAGTAAGACTTCCTTGGTGAAGAATTCAGGAGTTTGTGCTCATAATTTCCAAGTACAGAGTGTTATTATTATTTCATTCCCATTCGCAAATAACCTTGGGACTTCATGCTCAGTGCCACAAAGTCTTCCAAAACCTATTTCCCTAGTCAATGCACAGCTCTGAAGCCTGAAAAGCAGATGGTTTTTACATGAGGCGGTGTAGATCTTGCTTGTGTAATTTAGGATAATTCTTGCCAACTTCAATCACACTGGAACAGGAACTTGGAGCCTCCACAGGCTGCCCTTCCTTATTAACAATGAAGCTAGTCACAATGCAAAATCTACTATGAAGATCTTTAGTTCCTTAATTGCTAAAATGCAAACAAGAAGCAAAGTGTAGGTTCTAATAGTTGGCATCTGCGTGCCTTGGGACAGGTTAAAAAAGTTCTACTAAACCAAATGGATTGGTAAATTTCTCCTAGCTCCTGTGTAATAGAGATGCAGCGAAACAGGAGGGATGCTAAATCCTGCCAATCTTCTGTCTTCAGTCTGGACACAAACGACACAATTCTTTCTACACAATTTCTTGATACATTTCTCCCTACAGTAGGAGAGGTTCAATTCCTATATCTTGGATGACAGAAGTGAGCTACAGGTAAACAGCCAAGCACAGGCACTTATGCTGTGTGCTTCTCCTGAAAGTCACAAACTCAGCTGCTGTAAAGAAACCTGCAGACTGGGACATTTGGAAGGAAGACACAGAGTCTTGGACTCATCTTCATCTGTATCCTCCAGCCAAAGAAAATACTGGCCTTGTGATATTCTGCAGCACTTGAGGGTAGTGAAGCTTGGAAGAGGAGCTGGTGTGGTGGTGGGTGGAAGAAGGGAGTCATGGTTGGGCTTCTGCTGAAGGGGTAAACTGTGTGTACTGTGTGTCTATATCTCTGAGAGTAAGATTCTTGTTTGAGGCAAGCACCTTGATGAGCATTCAAAGAGTAAGTATTGCACTGTTTTAACTTTGCTTCAGGTCTGGGTAATGTGTATAAGGGTTGAAGTAAATGACTAATAACAGCGTGGGAAGGGTAGGCAGCCCCCTGATTCTTTACAGTCTAGAGGCATGGTTCCCCATAGAGTCCTGGTCATATTGTCCTCTTTCTCACTTTGTGTGTCTCAGGTGCCCCACGCCTTTTTTTGAAAAACTAACACTAGATCATTCATGCAATGTGTCATTTTTACTAACCAACTAATGTACTAACACCCTAACGACTCATCTTTGCTTTTAGTTATTTTAATTAACAATCGTTCTGTTCACGATTTTTTAATTTCCTTTCTTCCCCCTTTTCCGCAAAGCACTCAGGCATTGGACACGCTATGGTAAACAAACTACATTGTCTGGTAGATATCATTCTTATTGTCTCTTTTTTTGGGTTTGCCGTGTGTTACCTGCCTTTTCCTCCCCCTACCTGCTCTTTTTCCCTTCTCCTTTATACTTACCGCTTCCTTTAATTTTATTCTAATTTCATTGAAAACACGTTGTTTTCTCCCCACCCCCTCTTTTTTTTTTTTCCCCTTTCTTCTTTTTGAATAGAAAAATGAGCATCAAAAGCAACTAACACAGCTCTTCTGGAAATGGGGTTTGGACATTTCTTTCACTGTTTTCTTCACCTCTGTCTTTAGTTCTTCTTTTCCTTTCCATTGATAAATTGTTGGGGTTTTTTGTCCCTTGTTTTTGAGTTTAGATTTCTTTCTTTTGCTTTTGTTTTCATTTGGCTTTTTTATTTGGCTTTTTTTATTTTTTTTTTTTTGTTTTTTTTTTTTTAAACTCTGAAGGTTTCTAGATCAGAACCATTGCAGGGCCTCTAGTCCGTGGTGGTGAAGGCTCTTTTTCTCTCACCCTTTTGTTGTGACAATGGCTATTACAGGCAAAGTGGCCAGAGTTTTCCTCTTTCTCCTGATTTTCCCCCACTTCCCTCCCTCTGCTTTCTCTCCTCCTCCCTCTTGCTCTGTCTCTCACTTTCTCTCTCTCTCTCTCTGACCTCCACCTGCGTGGCCAACAGGAGCTCAGCCGGTTGTTTGTTTCAGTACACACTCTGCATGGCATGTCCACGTCTGGTGACTCGCCCGTCTCCTCCTGGCCTCCATCTGTTTTCCTCCATCTTCCCTTGCAACCACTAACAACACCTAAGCAAAACACATAAAATTCACTTCCTCCTCTCCCACCCTTTCCTTCTGTCACCCTTCACCCTCCATGTGTTTGTGGTTAGAGAATTTGGGGACATTTCTGTTTCGTTTTGGTTTTTTTTGTTATTATGGAATTTGTTTGGTATTTTTATTTTTGATTGCATGCGAGTGTGAGATGATTTTCTCTCCTTTTTTTCTTCTCCGATTTTGCTTTTTTCCTGTTGTCTTTCTGGACCTCAGATATATTGGCATGACATATCAAAGTGCAGTGTGTGCACGCTTTGTATCCCTTTCTTTCTCATATCCACTTCTATCACATTTGTTGATGTGCAATTGATTTATTTTGATTTACTTTATTTCAGTTTATTTTCTGCTTATAATTTGGTTATGGATGAGTTTGTAAATTTTTTTTCTTTTTTTCCTTCTTTTTTCTGTTTTTTTTTCTTTTCTTGTTTGTTAGTATTGGGTGGTGGGTGTGTGTCTCTCCAGGTACATGGCATGCACATCCATAATGTATAGACAGTGAGTTCTCTCTCCCCCTGTCCCTGAATGCATGATCGTCAGTGTGCCATGAGCAAAAGAAACTTAAAAAATAAAAAATACCAACCTCGTCTTCATTAGTGTTTTGTTTTTTTTACTAACAACCATAACTAACTATAATCATTAAAATAAATTCTAATTAATCATAAAATCAACTAATATGAGAAATGTCTTTCAAGGACAGTTATATTTTCTGGCCTGAATAGACAGAAAGCATCTGGATGGATAGGCTACTGGGTAAGCCTGAGAGTGCTGATGCACCAGAAAGGGGAGAAGCAGATGCTGAAGCATTTCTCTGCAGGAAAATCAGACCAGAAAATAGAGCTCAACTCACCAAAAAAAAAAAAAAAAAAAAAAGCATACCAAATCTCAACAAAATCCTTGATAAAACTGGCATAAAATTATAGGGGAGGTAAGTTGTTCTGTTCAGGACTGTAAGGTCATTGCTGGGATTTTCTTTGTCCATTGTGTCCCTCAAACAGGTGACAATCTCTGTGGATGGCATCCTTACCACCACGGGCTACACACAGGAGGACTACACCATGCTGGGCTCAGATGATTTCTTTTACGTGGGAGGGAGCCCCAGTACTGCTGATTTACCTGGGTCTCCAGTAAGCAATAACTTCATGGGCTGCCTCAAAGAGGTAACTATTTAAAATTAATTCTTGTCTCTGTGCTTTGATTTGTTAGAGTTATCACTCCTTCCTGCCTTACACAATCAATTCCTTCCCTGATGCCTAATTTTATACTGATCACTGCAACAGCTCTGTAAAGATAAACTTGTCATTCAACTGGTCAGAAGGCTGGAAAACTCGTGAACTTATGAAGGGCAGAATCATACTTCTAGAGCTTGGATTACAGAAAAAATGTTAATCGAAGTAGGAGAGGTGTTTTCTCTAAGATGTTAGCCCTTCAGAAGAAAGCATTACTATCTTCTAGGCACTTAGGCAATAGCCATTAGAAAAAAGACAAATGACCTTTGATTAGTAAGTTGCATTTTGAGATGAAAAAATCATAAGCAGAAGCTTATTTAGAATACTTTTTAAGGTGTCCTGGATTTCACCTGGGAGTGTAATTAGATCTGAATTTTCCAGGAAGATACAGAAATATAATAAAACAGAAAAATACAAGTTGAAAGTAGCATTAAAAAGTGTAAATTTTGCAAGGAGAATGCATGATCCAGGTGTAAGGGAGGTGTGGCAACCATGTGGCATGTGGGCATGAAGTGTACCCTGTGTTAAGAAATTATTACTGAGCGATGCCTCTCCCTGAATTAAAGTGCAAACAAAACCATATACTGAAGTCAATAGTACGGATTCTGCTGAACAGTGAAATGTGAGGTAGAGAGATAGAAAGAAGTAGAAAAGAGAGAGAAAACAGTCATCACCCATGCATCCAGTGACATCCCACTGGTCCTTCTTCTCCCTGGGCTTCTCAGTGGGGGGGCCTGAGGTCACTCAAAACTTTCCACTATTTATATATCTTTGCAAACAGAGGAATTAATGCTCATTGGTTACACTATCTTTTATTCTATTGGTTAAATGATTTCCTTGCTTCTAATGTTAATTAGTTTCATGCTCAGTCTTTCTGTTTCTTTTAGTTTCTTGAATTGGTGGATTGTGAGTCAGTGGTCACAATCTCCCCCTGATGGAATTACTTTTTACCCAGTCCAGGCTAATTCAGCACAGGTGCTTTCTTTGTGGCCCATAATTTCTGAATTCTTTATGTCCATTATAAGTTATACATTCTCCCCTCACAGCTTTGTTTACCTCCCCCTAGGCTTGAGACGACACTTGGACAACAGAATCACCTCTATCTAATCTCAGGTTCCTGATCATGGTGGCTTAATTTCCAGGCCAAGTTCCTGGTATCCATGGAGGCATATTTGGGGAAGGGATTGAGAGATGGGGGGGTTCCCTCAGTGGCCAGAGATGCAATTTGTGCCATAACTTGGGGTGATCTTTGTTAGGCCAATGATATGTGTATGGGTTGCTTCTTCACAAAATTTGCCACAGTGGGAAGTTTTGTCTGGATGCATTACCAGCGTGTGCTGACCATATCTCACCTCTGCCTGGAGTCAGCACTATCCTATCACTCCATTCTGTGCTCATGTCATGGCAAAGTTATTCTGTGGCCTTAACAGTACTTGAGACAGGCAACTATGATCTTTAAGTCCTCACACTGAATTGCTAAGTCTGTGCACTTGAGTGGCTGCATTGGTGAAGAAGAGCTAGCTGGTTCTGAAAACTGTGTTGTCTTCCTCTGGCTGGCTGCACTTGGCACATAGTTAATCCACAGCACTGAGAAAATTCACACATGGGCAATAGAGATTGGACTGCCTGGCTAGCAGCAGGAACCAGAAAAGTGTTCCTTGGGAAAAAAACTCAAAACAACAACAACAACAACAAAATTTGGTACAGTTGAGTTTTGATGCTGGCTTGCGGTCATCTTTGTCTTCTTTCTTCTCTCTTCTAATGCAATTTGTGAATATCACTGTGATTAGCAGGGATACAGATATTGATGTCTTCAAAACGTGTTATAAAAAGCTTTTATACGAGTCATGGAAGCAGCAGTGCTGAGCTGGATGTTGTTCTGTGGCTGTAATTGCCTTGACAAGTCATCATCCTACTGATGCTCAACTCGTGGTGTCAGGCTTTGTATGCTATGTGCCAGGCCTCTGATGTGAGGAAGAGTTGTGAGGGTCTGAAGCTGCTCTCCTGCCTGACCTCTGGAATAAAAGGGATGTACATGTGCTAGAGAAGAGCGTGTGAGCATCTTATATAGGATATGAAACTTTGCTGCTTGAATACAAACTGCCGTACAGAGATCAAATCCTTCTGGTTATATCTACAGAGCCTTGGGTCTGATTTTCTTAGGCGCTGAGCATCCCAGTTTGATTGAAATCAGGAGGAGATGCAGCTTCTTAGTGTCTCTTTAAATCAGGATCTTAATTTTATTTATGGATGCTATGATCATAACACTTAGCAGAGGCCATTTTTATGTGTGCTCTAAGTCAAGCCAATGGAGCAAAGAAAGCAATGACAAGAAAATCTTCAGCAGCTTTATTATTTATATAATCATTTGTATTCTGTTAGCTTGCACAATGTGCTAAGAGCTGCCAACGTAGTCATCCCAGGCTCATAATGTTCTGTGAGAAGAAAAACCCAAGCAACCACTTATGAATGAGAGGAAGAAAACAGATAATCAGAATGTGCTTTATAATCTTCACTTGACTAGGCAATGACAGGAGATGTGTATGAGCAGATGTCTTGACTTGATGGCTGCTTTTGAGCTATAGTCTGCTTAAAAGCAACCCACTTACAGTAGTGGTCCAGTAATGCTTTCAGACAGCTTTGATCCTGGAGGAGGCAGAACCGGATTAATGCAGTGCTTGCATGCTTAAAATGAGTCTGGTTCCAGAACCAGCTACAGGGAACTTTACTTGGCTTTCTGTGCAGATTGTCAGCATATTTCATAATTCAGTCACTATAGCTTATGTTTTAAGCTTACATTTTTTTCCTCCATGGCCAAGAAGGCTGCTCAGTCTCTTATTAGCCAGTACTGGAGGAGCTTGGATTTTTAAAAAAATAATCTAAGCTAAGAAAGCTAGATGTGGGGGTAGGATAGACTACTAGCAAATACTGGGGGGTAGGGTAGACTAATAGCAAATACTGTTCCTTTCAGTTTATGCTTTCTAGTAGAGCAAAGCTCTTCTTTCATAGTAAAGTGCTGGCTATGTAATTGCCTGTTACCAGAGACACAGCACACCCCTGAGTGGATTACACTGTTTGTAATGGTGGAGAACATCCTGCCAAGCCCTGTACTGATCTTTTGAAGGCTTTAAAGCAGAATGGTCTCTGCATTCATTCAAGGTTGCCTCTAGTGATGTGTCACTTTCCTAGGAAGGTAAAGGGATTTCTGCAGACTCTGAGGTGAAACCTTCAGCCTTTCCCCTGAAAGCTCTTGTATTTCATCTAGACCGAGTCATTCTGAGAGTACACCAACAAATTTTCTCATGTTGGGGGGCTCCTTGAGGGCTCCTTGAATGGCTCATTGCCTTCCCACTTCCCCTGAGATGACACGTAGGTGCTGCAGTGGCAGGGGGCAGAGTGCCTGGTGACCATCTCTGCCCCTTGGCAGCAGGAAGGGATTTCTCCTCTCAGCAGGGGCTGGTGGGAAGAGGAGGGGCAGCTCTGGCAGGGTAGATACTTCATGTGAGCAGAGTGTAAGCCTTGGCAGGAAGGAATTGGAGTATCTAAGAAAGTGTTCCTGACAAGGAACTAAGAGTCTCAGGGCTCCTCTGCTCTAGTATCTATATAATAATTCCCCAAATTAATCTAAATATCTAATTATCTAGATAATATTTTCTTTAGGTCAGACAATTTCTGACCTAATGGTACCTCCTTTCACCATGTGAATAGATTAATAGATCCTCATGTCTCTTCTTTCCTTTGGGGCTACAGGTTGTGACTGAACAAATTCCACTAAGTTGATAGCAGTAATATACCTAAATCTTAAATACACGTATTTAATGTGTAGTTCAGGTTGGGATTTTTCCTCTATTTTCATTGGAATTAAATATTTCCCTATGTGTGATGAACCACGTATTTCTCCATAGCTGTCCTGGCAGCATTGCAGTATATCTGACACTGTAATGAGGCAACGAGACTGGAAAATATCATGCAAGATATGCAAATAGGGTAGTAGACAGACATGAAATATGGACTTTGCATTGTACTTGCATAGAAGCTAAGGCTTTTTGGACCTTCATTCTTAAGATGAATCATTCTAGAGGAAATCTGGGGGGAAGCTGGTGTATTTCCTGTCATGGATGAAACCAGATATAGAGATGGGATGGGAGAAGGTACAGGAACACATCTTGAGACAATTGAGCAGAAATAATTTTAATGGGTGTCAGGGAAGATGTGACAGTGCTTTAACAGATAGTGATTGTTAAAAAGGGAGAAGCACTGACTGAAGCTGGAAAGGGAAAAGGATCCATTAATGGGTTGAATGGCACTTGTATGGCCAGAAAGAAGAGGACAAGAAAGGTAAGAAGAGACAGCTGTGTTTTGCATGTAATCAAGGGCTTTAGGGAGGAGTTTTTAGTAATCAAGGATGGAGATGAAAAGTGGCAGGGTAGGAATTTAGCTGTGTGGGCAAAGAGGGGAAAATGGTATTTCAATATCCAGTTGCTAGGGAAGAGAATCAGAGTATTTCCTGGGGTTAGGGAGCCAACCATTCAGATTTGATTTACTTGGAGCAGGACTTAAATGGTACAGATGGAGGTGCTTTAGAAGAGCCTAAGGTGGTCTCTATAGAATGGATATTAATGAGAGAATTTATAAAATCTTCACATTTTTCTATCAATGCTTTATTAAAATCTCAATTCTGAAAAATGTTGATTGGTACTAACAGCTTGATGGAAGCAGTGAGGCTTGCATATGGGTGGAATATGGCAGAAATTATTACAGGGGTCAGGCACCATCTGGCTGCAATGGGAGAAAGCTGTGAAAGCTTAGATCATTTCTGTCTGCAATTTAACTTCTAGGAGCCAGATTTCGAAATGGTTCATGAGTGTGCCCAGTTGCTATAAGTAAATCTCGGAGGGTATCTGCAAGCCAGGTCTTTTCCAGGACTATTTGATGTCTAGTGATAATGTGGTTTCTGTTTGGGGATGAGTTTTTCTGATTGCAGTGTCACACTTGGGAGGAGGCTGAAGGTGCAGATGGAAGGCAGCATGAAATTGGAGGCACAGAAAAACAGGAAAAAAGGCAGAGAGAAAGTTGTAGTTGTAAGAGCCCCTCCCTAAGCCCAAAAGGTTAGGATATTACCACCATTTCCACAGCAGTGACTTAACAGAGGCCCAGGAATGCATAAGAGGAGAATCAGGAATCAACAGTGTGGAGATTGATCTCGGGTACAGTGGTGGAAATTATGGCATGAATGCCACTAATTCCCTAATATGTTAATCCAATACTGCTGCTCCAGCTGTCCTATTGTGTTTGGGCCTGTCTGCTTCCTATCTGTATTATTTAATGAATTTAACATTTGAAAAAGAAAGGGAGAGGCTACTGGCAGTGTGTAGAAGCAGACAAAGCACAGCCAAAGGTTAAATATGATTCCACTCCTCAAAATATTACTTGTCTTATCTTGTTCTCTCATTAATGCTCTCTGTCAGAGCATTCTATATAGACTAGATGATGATTTTGACCCTGGTTCCTAAGATTCCATATCTAAACCTCTGTAAAGATTTTGGTTGCCTCACTTTCAAACTTCCAGTTGCA
Source organism: Sturnus vulgaris (assembly GCF_052056855.1). NCBI lineage: Eukaryota > Metazoa > Chordata > Aves > Passeriformes > Sturnidae > Sturnus > Sturnus vulgaris. The sequence goes on from NC_142248.1 coordinate 27,573,259, forward strand.
TTGCTGCTGGTGTGGTGGATCAGTCTCCTGTTGCAGCTGTACACTGTGTGTCTTGAGAGGCAAGAATGTCAGTTATTTCCCCTGTGCATCTGCAGAGCATCCAACACAAAGCCTTCATCAGGTTTTCGAGTATCACTCTTGTAGCAACATAAAACAGTAGAGACGCAGGTCAGCATTTTGAGTAGCTGCTGATGACATTCTTAAGCTAGTAAGAAAAACCCTACTTATTTCTGGAAAGATTTAATTTTGAGGTGGGTGAGGCATTTGGAAATTGACAGCAATGTGATAGGAGGCAAGATGCTGAGAGAATTCTGAGTAGACCAATAGATCAGAGGGAAACATGAGAGTGTTTTCTCTTTGGGTAAGGTTTATAAGCTTAGATCCTGGGCTGGTTTGCATTTGATATTTCTGTATTAGCCGGAGCTTTGCTTTAGCTAAGGGGTTATTCAAAGCCTTTGTTCATTGTGTAGCTTAGCCTTTGCCTACACTACCAAAGGGAGGTTTCTGATAGATTATTGCCTTGCTTCATGAATGACCAGAAAATAACTTAGTTACCTTGGCTTGTATGCATCCATAACAAGAGCTTTTCTGGCATAATGATATTAAATGGGTGTTTGTTGCAAAATAACACAAGCTAACCTCAGTTATTGATCAATCTCTTTCATCAAATGTGGAAGAAAAGTGGAAGAGTAATGTACTCATGACTGTATAAAGTTAACTCATTATCTCATATATCCATGAAAATTATTCCAGTTAAGCAGGAAAACAATTTAAAATTGCCTCGTGAAATTAATCTTTAGTGAATGGAGTTTGAAAATGAAATGCTAGAATTATTTTTCAATTAGTAAAACATGGGAAGTCCAAAGACAGAAACTGAGTTTTGAGTTTTTAGCTTTGGGACAGAAGATGGAGGAGATGTTATTTTATCAACTGTGTACTGAAAAAAACTCTAGAATCCTAAAATTCTGTCTTTAATGCAATTCATATAGCAAAGGCTTTAGAATCCTACAGCCATAATGAATCCAGAAGTAAAAACCTGTTTGTTTTTTGGTTGGTTGGTTGTTTTTTTCCATAGTTCTATTTGCAAATTAAAAAAAAATTTAAAAATTTAAAAAATTCCGGTTAAGGTCACATTTATTACAATGTAGTATTTTGTTCTCTGGAACTCTTATCAGTCAGCAAACAGCATCTTGTAGGCATTCTAGGTCAGCCTAAGCACACATATTTTCTTGAGGATTAATTTAAAGGATAATTCACATATCAACAGTTCAGTGGCATTGAACTCCTAAACTTACTGCACTATTAGAAATTTTACAAAAGTAATTAATAGCCAAAATCTGAATAATAGAGTATGTATGTAGATTGAGCATACCTTTTAAAGCAAACAGAAACTGGATCTTTCTATGCATGAGGTGTAAGAGGTTTTTCAGGGCTGTTTGAACTATATATTGCCACCATACAAGCTAAAGAGAATCTGTGCAGCTAAAGCAAAGTGGGGTCTAACCCAGGTCAACTCTCTTCAACTGCCACTGGAACAGGTGCCTAGGGAGGAAACCAGCAGCAGAGGTGGGTGTCACTGCTGGGTAGTGTGGCCAGTGGGCTGATATGTCACAAAGTAAGGGAGCACTCCACTGAATCCTGACTGAGCTGTCCACATGTCCTCAGTCCTGGTTGTTGCCATCTGTGCTTGCATTGCAGTAGGATTATCAATATATTCTTTCCTGAGTAATGAACCTAACTCCTGCTGAGCTGCTGGGGCTACAATGTGCTGTGGTTCAGAATATGGGAGTGTTTACAGGTGTAGAAATATATTTATATCAACAAATTCAGAAAACATAATGGGGATTGGAGCAATGTAGCCTGTGTTTGGTGTTGGTAACTCTTCAATATTAAAGCAAAGATACTTACAAAAACGTGGTCTAATCTCTACCCATTTAAGACTGAGCAAACTAAGACAGGATATATTGATAGACAAACATAGCTGAGTTCAAAGTCATCAGCAGAGCAGTGGTGATACTCTGGTGATTACTCTGGCAAGGAGTTTCTGGTTGTCTTTTTCATATGCTGTTAGCCAAATGTGGGCCCATCCTTAATGGATGCTGTGATCTTAACTTCAGCTGTCCAAAGTCTGAGGTGCCCATCTTGGACTGAAAGTAAATGAGCTTATTTTGCTTTACTTGGCTTTGTGGTTTACTGAGATCAGTAAACTCTTGGTTTGGATGAATATTGAAAAGAAATTGGAGATATGTTTTATTTGTTGCTCGTTATGTTGCACTAAAGAGATTGCTAAGGATCCTTTCTTACCCTCTCAGACAGAAGTACAATTGAGAGTCGTTTTGGAGAGTCAGGACTGCCATATGCTAATATAAATAAAATTGCATGAGAGAAGTTGCAAGGCTGTTCTGTTTTATACATGTGTATAAAAAAAAGCACTTGCAGCTACTTGACAAGTGTCACCTCTTTGGGAGCAGCACACTGACCCTGAAAGTTGGAGTGTTGCTATGAAATGTGCATATGTATTGTGGGCAGTGGGGAAAGACTGACCTGCTGTTACCCTCCACAAAAATCCAGGCTGCTCAGCTGTGCCAGCAGGGGAGGCAGGAAGGGTGATGGAGTTGGAGTGTTGAGTGAGTGGGCTGGACAGCTCCTCCTAGGTCAGCCACTCCTCTGTAGCAGTGAGCCAGCTGTCAAGTGTGAGGAGCACAGGAGTGGGCAGGCAGCTAATGGGCAGCATTTGTTATTTGAACTGCATGGAAAAGGCAGTGGGCTTGATATAATACAAGCAGGTTTTGTATAGACACTGATGTGCTCTCTATTCTATTTTGCCATTTCTGGTCTCTGGCTTTGGTCTACTTCTGTTGATGTCTCTGTTGCACTGAATATTTGTGCTTTATCTCCCTCCCCTTTTCAAACTGCACAGACAGAATTAATTTAGTTGGAATTACCAGAGTATGTATCTAGATTCCTAAGAAAATCTATGGGATTAATATAGATATGTATGAGGATGCAATTTTAGCTCTGAAATTGTACTTACAGGGTTTAATGCTCTTTGAGCTATGGTTCTGTAAGTGGAAGTGTTAGAAATGGTAACATCAGAGCTCAAAGGTGAAATAGGGTCAGCCCCTACTTCCTGCAGCTATCTAGACATAGAGGTAGTAAATGGGAGTTATTTGAATAGGTCTTAGGGGAATATCAGGATTGTTGTATTGTATACGATGTCTACTGGTGACTTCACCTTACCAGAAGGGGGAAAACTCAAATGCTCATATTTTCTAAGCACAAATCTTAGCAGTTCAACACTTAATTCATCAGGGTGAGCATCAGTTATCTGTGAGCTGCATGGGGCTGATGACACACAACTGAGCAGTAACATCCAGGAAAGCAGCAATGTGTAGTGTGCGAGTCACTAACCTGCCTTGTCCAAAATGGAAGAGGCTAAGGAGTGGCATCTCATTTCTAGCACCCTGAGAAGTAATTGTGAGTGAGTGATGCCTGCAAAGCATTCTTACTGTATCAGCTTTAGCAAGCAGAGGGAACACAGAGGTTTGGGAACGGTGGCAGAGATGAAAAATGGCATTTGGAAATGGGGCTTGAGAATGGCATAATCATTCCTGTTAAATCTGTGCCTTTCTTTCTGATTATTAGCCATTTTAAGTGAAATGGGTTTTGCATTTAGAACAAGTCTCTGAACAGATGATTAATGGTTTTATCTGTAATAACTTTACATTTTATAGAACCCTGCTAGGAGTCCGCATCTGGTGTGCCAAGCTATTTAAAGCTGTGTTAATTCTGTTAATTGCTCTACGTTTATTTGGATTGCTGGCACCTGCGGGCTTTAGGATAATGGGGGTGGGGGTGTGTGTGTACATTCTCTCTCTGTTTCTAGCTAAGAAAAATTGAGAGGACTATTTCCTCAGCTAGGAACAGCAACCTTGGCAGAACATCCTGGCTGGATTGGTTGTCCTTGAGATCTCCCTTTTTTACTACAGCTGAATGCAGTGAGATGCCAGCCAGAGGCAAGATGCTCCCTTGATTGGGGCAGGAGGTAGGCGGAAAATCTGCTTTTGCATGCACTTGCCAACATGAGGCAGCAGCAGGAGGAAATGAAGCTAATGATTTTTCAAAAGGCTGGTCAAGTCCATACCATTCTGATCCTGCTTCTCAGCTGCCCTACAGGGTTCCTTTTCCAGTTTCTTCTTATTTCTGAAGTGTTCCTGTGGGTTTCAAGCTCTGAACAGATGTGAAGAGAAGTATGCTGATGCTTTCTGAACTTCCATCAGAGAAAAGATCTGGCTGTGGAATTAAAGACATTTGAGGTGACTAAAATATTGCTGAGAAATGCTAGGAAGGCAGAATAGTTGTTTTCATGTTTGCAGCTGGATTGGCCAAACCACTGGAATAATCTGGAACAGGCTCTGATGACAAATTTTTTCCATCTCTGGCAATGGGCAGCAAAATGGGAAGCATGGAGGTTTTAGCTAATATGAGCTCAATATAGCTACTATCTGAGTGGGTAGAGAAGGTGGTTATTCTGGTTATGTAGGGACCAGTTCTCTCACATCTCTAACATGGGTTTCTAACTAAGAAGATCAGTTCACACTCTATTACTTGTTTTATGGGTGTCTTCAAAACAACACTTTTTCTTGAGAAAACCAGTGACAAGTTAAAGTGAAATCTGTTCTCCTTGTGCTGCTGATATGACCATGTGAGTATTTCTGCAGCTGCCCTATATCATCCCTTATGGTGACTGACTAAATGGAATGTTGGTTGTAGCCTCCCAAAGGACGGGGTTGCCATATCACCCTTTTCAAAGATGTAAAGAAAAGCACATATAGCAACGGGAAGAGCTTTCTCAAGAGTTTGATAAACCAAGATCCTTGTGATGATTTGCCATTTCTAAAGGACAAGGCTGTTGTATTTGTTATCTCTCTCAAGTAGAAGCTGTTACTGGGGATGCCCACTTTCTTTGTTCTGTCCAGATGGTGGTTAAACAGTCAGTCACAGTATTAAAATTGGTTACAAAGCAAAGCTCTAAAAAAGTATATGGTGTTTTCATATTTAAGAAAGGGTTCTTCCTCTGCAGCTTCAGTGTTCAGCTAACAAGGTAAGCTGTCAGCTGAGCACTTTCCTCCATTTCCCTGGTTTATATCCCAGGGCTGATTTTTCTTAAAGTAGCCTCATTTAAGATAATGAAAACACTGAATGCCTCCTTTCTCCTTTGGTTTGGTGTTCTTGCTTCTCCCTCCTTGTCTGAGCCTAGTTCCTGTTATACATAACTAACACTAGGGCATCACACAGATATGCAGTGCTGTCACTTCCTCTCTCTTCTCAGTTTTTTTCTTACTGTGTATTTCTCATATGTTCTCCAATTAGCATATGCTTAGCTCTTCTGGCTTCAGGCTAGTTTTCGTGTTTACAACCTCTGTGACACATTTTGTTAGAACTTCACAAATCATGTATCATAGGAGAAATTAATTATGCATGTAACTTATTAGGTTAAAAACTTTCAACTTATTGTGAGCTTCACTTAAAGTTGTGCATTAATAATTCAAAGGATAGCTTTGACATCAAGTGCATTTTTTAGAGCACTTCTATCCCTTCATATGAGTTTTGTGTGAAAACCACAGATGGTTTTTAAAAACTTTATTCCAGCTGTTTCCACATTTCTCCTAGAGGCTGGATATGCCTGTGCATCCAGCAGAGGAACACAATTAAATGTTGCTCTCTTCTTTGGTTTTGCAACTGGAATTTAAGGGAAAACTTGGTATGTATGAGGACACCTTTTGGTAAGAATCATTGAATGGTTTGAGTTGGAAGAGACCTTTTAAAGGTCATCTAATTTAACCCCCCTGCAACGAACAGACATCTTTTACTAGATCAGGTTGTTCCGAGCCCCATGCATCCTGATTTGGAATGTTTACAGGGATCTTACCACCTCTCTTGAAGGCCTGTGCCAGCGCCTCATTACCCTCATCATCAACTATTTCTTTTTTTATATCTTATCTAGATACCCTCTTCTAGTTGAAAACCATAAGCCCTTGTCCTATTGCAGCAGGCTCTGCAAAAATATTTGTCTTTCTTAAAAGCTCTCCCTCCTTCAGTACTGAAAGCCTGCAATGAAGTTTCTGCAGAGCCTTCTCTTCTTCAGGCTGAACAATTGTTGTGAAGAGACTTGTCAAAGGTCTAAATCTGAAAACTGCCCCCTCAAATACCCAGGCAAGTGTAACAGATCAGATGTGTGCCAATACTCCCTTAAAAACATTCCACAGACTCCACTTCTTTGGAGTGCAGCGTACAAGCTTTGATGATGGTGCCAAGGACTCAAGACTAGTATTGGCATTGTATTTGAGCTGTCACAGCCAGGAGCTGCGTTGATTTTATTGAGGCCTCAATAAATATATGGACGGGAGAGTTTTGGCAAATGTAGTCTAGCTTTCAAAAGTCTTTCAGTGATGTGTCCCACCAAAAGGCTCTTCAGGAACTGAAAAAGTAATGGCAGAGAAAGAAGGTCTGGGCACAGAGGAAGAGCTGGTTGGAAGGTGAAAACCAGAATGGAATAAACAGAATGCACTAAATATTTCCCATGGGAAGGCACTAGTGGAAAGACTTCTGGGATCCATGCTGAGGTCTGAAGATTCATTAGTGGAATTATAAGTGGAAAGGGATGTGGATGGAGACAGTATATATTTTACTGGGAACATGACAATTTTCAGGTGAGAATTGTCTGCAGAACTGCAGAGGATGACCTAGTAATGCTTAATGTCTGGACAAATAAATAGCAGGTTAAATTAAATGTGTGTAAACACAAATTGAGGTATTTATATTGGGAGGGAGAGGATCCTTATTATGCATATGCAATGATGGAGTTCGAGTTGTTTCTGATGTTTTATTAAATAGTTATTTAAAAATATTTTCTCAGTGGTAAATATTGGGCAAGTAAGCACATCTAATATTAAGTATTCCTAGGAAGGGATTAAGAATGAAACAGAAAATATAATGATGTCATTAAATACAACCACACTGGACACTGTCATCCTGTCATCTTAATCTCAGAAAGGGGAGAAGAGCAACAATCATCAGAGGTCGTTAGAGAGACTTCTACACAAGAACTGTCAGTACAGCCTGGAGCTCTTTGTAACTGAACTGATGGAAAAAGGATATGAGAGTTGGGAACCACAGTGTATTTTCTGTTTGTTTTTGAATACAGGGACTAAGTGTAAGTTCAAAACACAAAGGCAGGGCAAGCTTCAGAACAATCAAAAAGAAATATGATGGCAATTAAAGTAATCGAAGTCCTTGCCATGGGATGTTACTGTGTCTGGAAAAATCACAGAAGAAAAATTATTGATGGTATATGAAATACAAAGATGTAAGTTTCTGCATGCAGACTCCCTCAAGCCCCAGATAAGTGGAGTCTGTGAAATGGTTTTATGGATGGGTATTGCCACATAGATGTTCTTTTAGACTTTCTTGAGTATTTGAGGAGATGGTTTTCAGATATAGGATACTGATCCAATGTTATGTGGAGAATTTTATGTTTAAATATTTCCCGGTACAGCTACACCATTTCTAGGCTCCCTGCAGTATTTCAAAGTTGATACTCCATTTGCTTTGCCTTCTATTAACTACAGTATGCCACAACCCATCAGCAGCTGTAGTACACATAATCCCTTCATTGCAAGTATTGCATGGCAAGGTCAGGTTCCTGAAGGCTTGTACACAACTGAGGGGGAAGGCAGCAGAAAATCAATTTGGTGTGACGTTTGGCATGCATGTTTGTGCAGCAATGTGTAGATGTGGAAGTGAGATGTGTTAGGAAGAGATGGAGGAACACACACACGAGGGTTGAGAAAAGAGTAGAGTGCCCCATGTTGGCAGGAGGTGTAATGATGCCCTTTGAATGAAAACAAGTGTTCATATGTGTTGGCAGCCTACATTTGAGGAAGTTACTTTAAATGAAAAGAAAAGCAAAGAGGGCTAAATGAAACCCAGATGTTTGCAGGGAAGTGCGTAATTTGTGCTTATTTGTAATTATTAAGGCCCCAAAACATTTGATTGGAAATGAGGATATTAGAAGCAGTTTTACAGCTCTGCTTGTTGAGCTGTGTTGTCTTTCATTAAAGATGATCTTTCTATGTACAGAATTGGGAATTCTGTAAAGGTTTGGAGGGAGATTTCCAGTAGGAAAATTTCTCCAGATCACTACAAGCTGTGGTAGCTTTAGACAGCTCTCAAGCCTTAACTTGGATTTGGGGATTTTTCCATCCATGACTAATGGTCAGACACTGATCATCTGTATTTTTTTTCCCTGTGGCTGTAACTGTGGAAGTAACTGTTAAGAAGGTTTATTACTGCCCAACTGGACCCCTTTTCTGAGCACTGAATTCGTCTGGAGTTGTCTTTTACAGGACAACCCAAGGAGTGTTTTTTACTTCCTCAGAGAGGTGGACTGGTGCTGTGTAAAAAAGGGATGATAAGTGTTTACCCTGCTGGGACAAACTCCAGAGAACAATAGATATTAGAAATAGTAAACATCTGTCAGGTCACCTTGTCCATCTTCTCCTGCCAGGAGTGCATTGTTCCTTTCAGTGTATTAACTTGGAAACATTTCTACAAAGAGTTATTCTCCATGGGACTGTGACTGTCATTTTCTGTGTTCTGTTTACTGCTGCTAAACACATCTTAAGGACATGTAAGGCTTCTCTTTGCACCTTTGCATTTTGAGTACTGGAGATTTAACAGCAAACATATATGAAAATAAAAAGCAACTAAGTTGAAAAGAATTATTATTTGGAAAACTACATGTATTAGCACTATTTGGTTATTTAAAGACTTTCTCAACAAAGAAATCATGTGAAAAACTGGCCAAAGTTATTCAACAGACAAGTGGCAGGACCAGGAATAAAAATCAGGAAACATAACACCTGATCTGTTGCTTAATTCAGCAGAATATAAATGCCTGCCACTCAAACTGAGTCTGCAGTCATATTTTTTCTTCCTAATTAAGTGATTTGTGGCATGTAAGCATTTCAAAATGTCAGAGAATTTTAAGGCCCAAAACCTTCTCCATACCCAGCTAGCTCAGCCTTCAGGTGATAATTCATCCCCACTTATACGTGGATTCAGAGTGGTCATAAACAACAAACATAAAGCCTCACTTTCTCCTATGTCCCTCACATTAAAACTAATAATTTGGACCTCTTTTTAAGTTGTTGTGTTGGTTAACCACTCCTACTACAAAAGGAATTGGGCCTTTATAATCTGTTTGGAATTTGTCTGACAATGGCCCCTAAATGTGGATTGTTTTGATGCAGTTTTCTACTGAAACAAGGATGCTTCAGAAATCTGGTGGTTTTTCTTTATCTGCTGTAATCAATTCTTTTCTTTATTGATCTTGAGAAAACAGTGGAGCTCCTTGTATTTTATGCTAAGGCATTTATTCTAGTTTACAAATCATGTTGAAGCTGCTTGATATATTCTTTGCAATTATTTAGAGTCCTTTAACAAAACATAGACATTAGAATTATATCTAGGGTTACAGTGCATCAGTGGTATCAATGCTGCATATTGCTTATTCTATTCATTTGTCCTGAGACTGTACTGCCCTTTTACCCATAGTTTTAATGGAAGCTTACATTTTCTCCTCTGATGTCTTCTGAATTGTTCCCAAAGGTGTAGCTCCCTTGCAGCTTTACCTTCCTGGTTCTGTAGTTCATGGCCTGTCTTCCATGTTTGTGAGCTTATATATTTGAGTATTCAAATGTTTTAAAAACTACTTGAAACGAAAGGGCCTGGATTTCCATGCTCTATGAATAACTCTGTGTGACTGACATATCATTAAGGTTGTTCAGTGGTCTGCCAAACTTGGTGCTACCTTCAAGTATCAGCTTCAGTGATTTCTATATTTACTTCTAGGTAATTGATAAAATATTTAATACTATTGCATCAAACATAGATTCTTATCTATTAGAAATGCCCCTTATCAGTAATGCTACCCCACTGACAAATACTTTGTGAGACTTGTCAGCTAAGGACTGATGATCGATCTATCTGTCTGTCTATCTATCTAATCTATCATTACATCCTCTTTTGTTGTTGTGTGCTGTTCATTTGAGCAGAGCTTCAGTGTCTTCTGGTGTTCAGCCAAATACGTTAAAAAAACGTTTCATCTGTGTTTTCACCATTGTGATTCAAATTATATCAGGTTTATTTGACAGCAGCGCCTTTTACACAGGAAGGTCTAATGACAGTAAGTATTGTATTCTTCTCCTTTAATGTTTTTATTAAGCACTTCAGATAGAAGCTGTTGTGCTGTTTCCCCCAGGCTAAACCCTTCTATGGTTATGCATCTTGTCCTGTTTGGCTTTTTAAAACATTCACACAACATTATCCTTCTTTTATTCTTCTGTTATCTTTCTGTTATTCCAAGATTAAAAATAAACCCCAGTGGATCATAAATCTCCTCATTCAGCTCTTTTAAGAAATTGGAGCAAGTGACCCAAGTCTGTGAAATTAAAAATAAAGCATATTTATTCCTGGTAGCTGATCAACATCCTCTTTTATTCTCATGGATTGCAAAATACTTTGTCATCTTCTTGTGATATAAACACTTAGGTTCTTCATGTATTTATATCTGACAGAGAAAAAATATTTCATACTTCATAAGTTATATAAGCTGAACTTTTTAAACAAACAATTGCCATCTTGGTGTTATGATGGACTTCTGTATCAAGATACAACTTTTTTTAACTACTAGTGCATCCTATAGTGATTTAAAGACTTAATTTTTTCATTGGGTCTCTAGGAAAAAATGGCACGCTGCTTCCAACCTAAATAGTTGTGATTTGGTTATATCATTATGCTTTTATCTTCTAAACTAAAGCAGATCTCTTCTGTCAGATGGAGATCCCCTGTAGCGTTTAGATTTGGATCAGCTTGTGACCTGCCTTTGGGGGAAATAGGTGGAATTCATTGGATAGCTCACCCAGTGTAGTATAAAGTGAAAGATTTTTTTTGTGTTCTTTGATGTTTTTTAACACGTTTTTTAAAGCATAGACAAAATAACAGGCCACAGTATCATGAAATGGTTTCACTAGTATTATATATATAATCAGTGTCTTTTGTCTGTACTTTCTTGATAGTTTCCTACTTTGACACTGAAGAATCACAATTAATCTTCTTCAGAGCTGCTTTACAAAGGCACTTCATGTTCAATTGGTTATGCACCAAGGCATGCATGCTCTTTTCATAGTCACTGTTTGGAAGGCTTAGATACGGTTCCCATTGTGTGAGAGTTGCTTACAGTCTTTGATCCTAAATCTATAATCTAGCAATGGCCTGAACTGAAATAATGACTGAGTATATATTATTATATGCATGTCTAAGTGATAAGTAATCTGAGTTTTAGTTATCTTATTGTTCTTTTCCCAAAAACCACCTTAGGTGTCATGACTTTTTTGTAGTACCTGGTAGTTGCTCTGTGGTTGTTCAGTAGAGGTAGGACTGAAAGTTTCTGGGCAGTGTCACTTTCCCCAGTGTGCTGCCTCAGTCTATCTTTATCTGGTACTTGGAAAGCTTTATTAAAAACATTTCTTTCATAAAATTAGAAGAAACCTCAAAGAAAAATATGCCTGTTTGTGTGTTTCCTCTTCTTGCCATTAATTTTTTTTGATGCAAGGGATCCACTGAAATAAGCCTGCAGTCCTAAATTTTGGGTAATTGATGGTACAGGGTGATCCTTATGTTTCTCTATGTCAGTGGAAACTGTCACTTGCAGTTTGCTACCTGCCACTTGCTACCTCCTCACTTCCCTGTCTACACCAGTGTCTACAACCTGTAATAATCAATAGCAATTGTAGTAATGGTAGTAATAATGTAATAGTAATGTTTCTTTGGTGGCATAGATTTTATGTTCAGTCTGGCAAAATGAAACTTGGTTTTAGAAGGCAGTGACTATGCATCTTACACCTCCTACAGGAGCATTTTTTTTGCAGTTTGCAAAAAAGTTTTTTGGATGTAATTTGTATTTGCAGGATGTAATTAATATGAGGGGGGTTCTTTTTCTTGATTCAAACTAATTTTAGGGTTTGACTTTCAGGGTCTAATACTTCTGCATAAGCAAGGAAAAAATGGCAAGAGGCTGGTGATCTGCCTTTAAGAGGCATGTTAGCCTATGTAGGACAAAATAAATTTGTAGCACAGTGCAGGAAGAGAAGTTGAGAACTTTTCTCTGGTTTCTAAACTTCTGTGGCTTTGTGAGGGACTAATAGGATCTGGGACAGAGGTCTGCAACCCATCTTTCCTTTTAGAAGCTTCTGGGAAATAATTCTTATCCTTAGTAATACCTGTTGATAGACCTGCATGCAAATTATGGGTTTGCAGTGAGAGATATCAGGCTTATGGATATCAGAACAGTGTGAGATTCTTGTGCTTTCAAGGGCAAAGAAATTGTGTTATAAAACCATACAGACCTTATTGACAGAGTGACTGAGGAGTTAGAGAAATAGCTCCCCTGTTTTGTTTATTATTTATATTGCTCCCAAAGCAGAATGGGTAAGTATGAGGTAGTTGAAAAATGCAACCCTTTCACAGTGTATTTCCAAAGGGAAAGAAAGAGAAAAAAAAGAGTATATAAAGTAGAGAAAACAGCAGCACTTTCAGTGTGCCATGACCATCACCACTAATGCTCTCCTTTTGAATACCTTCTATGTGAAGGACCTGAGCCAAGCAGAACAATGACTGCCTGGGAATGTCAGGACACAGCAATGCTGGGAAGCATCATAGGCTGAACATATATTCTCTAATAATGTACTTTTCAGCATTTTCCTCTTAATATTCTGCACATGGGGCTTTTTTAAAATGTGGTTGTGTTGTTTTTTGGTTTTTTTCTTAATTGCCTATTTGAAATAGTACAATAATCAGAGCTGACGTTGAGTTATTTGGAATTGGAATAGGACTGTAGGCAATATTATGCCAAATCCAGTATAGTTTATTTTACAAATACTTTACTTAAGCCCCTGTTGTCATTTTCTTTGCCTCCTTCCTTGTCTGTGCTTCTTTCAGGTTTGACCATGCCAGTGTGAAAGAAAATGTATGAAGGAGCATGGTTATGTTCTGCACAGTCCCATTCAGTACACAGTCCAATGTTATGTACAGGAAAGTTAATTACATCTTCTGAACTGGTATCTTACTTTGGGATATACTGGAGGGTGTGGAAAGGCTGAATTTTCAGTCAAAAGGATTCTGATGTAATCTCACCTCCACCAGTCTTTTCTCTAATGGTAACTCCATCCTTGTGAGGTGTTTGTCATGGTTTAACCCTAGCCAGCAGCCAGGCACTGCACAGCCATCAGCAGGGTGGGGGAGAGAATCAGAAAGGCAAAACTGAGAACATCTGTGGGTTGAGATGAAGACAATTTAATGGGAAAAGCAAAAGCCACACATGCATGCAGAGCAAAACAAGGAATAGATTCACAGCTTCCCATGGCAGGCAGAGTGTTCAGCTGTCTCCAGAAGAGCAGGGCCCCATCATGTGTAACAGTGACTTGGGAAGTCACCAAGACAATGGAAACACCATCACTCCAAACATCCCTCTCCTCCTTCCGTTTCTCCCCACTTTCTATACTGAGCATGATGTCACATGGTCTGGAATATCCCTTTGGTCAGCTGGGGTTGGCTGTCCTGGCTGAGTCTCCTCCAGCTTCCTCACCAGTGTGCAGTACACAAAGCAGAAAAGGCCTTGTCTCTGTGTAATCCCTGCTCAGCAATAACAAAAACATTTCTCTATTACCCTCACTGTGGTCAGCACAGATCCAAACCACAGCCCCATACCAGCCACTGTGAAGAAAATTATCTTAGCCCAAACGAGCACAGTGTTTCAATAATAAGATATGCTCTTGCTTTGTGAGCTGCTTTCAGGGGAAGAGGACAGCAGTTACTAGAATGCCAAGCAGTTTGTTGGTCACACAGCTGCATAAGAACAGAATGTGGGGATCTGAATGCAGATGATATGCATTTTTCTAATGCTGCTTTTACTGTCCTGGATAAACATGGGTTGGGCATCAGTTAGTGGGTTGTGAGCAATAGTGTGGTGCATCACTTGTTTGTCTTGGGTTTTATTCCTCTCTCCTTTGTTGTCTCCTTTTTCTTCATTATTGTTATTATTATTATTATTATTACTGTTATTATTACTACTATTATTATTAAACTGTTCTTATCTCAGTCTACAGGTTTTCCCTTTTATTTTATTTATTTTCTCTTCCCCATCTCATGTGGTGCTGTGTTGCTGGCTAGGGTTAAATCACAACAGCATAGGCTAAAAATCACAAGTGAAGACATGAGCACACATGTATGCACATGCAGCAGAGTGCATGCAGGTACTGTTTACAAATGTGTATAAACCCGTATATATGCCTTTAGTAGCTACCAGTGTAGATCTGTACATGAATACATAAATACATTTGCTTTCCTATGCATCTATGCACAGTATGTAAATATATGGAAGTACATCTAGGCAGACAAATATAGCATATAGGGATGCTTTAGAGATGGACGTTACATGTCCAAACATCCATGTGGTCCTGCACTGAGGAATATATATGTGTCCTTGCTTCCAGCAATTTTTTTTAAAGTTTTGTGACTCTGTCAGCCATTTTCTCTTATTCCCTTTTTTTCCCATTCAGCTGTCAGTAAAACACACTGTGTTTTACAAGTTTTCTTGATATATTAGAAAAAGAATGGCTGACTGATTTATATGTATTTTGCTATTTTTGACAGCACTTGCTCAGTGCAAGGAGAATAAAACTGCTGCAGAGGACAAACAGTAGGTTCTTTGAATGCCACCTAGACAGAGCAATCATTTCTATATTCTGGTCAACGTGGTCTGGGTAATAACATGAGAAGAGCCTTCATCTCAACCCCCTCCTCCAAAGGAGTCAACTCCAGAAATGGAAGTTCACCCTGTTCTGAAACTACTGATGTCACAATAGTTACCTCAGTGCTCTGTAAAGGTTGGGAAAAGTTGTTGAGTTGTTGTTAAACTTCTAAAGTGCATGGAAGGTTCACTTAAACAGAAAGGTTTAGGCAAACTTTTGCCAGAGAGTGGCTAAGGCAGATTTTGTTATCTGTCTGTTAATGTGTGAGCAATGTGTTCCTCTGCTTAAGATCTGGTATAGATCATTCTTAAGCGGTAAGACAGTACTGAGCTGAACAGAAAACATAAGTAAAGTAGTCTTGTATTAAAGAAGCTTTCTTAGATATGAGATCAGTCTTCCTTGAGCTCCATGCAGAGGAGATGGGAACCCCATGCCTGGGTGCATCAAAATGGCATTGTAGCAAAAGTAAACAAGCTGGGGGAAAGATTGATTATTGTTCATATTTACACTATAGAATTCTAGAACTGAAAAAGATTAGTAGGTTATTTGCAGTGATCTGTGTTACCAAAACATTTTCTCTACCTCAGGCACAAGGTAGTAACTAGGAAGAAGGAATATTCTTTCTTGACATCTGTTGACTTGTGTGAATTCAGTTCCCTCTTTCTCAAAATCAGGGATAGTGTCCCTTAATGGAGGAGTGGAAGATAATACAATATTAAATAAACTAATGCCAAGACACTAGTATTCACTGAGTAACTTAAATTACTCTGTAGGAATTTCTTATAGAAAGTATTTCTACAACGATGTGATTTTTTTTTTTTTTTTAGCTCCCTTTATTCTGGGAACTAATCAGATGTCTCTTTTGTCTGATGCTTAGTACTGACTCCAGACCTGACCTCTCTCCTTCTCAAAGAGCTCTCTCTCTTCCTGATTGCAGCAGCCCACCTACTTTGAGAAGGAAGTGTAATCTGGTGCTGAGGTCTTCATCTGCCTCCCGTTTCTGCTTCTCATATCAGTTCTTCTGCTGGAAAATGTCACCTGTGTTTGCTTTTGTTTCTGTTTTCATGTGCTTTCCTCAAAGTTCTCAGTGTGGCAGCAGTTCTGGCTGTGCTGAATGCTTCCCTATCCCCCCTTGTCCCCAAGGAGCTGCTGGACTTGAACTCCATGAGCACAGCTTCCAGATCTAAGCAAAGGATGAGGATGAAGTTTTGCCAGCAGCCTTGATGCACCCTGGTAGTCACTGGGTTCTTTGCATGTGTTATCACTCTGCCCAAGAAACATGTCAAGGTGGTGGGTGCAGGGGAGAGTTTTGTTAGTAAGGGTTTCTCTGGAGGCCAGATAAAACCAGATGAACAGCTGAGGGGGAACTGCCCCATTGCAAGCCTCCCTCCATTGGTCTCACTGTTGTGCTGTACATTAAAGCTAGAACAGCTGGGTGGCTTCTGGATGAATAGATGAACTAGACCTTTTGACATTGTGGTAACTGGGACTCAGTCCCAAATAGAGGACAGGTATTGGATTTTTTTGTTTTGTTTTTTAATTTTTTTCCCCCTGTTCTTTTTATTAGTGCTGCAAGCTTAGAGATTAAGGTCACAGATGAGAGAGTTTTAGATACGCATGAGAGAAAGATATAAAAGAGTTTATGGCTCTTTTTCTCACACCAGGTTGGGGGTTGTAAGATGACAGTATTTTCTCTTGATGTTTCTTTCAGAATTAACTACATTTCCTGCCCTCTACAGCAAATATTCAAGCAAAGTTAGCTTATCACATCCCTGTTTTCACACAACGTAAGGCCAGTGCAGATAAATGTATGGGGAATCCTGCCCACAGAGGGTTTGAACTTTGTTCCATCCAATTTGAAGAGAGATGAGCAGAGAGATCCTGGAGAGATGCCAGCGTTGACAAAGTTTTGCACAGGGCAAGAAGAGAGGCATTAAGAAGTTTAAAATCCTATCGTATTTTGGGCTAGACATATGGATACAGTCCTCCTCCTCCTCACCCGAAAATCTGGACCTGTGCCAGATAGTGTCAGCCATGGGATAGTGTCCTCCTGCAGTGGGAGTTCAGCAGACCCAGAGTGTCCTTGGTCCCTCACAGGAGGAGAGCCTAGCTGAAGGGATGCCTCTTTCTTTGGCTGACACTGCAGGTGGAGGGAGATGTCAGTGCCCCTGAAACCTTTGTGCTGAGGCTGAGGGAGGGACACATGCTGGGATGCAGCATCCTCAGCTTTGAGAGTCCAGCTACAACCAGTGACACCATCCTGCTGCACTGTGTTTAAGTGTGCATCACTTTAAGATTTTAGGGTTAGTCTCTACAATACTAAATACACTAAATGCTTCCTCTGTGGCTGTAATCTCATTCTTACTTCAGCAGTGCTCACTGTTGAGCATGTGCTCTCCCATATGTAATGGTAAATATTTTCAATTTGTTTTTTGCTGGGCAAGTGACAAGAACATAGAAGACACTGCTGTGATTGGCACAATTTTCTTAGCAATTGCTTTGCTTATGTTGGAAACCTCAACAGTAAAACTAATGCTTGCCTGGCATATGGAGACTGAACTACCTTCCTGAACTTTCCAGGGATATTCTAGTGAAGCAGGCTCAAGGCATATTGGATAGAGAAGGTAGGTTGTGGAGAAAAACTGCATGTCTGTGAGTCAGCAATATCTATTCAGTATTCTCACAGAAGACTTTGCACATTAGTGTTCTCATTAAAACACATTTTATCACTGAAGTGAAAAGCTGAGTGAAATTAAGAGTTTCTGTTCCAAACGAGTTTCCTTCAGCTGACATTTGTTTTCATTGCTGCTGGTAAGATTAATTTTTTAAAAATTTAAATCCATGAAATTCTTCAAAACTGAGTTCATATGTAACATTCTGATATTTTCTGAATCAAATTATTTTGTATTAATTATTGAGCTGACCCTAAATAATCCGGAGCCAGTTTAACACAAACTGTATTTTCCTCTCCAGTGCAGTTCATGTGTTCTGTAAGGCCTTTGTGTCCATTCTCCCAGAGGAGTATTTGGTTAAGATGCTTTGTGACAAAACCAGTCATGTGTGATGCTGATGTCAGGTGGGACACTGACATTGTCTCATGTGAAAGTATTTTCTTAGGGAGTGGAGACTAGAGGTAAAAAATGGGGACTACTATTGAAAGTAAATGCAATTCCTGAAAAATGCTGATTTATGTTATGTTTATGTTCATGCAAAAGCGTTTCTGTAAAGTTTGATAAAACTAAACTTGCCATATTGGTTTGTTACAGATTGAAGTGAAGCATTTCATTGCTAATTCTCTTTGAGAGAAATGGAATTCTCTGTTAAAAAGTCATCCTGATGGAAGCATTCACCCAGCCATACTAAACAGATTTATTTCCTGAGACAGGTCTTTTGTACTTGCACAACCTTAGGTGGATTTAAAATACAATGAAATCACTAAATGGAGTGTTATTTGCTAAGTCATTGTCTGATAGACTTTTCAGTGTAATAAGGTTCAAGCCTTAAATGATCAATGGGGCCATCCTAAAATAATTCCTCTCAGCCTTTCAGATGAAATTCTTGAGACACTTGACAGTAATAATTTCCTCACTTAATCATCACTGAAGCAAGCTGGACAGATTTAGCTTGTGCTTGCTAGACAAATCTGAGATTTCAGGATGCATTTGGGAGGAGCAGAGTATTCTGTAACTGGTGAATGTCTGTGTGAGCTACAGGACTGAATGCAATTGAAGTCAACTCCTGCATGCTGGAAAAGAAGCTGCTGGGATAATGATTTTTTTTAAGAAGTTTTTAAATAAAAAAAAAATTATTTAAGTCTCAAGTCTTCATTGGGGAGGTAATTTGTAAATTTAGGCTCTTCAAATTTGTGAGGTGTCAGTATTGTGTTACTATGAGGTTTATTCTTCCTTACTCTCCTTGAACACTCTAGGAAAGTCTTTAGACTAGATAGTAATTTGTTCTTTCACATGTTCCTGTACTCTCCCTTCACCCCCCAAAACAGAATCATAGAAAATAAAACTAGAATGGACCATGAGAGGTTATCTAATCCTTTACACTTCCACTGTCCCAAAACAAAAACAATGACATCTATGTGAGTTTTGACAGCAATTTTTTTGGCCTGAAATTAAGGTCTCCAGTGATTGTTGCTCTTCAGACAATCTCTTCCAGTGCTTCACTGTTTTTAAATTTAAAACTTTTCTCTAACACTTTCTTGTTGTAATTTTTTGCCAGTTATTTCTTGTCCTTTTCAGCATGGGTACAAAGAAGAGATTGTTCCTTTCTGCTTTGTAGTAGCCCTTTTGTATTTGAACTCTCTATAGTGTCTCCTTTCAAACTTCCATTATCTAGACCCCTGATTATTTTCATTGCTCTAGTCAGGAGTCTTTCCAATAGTTCCACTCCTTTCTTGAAGTACAATTCTCTAAAGTGAACATGATCTCCAGTAGAGTACAGCACTATGTCTTTCTGTGTCTCCATACATTCCAGCATGCATCTTTCAACCCACCCAATGAATGATTTTCTATGTGTAGCTAAGTATTTATTTCTTCTATTTTGTTTTACCTCTGTACTAGGCTCAGTGTACAACAGAGAATTTCCTCATTATTGTATATGGATGAGTATTTTTAAAGTACAGACATATCTTCTCTATGTCCTTATGTACAGAAATACATCTAAGGTACAAATTGCTTTTCAGGGCTAGCATGTCAGTTGTCATCCCAGTGGAACATCAAGTATGTTTATACTAGGTATCCATAGTCCACACAATGTTATTAAATAAGTGTAGGAGCTTTAGTTACCCATCCTGAAGACTTGGATCGCTTCATTCATAGTCTGCCCCAGACACAAAGTAAAGAGCTGCTAACCCAGTGCATTTATTTCTACTTCCTTGTCAGGGAGGGCTACGAAAACACATGTCTAATAGACCAAACTGTAATTATTTTTTTTTTTTTTTGCTGTAGGAACTTGCTTGGTTATGTGTAGGTGCTTTTAAAGAAGTCTTAGGCTCTAGCCTGAATATCTAGCAGTTATCCTGTGTGAGAATTGGTATGGGCTGTTGGTGAAAGGGTACAGCCTGGGACAGAAAAAAGCAATATTCAGGGTGCAATAGGTGAACAATTTAGCTGGCCTGGCCTTCAGAGGTGCTCTTCCTAGCTAGCTAAACATATGCAACCTTCAGGTTATTGCTCTTTTTCATGATGGCAGTCATCTAATTTGCCAGGCTAATGACAGCCACTCCCCTTTGGAGCATGTCTGTGTCCAGCCTGTACCAAAAATCGTGTTTGCTGCTTAATAACACCAACTCAGAGAGGAATTTTTATATTGGCTACTGGCCAAACTTAGCACATAATTTTTCCTCCCTTTTTGTTGCTCCCTCGCTATCTGCAACTTCACTTGATTGCAGAGAGATGCTTTTCATCATTGTGAAAAGCCATCTGATTAGAGCTGTCATTAACCCATGAGTGAAACTTATAAGAAGTTTAGCTGGAGAAATTCCTTGAATGCTTCAGAATTGCAGAGTTGACATTTTAAAGAAACTTGAGAACTAGATTGCAAATTTGTTATAGCTCTGCTTAAAACAAGCTCTTCTTTCTCAGAAGGTTTATAGAAAACATGCTTTAATGTATATATTTTTCCCCTCAGACTGTTTCAGATGCCATGAAATTCTACTACGTGTGTATCTGGACTATCCCCCTTCTGACCATCCGTTTATACTAGTCTAATTCATTAAACAAAGGCACTGAATGGTCAATATTCCTTTGTTAAAATGTATTTACTATCCTTCATGGAAAAGGAAAAAATAATATTTTTTCATTAGTCTGGTTTCATTTTTGCACTATAAAGTGATTCTAAGATTGGGGAGGAATGAAGGTTACTTTTCAAAAGCTCTGTGCATAGTTTTTGCTAATAGTTTTCTTTCTCTTTTCCTCCTTCCTTCCCAAAATAACGATGGGTATGTCTGTATCAGGAATCATGTCCTTGGCTCCCTTAGACCTTCTCTAATGTACATATCAGACCTGGGATGAGTTCAAGCTTGTCTGTGTTTAAACAGGCAAGCCTGGTGTTGTTCAGAAGGCGCCTGACATAAATGGGGAAGTGTATGGCTCTGCTTTCATTGCTCTGCTCTCTTCTCAGTTGCTGTGGAAGCCATGTGTGGCCCTAGCAGCCTGTCCTAGAGAGGAACAGCGTTCTGAGACACTCGTGGCCTGGTCTGAATTTAGGGGCATGGGGTTCAATAGGTATTTTGGCATATGCTGAAGAGCCTTCAAGTTAGTTCAGAGGTTGCTCGTAAAATGAGACTACAAGGTAGGAAGTGCTATGCAGATGGTAGATTCTACTGCTGGCAGAAAGCTTCCTCAGTGAAACATGAAAATGTATCTCCTCTGGCTTGCAGCAGGTGACTCTAAGAAGCTGTTTCTTGAAGCTTATCTGTTTGAATTATAGAATCAGTTTTTTTGTCCAAGGCTTTTTTCTTGCCTTCCTTCTCAGTGGTGTATTTTAAGGTAGGATCCCAAGCATGTAAAAATATATAAAAAAGCCTTACTGAAAGCACTGATGACAAGTCAGACCAGAACTGACAATAGCATCTTCTCCTTTAGTAGGTAATTTTAGCAGTTGGGAAGATGTGCTTCATCTGTCCTGCAAACTGCACAGAAACCTCTGTTGATTTCATTAAAACACAAAGATTCGTAGGTTATGAGGCCAAAAAGAACCATTATGATAATCTAGGCTGATTTGCTATATAATTAATTCCTGTCTCACTATGTCTTTTAGAGAAAACAGAATACTATTTTAATTTAAAATTTGCCAGTAGCAGAGAATACACTATAACCTGTAGTAAATTATTTCAGTAGTAAATTACCTGCATGTAAAAATAAGTCATAATATTTTAAAATGTGAATTTCTCTAACTTCAATCTCTAGCCCCCAGATCTCATTGTCCATTTGTCACATGCATTGAAGAGTCCTCTCTTACCAAATTCCATTTTCTGCACAGGTACTTGTAGATTGCAATCGAATCACATTTTAACCTCTATCTATTAAACAGACTGAATTTGAATGTTCTCCACTATGGGACATGCATACCAGTCATTTAATTATATTCTCTCCTTAATCTTGAACTTTTGGTTTAACAATTGAACTGTCATTATCAGAAACTGCCTTAGCATTTCTGTGTTCCTGACAAGGATTCACATGGGTTTTATACCCAAGCTTTACTTCTATCCTTTTCTTTTATTATTATGATGAGAGTTCTGATGTATTTGATGATACAGCATGATGTTGATGTCCAAATGTGTCTATCAATATTTCAAGTCACCTATGGAAACACTTGCATTTTTTTCCATAAATATAGGTGCTTTTTTAGATTTCTCAAGCTAGGTGTTTTGTTTTGGGGTTTTTAAAAAGAAAATAATTTGGAACAACATTTGAGCAACTGAGATTGAGATTGGGGTGGATATGTTTCTTTGTAAAGATTGAATTCAGAACTTTTGTATCTATTATCTATCAGTCTTTCTCATCTGCCCAGGTCTTCCTTTGTGCTTGCTTTCTTGATCTCTTCATTCTTGGCCTCAGAGTCTTCATTGTTAGTCACTTTCTGATTACAGCTAACTTTATGTATTTTTTTCTTTCTGGCTCCTTTGAAAGCACTCTGTCTCAAGGATTCTCCAGCTGTGGTAGTTGTATGATTAATGAAACACTAAGCAGTTAGTATCACACCTCAAATAAACTCAGAGGCAAACCCTCTGCATTTCCCCAGAAAAGATGGGACCTGTTACTCAAATATCAAATACATCAAAGAGGGAGATGTAACCTGTGTGTGGGAGCTGCTTATGGGCATGATATTCCCCCTACCAGCAACCCGCAGAGATTGCTGACCAGATCACTGAGCCATGGCTAGATACAGCCCAGCACCACCCATCAATCACGTGTAGGGTACTGTGCTACCTATCTGCTCCTCTCATGAATGGAAAGATGCAGTTTAGAGCAGGGTTGGTTTGAGCAATTGTTAGTGGTATCCTATAAGGGCAGCTCTCTTCCCTTAGGATCATTAAAGCCACAGCTCACTCAAGCCTGGCATTCTCTTGCCCTCCAAATCAGCTCCATGCTGTGATGAAGCCCAAAATGCAATGTTGCACCTCAGTCATAAGCCCTTGTGGGCCTGAAGAATGGTCAATCCATGCAGCCAGCATGGTGTCTCCAATAGTGGAGGGTGCAGGTGCTATTTAGGGAGAGCACATGCCCATGGATGCTGTCAGTGGTGCATTCCCTTACATTCCCACAGCACCCACTGCTGTGGGTTTACAATTGCTAAAGACACACTCCTTCCTTTTTCCTTTAGTATCGGTTTGTGGACTTGCTTCCATTGTTATTTCTGGATATTTTTGCGTTTTTCTGCTGCACCCTACTTCCATGACCTCCCCTGGCAGCAAGTTCCAGAAGTTCACTACCCTCCATGTAAATAAGTACTTCTAAAAATCCATTTTATGCTGATTTCATACAAGTTTCAGGAAATTCCTCTAACACTATTATTGCTGGGTTTGGCAAAGAACAGTTCTACATCAACCTTCTCCATCTTCTGTAAACTTCAATCATGTTTTTCTCAGTCCTCTCCAAATATGAGCTTGACCTTTTCAGCCTATCCTCATAAAGCATCCTGTTCCATCCTTTTAGTTGCTCTATTTATTTCCTCTTTCTGTTTGAGAAGCAGAGACAGGACTTCATGCAGTGCTCAGAACTAAAGTCTGACTGAGGTGCACCTCATTGTCTAGCAAGAGAGGAGGCTCTAATGCACCCCCTTGCTGTGTCAGTGGAAGGAGGTGTATGGTCTTTAATGAGAGCATTTGACATGATTAATCTGTAGAATAAAACTACAGAATAAATTGAAAATGAATTTTATCCCTGTCGCAGATATTAATAGCTTTGATGTTTCTGATGCCTATGTGAGGGCAGAGCATGTTATTAGGAATTGGAGCAAAACAAGTTACTGTGGGTCAATACTGTCCTCTGCTGGGAAGAACTAGAGCTTTGGGCCATTTCTCCAAATGGGATTTAACAGCTGGCTTCTCCTTTCCCTCTGTGTTTTGCCTTTGCAACAGGAAAATCTGACTGCACAGGGGAAATTCTCCTTTAATACTTAGAGAAAGCTGGAAATTCTTTGCTAACTATCAATGTATTGAATCATGATTTCATTTGTTATTTTTCATCCTGAAGTTATCTAATTTATAAACTTATCTCTCATGCTTTCTCTCATTTGCCTTTTAATATTTACTGCATACACATTCTCTGACTTTCCTGTCCTAATAGTAGAAGTAACAATGTGTATCTTCTTTCCCTTCTATTTTCGTAACAATTTGCTGACAACTCATCCTGATAGGATTTTGAAAGCAGAAATCAAACGGTTGTGTATATATGCTATATGTGAAAGACATATAGCATATGTATTTTAGAATAATAACTCCTTAGAAGAAATTAGAGTCTTCAGTAGTATCACTGAACAAGAATTCAATAAAAATTGTGGTAGTTGCAGAAGTGGTTTTGCTTACTGTATGTGCCAGCTCTGCATTTAGCAAGCATGGAAGGTGATTGCGAGGAAGTACAGTTTACAAGTATTTCAATTTTGTGCCTTCTCCAGTTCCTCCTTCTGTGAGAATGGTGTGGGGCAGAGAAGAGTCTGCTTTTCAGGAATTAATTCTCTACCTGAGAAAAAGTGAAGAGTAGGAGGTCTGGTCTCCTGAGTAAGCTAGACATGCTCAGGAGTGCCATTATGAGGCTCTTCTGTTGGCTAATTTCAATCTGTGTAGCAACAATAGAGCCTGGAGTTCTGGTCCTTAACCCACAGAAAGTGAGAGTCCAGGCACTGAAAATGTATAGGTTTTTATGTGTTAGCACATAAATTCTTGGTTTCTTGAAGCAAGGGTAAACTGTAGGGATATTTCCATGGCAAGCTTGTGTCAGTAGCTATCTAAGATTTCTTGGTCAGAGAAATTTTAAGTCTTAATTATTTTTTTCTTTAGGACCCACAGGGCAATCACTAACAGTTCACAGCAAGTTGCATCTCTCTTATAGTAGTTAAGAAGGGTATAGATATAATAGAGAAATGACAGTGGTGGTACCAAGTTCCCTGCTGTGGCTAGTAGAGATGGACAGGGAGGTTACATTTTGTTACGTATTTTGTATGGGATTTATGCAAATATAACAGCATGATACCAGATACACACTGGATGTTATGTACAGAAGCTTTTACAGCCGAGTGGGCCTGTGGTAGAGTTAATTATTCTCACTGCCCTTCAGTTAAATATTCTCTTCTGACTGTTTATCTGATCTATAGTCATTGCAAAGTACCCATTGCTGTCATTTCTATACACTCTTCTGGTTCAACTTACTCCCTCTATCATGATGTCAGACTCTTGCACTCTCTCCTTTGCTCTCCCCACTGCCTTTTGGGAAAAGTTTATCTCCCATGGCTGAAAGTAATTGGGGTATTTGTATTGTATGCAGGATTGATGTATGATACTTTTCCTTGTGTCTGGCAGGTTGTTTATAAGAATAATGACATTCGTCTGGAGCTGTCTCGCTTGGCACGGATTGGTGATACCAAGATGAAGATCTATGGGGAAGTAAAATTCATATGTGAAAATGTGGCTACGCTGGATCCCATCAGCTTTGAGACACCTGAGGCCTATATTAGTCTGCCTAAATGGAATACCAAAAGGATGGGCTCCATCTCATTTGATTTCCGAACCACTGAACCCAATGGACTGATCCTTTTCACTCACGGCAAGCCTCAGGAGAGGAAAGATACCAGAAGCCAGAAAAATACAAAGGTAGACTTCTTTGCAGTTGAGCTTCTAGATGGAAACCTCTACTTGCTGCTGGACATGGGCTCTGGGACCATTAAAGTCAAGGCCACCCAGAAGAAAGCCAATGATGGAGAGTGGTATCATGTGGATATTCAACGAGATGGAAGATCGGGTAGAGTTATAATTTTTCTTAAATAGATTAATATTTCAGATTCAGACCTAGGGCTATGTATTAATTCTCAGAATATTCAAAACCTGTTAGATATGAGTCACGTCCTTAACAAAGCTTTGTGTTACTCCAACGATGTTTATCCAGCAAGGCAAAGATGTGAATGGCTTTCATTAAATGTTTAGTGAGCTTTGGATAGCACATCACAGAGGTAATCTATTAATATTTTATTCACAATCCTCAGATATTCTGGAGATATATTCACAATTGCATGCATTATTACAGTGATGACTTCTTTGTAGGCCATGGTTAGGTTTAAGGTCCTTCAGAGCCATTGTTCTCAGTTTGAGAAATTCTTACTCATCTGCCTTGGGCTTCTGCATTTGGGATCTTGTCATGAGAAAAATAAGAGCAATGGGCACAACCAATAACAAAATTATGGCAATAGGTCAACATTTTCATCCCATTCTGTTCCCTTTAGTATTCTGTAGTTTTGAGTTAGGTTTCTTTACTCTTTTAGATGACAGATTCTAGCCTTAAAATCTGAGACAGCATTCAGTGGATGTTTCTTTTCTTTCTCTGCAGCTTCTCATTTTCAAATATGGGTTTTAGTTCCTTTCTAAAAATACACTTATCATGCAATTGCCAAGAGATATTTTTATTGTTTCCAGTGCTGAATATCAAGCTAACATACTCATGCTCTACTCTGAAATTGTGGAGGAAAACAAAAATGCTCAAATACTGTAGCTTCATCTAGAAAATAACAATTGTACTTCAATTCTTTCTGAACCATTGGCATCTCAAAGCCTTCACTTCAAAAGGAATTTTGCTTACATTTGCCAGTGGATTTGTGATTTGTCTGGTGATCTCCAGATGACAGTTTTAGGTCCCTAATTTTATGTTTCCAGTTGCTGAATACCATCAATATAGGGAATGCAGTGCTAGAATTTGCTTCCCTTGAGTTTTTAGAAGAGCTGACTTTGAGATACCGTGCAAGGCCTAGCTGTTTGAACAGTTCTTTGCCTGAAGCTATTCTTCCTTTGATGATGTGAGTAGTTTCTTTGTATTTGGCACAGTGCTCTGCTTGGACTTAATATGTGTGGTTATATATTGCTATCTCCTGAAGACATTGATAGGACCATTTTACAAAGGAAGTAATAAATAAATAAATGGAGCTTTGATTTCTTTAGAATTGCTAAAATTTAATTAACTTCCAGGGATAAACTCAATTAGCTGTGTTTCGTACTGACTTCAGTTTTGCTTGCTCACTTGGGGACTGTCTCATCCCTGAAGAAGTAGCTGCAGAGGCAGAGGAGACAGAAATTACACAGGCTGTATGCAAAGAATGTTTGCAAAACCTTATGAAGAGGGACACATTTTCATTTGGACACATTCACAGGAGGGTGTGACAGACGCATCCATCGCACTTGATGGATGACACTGTAGGACTGACTTGTTTGTCACTTGTCAGGGAGGTTTATGATGTTCTAGACACTGATTAGAGGTAACAGATTTTGAATTAGAAACAGTTTTCGCAACAAGAAAGAATGAAAGAATGTGTCCGTATGATGTGTCTTTTTTTTTCTTTTTATTTGGTTGTATTCTCTGCTCACAGTGAATACTTGGTTAATGATCCTAACTGATGCCTTGTGTCCTGAGAAAACCAGGATACTGGCGTCGATTTCTTCACATTGTACCTTCAGCCACTATTACCCAATGGCACTTTGGGTAAGCGTGAGAAAGGAGTTCAACACCTCTTTTTGTTTATTCGTTGGCTTTTCTTCCAGATGTGGACTGGAGAATGGTTATATTTTTTTCCCCCAGTATAGATGACTGTAATTTGGAAACTGAAACAATTAATTTATTTAATTGGGGCTAAAAGCACTCATTTGAGTTTAATTTGAGTTCTGTTTCTCCTTTCTAAAGCAGAAAGGCCTATGTTAGGTGTCATCTCTCTCCTTTTTTCCCCCCATTTCTCTAACAGTCCAAAACTTCAGGTACTGCTGATCTTAGTAAAATAGCTTAAAAATCCAAATATTGCAGTGCACTAAGGCAGAGAAGCTTGGCAGTCATGCTCAGATAACCTCTGGCATCTCTAGTCCCCTTAGGCCTTGTGTGTGTGTGTTGGCTGCCAGAGAAACAAAACCTGTTCTTGTCTTTCTACTCTGACAGAAGCTGGCAGTGGGCAGAGTGGACATGGGCACCTAATGTCCTGAAACCTTTCTGTCCTTTGGGAAAGCTCCCACCAGGTTCACAAAACCTGTCACAGTTTCTAGCTAGGGAACGATGAGCATGGTATGCAGGACAATGTTTTTACCTAGTCATCAGCTACAAAACATACATGATTCCCACTTCATCAGACACTAGAAATCTTACTGGATGGTTTGGTTTACAATTGTATCAGTGCACTGTTTGGTGTGCCTGTTCTGCCCTCAGTGGGGTGTTTTGGTCTGTTCTTCAGTCCAGCACAAAGTAACTATGACACTGCTGAGGAGATGCTTAGATGCTTCTGCTTTCCCAAGATGGTCTTGGATCTACTTGAAGCAGAGTAGCAAACATGGGATTCTGGAGGCAAAAAAAAAAAAAAGGATGTTGTGTGAGTGTTCCTTTCTAGGATCAATACAGAATTTCTCCATCTCAGCAGCTTGGTCTTAAAAGTGCTGTTTTACACTTCATATTATCCAATGTTTCTTGTCTTTTAGGGGGTTTCTTTACCTTTGTGGCGTTTGCACATGTGTTTGTTCTCTCCACAGTAGTAGCTGTCTAGAGCTCAGCCCTCCAGTGTTTCAGTTCTAAGCTTTGGAGTAATATGTACTCTACAGGCCGCTTTTGAGAAATAGCAGTGGAAATGCTGGAAGGGAAGTTGTGTTCCTGTGGCTCTGTGATGTGCTGCCTGTGTGACAGTATGTGTATTGTCATATTTTCTCTTTCCTTATTTTATACAAGAGAAAATGCCTGTGGTGCTCCAGCTTGTTGATACAAAATGATTCATCAAATAACTGTGGTTCTCTTTGAACCTTTAATTTGTTATGCCTCTGTTGCTTCTGACACTCTGCTGCCTCCAACATTATTCCTCAATCATTACAGAACATCACACACATGGAATACCTTGTGTCTGTGTCATATGTGCAGTTCTCTAAGAAGACACCTCTTACAGCTGAAGAAAATGTGTGTGTACATGACTGTACCTTCTCACAGAGAAAATAGATAGAGTTAACTCTATTAACTCTTCTTCCTTATTGTCGGGGTGTCTGATAAAAATGCAGTGATGTGGAATTAATCTTAAAGCTTGGGTAGTATCTCTGAAGACAGACTGTCTTAATGACAAGGCAATTGGATGTGATGATTTATAGCTGGGGAGAGTGAATTGCTGATTTTTAGATGAGTGTCTAGTGGGCAGATATCCCTATTCCAGAAACTGCTGAATGCTCTTCAGAAGAGTGCACTGCTCTGGAATGTGAGAGATGTGCATTATGTTCCCTATTTTCCTTTGGATCCATTGTCTGACCTTAAACAAGTCACTTTGCTTTTCTGTACCTATTTTATATATTCTGATTATATTTCTGTATTATATCTGATTATTTTATGTGCTGGGACAATTTCTTGAAATACATGTGAAAGACCTCAGTGCAGTATGCCCACATTTGATCTGGAGCATATGGAAGCTATCACAGTTTTTTTATATCTGAACTGTTGTTCAGATATAAGTTTATGTTTCTCTTCTTCAATTTTCCTGGATGAAATGGAAACTAGAAAACTTTCTTTGTAAAGCCATACAATATTTTACTTTGGGACAAACTTCTGAAGATTTCTACTTCAATCTAGACTTTGTTCAAGGTCATGTGCAGCTGAGCTTTGAATGCTTTCAGTCTGGTAAACCCCTTTGAGATTTCTGTTTTCGTGTTTGACGATTCTCGTGGTGAAAAATGTCCTTTTCTATGGAGTTGAAGATTCCCTTATGTTGTGGCTCAGGAATTCAATGGTCCCATTGAGACTCTGCAAATCACATTGCTCGCTTGCTTCCCCTGGCCATTCCCCTCCCAGCTCCTGCAAAGAATTACCTTTGCTCTGGCTGGAACCAGGACATCTTACTGCAGCTTGTGTCCCTTTCCACTACAAGTTCACAGTGCTAATTCATGTTCAAGTTGTCTGCCATATTTCCAGGTCCTTTTCTGCAGAGTTGCTCCTTAGCCAGCTGGTCACTAGACTGTACTTGTCTGAAGCTTTTGTGACTCAGGTGTAAGACTTTGTATTTATTCGTTTTGATCTACATCAAACTTTGCTATCAGTCCTTTGTTCCACCTTGCAGTGGTTTCTCTAAATGGTAATCCAGTGTTTCCTCCAATGCATCAGCCATTCCCTCCATGTCACTTACAAACGTGTCTATGTTGGTCCATCATCCAGGTCCAGGTTTAGAGGTACTGATGAAGTGCTTTCTGAAAGAGCTATATAGTGGGTATTAAAATGCTTTTGCTTATCTTTATTTCTCTCGAGTCTTTAGGCCATCAAACTCTTGTGTGTTCTCAATAAGTTTTTGCTTTGCTGGATGAATACCATGGAATAATGCTCAAATTTTGCATATTATTATTCAGCCATTGAATTGTTATGCTTCTGACTTTCTAATGCAATTTGGGATACAGACACATGATGATCAGTCATTGCATGGAAGTATTTAGGACCTGTGGATCAGGAGGAGAGGGAGCTGTGTGAGAGACACGCAGAGAGTGAATGCCATTTGAGTGGGGAAGAACCTTTACTGTCCTGTGAGAACCTTAAACCTCATTCAGTTATTGGAAGAAAAATGAACTGAACTGAGTCTGCAGTTGAAAGTGTTGATGTCTCTTTATCTTCCTCATGTAGGTACTATATCAGTGAACAGCCGACGCACCCCATTCACTGCTAGTGGGGAGAGTGAGATCCTGGATCTGGAAGGTGACATGTACCTCGGTGGGCTGCCAGAGAACCGAGCAGGACTCATCCTTCCCACAGAGCTCTGGACAGCAATGCTGAACTATGGCTATGTCGGCTGTATCCGAGACTTGTTCATCGATGGACGGAGCAAGAACATCCGGCAGCTGGCAGAGGCACAGAATGCTGCTGGAGTCAAGTCCTCCTGCTCCCGCCTCAGCACCAAGCAGTGTGACAGCTACCCCTGTAAGAACAATGCAGTCTGCAAGGATGGCTGGAACCGCTTCATTTGTGACTGCACCGGCACTGGCTATTGGGGTAGAACATGTGAGCGAGGTAAAGTGGGGTTTTCTGACTTCAGTTACACAAAGCTGAAGGTGTGTGTGAGAACAAGAACAAAATCCTGTGTTCCTGTAAGACTCTTCCCTGCCCTTGTTGATCTTCCCAAAGCTAAGCTGCAGTCCCTATAGTAGGAAAACTTTCTGCCCTTATTGGTTCCTTCCAGTCTTTTCTACCCTTGTTTCGTGAGCTTACTTGGCCATTTCACTCCCTGAAGCTCTTGTCTTCAAGTTCCAGAGTTTCTTTGGCTAAGTATGGTTTGTCTCCTGAGGTGGAAAATGCAGTTGCATGTGAGAAGTCTCAAATTACTGGAAACTGTACCAAGAGTGAACTTCAGTTACGGAGATTTTTCTTGCTTGGGACAGATGATGAATTCCAGTTCTATGTAGGCTTCCCCTTTTTTTGTGTAGTATAATTTCCTTAATGGCTGTTTATGAGTAAAGCCAGCTAATGGGATGATGTTAAAAGAAGCATGTCTCCAAGTTCATCTCTGATAAGGTAAATCTGTAGGAAATTCATGGGAGGTTCTCTGCATCTTATTTGTACTCATACAGACTTGTGATTTAAAGACATATGATTGGAGATACAATCGTGTAGATAGGCAAATTTTCTATGTGTTATAGATCACATGGAAAGGATTTATTGATGGAAGATATTAGAACTATATATTTCTCAAGTACGTAGGTGGTTCCATTAATTGATGTTATCTTTGTTATGCTACTGCCACCATTAGAACAATGTAGGTGAATGATCTTACAGAAAAAGATGGGGCTAAGATCAGTTACCAAAAAACCCCACTTCCCTGGAGAGTGTTTTCTTATATTTAAACCAGTCTTTCTGTTAATATTTGGCCATTAGCACTGCATTTGGGCTAAACTGTATTCACAGTATACCCAAGAATTAACTGTAAACCATTAGCAGAGTCTTAGGGCTTTCAGTCTCCTTTCTATCACCTCACTTGGCACCATGGTGATAGCATGTGTCTTAGAACTGGAAATTTTTGAACAGATATTTTTGAACTTCTGCTATAAATATTTGAGCAACACCTTTCCCACTTAGTCCATTTTTAAATATTGATCATAGTATGCCACTTATGAGGAAGAACATGAAATTTAGCTACAATGCATAAAGTATTAGGTGTAATTGAGATTTGTAATTCGTTCACTCTGCAGAGGATTTTCTTCTTTGCTGAAAGTTTTTGTTAATGACCAAAATTATTCTTATATGGATGGAACTTTTAGGTTTTACAGTACAAGATCTGTGATTGTTTGTAAAACTGCTCACAGCCAGTAATTCAGTGCATGCTGTCCTAAGCAGCAATAGTAGATAATTGCCAGTGGGCCTTAAAACAGCTGAAGCATCCACACTGTCATCTGTGCTGGGGGGAACATGGGTGAAAATGTAAGATTCATGGGCATCAGCTATGCCAATGTCAGCTCAGCAGTTCTCTCTTTTGACTACAAGGGATTCGAAAATTCTGGAAAACATCAGATAGAAGTCTTCTCAGCCATAGGCTTGGGAGTTGTTTTGTCCAGTTGTTGTGTGATTAGGTTTTATACAAACATGATAAAAGGAAGCACTACCATAAATGGATTGTTCCCCCACAAAACTGCATGTATGTTTGCCCTTCATCTCGATTTAGTATTAGGAGTAAGCAGCTCTGTGATTCAGGACTTTGTGGAGTCTGGCTCTCAGAAGAGAATCCAAAGCTAACAATGACATAAAGAACAGGGTTCATGTAATGTACCTTTATATATCAATGGTGTTAGCTTTTACTATTTTCATTGTCAGTGACAAGAAATCACTAGGTTAAAGGCATGTAAGCATTTTAATTTGGGAGAAATGAATATCAAGTCAGGCCTGAGATCCATAACTTGGCTGTGCTCTGATATCCATCAGTCTGAATCAGGGAGATACATTTATGAATTAATGTCTAGCATGGGAACTTGAGGTCATAATAAATATGCTTTAGAAGCAGAGTGTATTTAAGGTTAACAAAACTCTGATGAAACAGTTCAGGACAGGATAAAAGATGTATGAAAAGGTCCTAATCCTGAGAAACTAATTTTGTCTGTAACTAGAAACCACTGACCCATTGCTGGTTTAGTCCCAGTGTCAGGCAAAGCGTGGCTATAATGCCTGACCTTCCTTGGCAACGTGAGAAGCAGCTCACAGGGAATAAATTTTTGAGACAGGATATGTGAAAAAGTTGTACAAATTGAAGTGCATTTGAGTCCAGAATATTTATGTGGTGTTACATAGGACCTCAAACTGCTCTGATATAAATGCTTAATGTCAGACAACTGCATTAGTCCCCACTGATTTTGCCTCCATGAACAAAAAGCATTGCAGGCTACCAATGATACTTTTCGTTCTCCTGGTCTGACACCCAAGGATTTATTGCAAGCCCTGATTGCATATGGTCTGTGATCCTAACACTGTTGGAAGGAGAAAGGTTGAGATGGAGACTGGGAAGGAATCAAAGTGCCACAGTGGCACTGCTGTGTAGTGACTGATGAGCTGCCACAGGCCTGGGGGGAAGCCAGGTTGGTGCATAAGGGAGGAATGAAGAAGGAGCAGCCTAGAAATTCTAATATGGGACAGCTGATGGCTCACTTTTCCAGTCTGCCATCTCTCACATTATTCTTTCCTTACATTTCTGTCCTGCTAAAAGAGGAGTGTAGCTCCTGCAGCCCAAGATGTATGATAAAGAGTTATTATGTATATCTAGGCAGGAGAGTCTAGAATAAAGAATCTCCTGTGCTTGGTGACGATCAGGAAAATCACTCTTTATCACAAAGCAAAGCAGATACTTAGCATTTGTTAAAGTACTAAAATTAGAAAGGACATACGTACAACTCTAGGAAGAGAAGTAGATGATTGATTTGTTGTTGATGATAAAGTCTACCTCCCACCTTCCAGGTATAGAATTTCTACATTTATAATCCTGTATTTCTCTTAAATTTTATACTTTGTCATATGAAGGATATTATACATTTAAAAGGGACAAAAAAGGACATTGATTGTGTCAGTTAGAAAATAAGTTTGGGTTCCTTTTGTTCATGGTGAAACAATACAGATGCATAGTATTCAGTATGTCACTTCTATCTAAAGCCTGTGGGAGTTTGTCTTGTCAGTGAAATAACACCTCTCAATATTCAGCCAGCTACACTGGATGCAACATAGACTTTGGTTACTGTGGTCTGCTCAGGCAGTACTTTTGTGTAGATAGAGAAACTTTGCTGTAACTGGAGTTTGACAGGGCACAAAACAGAGAACTAATGCCAAGGCCTCAAATTCGTTCTTAAAATTCCAGTATCTAATCATTATTTTGGTATTGGCAGTGATGTAAGCAGACAAAGGTGTGAGCAGTCTGAAAATGTCATCGTTTCTGATAGTAATGTGGTTTCTCCTTGGGTAATTGAAATTTCATGAAAGAGATGGGGCACGACATGAAAAAGACCAGACTGTGCTTTCATGGGCCATAAGGGCTCAGTGCCAGGCTGTGAGGCTGAGCAAAGGCAGCAGAAATGCTGGCAGTTAGCTTGATATGGTCCCCATTTCACACCTTCCACTAGAGACTGTGGTGACCAGGTAACACATTGGTATTTTTTTAAATCCTTGCTTCTCATCCTCTGTCACCTTTCCATAATGGTTCTCTACTAAACAGTCTAACTCAGTGTGACTATATTGCAAATATAGTAAAGAAAGGAAAGAAATAGAGAAGAAGCTAATAGACAGGACACAATTCCTCCTGCAAGTGATGCTCTGTCTGCTTTGCAATGTGGTAATGATCTCACCTCCCCATGCTCCCTGAGCTCTCTTGCACTGCTGTTAAATGAAGAGAAAGATTTACTCATGCCAGAAAGACTCCTAAACTGAACTTAGCTTTGGATAGCTCTTAAATGAATCACAGGCACAGTGAAGTGGATTTCTGACAAAAGTTATAATTGCAAGTGCATACTGAGACTTTGTACTGAGTTTGCTAGCTTTGGGTTGTGGTGTGCTGGGCATTAGGGAAAAAAAACAAAACCAAAACCTTGGTGCTTGTACTATTGGTTCTATTGAATCATTCTTGCATCCTGGAGTTTTAGGAAGAGTCGAGTACCAGAGAACAGTGTCTGCAGTGCAGCCTCCTTCTTCTGAAGTACCTTGTTTCTACAGATCTGCTCTTCTGCTACTTAGTTTGAAACGACCTAAAATATCTTGAATTACATGAGAATGCTTCCCAAATGCTTTCTGCATTGCAGGGCAAGCTTTGAGGTAATTGACAAAAAGATTCCTCCAATGTGATGAATACCATGCTTCTTCCTGTTGCATGTGAGCTGCCTGTCCAAACTGAACCTAAGAGAAATTAGAGTGAGTTGCAAGTCTTCCCAATACGGGCTGGAGGGCTGTTGTAGACATGCAGGGGGGTGGGAAGTGTGGGTTAGTGCAGCAGTTGTGAAGGATCTTTGGTGGGTCTTTTTGAGTACTTAATATCTTCTTTACCCTTTGCCTTGTAATTGGTGAGTATTTGACATCAGGTCATTGCAGCTCCCTGTTAATTGCACTAAAGATGTTAGAGGTAGGAGCTGGTATCTGGCTCATGGAGCATGGTGTAATACTTAGCTGTGATTACAAAGTACCTCCTCACAACCCTGCACTGTTCTGAAAAGGACCTCAAAGCCCTGGCATTAACTAAGCAGGAGGAGGGAATGTGTGTTGTATTCAAATTAGCTATTTTCTGTAGCTACATTGAAAATGCCTTGGGCTCAAAAAGATGCATGAGGTCTGTTTGCTGGATCTTGAAAACTCTCGGCACCCTTTCCTTCTACTGAAACACTGTGAGAGTGACTGCAGAGGGCAAGAGCCCAGGAAGGACACAGAGCAAAAGACAACTGAAAATCAGATAATTTTAGGCCAATGAGAATCAAATGTTGTTGATCACTCACTTTTTAACATTT
Source organism: Sturnus vulgaris (assembly GCF_052056855.1). Classification (NCBI taxonomy): domain Eukaryota; kingdom Metazoa; phylum Chordata; class Aves; order Passeriformes; family Sturnidae; genus Sturnus; species Sturnus vulgaris. The sequence continues at coordinate 27,609,292 of NC_142248.1, forward strand.
TCTCCTACTTAAATGATTTGACTGCAGTTTTCATGGATTTTTTTTTTTAAAGAAGTATATAATATTGGAAAAGGCGGGCTGATATGAGACTTCTGATAATTTAAGACTGAAATAAAAGATGCTGAGGTGTAGATTTTAAACCTCAAAAGTTATTTGCTCAGAACTGGACACAGCCCAAGTCCTTTCCAGGTAAAGGGGGAAAAAAAAGGCTTGTTCCAGCCATCTCCTTTGCTGAGCTGCATCCAGTGTCTATTGCAGAAAGACAGAAATGTCTCATTCTGGTTTGTCTCCCAAGGGCTGGAATCACTGCTCGTTTCTGTTTGGGTTGGCTCACAGAGGGACAGCTAACATCCTGAGCAAACCAGGATGTTCCTCTGTAATTTGTGGTAAACTCTATGTGAGCAGCAACACCTGCTGTTAACAATGGTGATGTTGAGCATAGGGCTGCACATTTTATTATCTGCCAAGTACCTTTGCAGCAGTGTTTACTAAGAACAGTTTAATGACAATACACATCTTTCCATTATGTATGCAATGAAGACAGATGTTGTAAAATTACTAGTAATAAGAAATGCTATAGAACCATTTACTACAGAGGATAAGTGCTGCATACTTTGCTGTCTCAAGCACAGGTAGCAGCTTAGATTTCTTTTTAGTTTTAGTGAAGATGTTTGATGATAATCACATCTTTGAAGGTTTGTTTAAACAACTCAAAAGTATTGATGCTTTTTGGACTGTCCAGACCTTCTGAGTATGCAGTGAAATGCTAGATAACTGTCGAGAATAGCTTTTCCTACAGGACTGATGGCTCCCAGGAGAGATGGACACATTAGGAGAAAAGTATTTGCTGCAATGTTTTTAATTCTTTTAATTCTCGCTAGATCTTGAACAGTCAAAGATTTAAGAAAATCAAAATATCAGAATAATTCTTATGATTTCATGACATAAAGTAAGATGTTAGAAAGTAGGTCTGTTCTAGACCTCATCTATTTGCTGGCTTTCTAGTACCAGATAGGTCCCTATTGTACAGTTTCCCAGATTATCTCCAAACTGCAGAAATAAAATGCCATCTGAATTTAGAAAAAAAAATTCATACAATCCCTTCACACTCATTTCAATTTGTTTCTCACTAATTTTATGGTAAAATCTCTATTAAACATGATCTGAAGAATGTTAACTTTGCTAAGAGCAATTTATGTGAGAAGTTAATTTTCTCGCTTGCTATCAATCCATTCGTAACACTTGTGGCTGATCCCTTTATGGCTGGCCCAGGCAGCTACTACTGTTCACAGTCCTGCTCAAGAAACACAGGCCTGGCTTAATGTGATTAGCTCCCCTGTATCTATCCTTAAAGACTGACTGTCAGACCAGAAGGCTACCAGTTTGTTGCATAAGTGCTGGATTATTCTACTTATTAGGCTTTTATGTATCCTCCATCTTAATTCTTTCCTTATCTTCGATGGGATAACTTCTGTCCTAGCATTCAAACAATTTCCTAGATGCTTATTAGATGTTATGCTAGCTCCAGTAAGAACAGTGCAGCCAAGGTGGGCTTGTTAGGGAAGAGAAACAATATTAAGGAACAATTTTAAAGTTCCTCAATTTTGTGGATTTATATTGTGATCCTTACCACTCATAACTTTTTTGTCCATAGATACATACATTCAGTCAAAAGCCACTCTGAATATGTGATTTCCAGAACAAATAACTGCATTTGTTGCACTCTAATGCCTTTGTGATATCTACAGTACAGAAGAGTGTGCAGTTAATTCTGCAGTCAGGGTGATTACATCTGCTTGGGCAAGGACCATTTCACGGGTTTTATGCTGTTGAACTTTCACTTCGAAGGGTCTCATTGATGACAATCTCCAACAGCATCTGCCGAGCAGCTGCAACATCTGAGACTGTATAAAAACCAACTGATTGTCTCTCCTATATCGTATAATGTTATGGGTGTGATTTTTTTTTTATCCACATGTTCCTCCTATTTCTTCATCCTGATTTTATCATCATATGCTTTTGATATTTAAGGCCACTCTTGACTTCTGTGCTGCATATGAATTTGTTATACTCCAGGTGCTCTTATCTCATCTGAATATGTTGGTGGCACAGAAGAAGACAATAATTTCTGCTGTTTTTCTCTAAACTTCTCTACTTCTGGCTGTTTATTGCTGAGTGTAGCTTTCATAAGGTCCTCTCAGTTCAAGAAATATGATTACCCAAAACTGTGTGATTTTGTGTACTCTCAAATAAAGAACACTAGAATAACAACAAAAAAGATGTTGATGGATATGTAAGACTGTTAGATTAATGCTTATAGAACATGATACTTTTATTAGTATAGGCCACTTCCACAGGACCAATATTATAGTGATATTTTTGTTTCTCTCCTGGTTTATAAATGACAGTTCAGAACAATGGTTTCTCCTTAATGTAAGCCCCAGCAAAAACCAAGACACAGGGAAAGGCAGAATTTAGTAAAACTTGCATCATTTGAAGTGGTACTTCATCATGAAGGAAGGAAATACATTTTCACCTTTTCATGATATCTTTTTTTCCAGGTTACTCTCTGCAGGAGACATGATGGCATGTTATGACTCTCCCCCACAAAGACAAGAGTAACACAGGTTCTTGTTAATAGATCCTTTTGGGTGGATTATAGTGAAAGGACACTGAATGGTCAGTGCTTGAAAATATACCTATATATGTATATAGAGTTTATTTTAGAACTATTTAGTTGCAATGGAAAGCAGATATGTAGCAGTTTTGGTTATCTATAGTAATATAGCAGCATGAAAGACGAAAATATTACTTAAGAAAATGGATAGGGAAAATAAAGCAAGAGAAAGAAAGGATAAGAGTAAAAGGATACATTATCACCCTCTGTAGATTCTGTTTTTTGACCTGATGGTCTTGATCCATCTTGATCTGTCAGGGGCGTGAGGAAGAAGCCAGCAAAACACAAAGTCCAGTGGATTAAAATAGACTCTGGCTTTGTGGGAATATTCAGGTACCTCCTCTGGCAGGAGATTTCCGTCCTCTGGTGGAAGGCCACAGAAATGAGTCTAGGGGTGCTTTGAGGGTCTTTGATGGTTTATGACCCCTTCTCAGCTGTCTCTGACATCAACAGGCCTAAGTGTGAATGTGACCCTCCCCTGGAGGAGGGAGCTGTGCTGTGTGAGCAAGGGCAATTTGGCATGATAAAGACACCATCCTGTCTCCTCAAGGCTGCCTCTGATCAGCCTCAAAGCCTGATTTGCAGCCTCCAGGCAGTGACAGTTCAGCCCCTCTGTCTTATGCAGCCTAGCCATTACACACCCAAAAGCTCCCCTTCTTCTTTCAGGGGTGCAAACCTGCCTCAACAAAGCAGGTGCCTCCCCAAATGGGCAAATGTTTTCAGTCAGTCATCATTAATAGTCGAGTCTCACAGCGTGTCACATGGATGATCCAGAACTCTGGGAGTGTGTGCTGGGCTTTGCACCACTTATTAGTGGTTTGTGATCAGTCCTGTCTGTCTTCCCTCAGAGCCAGGATTATTAGAAAGGCGATTGAGACAGATTCTCGTGTTTGGACTTGGATGTTTATTATATCTTATCAAAGAATTACAGAACATAGGACAGTACCTCTAGCTCCTTGCTAGAAGTAGGAAAAATAGCTCCAGCTGAGCCTGCTTCAAGGCCTTTTAAAGCTAAGCAAACCAATACAAGTTTTACACCTACATTACTTATCCTTTTGGCCCAATAATAGATTCCCACAACCCTTAGAGTGACATTTTCACTGACCAACCAAAGGTTACTACCTAAGTTCTGTGAAGAAGAAGGAAAAAGATGAACAAAGAAAAGACACCACCCAAAATTCTCCATCTTGTCCCATAACCACCACTATACTACAAAAACCTCAAATTTAAAACCCATCACTCAGTGAAAATACACACATCTAACACACTACACATTTGTGACTTCTAACTCACTATTCATATTTACAAGCCTTCTCCAAGGTTTCAGATCCAGAGCAGTATTTTCTAGGGCGTCTGTGCCTGGAAGCACAGAAAGCTCAAAATCTCCAGATTCCTGAGATACAACACAGAATGAGCTTACTATGAATATGCACCACATCTGTGGTGATTTATCAGGTGTCCAGGGACAAACTGATGGCACTAGGTTCAAGAATTGCTTCAGACTACCTCTGTCTTTGAGTCTCTTACAGCTTGGTGGCTGATCTCAGTCCCTGTGCCTTCATACCCCACTTCTTTTCCATACCCTCCAATCAGACCAGTTTCTGTTTTTGCTGAGACTGTGAATTGTCCCTACAATTAAAGGGAATATCTTGATGGAAGAAGCCAGGATGAAATAGATTCATTTGTCATGAAAAATTATTTCCAATATTTAAAATTACTGTATAAACCTTGGAGATGTTATCTGTGAAATTAGCTTTCTCCATCTCCCTGCTTTGCCCAGTCAAAGCCATCATGCTGAAAGGCAGGCACTGGCACAGTGCATTTTCTGTCTCATTTCTTTTCTTCTATTCATCTCAGAGGGAGAGGAAAGACTTGGCATTCATGATGCTCCCTTAATTGAGTCTTTCTGCATGTGGAGATAGGCAGTCGTCCCTTGGACACTTTGATTGATTGGATGAGGCTATTATATGATATGGAAAGGATATGCAGGAGCACAGCCATCACCACAAGCATGGAAAGATCTTATCTGGTAGTGTATATTGGCTCCCACCAATCTGCTTGGTTTGTCTGTCTTGTCTCAAATGCAGTTATCTCCCATTGCAGCCCACAGGGTGGTCCTGGTCAATCCATTGCCACTAGGTACCAGACTCCAAGGCATGGCCCTCCAGAGGGAAGGCCTTCTCACTCTCACTGCTAAGGCATCTGAAATGTGTAAAGGAAAGATAATATTCATCATTTTTATTTAATTTCTTACTAGCATCCACTTTTTTTTTTTCTGGGTAATCAAGAACAAGAGGTTAAAATTGGGAGATAAGGTGCAGAAGAGGGAAACTGTATCCTGATAAATCTTAATACAAGTTTCAGTGTGACTTCCTGCTTTGTGATGATTATAGGTGGTGAGTCGGTGAATAGATAAAATATAAAATGTAGGAGATATCTATTACATTAAGGCAAAAGTCCTCCCACTGAAGGGACACAGCAGCAAGGAGGATGTACAAGAAAAGCGGCTTCATAGTAAGTGCTGTTGATCTCATGGTGCTTCCATTTTTTATGTCCTTCAGCTGTTGATGTATGAAGTTCTGCATGTTAGGGCGAGGTCCTCTTGTGGTCAGCCTGGACCCTTTGGGTTACCTACCACGCTAATCTTGTGTTCTTGTGATCAACAGCATTTTTCCATTTCTGAACAAGGAGGAATTGTAATTCTTCTTGCTGTGGTACCGCTCAAGGGAGTGAAAGGACAGGGAAGATTGAAGGAGATTACTGTTGGAAGTTGTATCAAAGCACCAGAGTTTAGGATTCAAACGGAGTAATGTGGAATTAGTCAAGTCTGACTGCCCCAATACCCACAGGCCCCATTTCAAACGGCTGAGAAAGGAAAAAATATGGTATTTTATACAGTGATTTTTTTTTTATCCACTACCTTTCATTAAATCAGTAAAATGGAAAATAACAATTCAGCCCTCAGTTGAAAAGCATGTTAGACTGACAGCTCTGGGAGCCCTAGGCTTGTACTTAGAATGAGAAATATATAGAGTAGCTCTCCTTTATGTACCTTAGTCATCTCTTGGAGAAGTATTTGCATTAGAGGTTAGAAAATAGGTCAGGCTTTCTGACTTGCCTGGTCTGTGGTAGAGCTACAAAGTAGAACGGTGAAAGGAGGAACTCCTCTTCTATAGCTCTGATTTCCTTTCCTTTGTGTGTGAAACTGCTGAAGACAGAGAGCCATGAGGCAGCTTAGTGCACCCAGCCCAGGGAGCAGAGCAAGGTTTGAACTGAGCAGAACAAAATGGAATTTATGCTGAATATATCATCTGCCACGTGAGGACAAGATCTCCCCCTGACCAAGTGACTGGTAAAAGGCATGTGCTTGCTAAATAGTGGGAAGGAAGCAAGAATACAGAGATCAACTTAAATATTTTAGTTCTGTTTTTTTTTTTTTTAATCTCTTTATTGAGAATGTTTGTGAAGAGGGAAAAGAGGTAAAAAATAGATCAAAGGAAAGGCTTTTGGCATACTAAGGAATTTCAAAATATCTAGAGTCTCTGGACAAATCTTACTGTACAGATTCTGGTTCCTAGATGGGGAAGCCTAACAGTTCAGTACCCAGTCACAGAAACGTCCAGGTTTCCACCATTTTATTACCCTATCTTCAGTGAAGTTCTCTTCTGTGGCAATCTGGATTTTTGATGCAAACCCCATAAATCACTGCTACCCCATTTCTACTGGTCAGCTCTCATGTCCAATTTGTGCAAATTTCCTTTATTCTGCCTTTGCATTTGACTGTTCTGTCCCCTTGGGGGACTGACCAGTGCTGACGTTTAGCCTTTCTCTCCCTGACAAGTGTTACTGGAGGATGATTTAGCACTGCATCAACGTGCTTGTTTCAGAGCTCTGTTTTTAATAATTCCATCATTTCTTCATGTTAAACATGGGATTGGTCATCTGAGGGTATGGATAAAGTAAGGCACAGGCACAGTATTGGCAGTTCTCTTTTCTCCCATCCCAGTCTGATGCTGGAAGCACCACTGTGGTGTGAAGAAGCTGCCTTTAGCCACCCTGGTGAAGGAGGTGGAGATGGTCCAGAACTGTTCCAGTCTGTTGCCCTCCCTTTTACTGAGGCAACATGATGGTTGTGGATCTTGTTCCAATTCTTGTATGCCATTTCCCTAAACCTGCCAGATTCCTTCTGCCACCTTCCAGTTTGATAAAATTTCACATTCCTGCCTGGCGCAGAAGAATTAAGTCTGTCTTGAAAGATTTCTTGGGATGTGAGAAAAGGGGACAAGGAAAGGAATGAATAGAGTTTTGTCAAACAAAGGCTGGTTGTTTCTTGTTGGTTTTTTATTTTTGGTGGGGGGAGGGGGTATCATTTTATAGCCTGCAAGCTTTTCGGGTAAAGTAATTATGGAAAACAAAAAGGATTAAAGTGAAGAGAAACAGAAATGATTTATCATGACATTTTAAAATGCCTCAGTGTTTTCACTTTATCTTTTAATTTTTGTATTTAAGTCAAAGGCACTTGGGTTGCTTTAAAAAATAATCAAAACATAAAGGGAGACTTCAAATAGCCATATCGAAGAGTAATGAATCCAGCAGACAGAAGGACTTGTGTCCAAATAAAAAAGGCAGAAAAGTGTAGGCTGGAATTGGTATTGACTGTGAGATGTGCACAGTGCTAATGGACCTGCAGAAGAAACAGGAACATTGCAGCCATAAAGTGAAAACCTGGTCCACTGTGAATACAGATGAGATTGGGAAAAACAGTGCTTTTATGGGGCTGCTTTTGCACACATGGCCTCTTGAGCTCACCTGCTTATAAAGTCAGAGTGACAGGATGTAGATTAGCAATCAGCATCCTCATTTAGCCGTTTCTCCCTGACTGATTTACACTGCTGTGATTTCTTTTTTCTTTTGTCTTTTCCTTCTGGCTGGTGACGATTTGCTGAGCCCATCTATTCTCTTTTACACTGTTGTTTTTTCTAGAAGCTGTAAAAATCAAAATGCAGGTCATTTACCTTTCCTTGTGTGTCTGTGTGTTGCCTACAGTTCCTACCCTAGTCTGTGCCACCAGCCAAGGCTCAGTCAGTAAATCTTCCAGGAGAAGCAGCTTTGAAGCAGCTGCCATGTCCCTTTTGCTGTGTGTTGGTTTTCCTAGACACCTTTCATTCAGGTTATGGAGGGATGCTTGATCTATGTGCTCCATCAAAGTTTTGGTTAATAAAATCCTATTTAACTGGGTGGCACCCCTAACTTTCTTTTCCCATGTCTATCCCTTAAAAGGCAGGTTCCTGTTAGGCACTGAAGAGATTGTGCATGTCAAGAACTGTGGTTCAGCATCTCTTTGGGTGCCTGCAGGTAACTGTTTTTTCCTGCTTCAGCATTGCTTCTGGATTACACACTTGAGCAGTTTCCTGGTGAAAGCTACTGAGGGGAGCTTCAGGGCAGGCAGGAAGAACACTCAGAAACAACCAGGAGTGGAGGTCCTGGCATTAGGCTTGTTTGTGTTTGGGAATGTTTTCTGTTCTGGCAGTGAACTCTAAAACATTTGAAACATGGGTTGGTAATGGACTTTAGGCTGTTCTCTGCCATAGTGTTGTGGGGCCTGCCAAATCTCACAGTATTACCTCTCTCTCTGTAGAATGCAGAATAGAAACAGAGGCTTGGATCAATTTTTGTACCTTTGCATTCAGATAGCTCATGGGGGACCCTTCGAACTTAAAATGAGAAGAAAAAGTCATAGCTGGGAGAAACCAGGAAGTTGTTGTCATCTCTCCCTGTCTTTGGGCTATCAGAATATGCTAAATAAATCCACATTAAACTGTTTATAAGGATGAAGATTGATAATCCTATACACACAAGTGCCTTTTTTTCCCATATGCAGAGTATTTGAGATTGATATCATCATAATTTTATATTTTGGGAAACTGTGATATAGAACTATTAAGGCATCTACAGAAAGATTCAAGATTACAAAAATAATTAGTCACAGACCCTGATTCTGAGAGGATTTCATTTACTGGGATTTAAGTGCTTGAATCTAAGATATTCCCTAATTTATTTTTTAGACTCTTAGGGAACTAAGCTACTCTTTCCACCTTGAAAAAACTATCTGATATCTCTAAAATAATACTTGCAGATCTCTGCAGACATGGTAATATAGTCCTGGGATATTTGGTTAGCATTTTCTAGAGATAAATACTTATATATTGTGATAGGATAGAGATAATTCATATCAGAACCAGAGCTCCTTCATCTTCTCTTCCTCTCCTCTTTTTCCCCACTCAGAAGATCACTATGAACCACTTTGGCCTTTCAGCATGCAGCAATGAAAAGCTGATTACCATACGGAAATACCCCAGGGGTCAGCCTCTCTCTTACCCAGCATTGCTCACTCAACTATCACTCCTCATGTGTCTGATCAGAATTCAGGGGTCTCCAACTGACTAAAACGTGGAAGAAGTTAGTAGATGTGCTGATAAGGAAAACTGAAGTTGTGTAAGCCTTAACGTAAGGAACAAGTAAAGATTAAGAAAATGTTATCTGACAGTGAGAGCTACAAGCCAGTGATTTCCCGTGGACCAGGGTAAAAGCACAACAAATGCTGTTACTCAGAAGTCCTTGCAAAGCTGCCCTGCAGATGCTGTTCAGGTGTATTGCAGTGTGTTGGGCACAGAGCATCCTGTGTCTATTGTGTGCAGTCCTGTTTGCTTTGCAGGACCATGTGGTGACTGCTACAGTGGCAGTGCCTGCAGATGAGTGCTGAGTTGTGTCACAACCATTCAGCATCTCTGCTAGGCTAGATCAGGGCTTCCCACAAAATAAGCCTTGACGTATATGGGATTTCACTAATTTCATGCTTCACAAAGTATACAATGTAGATATGCCTTAGAATTCTATTTCTGGCTTATATAACTACAGGCAAGTTCATTTTTCTATGCTTTATGTTTCCAGCCTCAAAAACCTCCCCCAAAAGCCAGATACTTAGGACTTTCCAAAATCATAAAAGGGTTGCAGTGTGGAAAAAATCATGAATCACTAATGGCTTTAGCTTCTAGAATGAGAAAAGCTGAAGACCAGCAAAATGTTTAGGTTTTGCTAATATTTGACCTTCTGTTTCACAGTTTTTCTTTAGCTTAATGGACTTCTTGCCATGAGAATGAATGGAAACCTAACCTAATTAATGATACTTATTTTTCTGTTATCTAACTTTCCTGTTAATACTACTTGACACAGAGTATTTTATTCTTCATCAGTACAGAAATGGGAGCCACTCTTGGTGTTGTGTGTTATTAATTTGAGTTCATGTCCCCAAAAGAACAACATTGCCTAGACCTGCAATGTGTATAAAAATCTGTAAAGGTCAGAGATTTTCTTTTAAAATAGCAGTAACTTTTTGTCTTCTCTACTTTTCTACACCTGCAGTGCTAATGCAATCCTTGTGTGGTTGTTGAGACACAATGCTGTATTTTTTTGAGATACACATGCAACCTTTCATAAATAAAATGCTGTAGTACTTCAGCCACTCAAGAGGAAAAATCTTTCTTATTTCTTTGAAAAGGTAAAATTATTCATTGCCCTTTATGAGGCACTAAACAAATGATGAAATTTTGTATGGTGTGTCAGCAATTGGCTGGATGTATTTAACTCAGTGGTGATATGAGATTTACAGAGCACACAAGAAAGGAGCCTTAAATAGTTTTACCCATTGACCTTTGCCAAGATAATAAAGCCTGAATATCAACTCCTACCACTTAGATTGTGTACTAATGAAGTGCCATTGTGTACTCAGCTACACCTGTGCTAGTTAGAAATATTCCTAGTCACATAAGTAGACATGTATATTCAAGAAATACAAGTAAAAAATAAAAAAGGTGTAAAGAAAGCACTGTTGTGCAGCTTAGAGTAAAATCCAACAATATGAAGGAAATTGGCAGAATAAGTTGAAATATAATCATGAGGCTGAAGGGAGAAATTATGCAGAAAAATTAGAAGAGTTCAGTACGTATTGATTGTTAAATGATAACCTGAGGAGAAGATCACAAATCAGCTCTGGTGAGAGGATTGCCTTCCCAAAGAAGGGGAATTGTTTAAGGAAGTTCACAGGATACTTATTATGGAATATTGGGTTAAATTAAGAAAGGAAAATGGTGAATATCACACCATCACAACAATGGGCTTGGGTGGGGTTTTTTTTGTTTTTTTGTTTGTTTGTTTGTTTGGGGATTTTTTTGCATTATTTTGCTATATCAGGAATTATAGAAAAGGATGGAAATCCCATCTTTTAGACATTGGAAACTAGGATGGCTAAAGAGGCAGAGCCAGGCTAGGCTGCTCTAGACTTCAATGAAATATGCTTTATTAGACGACAGGAAAGGAAGAGAGCTCCATGATTTAGCCAGCTCTTCTGCTTCTGGCTTGAATCAATCTGTGAAATGTGTGCCTCAGAATCAAAACCTGGAAATGTCTTCCAACTTCAAGGGACCTATTTTCCTTTCTAAATCCTGTTAATGACTGAATATGTTTTTCTAATTAGCAAATACATTAATAAATTTATACAACATACAAGACAGTGATTAACAAAGTAAGTTTTGTTTGATTCTTAATGTAATTACTTGTTATAATAACTCATACTGAATTAGGAAGGGTAGAATAGTTAATGGTGTAAAAATAGCAACATTTTGGTACTTCAGCTTCTTTGCTAGATCTCAAAGAATTTTGGAACAAACTCCCTGTTTAGGCAAACTAGAAGCAATATTATGCGGTGTGTGTTACAGTATCAGATGAGAAAAAACCGTTGCTAAGGATGGTTTTGTCAACTGCACTGTAGGGAAAAGCTGTCGCCAAAAAGCCTTCAGATACCAAACTCAAATCTCAATTAGAAGAGGTCTTCACAGACTCATGTGAGAAAGAGAAGCATGGTGTGTTGTTTCCAGTTTGCTGGTAAACAGAGCCTACTATAAGGTTCATTCTTTCCAGCCAGTGCATAAGCAGAAGCAGCAAGTTTGCTGCTAACTATTCATCTTTGTGGCAGGTGTAAGACAGAGACTTCTCAGACTGACAAGCTGTCATCCAAAATATTGTTCATCTGTATAAACCCCCAAAACACCAAGAAAAAACATACTCCACTCTTTAGTTCACTTCCCTTTAGTCTTGCTCTTTATTTGATCTTTGGCAAATCAATTAGGTTTTGATGAATAAAAGCAATAAACCCCGACAAACCCCAGTGTCGCCCCCTGTAGTGCTTAGGAGCCCATCAGCTCTTAGAGTAAAATCCGAATATGTAAGTAAGGTGCTCAGGGTGTGAGGCAGCCATTCAGTAAGGATGGTGCTCAGGACAGCAGGGGTTGGGGGAAGCAGGGACAGGCTTCAGGCAGCCAGTGGTGCATGCCAGGAGGAGGATGTGCCTGTCCCCTCTCTTGGGTGAAGGCTTCATCTTGCTGCATCCTTGAGCTTGATGCCCACAGAAATATGAAATTTGCGTTCTAGAAACTCACTTCAAGACTGAGATGCCACATAGCTGTATGTGGTCATACAGCCTGCAGTGTGTTATGAGGCATTGGGTGCTCTGCCTAATTGCATTGTTTTTGCTTCCCCCTCTTCCCACTAAACAGAGGCTTCTTTGTTGCCAGGCTCTATATTGCTTGCAATTCTATGCCTTGATCTCTCCACATGTCAAACTGCTCACAGGATGTCCTCTGCTCTGTCTAAAAGGTTTGCAGGTGACTGTTCACTTAGATTCCTGTCTTCTTTGTCTTGGCAACCTTGTATATTGTGCAGGAAGTTTTAGTGCAACGTTTAAAAGCTATGGAAGCTTGGGAGCTTCTCACACTGGCAATCTGTCACTGAGGTTTTTTGTTTTTTTTAATTACATTGGTGGTGTTCTGTTGAGCTGCATCAGGAGTGGGTGAGAAAAGCACTGTGATTTCCTCTTCCAGATGCAGATGAAATTAGGGAAGTATGACAGTCCCACAGCAATCCTGCTGGTTTTGGTGCCTTTGTTGGAGCACAGCTGTGCCCTGCAGCTGGTCTGGAATCAGAGAACCAGGAAATTTGCACAGTTAGCAGTTATAAATAGAGAATCTGTAACTATGAGAGATGCTTAACTCTGCAGTAAATAAATCCTAGTCCAAAAAAAAGGCTAATTGAAATCTTAAAAAACTGTCTTGTGCCTCAGTTCTTCCCCTTTTGAGTCTCTCTCTCTCTGCAGAATTTGAAAGAAAAACAGGTGTTGTATCTATAGAGTCTTACCATCTATGTTTCAAGTGATGTCAAGATCGGTCCCCTTTCCGTTACAAATTTAGATTATTTTTAGGTTTGTGGATTATTTTCCAGTTTCCAAAGGAATTTTTGACCTCTTCATTATTTTGACTTGTTTGATATTCTGAGAATTTTTTTGGGTTTGTCTGCTGAAAAGTACAGCAAGGTGGCAGGTAGTTCCTGGATCATCCAGAAAACAGGGGGCAGCAGAGCAGTTGTGGTGGACAGTATGTTGTGTCCCTGCACAATCCTGGCTTTGCAGTGTGACAGCAGATGAGCTGTCTGCTATTTCTGTCTCAGTTTCTGCTGTGAAAGTAGGCCAGTTCAAAAGACATTCCTGAGTGCATCTTAATGCTTTGAAATCGTGTGTAGGACTTCAGATAACAGGAATTGAGGACAGGAAAGCCATCCTATTAGGAGACCTGTTTTTCCTCTTTGGTCAGAGTGCGTCAGCTGCTTATTTTAGGAAACAGTTTTTTATGGCTGTATTGTGGTATAGAGCTGTGTGTAATCCTTTCCAGGTAAAAATTAGGAAAAGCTTCTTTTGAAATAGCCCTTGCTGATACAGAACTTGTGCAGATGTAAGTGAAAACCTGGGATATTGTCCAGCAAGTGACAGTGAGAGCTGGTGGCATTGACACTACACAGAAAACCGACTGGGATTTGCTGTGTCTCTCTGTTTTCTCTTCTACCTCAGGAAAGAGCCAAACTGCTGTCCCTTGAAAAAAACACATAACAAGTACTTCTCAGCACTAGTGGCACAGGTGGGGAGACAATTACAGCCTCCTTCACCATCTAATGACTTCAGGCAGCACTGCCATCTCTGCCATCTGCCCTGCACTGTGCCTCCAAAGTGTCTGAGCAAGTGCACCAGTCCCTGGGACCCATGGCCCCTGCATCCTCATCACCTGCTCTGCTCACCCAGCAACTGGTGGCTCGCTTGATTTGCTAAGTTCCTACTAGCAACCCTTTTAGGGAAAATCTTGACACTGTGTTTGTCTTCAAATAGACTTGAAATACATACTGAAGTGTATTAATTCCTTGATAAACACAGCTTTTCCACCCTCTGGGCTTCCCCCGTACCCTTGCAGCCCTCCAGGAACCCTTAGGAGAAAGTAGAGCATGATGTTCAATACAGATGTTATACTGAACTTTCAGGATCATGATTAAGCCCCAGTATAAGTGGCTGTGATTTACTTTATATTGAAAATAGAAATTACTCTCTTTCTGCAATAGAGACCACATGCCTACTTCTGTGAGTGAAGAGGTTAACATCCCTTTTCTCCAGTGATTTGGGGAATGATGGCTCATGTATTAAGCGCTGAGATTCTAAACTCTTGAATGACTTGGGGAGAGAGTTTTATGAAGGAACTGTTTCTTCTATATGTATCCTAGGTACTTTCATCACGAGTCTGACAGCTTTCACTGCCCCTCACTTGCACATTAAAAGAGGGAGTAAATTGAACTGTCTTTGGTGATAATATGGAATTAGATGTCAATAACCTGTCATAAGTGGATTCCAACTGTGTCTGTGCCTGACACAGAGTACCTTCAATACAAGGGTTCGTTAGGTTCTATTTTTCCATTAGCATCATCCTTTTAATAGATTTGGCTTACTTTGTAATGATTGCTTAACTGAGAATCTAAAACGTGTTGTTGAAGAGAGGTAAATGACATTCTTTCCTACTTTCAGACCAAATAAGGAAAATCACAAAGTGACTTGCTGAATAGATTTCAAGAGTCCTAATTTACGTCCTTCTGCTTTAGATAATAGGCCAACATTATTAGACCAAGTTGGATAAGGCTTTGAGCAACCTGGTTAGTGCAAGGTGTCCCTCCTCATGGCAGGGGGTTGGAACTAGATGATCTTTAAGGTCCCTTCCAACATAAACCATTCTACATTCTACAATTATTAGGGGATCAGTGGAAGCATAATAAAGAGGTACTATTAATTATGGTTTAAGCAAAGTGGAAAGGCAAATACTGACTTGTCTGAACTAGCTTCCTTTGATTTAGGTGCATAGCAATGCCACAAATTCTGCCCATGCTTGAGTTACCAGGAAAGTGATTTGGAACCTGTACTGCCAGATCATGAGGTAAATGATAGATGACTGACAGTGTTTTGGTTCTGGAATAGCTGAAATGTCCAATAAATCTATATCATTGGAGTAATTTAGATGGCTTAACTCAGCATTTCTGCATTTGTTCAATGTTGGTAGGTTTTTCATCAGAAATAAGATGACATTGTCAGTCCTCAAAAGATCCAAGCCTGAACTTTGGCATTATTATATTTTTTGTTGTTCAGTCTCTTATCTGTGGCATAAAACTGGAAGTCAAATCGGGCAGTTGGAGTCAGTAATCACAACCCTGATGAAAATATGTTTCGTCACTTAAAACATACACTTTTGCTTCACCAGCAGCTAGTGCTGTAGGAAGCAGCATATAATTAAATGAAAAAAGGTGATTGTCAATCCAAATCCAAGAGCTGCAGGTCAAAGCAGCATTTGTTTCCTTGTGTGCTCTGTGCTCTGCCTGCATCGAAGTTACAGTTTCACCATTAGATGGCAGTTTTGACACCATAGATTACAGAATCATAGAATATCCTGAGCTGTAAAGGGCCCTGTGGATTGTCGAGTCTAACTCCTAGCCGTACTAAGGATACCCCCCAAAATCATCCTATGTGTCTGAGAATATTGTCCAAATAGGCCTTGAGTTCTGGTTGTTCAGTGCTTGACTTTGGAAGAGTGAGGGCTTTGCCTGTCTTCCTTTGGGCATGTATTTTTCTGCTGTATTGCTCACTTTGTGGTATTCATTTTAGCCAACAGGGGAGGATGTTTATGCAGGAAAAAGAAGTGATATACCGTGTAAGGCCAAGTGCTGTAGGTGCAACTGTGTGTTTGCCAGGGGAAAGGGTGTGATGTGTCTCAATGCAACCCTTGCTGCTTTGATATTGTGCAGAGTCTTGTTCTGACTTGATAAAATTGCTGTTAATTAAATTCAGCCCTTAACTGTCATTGAAGATTATGGTATCGTGTGTTTGGAAGCAATGTGCATATTCTGATGTTCTGATATTGTTTTGTTCCAAAGCTGAATGAAAATTGAAAGAAGGACAGGTTTGAAAAATATAATGAAATTTTATTTCAGTTTACAGAAAGGAATTTTCTGATATGCTTTGTTTATTTCCTGGTGCAGGTAGCTTACTGTTTTTGCTGTTCTTTGTATTGGCATTTTGCTCAGTAACAGCAGAAAGAAAAACATGAAAGATATGAAAAAAAGTAATACCATATTCTGATGCCGTGAACAGTAGGAGGGGAAAATCTGACAGGTGAAGTTGATACAGATAGTTGAATGTAGATGGTTTTTTTTTGCAATGTACTCAGTTTTAAACTGAAGGTGTCCTAATAGGCAGCTGTTACAGTCAGGCTCAAAAAGAGCCTGTTGTTACGAAATAATTTTTGTTTAAATAATTTCTGAAATTGTACAGGATCCTTTAGAATGTAGAAACTTCCAGACTATGAGTTCTTCTGTTTCCTTATATTGGCTTTAATTCAACTTTACATCCCTTGTGGGAAGGCTTCTGGCTGGTGTCCCAAATATTTTTCAAGTTGGAGGTCACCTGGGACACCAAGGCTTGATACCAGTTTCACAGGAGGTTCCACTATCATGCTTCCGCCTCAGGTGACAGCTTTTGGCTTCCTCTCCCACTCTGCCCTTGTGGAACTTGGAGTGCTTGTTATCTCCTGGGCTGGATTGTGACTCCTTTAAATGTGGGCAGATGTGAGGGGCACATCTGTGTGGCTGCTCCTAACTACTCCTGCTTGCCTGGGCTGCAGCCAGACTCTTCTCCCTGCAGCTGAAGGCTGCATTTGCAGAGTTACAGCCCAGTTGTCTTAAGCCCTTCCAGAAAATGTAGGGGTGCAGACTGCAGACAGCCCAAGAGAAGGAGCTAGCAACAAGAAGTGGAAAAACTGAAAGAATGCATTCAGAAGTATCTGCTTTTTTTTTTTTTTTTTTTTTTTTTTTTCCCTCAGTTTTAATTAGTAATTAGGCTTTTACGTCTATGGAGAATTACCATTTGAGAGAGTAGGAAATGTCAGGCTCTCTCCCCCATCACTTTTTTGTCCTTGTATAATGAAGGAAGAGAAAATTTTCTTCCTTGAAGTAAACACAATTTTCTGGTATAGCCAGTTCTTGTCAGGCTTTCTCAGAGCCTGGAAAACCTCATGATGGATTTGCCACAGCCTTTATACAAAGTTAATCTGATAGCCACGCTCCCATCTGCTTTTACCATGCTTTGTTAAATTGTGTTGGGCTCTGTTCAAATAATCTCACTTCCTCTGATACACTCTGGAGATTTGGCCAAATAATACATGTGAAAGCATTCTCCAGTCCTCCAAACATATATCTGAACTGGCTATCCCTCAAATTTACCTTGGCTTCCATCTTTGTTCTGATTTATTTCCTTCCTTTTGTTACTGAAGTAACTCTTACTAGGTACCTATTTCATATTCATATCAACAAGAGTTAATTGCTGTAAAAGTATTGTGCATCTAATATCCTTTATGGGTAATTTTCAGCAAATAGATAGTGATTAACTGCCCTGACCTTACCTGTGATCCCACTTATCTAAATGGGATGGGTTTTGCAATTTAGTCTCCTAGTTCCATCTCTTCTGCACTTAGGGGCCTGGGAGACATTTTATGTGAAAGCAAACTATTTTTTCCACTGTACAGTGTTAAGACTATGGCTGTTGATGTTTTTATCAAACACCTAAGTTTTTATTAGGATTCAGAATCTGTTCTTAGAGATTGCACTTTCTGTCTGCCACCTAGATTAGCAAATACGTCATATTTGTGATGAGCAGTTTTATTCCTTTGCCCCAGATTTCCTCAGAGCACAGGCAGCCCTGCAGGTCATTCTAAACAGTGATTTTTGGATGTGGAAAACCCGGTCTTAGTTTAAATTACAAAATTCCTATTTTTCTCTGTTCAAGGAATTTCTGAACTCTGGTCTTTAGGAATAAATGGTTGATGTTTGAATTTATTACTCCACCCTTGTGTCTGAGATATCAACTGTACCATCCTTAATGCTTTTCTGAACAGTACAAGGACTAACACGGATGTGGGTGGGGGGCCAATTATTCCTTTCTATTGCTCTGTGAGTATTTCAGGTTCTCAATCTCATACAGAGATTGTTCAAAAACCTAGAGAGCCTGAGAAGACCACAGTGAAATGAAGCTTTTTATTACCTGCCCATTCATGGCAGAGTTCCTTCCCAGGAAGTTCATTTTGCAGGTGTGCTGCCCAGCACTGAGTGAAGGTGTATGGAAAATTATGTCAATCAGGAGGTGTGGTCACTGATAAGCAGACATTGAATTTTACATTTGAGGCAGTTTACAGGTCTGGGGAGACATCTTCCCTAATAGGCTGTGTTTAATCTGCTGCTAGCTATCCAGAAAGTAAATGTCCCTCTGGACTGTATTATAGTGGACAGAAATGCTTTAGACAGGATAAATAGCCAGTTATTCCCCATTAAGGCTCTCTTAACTTTGAGTTTCTTGTTATGCCTAGTATAAAGAGAGAAATACATTTCTGTATCCTATAAGAATGTGGGTACATTCTTAGGTCTTATCTGTAAGTGGATGCAAGTGTCTTGATATGGGGTGACAACGTGACAGCTTTCCAATTTCAGTTAGGAACAGGAAGGATCCAGACATTTCAGTAAAAGTCATAGCCACCATAGAAGGTGATCTGAAAATCTTCTGCACATAGATTACATTTTCAGTCTAAGATACCTGGTGATTTCAAGGTTTGATCAGTCTTGTTTTGAATAGGAATAATCTCAGGCCTCAGCAGCTCAGTAAGTCCATGATAGAAGCAGCTGAAGAAAATCCAGTTTTGCTTGACTGTGACATCAGACTGATGCTTTTGGAGTATGACACTCTTCATTGCATTCTGACTGCCGCCCTGAATTTCAAAGAGAATAAAATAGGCTGCAAAATGGTGAATGTGAAAGTTTTAGGGTCACAGCTGCTGTCATAATTTATACATCTACAGTTCTTTTGACTGGAGAACCTTACAAGTTGCTAATGCTGACTAAGTCTTCACATCTTCAACAAGAAGTAGGATTTATTATCATTTACAATTATCATCTAGATCACTGGAGGCTCTTGGAGCTCAGAGAAGAAGAAGAAGATTAATGGATCTCTCTTTTCCATGAACCCAAATCTTTGAATTTTGAACTGAGGGTTTGTACTGGCTACTGTTATTATTAAACACATTCATTGAATGCCAGTTTAGGCAGTTGGAGCAGTACACAGTGCTGCACTGTAGCTCCTGCACTACAGCCTTTGGCATTTGAGATAGGCTTGTAAGAGTTTAATAACTATGTGATAATTATAACCAGTGTTATATGGACTATGAATTTCTAACTGGATCCTTACCAAAAGGTTTTGTAAGACAGAAACCTCACTTGGTCATGTTTGGAGTCAGAGAGGAACAGCTCATGGACATTGCTGTAGTTGTTCAGACACTGAAATTCTGTGTAATTTGGGTTATCATTAGTACATAAACACCTTATATATTTATTTCAATTCTTTTTTCTTTCTTTTTTATCTGAAATTCTTTTTATTTTAAAAACATTTATCTACAAGCACCAGAGTTGTAAAGTGGTCTAGGGTACAATCATATTTTCAAAAGGCAGTGAAAGTAGAACTAAATTTATTTTATCTGCTAGTGAAATTTATAGGCATGAACATGTACGTGTAGCTTCAGCCTTCATGATCCTGGCAAGATCAACTGCCATTCCAAGCCAGCTACTAGCTTCTGCTTCTCTTTGCCTTTTTATCATGGTTCCAATAATTGAACAGTGGTTGCAATTAGCTGGGTGAACAGATCTGGCTGTTGCATCCCTGCTGATGACTTCATTAGGAATGGACAGAGTCTGTGAGATGCCTGGAAATCAGTGTCATCATTTCAGCACTGCCTGTGCTGTACTGACGGAATGTTGCTCTCGGGTGGGGAGAGACATTCTTGGATTAGTGGTTTTGAGAATGTTTTTAGGGGAGACAGCAGATCAGCAGGAGAAGAAAAGGCTCTGAAGGGACCTGCCTCCAGATCCTAGAATTATAAACTCAGCTTAGTTTATCTTGTATTTTAAGCTTCGAAGTTGTAGCCTGAAACCCCAAATTACATATTATCCTGTATTTTTTCACAGCATGTATGCTGTTCTTACCCTCCTAATCACTACCTGCTCTGTTGTATCGGGCTTCCCTTCAAAGGGGCCTGTTTCCCATCCTTTGCAAGTGTTGTGACTTTCTTGTTTCCATGAAGCTGCCTGCCTTATATGAGTTTAATAAATAGTTACCTAATTCCTCTGCTTACTTACTTTCAGCAAGGCATTGTCTCACTTCTGGCCTTTCCTAAATCACTGCTGGGCTTGAAGAATTTTTGCTTTTTCAAAACTAGTATGATATGGACAAGTTTGACCTACAGTTTGTAGACTAATGCTTTCCATTTGCTCCCTGTTCTGTTAATGCACCCCTTCCAGGAATTTACAAAGTTTATGGATTTGGGGCTGCCAGATGAGGAAAAGGCAGGAAATGAAATTGAGGGTTGTCTAATGCTATGAACCTTCCTTAAACTAATAGCCAGAGGCAATACTAGTTAGTTTTCCTTTCCAGTATTAGAAAAACAGAACTGAGAAGAGGTTGTTTATGGATTTTAAAAAGGTTATGAAGGTAGTTTACATTGCAGTCTTGCTTTTCAAAAATGTAGACTGATGATCACAGAATCAAAGAACTATCAAGGTTGAAAGAGACCTCCAAGATGATCTAGTCCAGCTGTCAAGCCAGCAGCACCATAATCACCTCTAAGCCATATTCCCAGGGGCCATATCCAGGTGCCCTTGACCACTTCCAGACATGGTGACTCTGGAACTCTTTTCCATCTCAAATCAGTAGCAATTTGCAGGTGTAAGGTGATGTCTGTGAAAAGGTGCAATATTCAGTGAAATCTGGGCATTCTGGCACTTGGCATAGAATAATCATGGTTGAAAGAGATCTCTGGAAGTTGTTGTCCCTGCTTCAAGTGAGACTAATTTGAAAAGAAGAATTGTTTGTTAAAGGTATTATCCTATTGAATTTTGAAAATTTCCAGGATTGGGGTTTCTACAGCTGTTCTGTTGCAGTGTGTGGCAACCCTCATAATGTAATTTTTTCCTTCGAATTTTTTCGATTTTCCCTTGCCACAGATTGTGTTTGCTACCTCTTTTTTTCACTTTATGCTGAGGTAAACCAAACATTTTTTGCTGTAATCTCCCTTTCTCAGTGAACTACTCAGCAGGTAGTGATCAAATGCTTCATGTAGCTTGACAGTGCCATGAAGAGGATTCAAAGATGTTTGAACTAAATGGAAGTTGCATCATTTTCTAAAGTGCCAGCCATGCTAATGGGAAAATGGGTAATGGGCAAACTCTCAAACTATCATTTTAGTAGCACGTCTCCCCATTACACTCCTTTACATTGAGGAGCAATTCTTCTTCTACCCTTAACCTTCTTGCCAGAGATTCCTTCCCAAATAGTTGTACACAGCTCTGTAAATGTTAGAGTGACATTTGGAGTAGATTTGAAAAGCACATGTGCTCCTTCTTGGTTCTCCTGAGTCTCTGCCAAGCTTCAGTATGGCAATATAACCTCACTCGTCACCTCCCAGGGCTAGCAATAACATTTACAAGCTACAGTTTCCTCTGTCTGCAAATATTTCCACTGTGGTACTGGGGGCTCTTACAGCTCCTCCCTAGGCCAGTTCTTCATGATTGCAGCCCAAAGAAAGGAGAAACAAAGTTTATTTGCCTTTCATTGGGGAGTACAGGAATTTATTTTTTTGGTAACTCCCCACCTGACAACACCCCTTGGTTAGCTCATACTCTTTTGTGTGTGGTGACAACAGAAGTGTAGGAAGGGCATACCAAGCCTGATGCTGAGGGAAATTGGTACATAGTACTCTGGAGGGTAGCCACAGGTTAACCTGGGGAGTTGGAGATTTGATTAAATATAGAAGTTAAGCAAAGCTAGAATCCAGATGACAAATGTTAGAGAGGTTTATTAATGGAGAGAGATTTGGGAGCCATGTTCCTGATATATCTTCCCTAGGTCAGCTTAAAATTTGAAAGGTCTCCATTGGAGCTTTTGTTGTAGGCAGGCAAAAATGTTCTGAGATTTTAGCTTACAATGGTGGAAGCCTCACAGTTTGAACTAATTCCTTGAGATTTAGTCCACTTTAAGATGAAAATTCTCAGGACAGCTTTACAGGATTTTGGTATAATATTGAAGTAGAAGAGCAAGGTGTTAATTTTGGACTCAAAAAGAAAATTAATGCTGTTCTAAAAGGAAAAAATCAAAATTACTTTTGTTCATAATCAAAGTAGTTTCAAAGTCTAAACTCTATAAACCAAGGTATTTTTTTTTGTCTGAAGAACGTTATAGTACATGCATTGTGTGCTTAGAGCTCTTTATTTGCCTTCTTTACATAAGTTTTTTTTTGTCTTCCATTTTGTGGATACTTAGTCAATAATATTATCTGTAGGCTTTGGTTATGTGTTTGGGAAGGCTTCAAAGGGATAGAAGATATATAAGGTATAATATATATAAGACTGGAACAAGGGGAGACAATGGTAGAGAAAGAAAATAGGTGAAGAGAGTATTCTCTTCTGACTTTCTAGATAAATAATAGGTGTGGTTTGCACTTCAAGTTTCTTCAGAAATTTTTTCTTTTATATGAAGAAACTCACACATCTGGGCTATTTTCAGGCCCAGAAATTAAATATTTTAATTAATGTTATGAAATAAACTTTGTAAGGTTTTGAAAAAATGTATTTGGTGAAGAATATTCATCTGGATGTCATCTGGCCTACGTAAACATCTGCTAGCAATTTTTGTCTATAGCAGGGGCCTTATAAGTGACAATTATTACTACTGCTCCACCAGTATCCTTGCATCCCCGAAAATGTGATGAATGCCTTGGAGCTTGGTCTATTATGTCTCCCATTTGCTGTTCATTTGGAACTATTTTGTGCACAGTGCACTGATAAGGATGTTTTATGTAATTACTCTACTTTAAGTGCTTGTTTGGTCTTACATGACATATGCTATTCAAATTGGAAAATTTGAATTTAAAAAAAAACAGTATATGAACCAGAAAGAAGCCAGAGATGAGAAGCATGAGAGGAAGGATTTAGAAAATAAAAGCTAGGAGAAGCTGAGTAAAAAAGAGTTTACTTAGTCTAAAATAGAGTGAGGAAGCTGGAATAATGATTTACTAAGTTTAAGGATACAAAGATCCTTCTGTAAAACAGCCATATACCCACTAGGAAGTGGAGAAGGAAGGCATCATCTTAATTTGAAGGCAAAGAAAAACTTGGATTGATGTTGGAAAAATATTTTGGTCTTTCAGAGAGATTAAGTACGAGCAAAACCTGTCTGATTTCTTTACTTTTCTGTAGCTGTATGTATCCAAGATTCTTACTGTTTTATCTTCACTAGTTTGCAGTGGGTAACAACTCATAATAATACTATTGACATCTTGTCAGCTTGAAATCTCTAAAGCAGAATAGCTTTGTTCTTACTAGCACAGTAAACCCTATCAGTGGCTTATTAGTGATATTTATTGTTTGCAGGGTATTTTGCTAGACTAATAAATCACATTCTTATTTCTAATGTAATGCTTCAGTTTAGGTAAGTCTTTAAAGATGGTTTTCTGTTCTCTGTTGTTGTCCCTCTCAGTGCTATTGAATTAATTACATTTACATCCCTTCAAATTGTTTTTTCCTGTTTGGTGGGCTAAGTTTAAGGTGAAATCCAATGATACTGAGATGGGAGACATGCATCACCTGGTGCCAAGCCAGGCCAATGTTCAGCCCTGTCGCTGTGCCCTGCCTGGCAATCGCTCTTTACCCTGGCCAGCAGATTGACCTCCTGGCCTGAGCATGGACCTGCCCCATCACAGGAGGGCTCCTGGTGCTCAGCTGGGCCTGGCCCCCATTGCACATCCCACTCATCTTCCTGTATGTGGGGGACAGCCCTGGGCAGCAAGGCACTGGCACAGGGAGCTCCACAGCTTCTGGCACCCATCCTGCTGGATGGTGTGCAAGGTCCTAAGCGCTTGTGAGCACTTAAAGCTCCATCATATCTTTTCCACCAAAACAGGAGCATTATCTCCTGGGTTGTCATCAGATTCAGTGATTACATTTGGGCTACCTAAACTATTTGCCTGGCTTCTTTTGTTGAAACTTATCTGTATAGAATCCACTCAGACAGGAAGGAGGATTTATTTATATTTTCTTTTAAAAAAATTGTTTGCTTTTGTTTTGTTTTAAAGTGTAATTTTGGTTTTCAGAAAATCTATTTTTTTATTTGGAGCCATGTTTCTGCTAATGGATATGTGAGGGCAGGAGGTGAACTCTGCAATCAATGCCTGCAGGAAAGTGTTTGGTTTGTGAATACAAAGCTTAGACACTTTAGGGATATTTGAATTCACAAGAACGTGGAAATCTTTGGTCTTAGTGTTTTGGCATTGCAAATGTAGCCAGGGAAAATGTCCTATGCCCTGAACTGCTGTCACTGGGGACTTCAACTTTCATGAAGTGTGGATATTTTTAATTCTTTTTGCACTGTCACCTTTCTGAAAATTTCAGTATGAAACTACACCATATTGTCGTCTGGGAGGCATAGGAAAAAGACCACAGGGAAGAACAGGAGACTACAGAAAAAGTAAAAGAGAGGAGAAAGAAAAAAAGGCAAGGAATGGAGATTAATACAAGAGGGAGGTTAGAAAGCAGGACAAAAAGCATGAAGAGGTCTTGAATAATTTTCTGTCTGTGCTAAGAATACGCCTGTTCCATCTCCCTAGGAGGTTTGTGCAGAGCCTTGTGTGGAAGCAGCAATGAATTGCTCCTTTGGATGCTAAGTGTAAAATTAAAACTGGCAGGGTCTGAGAGCACAAGACTGGGAAGCTAATTGCTCCTAATAACATATTGATTTTCACAGATTTCTGGCATTCTATCAGAGCAGTTTTGAACCAGCACCTGGTTTCTTCCTCTTCCCATCTCCAAACTAATGGCAATGAAGCTTCTGGCACTGGGATCACAAATAAATGTCACTCAGTATTTTTTGTCTATACAAATCTGTGGGGTTCTAAAACATGATTTCACGTATTGCTCCTATGCATCCCATATAATAGCTACCCTAAAAGTAGAAGGGTGGCAGAAATGTCCATGTGTTTTAAACTTGGATAACTGTGCTGCTGCGTGTATTTATGGTGCTGAACAAAGCATTACAGTCCCATTGCTGCGGATGGCTGAGGACAATTGAATGGGTGCCTGTATTCAGGGAGAAGTTGCCAGCACAGGTGTCTGAGAGGCTGGGGTTGTGCACTTGTTGCCAGATTACATTCAACCCTGAGCAGATTTGCTGTATGTGTTGCTCAGCTGTAACATGTTTTTCTCAAGCTTTTGGGGACTGACTATCAGGAAAAGGAAATAGGTTTTATTTGTATGACTGCTACTAGGCAATACCCTCCTCTCAAGGGGTATTTTCATATCTGGAGGGAATGGTCTGCTTGCAAGATGTGCTGAAAGACTCTCAGATACTCCAGATTGTGAAGGCATACAAAGTGAGAATGAAATCTTGTCATTTTTGAAATAGGTCAAGTGCATAGGGCACACACAAGAACAGAACATTGTCTCCTGGGATTGTGTGGAGTCTGTTTCAACAGTTTCAAGATACTTAACTTTATCTGCTTAATTGTTACGAGTTTTCATTGCATCGTGTTTGTAGAAAACTGGCTGGAGAAGGGACAGTAATATCTGATTGAGGCTACTGTGGGATGTCAGCTGAAACATTGTCCAGACTTTTATGTCATCTTCAGCAATTCTAAGTAGTCTTCAGGTCCTCCTTACATAAGTATAATTGGGATTTCTTGTCTAAGGATAGTAATTATCTGGCAATGGGATCAGTAAAGCTGAAGGACACAAATTCTTACTGGAGGGAGGAGACTCATCATTACCACACTTGGTTTGTTTTAGTAACTGCAGAAAACCTCGTTTTCAAAGCACCTAACTAATGCATGGCACTGTGGAGAAGGAAGCAGCAGAGCTGGGACACTCGTGTCAGATACTCCCACTCGTAGTCCCGATATCCTCCAACCCCCTTCTCGCAGCTATTCATGTGCCTGGGCCAGCAACTGTTTCATGCAAGGCACATCTGAGCTCAAGGCGTCAAAAGAGCCATTTCATGCTTGACTGCATTTTCTAATACAATCTGCAGAGAGAGAGGAAAGAGAGCAGGAAAGGTTTGTGTGTACATAGGCATTGCCTTTGAGTGTATGTATAGTATACAGTACATTTAGTTCCTGCTTGCAGCTGTGGGTGGCAAGTGAGAGGTGCAGATGCGAGGGGGAAGAAAATTGCGCTTTGAAAAGAAGAAACTATTCTTCCACCTTGAAAAAGCAGCTTTCTTTCTTTCTTTCTTTCTTTCTTTCTCTGTTTCTTGGCCAAGCAAAGATGTGGGACCCCAGGGCAGCACTGGCAGCTGGTACCAGAGATGTGTGTGATGTAATGAGTGGGTGATGTGTGTAGAAAGCTGTGTACAGACCATGACAGTGTGTGGTGAGTGCAACTAAGAAAACTGGTGAGTAGAGATGTTCACAGACATCTTAATGGTGCTCCCAGGAAAATTTTCTTAATAAGTTTGTGTGGCCTGTGGCTGCAGATGTGCTGCATACAAGCTTTAGTGTGGAGGGTTGCTGCACCAGCACAGCTGTAGTGATGCCCACCAAATGTTTTGGAACCATATACATGTCTCCTCTATCACTTTATCAGCTTGATATTTATATCTTTATTTATCACCTCGTTTGCATATTTATTGCATTGCAGTCCTGTTACTGGCCATTTTGGAGGTCACCCTTGGTACTTTATGGCATGGACATTTGGCTGTTCCTCAGTTTACCCTGCTGTAACATCTAACATTTAGACGTTGAGAGGATGTCAGGCGTGGCTCTGCCAAGCTTGCTGTTTCCTGATGGAAGTTCTGCTCTCATTGGCTGGGAAAAATGGGACAAAGGGCTGAAACATAAGGAGTACATCTACATTCCAAATACATGTTTTTCAGTTGGTTAAATTAGATGGGCTGCTAATTTTCTGAGGGATGGTGGGGTGGTGGTGCCTGGAGAGAATCCCAGTAAATCATTTGAGAAAACTTCAGCTGAACTGACCTGGATGAGGTACTGGCAAGTGAGCTTTATGAAGCAATCCATTCATGTTTCTAGGAAACTGAGCCAGTCTCTTTTTATTAAACTCTGGGATTTTGATATGTAGTTTTATGGTAGAAGCCCTATGTGGAGCAATCTCTACAGCTCTGCCTTTGGTAGGGGTTGGCTGTGGGGAATAGGAATGCTCTGATTCATACATTAATATATTTATGTAGATTTATAAATTTTGCTGATAAAAATGCTTTTGGGTATATTCTGTGAAGAAACAATTATTGTTATGCTGTAGTGCTTACTGCAGTTCTAACACAAGACTTTAATTCTATGCCTTAGAGGAGAATACCACTTTCTGCAGGCAAGACCCTGAACAAATAGAGAATGTTAAATTTAACTGTTTTCCTCAGCTGGAATTATAATTTTCTTTGACATCCTCAGAGATGATAGAAAAATATGACTGCTTTCTTCACTTCTTTCTTCCCTCTTCCGGGTTTTCATTGTGCCTCTATCTTCTAACTTTTCCTGCATTTGAATGGCACTTGCAATGGAGTTTGGTTTATTCCTTTCTTCATTTGCATTGGTTGTGTCAGCAGAGCTCTATTAACATTGGTTGTTAATAAGTAGTGCAAAAATACAAAATCACAAAATGGAAAAAATCTGATTTAGAAAACACCTATTAGGAAATTCACTTTATAAAGTTGTTTGTGTCTTTAAAGTGATATCAAAGAAATTAAATTCCTCTCTAAATAAGCATAAACAAGAGTAGCAGAAATTAGAACTCTGCTCACTCTAATCATTACTGCTAGTTCTAGCAAAAGCTGGACTTCAGTGCACTGAAGGAGATTGCATTTTCTGGAAGATGTGAAAAATGAAGGCTTTGCTAGCTTATAATCACAAAGGGGCACTGTCCTAATGTGCTTGACCTTGGGAATTGTGTCCATGGGTACTATTGTCACCAGCTGCAGTGAACCCCATATCTTTCCTTGCTGCTTGTATTTGCCCCACAGGGTTGCTGGGATGCAGTTAAATGTTTGTTGAATTTTTCCCCAGTTCCAAACTTTCTGTGGCAAGTGCTACGGTTTCTGGAGACACAGTGCTGTATGGTAGATGTGAGGGTTCTTCAGAGGTGTAACTTCTCCTCATTTTTTGCAATTGTTTGCTGATTTCTTGCAGAGGCCTCTATCTTGAGCTATGATGGCAGCATGTACATGAAGATCATCATGCCCATGGTTATGCACACAGAAGCAGAAGATGTGTCCTTCCGTTTCATGTCCCAGCGCGCTTATGGGCTGTTGATGGCAACCACGTCACGAGACTCTGCTGACACTCTGCGCCTGGAGCTGGATGGAGGCCGGGTCAAACTTATGGTCAATTTAGGTATCGTATAAACACCTTCCACTGCCCTCTTCACTACTAGTTTGGGCTTGTGATTAGTGTTTTTTTTTTTTTAATTATTTCATTTATTTTCTGTTGGTTTGATTGGATTGGATTGATTTCTAAAATAACTGCTGAAACTTCTATAATTATATTCTCTTGCGGAGAGAAATTCTCTTCTGCATTGCTGCATGAAGATTTGCTGTCAGTTCTTCGTTATGGACAGTGTTGTTTTTGAAGTCTTTAAGTTTTTAAGTTTCCTTTCTTGGTCTGGGACTGGTGAGCTCTGTGTGAAACATGCTACTTGGTCCATCTTTTGATCAGTTACATCCCTCATTCGTCCAACATCACTCAAAACAGTCAAAGGCAAACATAGAAAGGAAGAAAAATGGATATGGTGGCAAGCAGTTCTGTGAACCCCCTGCCTTTTGCATAATTTGGCAGCATTTGATACAGCCTGCCATATTTTATAAATCTAATTAAAAAGCTGGTGTTATTGTTGTGTCTTCACAAAAAAGAAATTAGCGATAATAAAAGTGTATCCCCCATCCCAAAGGGCTGTGTTCTGTCTCCTTAGAGTTACACTTTCCCAGAAAATAATTTAAAAAGACAATTAGAAACAAGTCCAACAATAACAACAATACAAAAACAATTGGGAGTGAATGTGCTATTAGATTAGCCTAAATTAATTTTCTTTCCAGTCTTTATGCATTCTACGGAATGACAAAATTTTAAAGAATGTAAATACCTAAGTTGAAGCTTTCTTTCACTTTTTAGTGAGGCAGCTTGTTGCTTCATGCGAATTCAGGAATATAACTAAAAAGAAGTTCTGACTCAATGAGGCAAAACTAACATAATAGTGCAGAATAGACTGTTGGAAACCAGATTGAGCTTCATCTCTCCTTTATTAAGATTTATAAAACTGTCAAAAAATGTCCTTGAAACAGGACTTTCCTTCTACCAAAACAGCAGTTGCCTTGCTATTGAAGAATAGAATTTGAGGAGGAATCACCTTACCAAAGCCATTCATTTCCACTTGTTTACTCTGAGTCACAATAACTCTGTATGGAGACCGCTCATAGCCCAAATGTCACAAACGAGAACTAAATCTCCTGACCAGTATGAAATGGTCATCAACATCACCTCTCAAGATCTAGCTGTATGTCAGTATCCCCCAAGCATCTAACCCATGATAGGTGTGTATGAAAAAGGACTGTTTTGAGGGGTGAATTATTTAATTGTGCTTTTCTTATGTCATTTAATACTATTACTAAGAGCTGTCTCTTTCGTCTCTTCTCTGATCTATTCCATTCAATTACTTATTATCATTTGTGTCTTTATTAAGGTCCCTCCTATATGTTTTTTTTCCCTTTTCTTTATTTTCCTTTTTTTTTCCTTGACTCTTCTGTGTGTTTCAGTTGTAAAGCTTTCCCATACCCCATCAGCCATGGTAAATCAAAAGATGGTATTCGACCCTTCAAAGGCCTGAAGCCTGCGGCCCGCACGGCAAACAGCCCTGAGCACGGAGCGTACGGAGCAGCCTGCAGGGGCTGGCATATCCCTCTCACCCCCCACACTCAGTGCCCAAACCAGCCAGGGCACAGCGAGATACAATGGCCATGGGCAGCCGGGGTCTTGCTCTGGAAGCTGGGAGGGAAAGGAAGAGCAGCAGTGAATAATTCTCTAAGGAAGGGGACAAGGAAGTTGTTCAGACCTTTCCAGTGTGGGTGCCTGCGGCACTGCAAATCTTCATGTTGACAGCAGGACTCTCAGTAGTTTGAGGTTTTGTTGTGTGAAGAATAGAAATCCAAATGTGATAGATATCTCACTTCTGTTGAGCAGGATTTTGTAGAAATGGGTCTGGAGTGGAAGGAGAGAGAGAGAGAGAGAAATTAAGCAAATCATAGCTTGGAACATGCTTGGGAATAATTTTTGATGCTGAGATGATGTGCAGAAAGGGAAAGAAATGGCTGGCCTGATAGGGAGATCTACATTCACAATTTTCTTCCCATGGATAAGTGGCAGGGTTATGATGTTATACCGACTTTTGTTAAAGAATATTTCAGTTGTTTATTTTTTTCCTGGCCTGGCATATCTTCAGGTCACTGGTGACTAGGATAAATATTTCCTGCCTCCTCTAATTTAAGGAAGTGTAATCACATCTCTCACTTATCTTTTCTTAAGATAAATCCTGAAGGGTGTCAGAGCCACGTTTGCCCATCCAAAAGGGAAAGTTTCTTTTGTCATTTTTACATAAAAATAGTGCAAGTAGTAGAGAGGCAAGGAGCCTCAATATAACGTAGGGTAAGTGTGCACAGGACTTTTCTGGTTTTTCTCTAGGAAATAACTCAGAGGGAGTTTAGAAGCAGTTGGACCCTGATTATCTTTTTTGTCCCGTTCTTGCCCTAAAGTACTTTTCCATAGCCATATATGACTGCTCATTCGAAGGAAAAGCCATTTTGTCCTCACACAGTACAGGTGGCTTTCTTGCTTGATTCAAGGATTAAACAGCCTGAAGCTTTAGCAACTTCAAATAAATATTACTATTTTCAGACAAAAAGATAAAAATGGTAAGAAATATAGGCCTAAATTGCAGATCTCTGTTTTCTGCTAAAGATACCTTCATTCAAACAATGGATCCCTTGTGTTAGCTAACTGCAGTCGAGCTATTTAACTTTTTGCAAGGAGAGTGTCTTTGGCCCATTTTCCCGGTGATATGCTCTGGAAAACTTTCATCTGAGCACTAAGGAAGTAACTTCTGGTTTACATTAGACAATAATGAAAAGAAAGTAACTGCAGAAGATTTTCCCAGCTAATTTGCTCTCCATGCCTCTATGTCACCACATTCCTCATCCACTTGCTGAACTGGCAGGTGACTGGATTTAAAGCTGTTCAGGCATACTCATCTCCAAAAGCTGTCTCAGAATTAAATACTGATAACAAGGCTGACTGCTCCAGATGATGATTATCAGAAGTCTTATTGCCCTGGTACAGTGCAGGAGGAATCCCAAGGAGTTTTTAAAATTATTCCTGAATTAATCAGATGGTGCTGTTTTGAGCACAAAGATCAGACTACACCTGCCCCCTAACCACCAGGAAAAATCTCCTTTGCTTTGGATTTGTACTGTTGTACTAGTTTAGAGGAAAATAAGTGTTTGCTTCCTTTTCAAAAACTGATGTAAGAGAGAGAGAACAACTTCATGTATTAATAGTTGGAAAATTTTTTGATTGCTATGGGCAAGGCTCAAAATTAAGGCAACAAAAAAACCTCTATACAGGTTCTTTGATGGTAGTGTGGATGGTATGGTGGTGCTGGTGTAACAGTGCAAGCAGATGCCCTCTCTTAGCTGCCCTGCAGGATCCCCACTGGCCCAGTTAGATGAAACCTGGATGTGGAGCTGCTTCCTTTGGAGTGCACCTAGGTGTTTCTGTCTGGCTCCCAATTGCATGGCATTGCAGACTTTGTGACCACAGTCTGGAGATATAGTAGTGCCATCTACTTGTAAGGGCAGCCCTCTCAGTGGCCTGGACTCTTATCCTTTGTAATAAGAATCTTGCAGCCAAGATAAGGGCTAAACTGGTTTTCAGTTTGAAGCATCTATCCCTTCATCTAGAGTAGTGTTTCAGCTTGAGGGAAAGCCCTAGGATATAAAGTTATTTTGATATCACTGGAAAAAAACAAAAAAATCTGAAAAACTCTGAATACATCTATTACACAAAACTGATTTTAGTCTCTTTGATGAATGTTGCTGAGGACCAGCCATGTATGTTTCCCTTTCCAGCATACTTGCTCTTTAGTACATAAGAAATTCCCATGTTCCAGCTGTAGCAACTCTCTTGACCTCACTTGCCTGCAGTGAGATTCTCTTGCCGTCACTCACCTTCCAGGCAGAGAGGGAAGTTCCCTTGCATGTACTTCAGAGCTCCCTTTTCCCCACCCAACTCCTGTAAGGGATATAGCCACCACTGTATGGTGATCGTAGCAGTTGCTCCAGGGCTGTTTGCTCCCACTTTTCTGTTGCGGTTGACGACACATGACAAACCTAATCGCACAAAACCAAACCCAGATTTTCTCAGGAGAAGTTCTGCTTGAAAACAAACTCTCTCTGGCTATGTTACTCCTTATTGGTATGTCCCTGCTCATTATAGATCTTTATTATTTATAGATTCTTGTTCTTTCCTCTCCTTCATTCTATAAGAACTGCATTTTGCTGCAGAAATAATTTTCCTACATCTATCTGAGCAAACATAAAATTGGTCCAGTTAAAAAGCAAACTGCATTATATTTCTCTGCCATTCTATATAATCTCCCTTGCTGGGCCATATCTCTGTAATAAATACAACCATTCCTGGTGTATAAAGCTCTAGTTGTCTAGACAACGTGTCCACGGGCATGGAGCTATTATTCATGGCCTTGATTTCCTGAGAGAAGGTCAGCATTGCTCAAGATATGTAATAGCGCCAATTTGAAAGCTCTCACTCATGTTAGACACCACAGCCGTGGATGTTCACAAGCCTGTAACCAGGCATTTATAAATGAAAGAGCCTCTTATGGATCATATCCTGAGATATGCTGAGCATTAGTGTGTTAAAAGAGGGAAGCAATGCTCAGAAGCCCTCTAGCTCAGGCTCTTCTACCTCAACTTGCTTTCTTTGTGGAGATGCCTCAGTAACCATTTATTAGATTCCACAGGCGTAACTCTATTTTTCTCTCCTTATACCTCTCTTTGTCCCTCCCTTGCCTGTGACCTCTGAATGAAGCAGGGCCTGCGAAGGTTCCCAGATCTGCCACTTCACTGCCCATTTCATCTTCTCCCTGAACGTTGCAAGCACCCCATTCAGTCGGAGCGTTCAGACAGCAAGATGAGATTGGGCTCTGAGGAGCTGGCCGGGCTGGGGACCTTTGAAAGAAATCCCCATCCTCCCTGCCAAGCCCCAAAAAAGTATTCCCAACCTGCAGAAGTAGCTGAAATCTGGGCTGGGCGTTCGTGCGGTTAGCTGTTTGCAAGTGGCCATTTTATGATAGGACACAACTGGGCAGTATATTAACCCTTTCCTCGCCTGAGCGGACAGTGTCAAATGTGTCTGTGCACATATTAAAAAGTGTTTTGGGCTGGCTTTGGGGGAATGAGAAGTGGGTCTGTCTTTGGGATAGCTGGAAAGGGTTAAATATTGCACCAACAGATCTCATAGGCTGATTTTACAGGTATTCTCTGTTGACAGATGGTGTATTTATGCAATACCAATACAAATTAATTTAAAAGAAACCAAGTGTAAAGGTTCACTTTGAGCTTCAAGCTTCTTAGAGAAATTGCTAAAGGTCTCTAAAAAGCACAATGACACTTGAGTATGACTTATGTCTTGAGGGAGATTTTTATGCCTTAATTATAAATTTTGTAATTGTAATTCATATAAGCTCATGGTCTGGAGTGGAAGATTCTCTTAGATTTGTAGGTTTCTATAAAAAGAAAGTAACTTTCTGTATCATCATGTGGCTATGTATGTATATTGGTATATTTCTCTATACATATGTATATATATATATATGTATATATATATTTATGTAACAGATATTTACATAGAATATACTGTACATATACACCCACTCCTGAATTTGTACAGACTGTGTATAAGTATAAAATGGCCACATCTCTTTGCGTGTGTCTGTCCCCGGAAGGGTGGACTGATTGTTTTTGGATGTCTGCAGCTGTTACCTTGAAGGATGCAATTTCATCTTTCATTTATTTTTCCCCATCTAGACTGTATCAGGATAAACTGTAACGCCAGTAAGTTTTCCCTCAAGTTTCATTTTGTTCTCTTTCTATATATATTAAAATAACTTTATTTTCTTTGCTGTTTTATAAGCTGTTTTTCTTTTCTTTTTTTTTTCTTCTTTTTTTTTTCTTTAAAAAAAAAATCTTCAGAAATTGAAGGGTTGGGTGGGATATGAAGCTGGAGAGGGAAGAGGGAAGACTTTAAGGTGATTGTATGTGAAAAATTTTGTATTAAGTTTCTCCAAGGAGGCGATGAACTGTTATTTCATAGCTTTGCAGAAGAGCACCTGTGGAACCTGATGAGCTGATTATATTTCACTGGTAACCTGTTGTCTTTATGAAAACTTTTAAGGAACCACATAAGAATAACAACAGGTACTGTATGCACTTCTCCACTACATAAAGGCAGGTGTATTTAAAAATAAAGAAAGCAAGCTTCAAACTCTTGCTTTATTATGAAATGGTGACAACTTAACATGGTATTTATTCAACGTAATTTTTATTTGGGTATAGAATAAAGAAAAAATAGATTTTACATTTAGAGTATATTATGTATATTTCGTATATATGTGTATATATATATATGGCATTTGCCATTCATAGGTTTCTATAAGAAATTCCATCTGAACCTCTGGATCACCTAAGATTCCTTTCAGTATTTTGAAGTAGGGAGGAAAGATTATAAAATTCTTGTGAAAAATAATAGTGAAAGGTCATATCCATTTCTAGGCTGACTGAGCAAGACAAATCTTTTCTGTTCTACTTCAAAGAGCTGATCAAACTTGATGTAGGCTTCAAAGTAAAAAGCATTTCCCAAACAATGGATCTGTTCAGGTCTTAAGTGTACTTTGAGGCTATTCTTGTTACCAGATTTCTGGCAGGTCCTCTGTGTTAGATTTTATGTAGAAGTATTTATGAAAGGCAAATGCCAGCTGATTGAGACCCTACTTTGCTTAAAAGTGTGAGCAATTAGTTTTTTGGATTTGGGAAGTGGTCCCTGGTAGCCTGTAGCTGGGGAGAAGCCGTGATATGCCATAGAAGCTTGTTCATGGTAATTTATTTCAATTATTAAATTATTATCTCAACCCAAGTGTTTTACCTTTTTCTGATTTTCCTCTTCATCCCACTGATGAGAGGAGGGATGTAAGCAAGCAGCTGCATGGTGCTTAGTTGTATGGAATTAAACTGCTACAAGTGGGATTAGTCAGTGTATGACTCAAATCTTGAAAGGTCTTGTTGAATTCCTTTTGCTCTTCGAAGTTTTCACACTAAGTTTCAAGACAGAATGTGCAATAGGAAAAAGTATCTTGAATGTGATAGCTGAGATTGCCGGATTTTACACAGCAGTGGTGAGGATATTTACATAAAAATAGGATCTTTTGCTTCATAGGAGTTCTTATGCTCTTGTTGCTTAGCCACCTGTAACTCTACCAAAAACTTGCCCCATAGTTCTTCTTGGTGTTTGTCATCCATTTCCTCAGGTACTGGACAACAATCTGATGTTGTCAACATCAACTTTTGATGTCAACAGCTGCTGTCTAAAGGCTTAGCTATGGAAGACTATCTTCAGGTCGGAAGTCAGCCTTAGTAGCAAGTGGCAATTATCTGGTTTTTTTGCAAAGAAAAAGCTAGCAGTAATTGGAAGAAACATTAAAAAAAAAAGAAAAAAAAGAGGAAAAAGAGAATCCTATAATTAAAGCAATGGGAAGACAGTTTTAATTCCATTTTTTTTGTTAGTTTCTGAGTAAGCATAAAAACATCTTGAATTATTTTGCTATCATGCAATTTTAATAGCTGAGCCTGTTGCATTTTTAAATGCAGCCTTTCCCTGAAGGTTTAAATTTAGCTCTTTATTTAAAACACATTGGATCTTCCTAATTTAGTTTTTATGATGCTTTGCTGACAATAAGTATCTCTACTCTTAGTCCCTCCAATACTTTGTTTTTTTTGCTGCCTGTTGCAATAACTCATGTCAGCTGTCTTGTTTCTTAGAAGGGAACCTGCTGAGGATTGGTGAAAACTGTACCCTTGAATGAATAAAATATGGTTAGGCAGAAGCAGATCAAATATCACTGTAAGCATTCCTGCAGGCACACTGCCATTTACTTGTGCAGAGGGAGTTATCCACATACAGGGTCTGGTGAAATGAGCACAAGTGTTTTAAAGTAACTTTACAAATGGGGTTCCCAGCAGTTAAAGAGTTTCAGGTTGAGCAGTCGCCACTGGGAACTGAATAGAAGGGACCCAGTTCATGGTTTTAAAGGTAAACAGAGTTGTACTTTTGGGTTATCTTTGAAAATGTAGCTTCAGAGCCCACTACTTCAAGCATTGAAGCTCATGCTGTTTGAGAGGAGTCTTGTATATTGTCCCAGGTAAGCATTTATACTTGTTTATAATTTTAATTGAAAAGATCAAGGGCTTTTCTCTTATACATCTTTGGGCTATTGTATATCTGATGCAAAATACTGTTTTTCATCATTTCATCTTACCTTCTCTCTGTGTTCCATCACTGTTGTATTTCAGTGTTTTACTGTCTCTGTACTTATTTCAACACTCATCTCATCCCTTCCTTTCACTCTTGAAGATACCTAAACTGGGACCCAACAATGCTTTTGCTAACACATATGTAACTCTATAGTAACTCTCTTTTTCTCTGAGTGTGAAATCAGCACAACTGAAAGCAGGACCAGGATCTCCAAATAAACTGTGAAGGTGCATTGAACGATTCTTCAACACAATGCAGACATAATGGATAGCACAATTTTGTTGATTGGATTCATGGGGAGAATAGATATAGTCAAATAGGTATAGAACAAATATAAATCTCTTGGATTTTTGCCTACATATATTTTATTTTTTTTTTAAATAGGATTTCCAAAGAAAATGGTCCCTCTCCTGTAAACTGTTTATTGAAATGCATTGTTCACTTTGAAAAAAGTTGAAGTTGTGATAGTTTTATAGTTTGTCACGTCTAAGAGTGTCACATATTAGAAAGTCATGTCTGGTGCTATGATTTTTCCTCATTTTTTCAAAGGTATCTAGTCCTTAATTTCATTGTTCCATATCCAGTGACACCACTTCATATCAGATTAGATGTGGATAGTTTTCAACATTCTACTCAGTATTAATTGTGGAGGATAGAGCTATGTGTGCTACAGATTTGTTAGATTTTGGTGGTGTTTTCACTCTGTATTCTTTTTAGACTACTACTCTTGGTCTAGTTCTCTCTCCTCATAAGCCTTTTATGTGGTGTGTCAAAATTCCGTTACATACTTTGACATTAATTCTATGAGAGATCTCCCAAAAGTAGCTCCTTGGAACCGTGAACACTTCTGTCTTATTCCTTGTTATTTCATAATGAGGCCTTTTCTTCTCACTAAAGCATGCCAGACAAGCCATCATCTATTTTCATGTCACTTCTGATGCCTCAAAACTTCCATATCTTCTTCTCGTACCTGCTGCTAGAAGCATAAATGGAAGAGGATAAAAAAAAATCAGTCTAATCACCACTACACAGTTGATTCTATGTCTCTGTGAGATCTCACATTTAACA
Organism: Sturnus vulgaris; assembly: GCF_052056855.1. Taxonomy (NCBI): domain Eukaryota; kingdom Metazoa; phylum Chordata; class Aves; order Passeriformes; family Sturnidae; genus Sturnus; species Sturnus vulgaris. The sequence continues at coordinate 27,647,185 of NC_142248.1, forward strand.
TGTTTCTTGAAATCCAATAATTTTTGACAATAATGACAGCTAAAATATGTTTGATTCTCCTATTTCAGTTGCCGTGCTTACTGTATTTATTCAATGCAGTGTTAATGTTTCATTTTATTAAGTGCCACTGTAACAACATAAAATATGAATCTATGATGTGTAACTTTCTGGGAGAGGCTTAAAGTTTTCTTTTTTTCTGTATCATCATAAGTAAATAGGAAGCTGTGCTAAGTCTAATCAAAATATTGTAAAACCAAGTGCACTTGTCTGATTCCTAATGATCTTGCTGTCATTTTAATAAAATCTTAATAGTACTCTAACAAGAAGACATTCTTTTGAAAGTGAAGCAGTATGCATCTGCACGGCCCAGCTGAGAATGATTTCACCTTTGAGCAGTATCACACTTGGGATGCTGGTCTGACCTTGTGCTGCTGCTGCACCACAGTGTAGGAGAAAGAAGGGAGCAAGCTTGTCTTTGGAAGACTTCTTTTGTCAGGGGATGAAAAGCAGTCCTCTAATATATTTGTCAGATGGCAAGATAAAAATTCTGTTAGAGGAGAATCTGCCCTGCTAGATCAAACAGCCCAAGAGAGGTGAGGCTACTGCCAATGCTTGTTCCCAGGTTCTATTTGTAGCAAGTTGAAGATGTGTTCTTGGCATGTCCATTGCCAGAGTTCACAGGATTGCTCATAGATCCACATTCTTTTCACTTCTGGCACCGTGAACATCTGGGCCTGTTGACCCCGTGGTCTGACTCCAGTCACAGCACTCATAGCCCCATAAACCCTCATGCACAGAGAACAAAGGGCTCTTACTCAGGAAGGACATAGAAAGGAATTTAATAAGAAAACAGGACAGGCTGCACTGATCAGGTAAACATACTGATCAGCAACTATTTACATGCCCAGCCCTTTTTATCCCCTTACTGCTATATTTATTTTCCCACTCTTGCTCTTCCCCAAATCACCTGAACTTCTCTCCCTTTTTGTTCCTTTGGTTTCTCCCCTAAACATCCATAGTAAGTCTGTCTGAACCCAAACTGCTTTTCCCCGACATGACATATATCCTACCCTATGCAGCAATCCCCTTAATCCAAAAGGTGATATCAAGATCTGGTCCAGCTATCATATAGTGATGAGTGTCATACTTGGACACTGGAACCAATGGCTCTGCCACAACAGCCCTGGGAAAGACCTGGACAAGGTTTTCATTGCTCAGGAGTCTGTGGCTTGTGCTCCTGCCTGCTGCTGTACCTCATGCTCCTCTGGGCTTGTGCATACAGGTCTCTGGTGGGCCGATGGCCCTGGATATAATCCAGGAAGATATTATTTGTGCTCCCCCTTCTGTTGTTGTCTCTCTGTGCTCCTTTATGGATGTTCAGATGAGCTTCATTTCATAACTCAACAAAATTCCTCTTCCCTGTGGCAGCTACTACAAAGTGACCTCTTTTGTCTCAGGCATTCTTGATTCAAGCCCATTCCAAGTCTCCAGTGGGAAAAATACCCTCTTGACTTGATGTTGTAGTTTAGGAATGGTATTCTCCAATTTAGGACTCCCACTGAAAATAAAACCATGACCCCTCCCTTCCCTTCAGTGGGAGACAAAAGGCAGAGATAAGTTAAGAACCATTTATTGGAATCATCCATGAGAGAAGAAAATTAACAACAGCAATACCAATAGCAAAAAATGTTCAAAGAAAGGGTGACATACATGCAAAATGCCCACCAAGCCTGGGACGATGGAAAACAATGGCAGGCAGACCCTCCACCACCGTGCTTTCCCCATGACCAGAAAGGAATACTCTTTCTTCCCAAAAAGGAGAGAAAGAGAGTCCCTTTCCCTGCCCTGGCAATGACATGAAATGGTATTGAATGTATAGGACCCTGGCCATGCCCACAAAGCTCCGGGCTCCCCCACCTCATGGCTATTGCAAAAAATTAACCCTGTCCTTAACCCAAACCAGGACACATTTTCAACTCAGAGGTTATTTGGTACCCTTAGAAAGTGAAGTAGTGATTCTGAGCTTGTTTTACAAAGAGAGAAGCAGAATCCATGCAATTATCAGTTGGAGTGGAGAGGATAAGTCCCTTTTTAGGCTGGATTCCACATGGACACCTTCCATCTGGGTGAGAGAGAAAACGTAAAGCACATTTGAGAAACTGCTCCACTTCACTGATGTCTAGACAATATATCTTATGTAGATTACATTGTGTAATTAGTTGCCAGAATATTAACTTTTTTTATTCAAAGAACATTAGCACAAAAGTGAAAGCTAGTGCCTCAGGATCTAGGAGGAAGCAAGTATTCTATATGTTATTAATTTTGTTTGTGAACAACCCAGAGAGAGCATCTCTAATGAGGCTTTAAATAGCTATAAAGAAAAAGACAAAAATCAATCAGCACAAGCACTGCTTTCTGTGTTGGGTGCCACCTGCTCTGTAAATTTAAGGCCAAATCAGTGAGCTTTAAGGATCAGTGGATATTGGATAAGGAGTGACTGGTAAAGAAGTACTAGTGATTGCCATTATTGGGGGAAGAACATTGGGCTTAATGAGCACAGGCTTTTCACAGTGTTTTCAATCCTCCTCATCCAGACAGTGCCATGAAGATTAAGGTTTTGCTGTGGCATAATTGGTTTGAGCAATCCTAAACTGCAGTTTGCTATATGACAAGGTCCCTGAATACCAGAATATTTCATCAGGGACCACAAATGTAGGCTACAAACACAAGTCCGTGTTTTCTAGAATTCATCTAGGCTCAGCTGTCAGCAGTCAGCATTCTTCTTCCAGCTAATACTATCCCACCCTTTGAAAGTCTCAGTTCTGAGTCTTCAGTTTCAGTACTCAGGGAGAGACAGGTCACCAGTATGGAGGCATGGCAGTGATGAAAGCAGAACTTGGCAGAATATGTTCTGCTTTATTTTTACCTAAATTGCTGTGGTGAGACCTAACAAGAAAGAAAACTAACCTTGGAAACTCAGTCATCTGTCAGGAATCAATGATCTACTTTTGGAAAACAGCTCTTCTGGTTTACTGGCTATCATTCCTATCCCAGCAGCTTTTCTTGATTCCTTTTGACTTTTGAGATGATTTTCTTAGTGTTTGTTATACATTTATATATATATAGTTTTCAATTTGTGTAGCCTCTCACCCCTTCTGTGGGATTATAACTTAAAAAGAGAACTGTTTTGAAGGTCAAAACAAGCCATATCAATCACCCTGTCAGTCACTAAGATAGATACCCATTACTTAATGTTAGAAATGCTAATTAAGTATTGGGATCCTGGATGCTATAACAAAGATTATGAAATAGGAAAAGTTTGAGGTAGGGGTTGTTACTTCTTTTTTTTGCCTTTTGTTTTTTTCTTTTTTTTTTTTTTTTTTTTTTTTAGTTTTTATTTTTAGAGGAGAAAGATACTGTTGGTGAAGTTTGGAGTAACCTAGGAAGAAGTCTTGTGATGCTAGGTTTTGTTTAATGATACCCTGAATTAACTAATTGTGGTCAGCAACCTTTTTCTCATATCCACTGGTTGTTATATTATCAGCTTCCTTTCTCATGTCTGGGGAAAACAGTCTTGTTTCATTTTTTCCTTTTGTATTGCAGTATTTGCAGGATCTCAGCCAGGATACCTGGGAAAAAAATGCTTTGATAGAAAAATGTGTAAGCGCCTCAATTTGTTATTTTGGCCACTTTCCTTGTATAAATTGATTTGTGTTCTTTTCAGATCAGCTGTCTTCACTTGCACTTTCCTCAGTGTTTTGGTTTAACCCCTGTAGGTGGTTAAGAAGCACACAGCGGATCTCTCACTCTCTGCCTGCCTGTGTTATCAACACTGTTTTGCTCGCAAATTCAAAACATGGCATTGTGTGTTGCTCTGAAGAAAATTAACTCCCTCTCAGCCAGATCCAGTACACTCAGGAAAGGAACCTACCCTTGAGAGCTTGTGAACATTTGGATATAGAACTTAAAAAGGCAATGCTTTAGCTGCCATACAGTGAAATAGACAGCTAAAGGTGGACTGAAACAATGTCATTTATGGTGTCCAGCCATCAAGTATTTGGTAATTTCTTTCTCATTTCACTGATTTTCTACACAAGGCACTAAGTTTGAGCGAACCTGCTATGCTAGAGGAAGCACTAGGGAGCTGTGTAGGAGTATGAAATGTATTGTTTCCAGGATTAAGACGTCAGGCTGTCAACTATCTTAAATAGTGACTGCATTAGGACTTTAGTATTGGCTACTGCTTCCATGAATGGTGAGAGGGTTGATAATAGAGAAAAATTGCCTTTCCACAGCTGAGAGGTTTTTTCCAGGTTTAACAATCCTCACACACCAGACCTCTTTCAGCAGTGACTGCTACTGTCCTGCCACTGTGACCCATCACATTGCCTGTATTTTCCACTGCTAGGTTGGTTTGTCTGGCAAAAGGTACTGCTAGAAAATTTCTCTCTGGGAGCAGAGAACTTTAAGTGTGCACAGGAGTAAGAAGTTTACTTAAAAAATATTCATTGATGCTTCTGTGCTTAAATACTGGTTGCTAAGAAGTGAGCTGGGGAAAGGTGACCTGCAGATTTGTGGTCTGCCTCTGGAAGAAGCAGCTTAGAAGCATTGACTGTAAGTGCAGGGACAAAATGAGCCATGGAGAACAAGAACTCTTTTTCTCCCAGAGAGGGTCTTGCTTGGTCAAGCTGGTGCATACTGGTGTATGATGAATATGGCAAAGTTGCATTGCTGCTGCATCTCTGGAAATGTGCTCTTAGCAAACCTCTCAGCAGTAATGTTTTCTTTTCTAATGTCTAATCTTCTGCTCCTTTCAAAAAAAGGTGATTCTTGAGATTTCAGGGCCAAGAAGAGAGTTGTTGCCTTCTTGCTTCTTTTGTGCAAAGGGAGTACAATATGTGGGAAGCCTTGATGGCAGAAGAAGCCTGACCAAGATGACACAGATGTGTCTGATCAGTGGTGAAGATTCATTATATCATCATAAATAATTTTCTTCCTAGTGGAAAAGGCATTATGCTGAGCATTTTCATTCTGAATGTGACAAGCCAGAAAGCTTGAGAGAAGTTCTCAAGTAATTTTCCCAGTTAAATATCTTTTTGATTTGTGAAACTGCAGTGATTACTATATTAAACAGTCATGTGAGTTCACTTTATTATGGAAAAATAACTTCTTCCTTTTGGTGGATTTCTCAGTGTCCAGGCCTGACTATGAACTGGAAATCAAATCACCAGGTAAAGTTTTAATCATCTAAGGATATTTTATGATTGTTATTTGCTTATGAAATTAGAGTACAGAATCACCAGAAAGCTTGAAACAGATAAGTTATTATGCTAATTACCTGTTAATGCAAGAGTAAGTTCAGGTAAGGGCTTAATTGTGTAATAATAAAGTGCTAGCATGCTCACACCATTTGGATTAGTGTGTTTTCCGGTCCCCTTTTTCTTGTAGGGGAATCTTATTTAAAATGATTAGCCCACTTTTTTGAACTGGTAGGGAAAAGAAGAAATGTAACTGGTATTGCTTTTGACTCACATGAGCACTTTTCAGGTTTCAAGCTGTTGCTACTTTACTAAGCTGTTAAACAAAGCACTTAACCAATTTAAAGTTGCAGTCTTTCCATCTAGCATGGTTCTCCTCCTGAATTTGTGGAGTTTAGTTCTTAGTTTCAAGAGGAGGGACAGTATCTGCCAAAATGTTCTGCTGCAAGCAAAACCACAAGCCTTTCTTACCAGAGCTGGGGAAAGATGCCATATGTTCCATATTTCATGGTCCCAAAACCCAAGTCCATTTGCATGTATGTGAGGAGTTCTAGATATTGAACAGATTTCCTACATTGTAGTTGACATATGTAGAGCTTATAATGGTACAGGTTCTAATTTGAACAAATGGGGTTTACACATTTACTGCAAGAGGAAAAACTGCCTGGTGAAAATGTTGCTGGAAATTCTTCATTCCTTTTTAAAGACAGAAATAATATAGAAATGTTTTAATGCAAAGAGGCCCCTGGTAAGAGCTATAGAAATGTGGGAGGTTTTTTCCTTGTAGGCTAGTAAGGAGTGTTTGCTTGGTAGGATAGTGAATGAAGTCAGGAATTTATAAGGGCTCTTACATTTAACATTCATTATTGGATTTAATTCAAATGAATTAAATATTTATTGCTGTTAATATGTAGCCAGTTCTACTGTGAAAGGTGGCATCAAACATCATGTGGCAACTCTGAACTTTAAGGCAAGATGGTAGAAGCATATTTGTAGAGGACTACAGAGATTTTTAGAGCTCAGTACCCAGTTGGCCAAATCATACACTAGTAGTTACCCTTATACTGTAACTTTAACTGCACCCCAATCACATTGTCACCATAGCCTATTCTGCCACCAAATTGCATTCTCCCATGAAAATACTGATCACAGTCCTAGAATTGCCAAAATATCGATTCCACAAGTGTGGATAATATCACTTCTTCTTTTCTTTTTTTGTGATGGACAGAAACTAGCCTCATTTAGTTCTGTGCTTTCTTATATTAGAAAAAATGAAAGGCTGTTACTTCCAATTTATTATATTATGATATTTTTCTGCTTAGGATAATTTTAGATTAAAGGAAACTTACTTCCTAAATTATCATTGCTGTTAAAAGCAGCACCAATAAAATTGACTATTTCTTGTTGTAATAAAGGTTTATAATATTTCACTCACTAATCACACTTTATTTCAAGCATAGTAAGATGTAACAGAAAAGGTGGAGCAGCATAAGAACATTTAAAAATGCAGTATCTTTTTTCCTCTCTTTTTTTTGCTTTCTTTTTCTTTTTTTTTTTTTTTCTTTTTTTCTTCCTTTTTTTTTCTTTCTTCTGCAGCACAACGGTATTTTTCAGAAAATGCTGTATCCCGCGGGCTGCATAGAAAAAATTGTTTGTAAGCCCAGCTGTCTGTGTGTGCTTATGCTGGGAATGCTAGTACCCAGTTCGAGCAAATTTACCTAACTCTAGTTACTCCCATGCGTGTCTTAGAGAGGGGGCTGAGCACCATCTCGTGGTGCAGCTGGAGATTTTTGTAGTCTCCTCTCCGTGTGCTGAGCAGCTTAAATACATCTCCAAAGTGATATGATAATTTTACGTTTGCTATATTATTCTTTACTACCTGTGAAAGGGTTAAAGATATGTTCAGAGTGCTTTGTAGAAAGCAGCAAGGATGAAGATTCAGTTCAGTGACAGAGCTGTGTGAGACTTGAATGCAAACAGGTGCTTGACAATAGTATGGGGCTACCGTGTCTTTTATGCTCTATAGGAAGCAAATAACTCTGGCAGAGCGGACTGCACCAGGCCAGCAAGGATCAGCACAGCAAACTGTGTGCTCTGCTTCCTTGGAGTTCCTCCTTTTTGCCTCAGATAAAAATAGCTGATGCCATGCAACTGAAGCTTTGTGCCTTAAATGCTATAAACACAAAATCGGATACTGAAGGGACTGCCAAGCCATAACAGAAATTACTGTTCTGTGTCTCTGACAGCTGCACCAAATCAGGTTATCCTAACTTCAGTATTCTGTCCTAGAGCTTACATCTACATACTGTGGATACTGTACTGCATTTAAAACATTTGTTTCTGCCATCTGCATCTGATTCCAAAAGTAGGGTTCAGAAAAGCTAGTGATAACTAAGATCAGACTTGATGTAATAAGAAAAGTACCTGTAGAATCGTTTAACGCCTCCTGAGATTGTAAATTTCATAGAATACTTAAGGAACTGAAGTATTTTATAATAACTCATAAAAAAATGTGGATAATCCTTCATAATAGGAACAGCCATGAGTGGATGTGGGGCAGCTAGGCTAAGAAGCTTTAGAAAATAGTTATTAAACCTGGTTATATTGTCATAGCTGATATTCAGTCATTCCTAATTAGGCATGAATTAAGAAAGGAGTTTCCTTGATTAAGCTGTAGAAACCAAGGGCAGCACATGGAAGACATGATGTTGTTTTAAAGCCAAATCCTCAGCTGAAGCAGCTGAAAATTCTGAGTAGGAGTAATTAAACAAATACCTATGAAGTCCATTTTAAGCTAACATTGGAACTGCATCTGATTTTCATTTCATAACAAAACCCCCTGACTTCAAATTTCTACAAGATCTTGTGCTTTTCTTTACCATAATTTCAGTCTGATACTTTTTAAGCTGAGCCAAGATAAACTTGAGGAATAAGTGTGTTTCACCATTGCAAAAAGTGTGACTCTGGTGAGGGAGCTATTGTAAAACAGGACAAAGAACTTGAGCTCTGAAATTTGTTTAGGGAGCCAGAGGGCTGGAGAATGTTTCCTATCAAATTGCAAAGTGTGAATGTGGGAGGTGGAGTGTGGGGAAATGTTACTCTGAATGAGTGCCAGCCACTTCCCTCACTATGGGTAATAGAAAAGTAAAAGATACTTTCCTGTTTCAGGTAAACTTTGATGCATCATAAGGAAATATTTCTTCCTTATTTTGAGAGAGGCACTTTTCTGCTTTGCCCTTCCAAGCAAAGCCTTTTTGTCTAATTCACTCAAATGGAGTTAAAATACAAATCTGTTCCTCTTCATTGCATAGCATTTTATAGTTTTCAAATGTCAATTATTTCTGTATTGCAAGGGGAAAAGAGCCAGCCTTCTGTTTCTGATTGCTGAAACTATGGTTTTCAGTAGTCCATTAGGAGGTTATTAAGATGTTTTTCTACTTTAGCTCTATTTTGCAGAGGTACTGAGTGTAGTCAACCCCTGTCAAATTTCACAGGATTTTAGATGTTCAGCATTTGTGAAGAATGTACTTAAGAGATCTACTCCCAAATACTAAGGGGAAATTTTCAGAACTGAAAGTATGACAAATGAGAGGTTCTGTATATTTTTTCCTGTTGTGAGTTAAATGAAGTAAATCCAAGTTCTTGGTACAGGTATGTCTTTATGTTGGAAGAGTTGTTGCCTAATTCAAACACCGTGATCTGAATGATTTAGGTCTGAGAAAACTGACGATGTGAGTCACTTCGTTTTCAATGCAAAATGGTGTGTTTTAGTGTGTCACAGATTTACCTCTGTGGACCTGTATCATATTGAGACCCTATGGGTAAACATGAATATGTTTTCATGTAAGATTTCTGCTTTTGCTTTTCCTGACTAGACCAGAAATATAACAGAAACATCACTCTCCTGAGAGCTTTGGAAATATAAAAAAACTTAGAGATACCTGTAGAACTGCAGTTCTGATTAACTAAAGGAGGAATGTGTAGTAAAATATTTTAACCCACTTCCCTTTTATTATTTCTTTTTGTGGAGGGACAGTAACTTAATCTGAAAATGGGCAAAAACATGGCTTTATTTTGGCTTCTCTTTTTTTTGGTCACAGCACCAGCAAGATATTTGATTCTGTTTCATAGTGAGTTAAGATTTGAGCCTGAAATTAAAAGCCCTTTGTGAGGAGATCTTAAGCGTATTTTTATCTTTAGAGTATTATACTGATGCTGATGATTTAGTACTTACAAGGCTGCAGTAGTGGTGGAATTATTATCACCATGGAATTAGTGAAGGACAGAATGTGCAGAAGCAGTAGCAGTGATATTATGGGCTTTCAACCCTGCCCTAATATGGTAACATTATTCAAGCACTTCTGACAGTGATGGAAAGCTTTGTTGCAGCCATTCAACCCTAGTGCTATTCTACACGTTTTAGTAGAGAGGGAGGTATAAGCAAAAAGAAAGATTATGCATTCTTACTCACTCTTCTTTCCTTACTGTACTGATAATATATGGAGGGATCCAACTTCTACTTCTGTAAGAAGGATATGTGACAGAATTCATTGCCAGTGCACTTTTTGGAAACCTGCAGGCTGCATACTGATTGAAAGAAAAGTGCTTAGCTGCTGACTACAGGTATACCTGAAACTGATCCGTTAGGGATAGAACACTACCCATGAAATGTGAACACCACTAATTGCTTCCGTACTGAAAAAAACCCCTCACATTCAGTCTCAGGTGACAATAGTTTCAGATCTTTTGCTTCTAAGTAGCATTAAGTCTCCTGAAACTGCAGTAGCTCCAATGTAAAACCTGTACATATTTTGCAAGGGCAGAGGAAAATCTAGGAAAAAATTTCCCAGGAGCATTGAAACCTCGTTTCAAAATCAGCACTTTCTGAAGAAAACTATCTGAAGTACTAACAAAATAATTGACGTACAATTTCTCTGGCAGCAAACACAGAGTGAAACAAACTCAAACCCTAGTTTCTAAGCATCAGAGACTGTAGGGAAGTTTGAGTCAGTTCTTACTAAGTATAGAAAAATCTCACAATGGAAAACCAGGTGGTGATTAGTGTTGTACATTGCTATGCTTACTGTTAGTTTATAAGAATACTATTAATGAACAGGTCATAAAGGTTCACTGTGCTGTGGAACTGTTGATCGAAAGAGACAGATGTTTCTAAATCACTTTAATCACCAGCCCACTGCCCCCATTCTGTTCCTGTTTGGTTGGTTACTTCAAACTTATTTTCTTTGAGTACTGAGAATTGTATTTATAGCTTCTAGGATTTCCACAGTGGTAGAGATGGAGCCTAGCATCCCTGTTCCTACCTCACTTCCACAGCCTTCTGCTGTGGCGAGCTCTTGTGTGTTCACAGGCAAGAGAGACCAGAATACTTGTATTTGAGAAGGATAAGGCAGTTTTGGAAGGTGAACTAATTTACATCCATAACCCGATTGCTACCTAATATCAGAGAATACCAGTATGTTGACATAGTAGTCAGGTAGTCTGTCCTTGCCTTGATAAAAACGTCATCTTGGTGCCCTCAGAGCAAAGGATAGTACTACTTCTGTTTTGATATTAAGTGCTTCGGGTCTGTATGAAGAAAATCCTAGTTTCAGTTCTTGCTGGTAGAAATAGTATCTATGTGTGGATAGCTGTATTTTTTTACAGGATGGCTTAGAGACAGAATCTGCTCTGAAGATTTTATTGTCCAAATGTGCTCAAGGATAAAAGGCATAGAGGGAGTGTATGGGCATCCACATTTAGATTAATGATTAAATTAAGCAGTATTTAGCTTGTGGACACTAGTCTCTCTTTAGTCTGTGAAGACGACTAAGATGTTCCAGAGAAGGGTTTGAAGCTGGAAGCTAAGTCAGCCTCCTCCAGTGGGCAATTTGCAGCCACCTGCACCTCCTGGTGATTGTCAGGAGCATTGCCTGATCGAGGCTTCTTAAATCAACATCACCGCACAGTCCCCAGATAATAGTAATAATAACGATAATAAAAATAATCTCTACATAACTCTGCAGTATCAAGACTCTGGGCAAGTCATTTATTTACCAGAATTTCATCTTTCTAGTGGTGTGCAGCCAATAATAGTCACCTTCTTGCCAGAAGGGTTTAGGAACTGAAGTCATGAATGCCTGTAATGGCTTTAATATCATAAGTAGAAAGATATTGTGAAAACAAATTTAGTGCCTATGAAATAATTGTGAATTTCTGTTTATTACCCACAATATTACTGTAAAAGTGGCAGCAAGATGAAATGTTTTTCAAAATGTTAAGGGCCAAATTGTCTGGCTGGTTCATTTTGGTGGAATCACAGCAAGCAAATTTTCCCCTTTTATGCATGGAAATTAGTTTCCTGAAAGAAATCAAAAAAATCAAAACCATGGCATATATGTAATTTTAGACATAGTTATTTAGATACATATATCATCAATTCAAAGAAAAATGCCACATGAATGGGAATAAAAAAGCTAAATTAAACTGCAATAAAGAAAATGAACTTAAATGAGCAGGAGGATATGGACATATTTACAAAAATAAGTGTGTGCAATGTTCTATCCATACGTGATCTAATCTTACCATGAAATTTGAAAGTGTTATTAGCAGTTGTCTCTCTCCTCTGCTTTATTTTTCTGTATTTGTTGAGAAAAGCACATTGAGGGAGAGAACTGTGTTTCTTACACTAGTGCCTTCATCTTCAGAAACAGTGTGAAATGATGAACCTGATCCTTAAACAACAATGAAACAAATGCTCAGTCTCCTGCATCAGCAATAACTGGACTGCTGTAAATGTGGTTAGTATGTAAGGGTTTATAGGCTTGGTATTTATGCACTGTACTTCAGATTCAGTTGTAGTTTCCATAAAAATGACAGAATAATTAAGCCAGAATGATGAGGTTGACATTAAGAAATTATACTGGGTTGTACATTATTGCATCTCTCTTTCTGGATGGCTGCAATATCAGCAGACTGGATAACAAGTTTACCTGGTTTATGATACTCTCCATATAAGATGTTTTGCTTTCAATACGGTACACCAGAACTAGATAGCTACCTTACAGGCATGGCAGTCTCTTAGCTGCTGTAGGAAGAATTACTAGAGCTAAGATTTGTTTGTGTGCTAAAAAATTATTAATTCTTTAAATAAAAGTGAAGAGATGCCTCTGACCCTGTGCCATGACAGTGTGATCTGTTTACCCTGTTAAATGTTGTGATGAGTTTTATGTCAGTGTGGTTTCCCTTTGGCCTGTGCACTGAGAAAAGTCATTACAGCTGTGACTGAAGCTGTGCCTCTTCAGATGGCTTTCTCTTTGCACTCCTGGAAATGTCTGGAGTTCTGGCTCCTGTGGCCTACCTTGGCACGTGGCAGGATGTCAGCAAAACACTGCTGGCATTAAACTTCACAGCTTTGATGAGATTCTTATTTTGGAATCTGAGATGAAACTGAAGTGGATTGTTACAGAATTTTTTTTCTAATTATGTAATTATGGCATAGGCATCTTCATGTTATACCAGAGTGTTCATTTGCTTATCAACTCTATACATATAATCAGAATTTTTCTGGTTTTAACTGTGTCTCCTGGCATTTCATTTCATATAAACTTAGAGAGAGAGAGATGTATGTACATGCAAGGCCTAGTGACACCAATGTAATTCGAATGATTCTGTTTCTTACTGGAGTAAGAAGGCAATATTCCTTTTGAATTTGAGTCAGAAGCACAAAGACGAGTATTATCAGAAAAAGAGTTGTAATGTGCATCCTGTATAAAATAATGAAATAAGTTCTTGGATGAGGTTTGAAAAGATGTGGTATGTTAGCTAGATAAGAAAAGCATGAAGAAAATGCAGAGGAAGGATACTTTTTATCAGAAGAGACTAAATTATGTGTGATGAGATAGGAGATTGAAAAGAGGCCAGTTTTAAATAACAAGTGAAGGTGAAAGATCCAAAAATAAAGAAAGAAATTGTAGTATAGATAAGGTCGATTTTAGATGTCTAAAAGTAAAATGCAGTCATTTTTTCACTGTAGGGAATCAGAAATATATGAAAAGGGAGGGTCATCTGGTCATGAGAAAAGAATATTAATTTTATTTTTTTAAGTGAACAGATATTTTCAAGTCAGAGCAGAGAGAGAATGAGAACTTGCACTTCTCATCTGGGTGTATAATATGTGACAAATTAGCTTCCAAATTCACTCAGCTTGGTCTTAACCTGTTTGTTTTGGAGCCCTCATGTACCTTGAGAATAATTGTTCTCTGCCCTTCTATAAATAAAGCCAAACAATACCAAAGCTCTGACAGCTGCTGCTTTGATCTGAACATACAAAGCAATGTCCAAGCCTTGGAATATAAAAGAGGAAATCATGTTCAAAAAAACACAGCGTGTGTGTGCATGTAATTTTTCATTATAGATTGGAGACATTTTTCTTTACCTCCTCACTTCTGGGAGAGCCTCTGCTTTTAGAATTTCCCTGCTGCAATTGCTGAACAGTCTTGTACAGTGTATGTTCACTGAGTGCATGTATCAATTGGCATATGGGCCTTAATGGTTCTGCATGTTTTTGTGTCTTTACAGAATCTATGTATCTTGCAAGTCAGTCATTTGTTCTGTCACTCTGTCTAATCTTTTTATGTTTTTATTGATTTGTTCATGCCAAGGGTACAGAAGAAAAGCTACTTTAACTGTTTTCTAAATAGCTAAAACAAGCCAGCTGACCTTGCATGTCCTGTCTTTTCAAGGCAAGTCTAAGATTGTGTTTCTACTTTCACCGAAACCACTGCCAAAAATGTAAGTGCTAATGCAGAGAGATTTTCAACAGGAGCAAGTATTTTTTTGTCTAGATAAAAATAAGCACCAGGTTTAAAAATCTGTGCCTAGCATTGCTCATTGAATTTTTATTTCTCCATGGCACTCAGCATCTTCCATGGCTTCAGCTGCTTTTTCCTGAGGGAAAGACATAAATTAGGCAGTTTCAGTGAAGTTCAATTTCTACAGCTGTTGGGCAGCTTGAGAGAAAAGCTGGGGTGCTGATGCAGGCAACTAAATGCAGGTACAGGAGGTATACATCAAGTCACATGAAAAGACAAGGGCTTTGGATTTCCATTAAAAATAAGGGCAAATGTGATTCCACAAGCTGAGTTATCCAGGATCCTTGCTGTCCATACCCTGTGATCAGCAGCCCAATGACTGCTGGTATCCAGCTTAATTTTGATCCAAAAGGGACCCAGTTGGGAAAGTACAATTTTGCTGCTAATTGGCTTTGTGTTGGTATTTCTTCCAAGCCAAGAATTCTCAAGCATTTTTTGGATAGAAAGTTTCAGAGCAGGTAGTGCTAAATGGAACTGATTTTCTACCTGCTTCAGAGCAAAAGCCCAAAACATCCTCTTCCCATTTGACATATCTAGCATTTCTTTATTTAGTCATTATAATAGTTCATCTGGTGACAATTCTTGGCACTCTGTTGATTGCTAAACACTCAACTGTGGTATCTGTCAGCATCTTCCCCTTTATATAAACACAGAAAATATAATCCACAGGCTGAACTACTCCTCCTAAGAAATATTTATTCCCAGAAGGAATCTGGCTCTTTGTTATATACTGACACTGAATATTTAAATTACAACCTTCTAATCTTCCATTTACAGCACCTAGAGGATGTTGAATAAATTAAAAATAAAACACAACAACATTCCACCTAGAGAGGGGATCTAGGGAATCAGGGAATCAACATTTTCCAAAATGTGGGGGTGGTTTTCCATCTCCCATCTTTGTCAGAAGACGTTCTGTGTTCAATACTCCTAAGGCTATATATGTCAAAAACTAAATACTAGTTTTGATAATCTAAGCTTGTCTGAAGAAGCACTGAGGACAGTCTGCTGTCTCATGCTTCAGACTTGACTGTGTCCCTGCATTGGAAGGGCATACAAATTGAGTAAACAATTTTGCTTGTAAGCCTGTTCTTCACTGTTTCAGTGTTAATCACAAACTGAGAAGGACTAGGAAGGATGTGAATCACTGCTAATGGGATTCTACGAAAAGTATTTCTAGAAAGAGGCCTTGAAGGTTTGATAATTGAATTGTTAACTGTCATCCTGATGGGAATATGTGACTAATAGCAAACCTCAAATTCAGATATTATGCTTCAGAGCTAGTCTGAAATGCTACGTTTAAGGCTTATTGTAGTTTGATTTTAAAATCATGAAAACAGCAGTCATTGTGGTACAAGAGACTGGAGCAAGTGAGGTGCCCTATGAAGTGCTGGGATGATGATTTTAAGTACACCATGGAGACATCCATCTTCTGTAAAATACATAGACACTGAATTGTCCATGATTATCTGTTTTCAGGAGTTCAGCTTTACTGGTACGTCTTTAGGCATTATCATTTGCTTTACATGGTGTATTTTCAGGTCTGAAGATGCCATTATGATCTATCCTGACCTCCCATATGACACAGGGCTGATTTCTGCATTTAAATACCCTTTGAACTATGAAACATCTGTGTAGAAACATTTTGTATCTGGATACATCACCATTTGGTACATTTGTCTTAAAATTTGTATCTACACTAAGGATTTATAAGTCTCTTAAAATCATGAGGGACATTTGCCAATTATACATGAAATACACGTAGCAAAGCCATAAATTAAGTCCACGTTATTAAAATCCTGTATACATACCTTTTTTCAGAACCAATAATCACTGTACCCCGTTCCCAGTGCTCAAAGTTAGGCTCCATCCTCTTTGGCATTATTTGGATCCTCTGGTAGTATTGCTGGAGTAGCAGTGCCCTGAATTGTACCCACTGTTACTGGGTTTGATACATCAGTGACTTAAGATCAGACACTTCCTTTTTATAGACCATCTCAGTGCCATTTCTTAACTACAGTTTGCAAAAAGTTGTGCAGTCTTTCGCCTGGACCAGTCTGTCCCATACGGTGTCCTCAGCAGATGGAGACTTAGGTGGGAGCTGTAGGAATCCTGAGATTCTTGATGAAACTTTGGACCTTCTGCAGCTATGTGGGAGTCGGTTTGCACCTAAGGTGTTCCCAGTCAGTTTATGGTTGTCTGGGTCCCTCCTGCTGTCCTGGCTGAATGTTTCATTGCTATCTGCTCTCTCATTTTTATAACTTAGCAGAGAGGATTTTCTCCATATTGGTGTGGAAGGGCTGCACAGCTGGGCTGGTGCTCAGACCTCTGTATTCCTTATGCCTCAAGGTGCAGACTGGCACCACTGGTGCTGTCCCAGCACACATGACGCTTTCTGATTTACTTGAGGCACATAGATGAAACAATATTTTTTTGTTATTGCACCAATAATGGCATATTTCAGAGGGCTGTTTTAGAAGAGGCAGCCCTACCTGAGAGCATGAAGTCTAAACTGCCTCTTCCTCCTTCCTTTTCATGTGTTGCTGATTTCATTAGGACAGACAGTAGCCTGAGAGACTCCTGTGGCATGTTATCAGTGGAAGTAATTCTTTTTACCAGTTCTGCTGACTCATAGTGTTTCTGAAGATATGCATTTTTCCTTCTTCTGCTGTCCTCATTGTCTGCTAAGTAGCATGCATATATAGGAAAGAAAAGAGTCTAAGGAAAGGGCTCTTCATTGTGAGAAAGGTGATTGAACACAAAGGGGATGAAAGCAGGAAGACAAGAATGGAGAAGGAATGATAGGGTAACCAAGAAGCAGGTAAAGCAGTATTAAACACAGGGCGGGAAGAAAACTAACAGAATAAAATATGTAAGCTGTGAACATTGTAAAATATTGCTAAATATAAAAGGTCACTATTACTGGATCAGTTCCGCTTTCTAAAAGGAGAGAAAATGAAACACTGATTTCATCCATGTCTGGGGGGGAGTGCCCCTCCTCTTCAGTGTGTAAACAGCATTTGTGGCTGTGAACCTACATTCATAAATTGTAAACCCAGCAGGAATCATTATGACACTGTAGCCTGAACTCTGAAAGTAAGATAACCTGGTTTCGGAAAGTCTCCTTGAGTTTAAAAACATATCTTAAATGTGAACTCTAATGTGAATCTGTTTGCTGGTAATTACTTACCCTCACCTTTTCCTGACAGTAAGCTGCTGTTCTTGTTTAGTGTTTTGTCATTTACTGCCAATAATGGGCTTAATAATTAGCTTCTGTTCTGGGAGTTCTTCTATAGAGCTTAACTGGGTCCCTACCATCAGGGAGCAAAGATTCTTTATTTTCTGCATGTACTGTAGCTGGAGCAGCCTAATGAAAAACATGACAGTGGATTTGGATGTGGAAGTCAAAACCAAAGCACTTTGTGTAGCTCTCTTGAGTATTTAATGGGAATAACTTGCAGTTTCTGAATTGTTGTACTGAGACTGATGATCTGTTGTTAACTAGACCTGTATCCCAGCTATATTTTTTTTTTGAGGTTTTTAATCCATAGGCATGAAATAGTTGACACTTGATAGCATTTGAAGAAAATCTTCCTACAGAGGAAGATTTTATTTGTGCATTGGTAGCTAGCTGTGCAGAATTTGGGCCACCAGTTTCCCTGGATCTCTTTCCGACTTGGAAGCTGAAGGATTTCTTTCTGGACAAAACTAGATAACAGGTAATGTTGCTTTTGTCAGTATTGAGTTCTCAACCAAATATATCTGGGCTATGTAGCTATAAAACTATGAGCCTTTCTTATTATATTGAAGGAATATATTTGTAGAAATCATTTGCATTTTCCTTTATTTTATGTGGCTGGGACATACAAGGGTGATGAAGTACAATGTTATTTGAGACTGATTGTGCATAGTGAAATGTATGAAAGCCCTTGTGGCTTTCTGTGTGGTGCTTAAATGTGCTGTGATAGAGTTACAGAGTATGGGTTAGGGGAAGTAATAGAAATTGGGAGATTCAGTGCAAGCAATTGAGAAAGAAAACTATAGGAATTACATACGTTTTTGTTTAAAACACAAAAAAGCACAACAAAACCAAACAAACAGAATAAACATACCTCACCATAAATTAGGCTATGGTGAATAAGTTTAAATTCTGAAAGGTATACCTTACTCTGTATTTGGAAAACTGCCAGTTATGATCCCAAAATAATTCAGTGGCAGTGATCATAGAGTATCCTGCATGTGTAATGTGTACTGTATACGGGGGTCTTAAGCCTATGAGACCTAAATATTTATTACAAAAATACTTTTTTAAGAGTAAAACAATTGATCTGTAAAATAACAGTTCTGATTTCTAGTGAAGTCTAGGCAATGGAAAATAAAGGACAGTGTCGATTAATAGCTGTGGCAGTGACACCCTTGAGGAAGGGGAAAGATGGCACTGTGGATGATGTGTGCCATACATGCCCCACTTTATTTCATCAAGAGCATGGAAGAGGTAATGGGTGCAATGTTATGAGGAGATAAAGGACACAGGTTAAAATTACCAAAAAGGTAATGAAGAGACAAATACTGGTGTGGGCAAATCAGTCAGCCTAGATTTTTTTTTTTTAATAGCTGATGAGGTGGGCTCATTTGGGTAATTGATTTCTTAATACACCCTGTGACAAATTCCTCTTTCTAGTAACAAAGAGTATTTCTTACTTTGGAAGCTGTAGTTCTGAAAAGGGAGCTGAGAAATGTTATAACCAGTTAAGCATATGCTCTCTCTAATTCTATAGCTGAGAAAACTGGGCTATACAAGTAGAAGAATATTTATGCATTGGATTACCTTGGATGTGACATTGGAGACCATTAACAAAGTAAGGATTCAAGACTTTGTCCTTTGCATCAAAAGTAGCATTTCCTAGTAAACTTGAAAGGGTTCAGAAGGAGGCTATAAAAATGATGTGATATCTTACTTCCTAAGGATGTGTACTTGAGGAGTGTCATAACTTGAGTAGTGAGACAAGGAAATTCACTCTACAGAGTTTATAGAAGTGAAGGTTAAAAGGGGAATTGAAGACAGCCTACAGATACTTATTCAGGGAAGAGATCTCTGATTGTAGACTGCTTCTTTATCTTTTTGGAGCAGAAAACGTGTAATGAGGATCAATGACTGGAAGTGAAAGCTAGGCAAATTGAGACTTTAAAATAAGGAATCCATCTCTAACAGTTTGGGTAATTAATCACTGGAACAATTTTTTTAGTTGGATGGAAGATTTTCCATCACCTGGAGTCTCTAAATCAGGGCTGAATGTCTCTCTAAAAGATAAGCTCTAGTTCAAACTGAAGTTACAGTCTGAGTGTTGAAATTACTGGCTGAAGTGCTGTGGCTTGAGTTGTGCAGGAGGTCAGTGCATATGATCATAATACTTGTTCTGCCCAGAAAAATGTATTAATCCATTCCCGACTCTTCTGGAATTGATCTTGTTCAAACTTGGTGACTTTGTGTGTAAACGAATGAGTGATATTTACCTCCCTGAAGTTACGAGACCTTGATTAATAATAAAGGCTGTGAGGGCTGCAGAAATACTGTCAGGAAATATATGGAACTAGAAATCGTGGTCTCTTTGCTGGCATGGCTGTATGTAGAGCTTCCCTGAAGCTACAAAAAATTGTGTGAGAACTTTTCTCCTGGTCTGCCCCTACCTTACAATGCCAGGAGCTTCTGTAGCAGAGGCTATTTGAAGGGGAGGTGGGAACATGGCATCACTTGATGGGACACCTGCTGCTTGCTGCTGTCTCTGAACTAGATACTTGCCAGCTCTAATTACAGTTTAGCAACATTAATCATAGATGTGAGTACTGTCACGGGTTTGTTAACAGGAAGCTTGCATTTAGATATGAAAGGGCAGGTCAACCTAAGTCCCTGTGTTCAGTCACTTTTAAATTTCTTATTACTTCAGTGGTGTAGCTGTAATGGTAAACACCTGGAAATCAGACATTTTCTGTCAGGGTTCAGGGTTTGTTGACAGAAGGAAAGGTTGTAATTCTTTCTGATGATGGTATTAAACTATAATTTGTGATCTTTGAGCAATAGTAAATGAATAAGCGAATCTTGGGTTATGAGTGGTGTGCCCTTCTGGTGTTTAAACACTGTTCATGTCTTGTAAGAAGCAAATCTTCTTGTCAGGAAGTGCTTTAAGTCAGGCTGTGTCAACCTGCAATGTTCGAGATCATTCTGACAAAGCAGAGAGGGCTTTAAAGACTCAGGCACAGAACTCATCAGCTCCATCCAGATTCAGTAACTGCTGTTGGTTCTTTCTCTAAAATTTCACCTACAGTATATCAGGTATAGAAAAAAAGCATTAGTTTTAGATAGTACCTTTCTGTATTCTGCAGTTCCAGGATGTCCAGGGGAAACAGTTTCCATAATGCTGGAAAAAAACATAGCGTTTTGACTTTTAATATGTTCAACCATTATACTTCTCTGTACAATATACAGAACAGAAAAAAGCCTTTCACCAAGGGGAGAAATAGTTCCATTTACATCCACAAATCAGAACCTAGTCCCACCTGTGCCAAAAACTAGATTACTTGCACAGGAAAGGCAGTTTTGTATGTTGAAGAGAGAAACCCATGTCTCTTTGCTGCTCTGGAGCCTCTGTAAGTCCTGACTTCCATTCTGGAGTTGACACCTAGGTGCCTCTGTGGTCCAGCCTCTCCAGTGCATGATGCTTTGTAGAGCTGGCACCTCTTATTTCAGTACTGAAGGCACCAGTGGCCAAAAATTACAGACCACTACTGCTGCCACCCTTGCATTTTTCTATGGGCTACTGTGAGGTCTGAGGCCTAAATGAGGTCAAAAGGGTGCAATACAGAACTAAATTAATTTAGATTTTCTTTAATTGGCATTGCTAAAAATAAGAGCATGCTTGCTGAAGGTGCAGTATTGACAGGTGTGAGTGTTCCTATTTGCTTACTGTTAGAGCAATTTGGATTGTGCAGTAGGCATAGGAGCTTTCTATACTGCTGGACTGCTTTCTTTCTTAACTGCAGGAGTGTTTGCAAAAGAGTGAGACTCTCACGATACTTTTATGAGGTATCTTTCTCCCTTCTCAGACAATAGAGATTGAATCTGTCATAGCCATGTGCCTACTGCCAAACTGAGTGGACAGGTGTAAAAGTTAAAATAGTTTTTCCTCAGGACATTTTGCTAAAGGTGAAGCATATTGGATTTTATTTTTAGAGCAAAACTTGCCTAAAATAAATGTTGGAATGATGCATGGTTTTGATGTATAGTCATTTTATTGCTTTGACTATTAGAGCTACCGTATCCTTTCTCTGCAATGTTGTCAAGACTCTACTAGCTTTATTTTATGCTTAACTTTTTTGGCATTTCCAATTTTTTCTGTCGTAGCATTTGGGCAAAGCTTCCTTTTGCTGGAGTTTATCTAAACCAGATGGGAGTTTTCTTCTGTCAGCACCCTGATAATTAGTAATTGAACAATTATTTGCGGTGACATCTTGGAGTTTTGCAGCTAGCACACTTCCCTCATTCATTTGAGGTACCCCTCCTCCAAGAGACAATCTAAGTCAGCTGTTCATAAGTGCAAGTGGTCCTCAATCTTCTCAGTGTTCTCTGGAGTATGGCACTTCCTCTTCAATCCTCTGCCTGATAAGGCATTTATTTTCCTATTTATACCAGAAACTTCTCAAAAAAATTGGATGATACCTTTCTGGTAGAGATTGGGGATGCAGCTACAACATTCTGGTGTGACAGACAGTGCAAAATTGAACAGACACTAGGTGAGTGCTTTTATGTAAAAATATACTTCTCCAGCAGGTGACTAATGTCTGAATGACTGTATGACATGAAAATGAAGCTAACAGATGTGCTGGGCTGAAGGAATAAACAGCTGTTCCAGGTCTGATAGAGACAACCCATTCATTTTCAACTGGATCACAATAATTAATAACCAAAACATCCCAAAAGCCAATCAGGTGAAAAACTGAAGAGTAGGATGGGCTCATATGAAGTCCATATTCTCCCCAGCCTTATTACATTGTTTGCAATTAATTTGATACTTGAAGCCAGTTTTTCTTTATTTGGAAATTGAAGTCTTGATATAGTCTGCTGCACATTCCCACCAAATATGTAGTTTAGCCAAGTTAGTTTACTGAGTGTCTTACAGGGGTTGAGTTTGCATTTCTGGGGAATAAAAACCAGTAGAGGGTAAAAACTCTTTAACTTTCCTTTTATAAACAGGTGTTCAATACAGTCAAATTTCTAGTTTTTTGTAATGTTCACTTTCAGTAGAGATTTAAGAGGAGATGTACTGTGTGCTATTTCACTCCTATCCTGTAATTGCTTTGCTGGCTGATCTAGCTGGTACTGTAAATTCATGAAGTCTGTTCCCTTTTGAACACACTAGTACTAGTGACAAATGAGCATTTTTTAAGGTATTGACTTCAGCAAGTGTGGTTGGGGAACAGGCTTGAAGGGGACTGTCTCAATTTGAACATTTAAGTAATGCCAGGTAATTGGCCTTTTCATCTATGCTTTAGTTGTTTCCAATTTTTGTCCTTCCCACCACCCTCCTCCAAAGCTGGTTATATTACCATGAGGTGCGACTTCTTTTGGCACTTGGAACTTCTTTGTCACAGTGATTTGTGCTCTGTAATTCTCGTTGTTTTGCAGTGTTCGTATTCAGCCTTGATCCTTCCTTTACTGACACTTGCTAACCACTGTTTGGCACATACAATTGTGAAAAGAGCTCCACTGATGGGCAGTGCTAACACAAATAGATATTGTTCTTTGCTTGCCACCACCCACTGCCTGTGTGCTGCAGAACACATGACATCTTTTACCCTTTTACTGTACTGTAACATGCACGTCCTCTTATCTGCCCTCACTTTTTTTTTTTTTAATTAATACAATTAATCTCATCTGGCACTTTTCTGAGATTTGATTAATTTCTGTCCTTTTGTCCCGTTCTTCCTTTTAATCCAACTGAATGTATCTTCCTATAGCTATGTCACTTTGGCTTTGGTTTCAGTCTTCACCAATAGATAGTTTCTTATACTTGGTCATTTTGTATTTTTTTCTCTTTGTCCCTGCTTATTGTCTTTTCTTCAAAGTATGTCTCTATGAAAAGCTGTTGGTTTAGCTCAGCACACTGATGTGCACGTTCTTCTGAATGGCTACCATAGACTGGGCACAGCTTTCTCTTTGTGTTATGTATTCTTCTAAGCATTCATGTGACTCACAATTCTCATTGTTAGTAAACAATCCACAAGTATTACTTGTTGTTTCCTAAACCTATTTCCTAGATGCATAAACAATTTCCTTGTTTTTGTGGAAAAATGAAGTTTTGGATAGCTCTTTTCTCTTTCTGAAAAGTGGAGTCATATGGGAGAACTCTCAGAATTAGACTCTCAGAGGAATACACTCTTTGATGGTTGGGGGAAAACGGAAAACAAAGCAGCTGAGTTCAGTTTAGCTCAGGCAGTATTTTATGATTTACATGCACCTTAACACTTCAGTTTCCTGTTTCATAAAATGAAGACTTACATTTTTTGTTAATGTTTATCTGAATTTTTCTAAAAGAAGGATTTATAGAATTACAAAATTTTCTTGATATGTTGTGAGTGTTAGTAAATAACTGAAAGTGGAAATTAACTGAAACTAATCTTTGATTCTGAGCATATTTATAATTTTAAAGCTGAGATGAATGCTGTTGATGTGAGATTTCATGGTGGCGGGGAGGAGATGGTTCTCTTCAAAGCACTTTGATTTTTCTTTTATTCAGTCCTCCCTGAAGTGTTTCAGTAACACATGATTGATGCACTCTGTTATGAATACTGCTGTACATCTCTGTGGATTGATTACATTTACAGCAATATATCTTCTTTCTGAAAAGACAAATGATTGAAAGGATCATCCTGTCCTGTAGAGACATGAGAGACACTCCCCTGCTGGACGCTGGATTTTTGATTGTTTGTGTGAAGTTGTATAAACACCAACATGGGTTCTTAACAGCATAGAGAAGTATCATGCACTGATCTTGCTGAGAAAGAGTTCAAGTACTTCTGTAGGCTTAGGAATTCAGTCAGGTTTTGTTTGTCATGCAGAAGGCAAGGGGTACTTTGTTCGTCAGTATCTGTTCTGAATCTGGTCATAAAATGGGAACTTTAAGAGAACTACTTACTCAGGAAATCTTTATAACAGCAAAGTCAAAAAAGCCTGGGAATCTTTATGATATTTTGGATGGCTTATGAGAAAAAAACAAGAAATTAAAGGTACCTGCTTCAATCAGTTTATTTGCTGTCTAAATGGAGTGCAACTTGGCTTTTGTGTGTGTATTCAGCCATGGCTAGTAGTAGAAGAACAGGATATGTATGTCTGCTGTAGTTTTACTTACAGCCTTACTACCTTTTCTGATTGACATTCTGTTTCATTCGTATAAAAAAATTCTAGGAAAAGTTTAAAATTATGAACGTCTAACTATATGTAGCCTAGAAATTTTGAATTAGGATTTCCTGAACTTACATAAGAGACCCTCTAGATGCTGTTGGTTGTGTTTTTATGATTTTGTCTGTGGCCCATCGAATCACTAACAACAGAAGACAGCAGCATGCTTCTGCAGGGTAGATTCATTTTCTGTATTGGGCTTTTTAAAATTATAGTGCTTTTATATTAGACAGCAGTCAGCATTGGCAATTTGCTTTTCCACAGTAGAGTACTGTAATTTTAGGGGCCATGTATAGTGCTGCTTCTTGTGTCTTTGCCCATTTCTTATGTCAGTGTCATAGTGTAAGGTTGTAATGTTGGATGTATACAAGATCTTCTGGTGCTTGAAGATGGTGCCCATAAACTATCTGCCTCACTACCCAAAACATTTTGGAAAGCTTTAAGAAAACCCCTGAAGCTTCTTCTGGGTTTTTTGGTGTTTGTTTTTAAAGATACATGAGGAAAATGTAAGAGTTAGTTCTACTATACTGTCCTTACATTTTTATGTAGTTCTAATTTATAGATTTGCTGTTGACAAAGCATGTATGTCTGAGCCAAAACTTCTCAGTTTTATTTTACTCTGCTTGTAAACTGCTAGGAACAAACAATTTGATTTAAAAATGGTAAAAACTGATCTTTGAGTTCTGACTGTCACAATTGTAAGACTTCCATGCAAAGCAATGAGGAATGCCAAGGATGTGGATTTCAGTAACACAATAGGGTGCTTGACACTGCTGAACAATACGAAGACCCCTTAAAACCAAGCCATGAAAAGCTTGACAAAGCATTGGAAAGTTAATCCATCCTTTTCTTATTTTTTCCTGGTGGTAGAACAATGAATTTTTTGAGGAAATTATGTGTCTCTGCCTAAAATTCTTAAACAGAAGGTACAATGCATGTGCAAACTGACTCTGCATTAAAATAAACAGAGCTTTTACTGCAAATATGCACTTGATAACCAAGACTGTAATGCATGGAGATCAGCTTATTTCAATAGTATGAATAGTTGTCATGAGAGGTTAAACAGAGGCAGGTGAAAATGTTGGTTTGACTTTTGGTATTGTCCTGATCTTAGCTGGGATAGAATCAATTTTCTTCCTAGTAACTGGTACAGAGCTGTGTTTTGGATTCAATATGAGGATGGTGTCAGTAACACACAACTGTTCTTACTTCCACTCATGTATTTTGCCTTTTTCTAACTCTCTTCCCAATCCCACAAAGTGAGGACAGGACTGAGCAAGCAGCTTCTGGTACTTAGTTGTTGGCTGGGATTTAACCACAACAGAATTTACCTGTTCCAGTGCTGGATAGATAAATTTAATTTCCATTAAGTTACATTATATTGGGAAAGGCCTGATCTTAGGTTGAATAGTAAGTAGGAAAAATGAGCTATCCTTACACTGTAGGGTTAAAAGTACTTCAAAGTTGTCTGGGAAACGGGTCATGAGGCCATTTTGGAAGATGAGCATTTTTTAATCTGGGGAAGTGCATATTGTTGCAATCCTTCTGTGTAAGAAAATGTGCTTTTCTTACTTTTTTTGAAGGAAAGCATGCTTTATTTAAACATCCATTATTTTTTCATTTCTAATTAGCTTACCTTGCGATGTGTACAGAATTGATCCAGAAACACTATAGCAGCTAAGTTAAGATGCAGTTTAACTTAAGTGTTTAAGCATGTCAATTCCCCATTCCCTATCCTTGAGCCATTACACTCCACTCTTTACAACCTTTCATGATTTTCTTGGTGTTACTTCAGTAGCCATATGCATGTAACATGAGACCAGGACCTGCAAGGGTTTTAAAGTCTTGTGGCCTCGTTCCCATCTTTCTATAGACCAGGTACTGTGCTTATGGAGCAAAACTCAGTGCCCCATTAGTGCAGCTTCAACATCACTTGGGCTTCCTCTGTTTGTGCTTAATAGAAAGGCTGTTTTACAAATGAACAGAGAACATGTTATTTGATTATCTGTTGACATACCATCTGATATACGAAAGTTATCTCAGCCTGTGTGCTGTCCCACTAAATTGCTAACACAGAGAACAAGAATGAAGGATTAATTACTGAAAGGTACCAAGATGCAGCTCAGGTTGAGCTATGTAGAGGAATAAAATACACAGTTGTCTTAATCTTTAAAAAGTACTTATGAGACACCTCCCATCTGTCAGCAGTCATGGCTCTGGAAACAGCCATAGAAACAGCATCCTTCTGACTTGTCTGGAGTATTGGTAAAAGCTGTGCCAAATTTAAATGTCTTGGGTGTGATAGGGTTGGGGAATTTTTTAGAGCTTTTTTAAATTAGACTCTGCTGCAGTAGGCTTTTTCCCGTTGCCATTTATTTATTTTATTTTGAATCCAAAAATGTTTTCAAATGGAGAGTCAAAAAGAAATCTTTCGAGAAACGATTGTTTGAAAGTTTATATGTATGGAAGAGCTGATAGCTTTGGAACCTTCTTTCTTTGTGTATGGAGGATACTGTGTCCTCTCTACATTCTTCCGTGCTTATTATAGGATATTCTATTGATATCAATCCTCCACCTGGGCTCATCATTTAACCTGTTGAGTTTTGTTATCTAGAGTGATGCATTTATTATTTATATGGGAGATGAGTGTATTTTTCTGCCTGATGTTCTCCATTGGACGTTTTAACTGTATTTATATGAGATTTTTTTCCCACATGGTGTCACAGTTTACCTACAGATCTGTTTGTAACCAGAGATACATTAGACTGCAGAGCTACTTTTCTCTTCCCAACCTCCAACACCAGTTCAAAGTCCTTGTATGTGGCTGATACATAGGATTCAAATATTTAGTAGTAAAATCTGTTGTCATTTAGGATTTTTGGAGCCTTCCTAAACAGCAATCCCCTCTGAGCGAAAACCATCAACGTGTTGTTATTCATTGCTTCCCTTATGGTTTTGCTGATGCTAACACATACTCAAGGAAGGAGAGTTTTCTGTGATTCACATTTACTGATGTGTTTCTCCTCTGCTCTGATCCATCAAAGATCTGCAGGTGAAAGATTTGGTTCTTTTGAAAGAAAGAAGAAAAATAAAACTCTGCATATTTTCCTAGTGGTTTCTTTTTCTTTTTGTCTTCATCTTTAATCACATAAACATTCATTACCTGTTTGTGTATCATCTCCGCTCTGATCTGAACCCATTTAACCAAAAGGAACTGGTGAAGTTTTACATTTTTCAGTGTCTGCCTGAGGTTTAAATTATGCATTTTGAAGTTTTAAAACTTTGAAGTGGATGTTTTCTTTACACCTACAGGTTAAAAGGATCCAGCAGGGAATGTTGTGTTCTTGTTTTAGGATTTCAAAAGCTCTGTTTACTTTTAACATGCTTGGGTTTACAGCACAACAGTATGTAGTGGAGAAATGCATACAAGTAATTACGTCAATTACCATCAGCTCTATGCAATTCTTCTGTGATGCTATGTGATTTAAATGTCATTATGTGTCTGGAAAAGGACGGGAAATTGTTGTTGTTAGCTTCTGTTTGCTGCTAACAGCTGTTTTTATGACTGGTTTTGCTCATAAACAGGTGTTTAGAACATTCCTTTGACTAAGTGATG
Source organism: Sturnus vulgaris (assembly GCF_052056855.1). Taxonomy (NCBI): domain Eukaryota; kingdom Metazoa; phylum Chordata; class Aves; order Passeriformes; family Sturnidae; genus Sturnus; species Sturnus vulgaris. The sequence goes on from NC_142248.1 coordinate 27,675,382, forward strand.
CAGCTTGTGCTGCTGTGAATTAAATTGTCTTGCTTTGTCTGTGTAGCTTGGATTTCTTTTGTTTTCACTTTTTTAAAGAAAAGAAAAATATAAAAGCAGGAAGGCTCCCAACATATGAGGTTTTGGTAAGTCATGCTTGGAGACACTAGAAGTTTATGATGAGAAAGAATGTGTCCTTCAAGAAAAAGATGTTTTGCTATGGATATCTGTGGTCATGGCCTCCCAACTAAATCTCATTTTATGCTGGTTCCTGTCTATTCCTGTTGAAGGAGCTTTCTGGTACTTTATCTGCTTTGGTTAGAAGTCCTGTTCCTGGTGCTTTTTTATGCCTGAAGCATATCTGTGGTAGGTGATGGAGGATTGGACATATGCACCAAAAGTAAGTATGTGTTCAGTAATATTCCATGGTGAAAACTGAACTCTGTATAAAATGCTTTTGAAAAGTATCATCAGATGGTGCTTCTGAAAAAGGTAAGGTGAATTCTTCTCCTGCCCCCCATTCTCATTCCTAATATCTGAAAGCAAAGAAGATGCATTCTTTGTAATTTGTGGACTTGACCACACTTACAGGTGAATTAAAGCCTCAAAAGGTCTTGTTGGGTCCTGTTTTTAAGCCATTTTTCTGTTTGTATTTTGTTAAAAAATTATTGATCTCCATTCCTTGCTAGTTGATCAGAGACTAAAAGGGCAGAATTTTCAACCAAACTGGTCACTGTCATTTCATATATGATCCAGAATGCTTTATTTCTATTACAAAAACACCAAGAACCCAGCCAGAATCTGCTCAGACATCTAAAACCTGCAGAGGCCATCTGCAGCACTCACGTTAGTGCCTGAGTGGTGGGGACCATCTCCTGCTTCAGTTGCATGTGTTGTGCCATTCATTTCTGACGTAGTTATTGTTGACACATTTCTGATGCATTTAATATTTCATTTAATAAAATTTCATGAGAGAGAAAGAGAGACATATTGTCTCAGTTAATAGATTAAGGATGAACAGATAGAGGCTTAAAGGGAAGCTGTGGAAGAGCTTAGAAAGAACCTGGACCATATTTGTGTCTCAATCCACTGCTTAATCCATATGACCATTTTAAAAACTTGTAATTTGAAAAGAAATAGCAGTTCACCATTACCTCATGGTCACACAGTAAAAGCCTCTGCCTTTCTCTGGATCCTTACCAAGAAAACAGAGAGAATATTTACTTATAAGGTAGGCAACCCAGCTTCCTCACCCCAGCCTTGGAGTTTCACAGGCTTCTCTTCAAAAACGCTTCTTTTATGTGGAACAACTTTTACCTTTGAGTCAAAGTGTGTATGAAAAACTTGCAGAAATGGAGGGGAGGCTTTGGTTGAAGGGATATTTTCGCCATGAAATGGAGTGTGGTGGAGACACACAGAAGTTGTACAGAACCAAGTCACATCCCTCATTGATGTAGCTAAGTTATGGGGCTATACAGACATTGGTTGTAATTTTTGAAGTGGTTTTTTGTCTGTATGGTTGGTAATACATTGATAATCTGTACAGTGCATAGCTTTGGGAGATGTACATCTATCTGGAGCACTCATCTTCTCATATATGGCTGCATTGTTATTGTCTATGATTTTACTAGGCACACCATGTACTTTTCTTTAGACAGTGTTTGGGTGTTTAGACAATAATTTTCTTACAGATACAAAAGGAGATTCCACTGCGCACTCTTTTATTGCCTTTTGTTTGGTTTAAATTTCATTTGGGAGAAGAAAAAACCTCCTTGTTCTTATTTATTAATATATTTTTATGTTTTATCTTTTTAATTGTAACAAAACCAAAGATCTCTAGAGCTGTTTATTAATTTGAAGTGAGAATAACAGGAAAACAAAACAGCTAAATTAATATTTGTACAAGCCAGCAAAACTTAGCAGTGACAATGTAATACATGGAGATTTCAGTCTCTGATACCTCAATAAAAAACCTATCTCAGTTATCTGGATTTTAGCCTGTGCACACGTGTTCTGTAAGATGAAGTAGTAAACTCCAGTTTATGTCTTGCCTTTCATAGTTTGGATGCTGTTAGAGCCATATTCTTGTTCTGGCTCTAGGATCTCAGAGACTTTAAAATTACTCCTCCTGTGGCATGTAAAAGACTTGAAAACTTTGTTTCTAATACCTCAGCTCTTTTTTTGTGAGAAGAATGATAGTGTAAAGTCCATCCTTGGCCCCTCAGGATTGTTGGTATATACCCACTTAGGCAGATTCTTGTCTACCAGCCCCATTATCACTTAAGTAGATTTTGATGATACCCATGCATGCAGTGATCTCTGGACTCAAGGTGAACTCTTTTGTGAGTAATTGTCAACAAAATACTGTTCTTAGAAAACTGGATGAATAATCAGCGTTACTGGCAGGAGAATTTATTGCATCTTAGTATTTGTTATGGTGAAATGAACTGTCCTATGGAGTAAAGAACTCATATCCTCAGATTAGACTTCAAAAAAGAGATGGGGAAGTTGAAAATGGAAGGACTGAAATGCAGGAAGTTTGTGCTTATTTCCAGACTGGTGCTGACAAAACCGAAACTTTAATTTGCATTTTGACTGGCTAAAGGAATTTACATCAAAACAAACAAAAAATATCAATCCTTAATAAATAAATATAGGAAATTCTGTGGAAATATTCTGTGTTCCACTAGGATAGCAAAGGTGTGGATTGGATGGGATCAACTAATCTTGCCTGTGGTTTTATAAGTCTTTCTCACCTTATTACAAGTATGTAGGTGTAGGGATATTGAAATTCACTGTGATTCCTTCCAAGCAGTTCTTCAGAGTGGAAACTTGCATATTTTTACCTATTACATAATTTACAGCTCTTCCTACTGTACTTGTGATCTTGTCAGACTGGGTATTCTGAGAGCATGGCAGAGATGATTCAAAATTTGCATTTCTTAAAAGTTGCAGGGCTGCTGCTGAAAGCTGCTGCTGCTGCTGCCTGCTTTCCATTCAGCTGTGGAGGAATGGGTTGTTCGTGTTTCATACAACCAGTGCTAAAATCCATTGTACTATCAAGTTAAATTTCATCACCGGAGCTTGGACTTCTGGCCTAGATGAAAAGTGTTATCTTTCAGCGTGTGGGCAGACCTCTTGGGCTCACAGGGGATTTCAGATGTTGGAAACCTGTTTCTGGGGTACTTCTTTCCCAGACTGCAGTGTGGATAGGAGGACCCCGTTCATCTCTCCCAGGGTTCCCCCTCTCAAAAGCCACAGTCAACATCAGCGGTCTTCTTGGACCATCCCCCACATGAGATGCTTTCCCAAAGCCCAGGCATCTCACTTGTTCAGCAGCAGTTTTGTCAGCAGTGCTTTACAGGGAGGAGAGCTGCTGGCTGGGAGAGCAGACAAGGGGTGTGGGATGGGATAGCTGAATAGGGATGGGCTTCAACTGACTGTAGGGTGGTGTACAGTGTCATTTTAAATATCCTTTGGTAGCTAGCCTGGCCTGTAGTTGGCACTCCAGGAAAGCACAGCCTTCCTTGTCATATTTGCTACGGCTGTGTAGGTGTCTTGGATAATGCCAGTGTGTTTTAAGTGGTGCAGACATATGTGCTTAGGCAGCAGTATGTTGTGCTGACTAAAATTTTATGAGCTTGGCAAGACTAGGGCAGACAGGAGATAAATATATAGTAGGGCTATAGCTGCTGCTGAGAAGAGCATGTGATTGTTGAGGATTCTTCAGAAATCTAGGTAGTAATTCCACCTCATAATTTTAATATTGTTTTTAGTGTGATTTGATGTGGTGTATGGTGATATGCCATTAGACTGTCCTCTGATTCAATAGCAAACTGTATAGCTTGAGAAGGCAAACCTGGCTCTGATCATTTTGTATTTGCCCAGGATGGGAATATTAAGTGGTACCCCTTATTTCCAAATATTCAATTTTTTCTTTTTCAGTTACCCTTACCAGTGACAGTCTTTACTTGCTATACTATGCTGTAATATTGCTTTATGCTTCACTTAGGAATTAAATGCAGTTTAGTAGTATGTGAAACAATTTGTGTATTTAACCAGTGGAGTATAAGTATTTAGTAATTATTTTAATGTCTAGTGATATCTGTTCATGGTTAATATAGCCGTTAATTTGGATGGAAATAAAGCTTTTACCTTGATCTGTGGCTTTAATTTCAACTAATTGAGTTTGTAGTGAGCTTCTCATCTAAATGGACCCTTTTCTGGAAGAGGAGTAACATGCTATGGGATGAGCTGGTCAGGAAGTCCTCCCTGCTCTCTGCTGCTAGAGAATCTGATGTCTGGGGTAAGCTGTCACATGCAACCCTGAATACAGGTTGAGGACTGAGAACTTAGTCTAGAAATTATCTTGTGATTTACAGCAGGAATATTTCTCTTCTTGTGCCTATGGCATAGAATGAGACAGGTTGTGGGAGAAAGGAAACTGAACAATAGTCTAAAAGCAGTAATGTTAAAATATTACTTAAGTTGCAAATGTTCTATTTCCTGCATGTGTTGATGCTGGATAGCTGCCAACAGGACTAAGGATTTTTTACTGCCTCACTTCAATTTTTATTTTTTTTCCTCTCTGTTTCACAGCACTCTAGGGTCTTCTATTAATTTTCTCTTTCTTGAGTTGAAACGAACCTCAAGAAAGGCTGCTTTATTCTCTGCCCTTTATTTCCCTGGAGGATAAGGAAATAGAAGGGAAAAGATATCCATTGGGGCTGGAGTAATCAAATTGTTGTTTGGGAAAGCTTTACAGGTTTCAGTTTAAACGTGAGAGGAGAAAAGACTGGGAAAAAAAATCTTCTTCAAGACTCCATCTAGTTAAATATATGCAGCACTTCAGACTTTGATTTTAAAACCTGCAGGGTTTGGGAGATGCAAGGAATTTAAAAGCATAATATTCCTCCTAAAATCTTTAGCACTAGTTTCTTTGTTCTAGTTAGCTGCAAACTAACTTTGCTCTATTTAATTGCATCCAGCTGCTTGAATGCTTACTTTCAAAGCAAAGCAAAGGATTCTCTAATTTTAGAGCTATATGAACTTATTTGCTTCTACAAATACTTGGTTCTCAGTACCTAAAATTTTTGATATTGTGCTTCTAGGTAAAAAAGAGCTTTTGTGTTGTAGAACTGTGTGAAGATAAGATGTGAGAAATACTTTTTAAATTTTAAAACTCTATTTTGCAGCAGAAAGTAAGGAAGGACCAAAATCCTTAAAATAATAAATGACAGGGGAAATATAGTTTTATGAAAGCAATAAAACAACAGAACTCTAAGAAAATCCTGTTAAAAATGGAAGGATAAAAAATGTAAAATTACTACAAGAAAATACTTCTCAAACAATTGATAAACTATTGTAATGATTCATATTGATGCTTTCAAAACCTCAGTAAATTTTCAGTGTTCTGTATAGGTGATTGGATTCTATTTTGCTGTTTGTTAAAGAGGTTTGAGGGGAGTTTTATGGCTCAATTTCATAGGCAACCTCTAACAACAAAAAATTTGAGAAGAAATGTGATGCAGAGAACAGTGTCCCACTCTTGTTCTTCCTTTTAGCTATGCCATTGCCTCTGGCAATGGCCACGGTTGAAAATAGAAAAGTGGATTAACTGGATTAGAGCTTGTTTGTTTTTTAGCTGCAAGTTCAATGTAAGATATTGACTTTCTCAATCATTAAGATTTGATTGTAGTTTGTTATTCGCTGTTTGTATACTTTCCAGTGAGGCATTTCCTTCTGTTTGATGTTACAAGGCTTCCTCTTTTTCATCTTTAATATTCTGTGCCTCTAAATATGTTTACCTATTTAAGTAAAATTTAGCTGCAATAGCAGAATTCCTTCTGAGAGTGTAATTTTTTTTCATTTTTTTTTCTTCTCAGAAGCAAGTGATAAAAGGTTGGCAACAAAGTCATACTCCTAGGAGAAATCAGGAATATATCAGTTAGATATGGTGTGAGTGGCAGACAATAACAGAGCTACTCAATCATGAATTGTGATAAGATGCATGGAATGCTCTTTTTTTCTTGAAGTAGCAGAACCTAAATCATGTAGAAGACCCTAAATCATGAAACTAAAGCCGAAAGGCAGCAGATTCAGCAGTAATTAATAAAATATTTTTGACATGTTCCATAACTTAAGCAATGACACTCATTACCACAAGATATCATCAAGGCAAAGAGCTTAACTGCCAGTGTTTAATAGAAAGTTCATCTGGATAAAAGTACATCAAGGATTAGGTTATAATTTTCTTTTAATGGATTAGAATATACATAGGGGACATACGAGACTTGCAGTAATTTAGTTTTTATTCCAGTCTTTCCATGCTAGGGGCTTGGAAGATAGTTCTCACGTACAGAGAATCCTATATTGGTGATCAGACTCCTCTGTGATTGCTTACTGCTACTTTCCTTTGTACCTGCACTGGGACTCTCTTTTGGCTATTCTTAGGCACAGGAGCAGGCAAACCAGATCAAGAGAGAGGTCCACTAGTGAAAGCTTTTTGAATTTTATTCGACTTTCTTCTCTTAGCTGCTTAAAACCAGTTCTGCCTGAAATTTTCTGTCTGAAAATCTTTCAGGTTTTGAGAAGGGTCACCTGTGTTTCAAGCACCATTGATTACATGTTTTGCAGTTTGGGGAATGTTTTGCTGTGAAAGCAATGCATGGAGAATGAAGATATTGCTGCCTTCTTGTGCTGTGTGTCTTTTCCAGTTTAAGTCACTAGAGAAGACATTTCGTATGTGCAAACTTCGAGGCCACCTAAGCATTTGCAAAGCTGTCCATTAACCAAAGAATGCTGTTTGCAAACCTTTGCGACAGCATCAACTTGTTAAGCAAATTCTTCTTATTTTAGAAATCTCTCTGCTCTGTTTCTTTGCTCCACAATAGCAGAAAAACCCTTTTTCAGCTGTGTGTTTTTCTCCAACCACCCACTAATAAAGAAAATACTGAGGGGAGATGAAACTCTGATTCTCAAAAGTCTTACTATACTGCATCCTGGTCTTTTAAGAGTAGATAGGATTTTTTTTCTGGAGCTATTTATCATTGTTAATATTAAGAAAAAGTATTTTTTATTTAAGCAAAGGACTGTAAACCTAGATCTTTTTGCAAGGCTAGCAAAGCCATAAAATTCAGGCAGATCATTAGGTTTTAATTCTCAAAGGTTATTGATATTTGGCCACCAGTGAAATTGCTAAGACTTTGTAAATTTGTTTGAATTGGTCTACTGAGGTTTAATTTTCGTCGGATGTGACAATTTTGTAGTTTCAGCTCAAGCTTGGAATATATTAAGTACATGCTGCAACTATAGAATTGATTCAAAATGGTTTCAAATTTTTTGTTTAGCCCTGAGCTTCCTAGATTTTAGTTTTCTCATCTAGTAAAGTAGGATTTTTAATTCGGATTTACCTCAGTGGAAAAGATTATTCCCAGAAGCAAGCAGTTAAGGCATGAGTTCCTTTGCATGGGGATCAGTTAACTATAGGGTTTATATGCATAAACTAGAATGTACAGAGAACAGCCTTACCTTGTGCCTCCTTTACTTCTCTCTGTGTCCTAACAGTCTGCTGAGATTTATGGTTAAGAATGCATGGAATCATTTAAAAAAATGAAACAAGAAAGCAAACCAACTAAATAGGTTGCCTGAATATAAATGTGGTTGATGTACAATGTTTCTCAAACAGCTGCTTTCTTATGATCCTGTGCCGTGTGTAGCTTTAGTGGGTGCTGAGCTCCATCTAGTGACACGGAGCCCGTGTGCGCTTCTGGCGGGTGCAGCAAGCCAGCTGCTTGCCACGGCCTGAGGTTTGAAAATACACGTAAGGGGCAGTGCTGTGGCACTCACAGGAGAAAAGTGTAGATAAAAGTGAAGTGGTTCTCTGAAGGCATTATATATATATCATATATAAAGATATATTTATTTCTTTTTAGATATTGTGTATGCTTAACAATAGCTTTTCTTAAGAGATAAAAAGAATAATTTATATTGAGTCTTAACTCAGCTTCATATGTACGTGTATACCATCTGTATAAAAAGTAATACTGATGATTACTTGAAAGTTCAGAACAACTTGGAGCTTTTCCCTCTAGTTTGCTATACTGTTGTATTACTGTTGTAATGCTCTTCAACAGAAACTGAAATTAGCTTTCATAGTAGCAATTCAGGAGTTTTACTATTGCAGGGCTGTAAGCACCACAGTGTGTAAATATCAGAGAGGTCTAGCGCTTTCATGTAGATGCTCTCTTGGGCAGCTCGACTGTTAGTTCTTGGCTGTACATTTTTCATAATTAATAGAGCATATCTTTTAGCTCATTAATTGAAACCTGTACTTGCCAAGCAGAAATGTGAGCTCTGTGCTGACTGCTGCTCCCACAAAGGGGAAGCTTATAATTAGTGTAATATGGGCTGACTTCACTGTGCCTCTTAGTAGGAATACAGAACTCCAGGTTGGTTTTCAAAGATATTCCTGAACATTGGTTATGTTAGAAACTAAGCTAGCAAGAGAGTCCTGCTCCTTTCCCAGGTAAGAAGCTGGGGTTCTGCGAGGGTTAGCCTTCACACTTTGGCCTGGCAGACAGACAGACTGTGGAGCTCTGCTGTAGCAGGATGCCTTTCTGTACTTCATACCCTTGCAGATCATCTGGGGACGCAACACAGACTGCTTAGAAATTGCCTTGCAGATTAGTTTGAGAAGCTGTGGGGCTGTACTGGAAAGGTGGTTTCTTTGAAGCAGTTGCTATGAAAATAGTAGGGGTCACAAAGCTCTACAGTAGCTGCTGAGTGGCAAAGACCCTCCCAACCCCTGTGGATATGTATTTCCTGGGGTTCCTAAGCTAGATTTAGACTAGCTCAATTCAGGTTAGCTTGGATATTGCTGGCATACCAGTAGACAGACCAGATAGACATGGTAGTGGGCTACTTCTACAGCAGCAGGGACTTAGTGTAGGCTCCAGAATGGTCCTCAGATGCAAGGCAGGCACTATGCAGGGTTTTGGTCTATGGCAAACAGCCTTCTGCTGAGTATTACCAGTACTTGTGGCAATGGTCGTGACCCTGATGTGATGATCAGAGCACAAATTGCAGTCTCAACATAACCTCAAGAGTGAGAGGGGAAAGCTTTTGATGAGGAAAATGAAACTGTCTGTTTTAAGAAATGTTTTCTCATGTACAGCCCATCATGCAGCATAACAGCCATTCCCTAGGCATTCTGCATGGAACTGACATCAGAGATTGGATGGTAGAGGAGGATACAGTTAAATAATTATTTAGAATGTATCATTTAAACATAACTTTTCTTCTTTCTCTTTTATTTCACTTTAATTACAAATGTGTGTAGAAGAGCATTTATTATATCCCGTACACCATCTGCTGTAAGAGAAGAATCCAGCTATCCTGTCCAAGTTGGCAATTTTTATGTTGTCCTTTAATTCATTTTCTTTCGTATTCCTTGGAGGTAAAAACAGAAGGGCAGCAGAAAGTCTTCTTGCATTCTGTGTTTTACTGACTCACTTTAACAGGGAACATGCACTAACACCCACCCAAATCTGTATAATTCTTTTTTGTCTGTTAGAAGAGGAAGAAGGCTTCCCTTAACATCTTGTCACATCTCTTGCATAAACCAAATATTTTAACTGTTTTCCCTCACACATACTTATGTTTGACTGTGGAGTTTATTTTATGTTATCACTTTTATTGCTAAGCTTTAGGTCTCAACTTTCTTCATTTCGTCATCGTGTCTTACCGCTTTTTTTTCCTGCTTTTGAATTTGTCAGAGTCCTCTATTTATAGGTACTAGCAACCATTAGTAATACACTGCTACTTTTCTTTTTTGGTATATTTCTGACTGAGCCAGTAGCTTATGAAAGGGAATATTTCTTGTGCAATTCTGCTGAAATCATTGACTATTAACGTGCCCATTGATGGCATATGAGGCAATCAATGCAAGTTGTGCATCCAAGTGTCTTGCAACTTCTTGGGGAGGTGTGATGTCTCATATTTGCTTGAGAGCAAAAGGCGGGGTTACAAGTCCTTGAGCAGTAACACGGCTGTGACCTCACCAGGTTTGTGGAGGCGTAGTGGGATGGCTTACATGATGAAGAGCTATAATCAAGAGAGACAGCATTTTTAACAAAAACAGGCTGGGAAGGCAAGGAGAGAGAATTGCCCTTGATGTGAGAGCAGCTGTATGCATGGTGTGCTGCTTTGAGACCAGTTAAGACTTAGTCAAGGGTTTGTGGGTGAAGACTAGTGGGCAGACTGACATGGGTAGTGATGGAGTGGGTGTCTGTGATTGAAAACAGAGCTTAGACTGCCTTCAGAAACTGAAATAAAAATTTAATTCACAGGCCCTGGTTCTTGGCGTACATGAACCACTGTATTTTTTGGGAGGACAACTCTGTATGGTTCAAAGAGATTTCTTGAGTGCTCATGACAATTTCTGCATACAGATGATCAGGGGGACAAGGAAGTGTCCTTTGCTGGATTTGGTACTTGCAAACAAGGCAGGACTGATCATGGTTTGAAAGTTGAAGGCAGACTTGGCTGCACTGACCATGACCAGGTGCAGTTCATGGTCCTAAGTGAAGGGAGTAGAACAAAAAGCACAACACATCCCTGAACTTGAGTGAAGCACACTTCACCCACTTCAGCGATTTACCTAGAAGAATCCCGTGGGATACAGCCCTGAAAAGAGGGGTGTAGGAGAGCTAGTGGAGATTCTAAGGTGACCTTCCTTCTCCAAGTTTAAGCAGGGTCTGTCCCAACAAGTAGGAAATGGAGCAAAACCAAGCAGGAGGCTTGCACAGATTAGCAGGCACCTCCTAAGAGATCTCGGAGAGGATTTGGGGAAGTAGCAGGGGGAAGGAAGAACAACTCAAGAGAGTTAGGACTTAGGAGGGACTAAAGAAGCAAGACTTTTCTCAGCAGTGCCAAGAGATATGAAAAATAGAAAACTGCCATGGGAACACCAGATGAAAAACAATTTTTTTTTCTCATTGAGGGGATGTTTAAACATGGAAGCAGTTTGCCCAGAGAGCTTGTGAGTCTTCACCTGTAGAGATATCAAAAATCTGACTGGACATTCTCCTGAGCAACCTGGTGTGGGTCACCTTCATTGAGGCACAGCTATTAGACTAGATAAGCTCAGGAGGTCCCTCCTGACCTGAATGTTTCTGTGAAAAGGTGTTCCACAAAAATGAATGAATGAACTAATTCTATGGTACTAATTCTATGGGTACTAATGAATAAAATAGTGCTCCTCCCCAGTGCTGTCACTCCCTGTCTGTACATCTGAGGGGTTATGGTTGGTAGGGGACAAATTCGTACTGAAACTGATGCAGACTTTTTGTGATGCTGCTTCCCTGAAATTATTTAATCTTGCTTTTAGTAGTCCCTTTTCTGTCCTTTCATAACTTTTTGAAATTAGTGCTTTCTCTTTGAAATTACATTTAGTTTTAAGAAGCCATTTCTTTTGATCTTATCTAAATTTATTCTTGTATAGTTTTGAGGCTATTAGCTTTTTGTTATGTTAATATACTTAATCAGTCTCTAATTAAGGTTTGTTTATTTGAAAGTTCCTTTCTCAGCCACTTTTGGAATTTGGAAAAGAAAAGCTGTGGAATATATCCTTTAGAAATTAAAAGTGTGCCAGCCTTCCAGGGTCATCTTCTTCCTCCCACAGTGCCCCTTCTGGCAAATGAAATGAGGCTTGAGAAAGAGACAGAAATCCTTTTGCTTATGTGGAGATATTTCATGTTTGCAGCTTCCTAAGATCAGACCTTGGGTGCATATACACTATGGTTAAAAAACCAAAAGAAATGCTGAGAGCAATGAGCCACTAATACATCTAAATTCTTTAAAAATACACTAAATCGGCTGGAAATTGTGTATTTGTTGCTTTTTAAAAGTGTAGCAAAAATGGTTGAGCAGTGGGAGAGAAAGGAAATGGGAGTTTAGGAATGAAAGGTGGAGCTAATGATTTCATTATCTATGCATTTTTGTTTTGTAGACATTTTTTAACACCATCTTTAGTTTTCCTCATACCTGAAAGAACAGTCTGAAAAGCATTTTAGTCATGTAGACTGATCTCAAATTAATATTGATGTGCCTTATTGGACTATTCTGTCTTTTTTTTTTTTAAATGTTCCAGTGCCTACTAGCTTAATTTTGCTTTCTAGATGTATGAATAGATAAGTGCTTTGAGGGTTAAAGCAGAGGCAACAAATCCTGTCATGTCCTGGCATAATGGTAAACTGGAGTTATTGACAGAAATCAGAGATTGTCCACATTGTACAGAATCTGAATAGTCTGAAGAAAATCGTGTATGCAGGTTATGAAAAGCAGACAAAAGGACCGGATGGCAGGTACTGTCCTAGCCTCCTGCAGGGTTCATTTTTATACAAGGATGAATAGACATCTTGTAACAATAAATGTTTGCTTTGGAAGGCTGAAGAGGGAATAAGTAATTGCCTGTATACATAGGTTTCATGACCATTTACAGAATACTTCAATTATGAGGCATAATGGGAACACGTTCAAACTAACTGTTGAATGCAATAATTGAGGTACTTGTTAGAGAAATGGGCTAATAAAGGGTTGGAGCTACTCTTTATTTATTTTTTCTTTCCTCTTTCAAGATTTACCACTTGTCAGGAATATGTGCCTTTTTTGTGATGTCTGCATAGGCAACTGGAAAGAAAATGCTTAGGTTGGATTAAACAAAGGAAAGTGAGTATAGTTTTTGGATAAACAACTTGAAGTCTGTGCAGGCTTTTCAGATGCTGAGCTAAGTAATGACACATTTTTATGGTAGATGCATTACGTGATATTGGTATATTGGAAAGACATTTTGTTGTCTAGATGAAAATGTGAGCATCTTGCTGGGTTGTAGAGGAAAAGTGAAAATTTGCTTTGTGTTTGTGATGGTACACATTGTGTTGTGATTCATTTTTTACTTGCACTGGATAGCTTGGGTCAGGTGAAGCATTTGTTTACTTCTCTCTCTCCTCGCCTATCAAAATCTTCCTTTTTTCATTATTTTGAGTGCCCTTTTTTTTTTTCTTTTTAATTTCTTCCAGTGTTTTACTTGATTTGACTTATAGTTAAAGATTCTTTTCTTTTCTGGTTCAGAGTAATGAAACCTGCTGCTGGTGTTTCATCCACTGGGCCTCATCCAATGGGATATTAAAATTTTGATGAATATAATTTTGTTTTCCATAAGCAGTGGTGTTGCTCCCATTGTTGGTGATATTCCAATACTTGATTGAGTTTACCCATTCTCTGTAGACTGCTTAGGTGATTGCAAGGAGTAACTGTGTTTGAGTAGTTTGGGGATTTAGAAAGCTGTCATGAGTACTTAGACCAGAACTTTTATAAAATACTCATGAAGAAAATTGCAGAGTGAGAGCAGAAGGTTACAAAATACTGATTAAGAGCTGCTGCCTGACGCAATGAAATGCATCTTCGTATGGAGTAAAGGAGAGAGCAGTTGCACAGATGGTCAATTAGGAAACAATTTCCACTTGTAACTACTGAAATCAGTTGATATTGATGGTAATAAAGCTTGAGTCTCACAACAGTGCTTGTTTTTTGTGTGTCTGCCATATTGTTATATTAGATTGTTTGGTCATATTCTGATTTTCTGTATTCTTCTAAAGTGCACTGTATATGGCTGGTTGTTGAGAAACAGATTGTGCAACCACTCAGTGTAATTTCAGTGCTGAAGCTGGGGAGGGAAAAGTCAAGATGAAGTCTCTGCTAGCTTTCTGCAGTGCTTTTCATAACTAACGAGTGAGTGCATACATAATTAATTCCAGTTGAAATGTTGCACTGAGGCTAAGTGAGCATGAAATGCACATGTGGAAATAACACTCATGTTCCTCCATGCACGTGAGCCTTATATATGGCACCTTGCCTAGTGGATATTCATCGTGTTTATTTTTCTAGAAGTTCCATATTGGCAAGCGAAACAATAAAACAGTTAATACACCAAATGTTGGTATTTTCTAGGTCCTTTTCTCACATATCTGAGGCATCAGCAGCTTCTAGAAGCTGTTAGAAAACCTTCTGGAAACTTAAGGAGGTGGTGTAAAATGATGTAGAGCTCTCAGAAGTTTCTAAAAACTGATTTTGCTTACAAAGTGATCTTTAAAATAAATGTATATGAATCTCTCAGCAGGGAAGTATTCTGTTTGAGTAGCAAAAATGCTAGTGTAAACAATCTGATCAATCTCTGGTGAGATAATGTATTTTGGAAACTACTGTGAATGTTTAAACAGCTTCAAAACTTGCTTCAAGATCTTGTGATGACTAATCTGCTGAAGTTTTATTTTATCAGTATGTGCAGCAGGTACTAGCCCACAAAAAGTCTCTACACAGGTACAAGGTTCCACCCCCGGTTTCAACTGCCTGTTGAAATTGCAGTAAGAACACAAAAGGTAGATATACGTGTGTGTAGGTATATGTGTAGGTGTGTAGGTATGTACCTATATGTGTGTGCAAATACACACTGCTTGCTGCACTTTTATGCAGAATATGCTGTCTGAAGGGAGTGAGAAGCTTCCAACAGAATTGAGATCCTAGGTATGGTGTTAAGTTATGCACAGAGGTGGAGAAAGTGTTGCCTGTGGGCAGTTCAGGAAAAGTGTTTTTGTGCTTTTTGCACATTAGAAGTGCTATCTGTAGGTCTATTGAGAATGTCACTGAGGAAATCAGCTGTAAATGACAAGAAAGGTGTCATCTGCAGTGTGACTGACTGTTCTGTTGTGATGTGACCCAAGTGGTTGCTTTATTTACCAAAAAGATCTTTGCTCATTTTCCTCATCTAATTATCTTCAGATGTGTGATGACAATATCTTGTAAAAGGTAGATTTTTTGTTTTGGTTATCTTTAGGTCATTTTACCCAAATAGCTGACATTCTTTCACCTGATATGAAGTTACATGATGTTTAGTAATAATGGTGGTAATATTATACAAAATGGATTATATCCCTGTTTTGAAGGTTGTGGTGTACTTGCATGCAGACAAACATTGAACTTAGTTATGGTCACAAAGTAGATATTAGTATCTGTATTTTATAATAGTTAAGGATCATCCATCAATACTTACATAGACTGAGGAAAAGAATGCCTTTAATTTAAATAATGCCACTGTGTAATGCTAGAGAAGTAATAGGATAAAATATTTCCCTGCAATGCATGGAAGCTAGTGTGGGACAGTTCCCTTTTGTGTCAGTCATAAGCTCATTACAAATGCTTCTAAATATTCTCATGTTGGACTGCTGTTGATAATAACCACTGATGCTATCCCCCACATTTGTTCTTTCAGTTTTTTAATTTTTATTTTCTTCTTTCCAGTGATTCCCTCTGCAAGCAAAGCTTGTAAGCTGTGTTGCTTTTGTGCATGATGCCTGGCTTCTCCTATTCCCAGATCCTACTGCAGGAAACCAGTCAGTGAAACCTGTAATCCCACCTGAGAACCTAGCATAGGCAAGCTGGGAAAAAGCATAGGGCACTGAAGTGGGACATGGGAGTTCAAGTGAGTTCCACTTTGTAGAGGTGGTGTTAACTCAGAGAGGGAAGATGGTCAAATGTAGCTGAAAATGGTATTTATGAAGTTGGAAGAAAGAGACAGTGGGGTGACTCAAAGAGTCTAGTATTTAGTGATAGCACAAGTCATCATTCTCATCAAAGGAGAATGATGTGAGGTTTCAGAAGTTTTAGCTTGTTCCCTATCAAGAAGTAGGATGATTTGCCTTATTAAAGTACAGATTTAAACCAGAAACTTGTGTGAAAGCAAATTTTCATTAAGGAAGAGGTTAGAAAACCTTTCAGTTATGAATGGGTAGTGACCAATTTGACATTTTTGTAAGAGTTCAGTTAGGCTGTCAAGATACTAGGACACTTCATCTGTTTTATACTCTGAGTAAGGAAAATTGTTAGTTGTCAATGGAAAGAAGTTGCTTTTCCTTTTTTCTGTCATTATATGTTATGTTGGTGGACACGAGTTAGGTGAAGTGATTCTGTGTTGATCTTTTTAAAGCAGAGTGATGGATTGGTAAATATTTGTGATAATTGCCTACAACTCCTCTCCCTCTAATTGCATAGCTTTTTTTAAAAAGGTGGAACCAATGGCAAAAATTCTGATTGTTTTTGTTTGAAAGTCATTCATGCTAATTTATTGATAGGAATTGCACATTGCTATTTTCTGCTATAGCTCAGTTTGATCAAATCAGCCTTCAAACATATTCTAAACAAAATATTCAACCTCAGGCACATCACTTGTGTGAACTGACATTTGAAAACTTACCCTTGGGAAAAACTGTGTTTCCAGTATTTCTACCCAGCATATCAAACATCAAAGTAAGCTGTCAAAATAGAAGTAGCACTACAGCAGGGTAACTGTGAAAAGAAAAATCATGTCATGTTATTGTTTTACAGTATCAGATGTCATGGATACTGTAGATGGCTATCGTGGTGCCTTGGATAATGCTAGATTATGTGGGACATTAAGTGGCACTCAGTAGTTGAGCTGAAGCCAGGCAGTCAGACACATGATACCTGTGTATGTGAGCATACTACAATACAAATTTTTCAACCCTGAGGTGCCCACTGATGTCTTACTGAAGAAACCTGTTTGATAAAGGAAGCCTACATGTTGTCTTGATTTAGATTTCCAAATGCTGTGACAAAAAAGAAAAAAAAGAGTTTATTTTACAGTGTAATCAGAAGTCGTGATGTGGATTTGTGGTGATAGAACTTACCTAATTGTGCCTTAGAGAGGTGATAAAAGGAGTTAGCATCTCTGGTCCACCTTATGTAGCTATGGAATGGTCATATAGGCTGGGGCTTTGCTTTACTTTCATTATTTACAGAGCCACCCAAAGACAGTAACTGTTAAACATGCAGTCAATATGCAGTCTTTTTATTTTTTAGATTTGTTATCACTTCTGTTTTGCAATTTAAATAAAGTAAAATCAATTAATAATCTTACCTCCTTTCAATTGTGGTATCCAAGTTGATGTTAACTCCTTTGGGGTTCTTAAACACCTCAATAGTAATTTTGATAATACTACAATCTATCATTGCTACTATTAGTAGTATTGTTGCAACTCTATGAATAGCAGAAAGTTAATCAAAGAGACAATCATGCTAATTAACTTAATGTATTCCATATACTATATTTGTGAATAGTCTCTCCAGTGCCACAGCTTCAGTGATGAACTGGGGAGCTGCCTTAGAACTAAGCTAATTTACAGGTAAGCAAAGAAGGTTTTATTGGTTATTCACACAGGGAAGCACCATGTACAAGTAGCCCACGGTTCTGCAAAGATTTATTTGTGTTCTGCCATTCTGCCTTTCCCAAATTAAACCAGTCTTGACACGTCCCTGCTGTTTTCTTTCTCCTTGAAGAGTTTATATACACTGAATAAATGTTGGACTAGACTGTTCAAAGAATGACCATCCAAGAGTTGGTGGGACTGTGTGTAAATGCACATGTAAATTCCTTTAATCTCTTTCTTAAATTGTCAATGTGTTATTACCAAACAAACATTATAATTGATAAGAATAAAGACTTTATTCCTTTGGGAAGGAAGTATGTAATACTTAAAGGGCTTCCCTTCCCTTACATTTTATCCCAAAATAACGTGGACTTTTACCTTTCAAAGCACTGACTTTTTTTTTTTTTTTCAATAATTGAATTGTGTAACAAAGACACTTGGATTTGCATTTAATAGATTAAAAAAAAATTGTAAAGGATTTTGAAACTTAACTTCTCACTTCCCTGACATTGCACACTAAGAGTATTTATACAATCATGTAAGAGTCTTCTGATGCTTTATGGAAGTAACCTGCAAAAGGAATTTCTGGCTTTGCTGCTACAAGAAATTTAAGAAAGAAGCCCACAAAGAAAACCAAGGGAAAAAACACAGGTCAAATATAGGGTTGTTTAATTTCCTGCCTCCACTTTACGTGGTACATAATATGGTTATTTATGCAGTAACTTTATTTTTAAAAGGAAAACTATAAGTGGCCCTGGTTATCCTCATTTCTAGGGGCTCTTCTCCCAGGATTCTCATGTCTTCATGTGTAGGAAAGGGGTGGTACTTTAGTCACAGTTTCCTTCTGCTGGTAATTGGTTTCCAATTCTTGAATTCGTTCTCATTCTCTCATGAAGTTGACAGATACATTTCCATTGTGCTTATTTTCTCAAAACTGTTATCTTACAGTCATGACATTTCCTATACTTAAAGAGTAATAGTTACATTTCGTTCACTGACTGTTTCAAAGGCGTTTACGAAGAGCTCTTCAGTGTCCCATAATTCCTCCATTATCTTTTCATCAGTTTTTCAGCTTGCAGGCAATCCTTTGAATGGATCAAACCAGCTCCAAACTAGCAGTTATGTTATGAACTGCCTTGTCTGACAGGCTCAACTGTTATTAACACACTGTTCTTTGCTTGTTTCTCTGTTTCTAATGGTGTGAGGGTTTTTCAGACCCTCTTCATTTTCTCATGTGGTATTCAGAAGGCCCAAAGATGTTTCCCATCCATTGTGTGGAATAAGTGTTGTAGAAACAGACTAACATGTCAAACCCCCTATTTCCCCCTATTGGTAAATGTGTTGAGGAGAGTCTTTTTGTGTTGTGTTTATTTTGCTTTTTATTATGCCACCGATTTAGCTTAAACCAGCCCCTTTTCCTCAAAAAAATATACAATTGGTACCAGGTAGTGTTACTAGGTACCATGGAGAGCAGTCTTATATCTGATTATGAAGCTTGGGAGGCATTCAGTACCCCTACGGACTGGATACTTGCTCAGTGTGCAGTTGAACATGTTACTTTATATCACAGATGTCTCATGAGAATTCCAGGAATAGGGAGGCTGACAGGTAAATGACACTTGCAGGATGAAGTGCTGAAGAGCTCTCAAAGAGTGAACATGAGAGTTGCATGGAGAGTTGTGTAAAGCCCAGAGATTTGTGTTGCTCAGGCTCTTCAATCCTATTGACTTTTGAGGCAGTGCAAGTAATGAAGCACCTGCTGTGAAGGACTCCTGGGTCCAAAGATGAGAACTTGAAGCAATCTCCTTTGCACAGCACTTTTTTCCTTTTTTTCTTCATCACTAGTGTCACTCTTAGAGATGTCTCTTTCTGCCAGTAATTTTCTTTGGGAAGTAAGACAGTTACCTTCAAGTCCCAAAAGGGATGCTGTCATATGAGTGTCAAAAACCCTCGCTTTTAACTTCCATTATAGTGTGGCTGTCCTTTTGGATTTGGAGCTCCATGGGAAAATGTTCTGTTGCAGTGTGGAGAGGCAATAATTCCTTTTTCTACTTTGCTTGACCATTTTAGCATCTCTTGTACACTACTGTAGTCCATTCTGGATGCAGTTCTATACCATGTAGATGATAAGCTGCAAAACCTAGAAGAGCTGATTTGGAACAGGTGTTGAGAAAGATCAATATGAAAGGGAAGATCAGATGAGCTTGCACCAAATCTTAAATAGTCCCTACTTAGCATCTCAAAATGCAAAATACAAAGAAAGTAGTCACTCAGTCAGCTTCATGGCATTCCCAAGGCGTTTGCCTGACTTTTGAAAGCTTTGGGTGCTGAAGAGTCTTCAGAATTAAAATCAGCTTATTTGTTAAATTTCAAACACCATTCTATTGTGACTCCTCTTCAATAATATGGTAGCAGTCCAACACTTAATTTCAGTGTTGATATTGTTGATTTTATGTTAATTTTGTAGTGGTCCCACAACATGATTTCTTATTTATTTTTGTCTCCTAAAGTGCAATCCAATTTATGTTGTTATTATTCTACCTCTATATATAATAACAGTACCCTAAAGGAAGCCTCTCAATGGTTTCTCAGTGGAGTAAATTAAGTAGGCATATACTGTCTGTTCTTCATAAGTTGTCTATGCCATGGTGAGTCCACTCACATTCTGAAGTGCATTCAATATGGTTTCCATGTGACAAATATAAAAGATAGCAATTGTGGGCTATTTAATAGTGGGAAAAATTCATTGGTATTTTTTCCCTGAGTATTAAAGGTAAAAAAAAGCCCAGCAAAAACTGCAATTGCTTTACTTCTGTTGATTTTTCTCAAGTGTGTACCTAGGAAAACAAGTTAGTCTATCTACAGTTTTAATATTTTCATATAAATATCCAAGTATTTAAATCCATGCAAGTATTGTTAAATGCAGCAGTTAATACAGTTATAACTACATGTTAGTCTTCTCAGTACAATCGTCTCTTTCATTCCTCATTCCAATGAAATATACATGCTTGTGGAAATGCAGATTCTGATTATTTAGTTGTTCTTTGGCTGCTCCTGTACATGTGAGAACGTTGCAGTGACTTGGCTGTACTTATATGTGTTATGTGAGTGTGAGGGCAGTATTTCCCTCTCAGAGCTGATTGAACTTTGAGCTGTGCTTTGTGGGCCTGCCTAGAAATGCCCAAGATGCTGCTTGCCATACTCTCCTTTGTTGTTTGGCACTCTGAAACATTTTCTTTAGAAGAAAAGCTGGAGGTTACTTGCAAATGCTATTTTCAGCATGAAGGCCTGCATTTTGTTGTTCTTCCTCATCTTTGTGCTTTAAAAAACCAATTTTCTACGTCTTTGTGTTTGTCTTTTTTTTTTTTCCTTCCTCTTCAAATACCATGTTTGGACCATATATCTAGCAAATCAATATTTTTAGCAGTCTTTCAGCTGCTTTATTCCCTAGGGTCTTTTCAAATTATGAAGTCTTTTTTCCTGTCACCTATTCTGTATCTCTTTTGTACCTCAAGGCCTATCTTTATTGTTTCTTACAGTGATTGTTCTTGCTGTGGGCATGTTCTTCTTTGTTCTAGTTTAATGTGTCATTCTGCACCACCTTCTATTTCAGTGTATCATCTCATCTTTTATCTGTCCATCTGCTCACTTATTGTGTCTCTCTTGATTTCCAGCTTCTTATTAGTCTTCAAGATTATTTTTAAAAAGAAAACATTTTAGTGTTTACATTTTAGTGTACAGGTCCTTAGTTACTGGGGGTTGTGTGCTAGCCAGGCCAAGTAGCTCTTCCAAGTGCATGGTGCTGTATCTGGGTTAGGGCAAACCCCAGTATCAAGACAGTTTGTGGATTAATGGATTGAGAGCAGCCCTGCCAACGACTTAGAGGTGCTGGTGAGTGAGAGGCATGACCCAGCAATGTGTGCTCACAGCCCAGAACTCCAAACTGGGCTGCATCCAAATCAGCGTGGCCAGCAGGGCCACTCTGTTCTGCTCCGTAGAGACCTCAGTTTTATTAGAGTTCTGTGTCCAATTCTTGGAGCCCCAGCACAGGAAGGACATACAATTGCTGGGAGCAAGTCCAGAGGAGGATCATGAATATGTTTAGAGGGCTGGAATGCCTCTCTTGCGAGAAAAGGCTGAGAGAATTGGGTCTGTTCACTCTAGGGGTGACCTAATTGAAGCCTTCCTCTGCCTGAAGGAGCCTGGGGATGGGGATGTGCCTTTTTACAAGGGCACATACTGGCAGGATAAGGGAGAATGGTTTCAAGGTGAAAGACAATAGATTTAGATTGGATATTAGGAAGAAGTTATTTACTGTGTAAGGGGTGAGACACTGGAATATGTTGCCCAGGAAAGCTGTGGATGCCTCATCCCTGGACGTGTTCGAGGCCAGGCTGGGTGGAGCTCTGAGCAACCTGGTCTTGTGGATGGTGTCCCTGCCCATGCCAGAGAGGTTGGAACTAGATGATTTTTAAAGTCCCTTCCAACCAAACTGTTCTACGATTCTGGGAAACAAGATAGGAGAATTTTGAATAATTTAACTCAAAAGGGATATCCTGAGACATTCATCTGGGATGTTATATGTTAGGTTTACTTAGGTCAGTCTGCAGAGCCTTATCCAGTAAAGTTTAGAATATCACTAAAAAACTCACCAACTTGTGATTGCTACTCTTGTGTCATCGAAAGACTATTCAACACCTTAAAGACAGCTACCAAAGTTCTCTCACTTGACAACATTGCTGTTAGATGCTATGGTGTGAGATCAAGTGCTACATGCAGGGAGCTTGGTGAGAAGTGGCAGAGCCTTGCAAGCATAAACCTCCACAGCATTGGGATGGCTACCTGTGGAATTGGAGATAAGCAGCTGAGAGAACATGCCTCGCAGCTCCAGTAAAATTATAGAGTTTTGCTTTCTCATAAGGAACTCATCACATTTATACAACAGTTATGTAAGTACCTCGCTATTACTATTTGAGAAAAATCTAACCAAAGTAGAGCATAATGGTAATGTAAGAAATTAAATTTAGAGGAGTGGATGTAAACATCACATAAAAATGATGAAAGGATGCTGAGAGCTGTCAAGGAGCAGATCTTGAAGCAGGGTTGACAGTCACAGTTCTAGAACCAACTGGAAATTTTGTTCTTTGGCTGTTCTGAGAAAGTCTTAGGTAATAGCACACAATACTGCTCTAATGTTTGTTGGGATTAAACATACCAGAGGCAAGCTTTGCTTTTCTAAAGTTATGCAACATTGTTAGTACAAAAAGTGTGACATACCAAAAGTGTGAAATGGTATTAAATAAAAGTGAAGACATCAGAAGAAAAATGCCTGAAACAAACAAACAAAGCAAAAACAAAACTAAAAACGAAACAAAACAAAAAAACCAAACAAACCCCCAAAACCAGAAAAACAACAACAACAGAAAAGGGTCTTTGGTTAAGTGTTTCAGGAATTTTTAGATCTGTAAATCAGGAGCTTATTGACATGGTTAGTCAAACCATAAATAGTGAAAAATACTGCATTTTTTACTATTTGTGCTATGTTTATTATAAATGTTGAAATTGAATTGTTGTGAATTTTGGTCAAAGTAGACAGTTGCAGTCATTTCCTCTTTGCAAGTCTTCTGAGCACAGTCACTCATGGAATGACTGCTTGACTTGTCCAAATTGCAAGCATTTTTGTTTATCAGTGATTTTTTAGAATCCCTAAATACACTGATAAGTATATTTAGTTAACATGAACTATAGACAATAATGCCTGATCATATGTGTCAGTCTTACCAGACGTACTTGCTATGATTGAATTTTGAAATTGTTATGAAAAGCATCACAATTGCATCAGTTTTGTATACAAGTCTTGACAGATCTCTCCAGGTTTTATGTAAATCATCAATTTGTGTTGGTGTAGTAGGTAGAAGCCACTTTCATTCCCGTGTCCTGACAATATCAGATGCTAAGCAAAGGAGATGTGCTTGAATCTTAGCAAGCTGGGAAGGATGCTTGAAGAAAAGCCACCTTCTTAACAGATAGATTTGGCTGTTAGAAACCTTTTCTTCAGCTTGTAGCTTCTCAGTTCCTCCTGGCTGCCCATGTAGTGCACATAAATCACCTATGTTTAGTCAAAATGTTGAAGCCTTTCTATTTGTTCTGGGTCATTTCAATAGTAACTCATAGCAGTGGCTCCTCCAGGTTGCAGAACTGCCTCTGAGCTTCATAGTGGTACCTATCTGCTTTTACTTTCAAAGTGTATTCCAAAGTGAAATCCTCAAACTTCTGCAGTTGTTAGATCCTGGGTCTTTAAGACTGTACCCCTTCCTTTAGGACATTTGGCAACTGATGATGGCAGAAGTGTCTGATATTCTACTTCTGGGCTTGAATACAAGGAATCTGTTGGACACAGGATCTTCTGGCAATTGGAGTTTCATTTTTTCTGCTTGTCATATCACTAATTTCTGTGTTCTTTGGACTAGCAAATTTATCTTTCATAACTTACTCTGCACGGAGACTTTCTCTGGGTGAAGAAGAGAGGCATTGGGTGGGGTAACAAAAGCTTTTCATTTTCCAGATAATTTTCTAGTTGATCAAGAAGTTCTAATACAAGTTTATATTGTACTTTTTTATTTTCTTATCAATTTTTGAACTGCTTATGAATACAAAATGTTTGGGCTGTGTTCACTGCTAAGCAGACACTATTTTTAATTTTTGTCAGGGAGATCTCCCGTTATCTATAGAGGCTAAGGTAAAGCTGGCTGGCTAACTGACTACAGCTCTAATTAGTGTCCAAAGCAGGCTTAATACAAAGCATAGCAATCTGCAATCCAGGGAACATAAGATGTCTTGAGTACTATTTACTACCAGCTCACTTCTGTTGCTTGTAGAGTAGGCTGTTCTAGGAATTACTTTCATTTAAAGTTTCTTGTGTTTCCTAGCTAATTCACTCATTCCTGACAAGATTGGTACCCTGGATCACAAAGATACTATGGATGGGATTAATTTAGTTCCAGCAATTCATAAACTGAGGACAAACTGGCTCTTGCAGATTGAAATGGCCTCTCCAGAGTTGTGTGTGTGCACTAAGCTTATGTTCACACCATTGCAAGTAGTTACTTTCCCAGTTAAGCTTTTTTAGCCAGGTAGAACTTGTGATTCCTCAGCAATCTTTCAGGGAAAGAGTCAGATACATAGAAAGGAAAGTGACACAGAGTCAATGAGAGAAATAAATTTTGAACTAGATTTTTCCTTGTTTTCCCCAATGACTGTCAGATTAGAGAAGAATCTCTGAGAGATAATTCAGATCAGTGAACGCTGAAGAATGAACCTCCCAACATGTTTACGAGTTATTTCTTTGCCATGATAGTTATAATGTTGCCTAAACATACCTTGAGGTTACCAGCCATTATCTGTGGAGAAAAATAACATTGATGGCACTTGAGAAATAAGCTACTTGCGCTTAGACTGATAAACAGCCACTTACTTTTGATAAACACCTATTACAGAGAGGCATAATATTTTGCAAGATGTCTCTAAATACTGCTGTAATGTAGGAAAAACTGTTAATCTGTTACATCCAGAGAAATATGAGTGTGAGGACTTCAGACTCTTCTACCTCTCAGTTCTTTAATGCTTCTGTAAGAAAAAGAGAAATGTCTCTTAGTCTGTGGCTATTTAAGTATAAAGCTCTTTGAGGTCATTTCCTCTTATATCTGTTATATATCTGTTGTGACAGGATAGTGTAAGGTGTCAGCTGGAAATAACTCTGGGTGTTTGTTCAGTTTTGCAAGTTTGAATACATTTTGAATGTTCCCAAGGGCTTGTGCAGTCTATTTGTAATGTTGAGATTCTTCCCTCTAAGCCTTTAGAAATACATCTTTTCCCTCTTAATATTTGATGCATTTAATTCTTTTGACAGAATAGGTGAGTGGAGAAAGTGGAAAGAAAATGCTAAAATTATTTGAAATTCCAAGGTAGTTGACAAATTCTGATAGTTGTTAACATGGACTATAATTGGTGGTGATTAATTTCTTAGCCTTGGTTATACTTAGGTGGTAGTTAGAAAGCAGTTTAAGCTGTTCAAGCGGCTAACAGTGAGCTGATTCATATTCTGTATAGGATTGGCTCAGTGTATTTCCACATGAAAGTGTTAGTGAAAACAAAGATTCTTATCCATATATTTTCAAGGTATTCCTTTGTCCTGGTTACTGTGTGCGTATCTTTGCGAGAAGTTCTTGACCTGTTTTTCCATTGTAAGACTCTCTATGGTTAAGTTTCACAGATATCTAAGTTGTTCTAAATGTAAATATTGTTCCCAAATATTTCTAATATTTTAAAGGTTCATAATGGAATTAAAGCCTCTCTGAGCCTTACCAGTCTGTAGTCATTTGCTGAGGTGCATTACTGCTGGTCTCTGTCATTTCTGTATGAAAGAGACTGAAAAGCAGGACTTTTCTGTCCTGTTGTGGTTCTGTTGCACACCCAGTGTATTGCCCATATAGCCAGAAGCTACGCAAACACTAGAGAAGGAGGGGATAAAAGAGAAATTTTCAGGGTCAGCACACTGAGAAAATAATTTTTTTTTTTGCTTTGCATCTCCCCACCGTGCCTTCCCACTCCCGTGCACATTCTTCCTTTGCTTCAGAGTGGTGGCTAGCAGAAACCTTTGTATTGATGAAAGCCAGACTGCCAGCCTCATGATACAATTTCACCACAAAGGCCAGTGACAAAAGGTGGTGCCAGTCCTATTCCGAGAATTAGTTTAACTGTAGATCTTGCTCTCCTGAAACTGGATGTTAATTGAATATATGATACATGCATAGCAGAGGCTCTGGCCTAAAGCCAGAGAAGTGTTTGTGTAATATGGCATTTTACAGCCAGCCAGAAAAAACTATCTTTCCTTGAATGCATGTAAATTCTGGGCATAACAAAATAAATGCCTCCTATGCTAGCTGTGGTGATTTGATACATCATGTTATGTTATTAAAAGGGGTTCACACTATCAGGAAGGAAATTGAAAACTGCCACAAACAAAACCTTGGTAAGCAGATTTTAGCATTTCTCTCCAGAGTCTTGCAGTCTGACTTTTAAAATTAGTTCCTAGTGTTTGTTCAGGGCGAGAGGGCTGCAGGAGAAATGTGTCTGCATTTTTTTTTTTTTTAATTTTTTTTTTCTTTCCGTAGGAAAGCTGTCAGATCAGGTACACTGGAGATACAGCCCATTTCCCTCTGTATGGGAGCATATGGAGAACTGGAGGTGTCCAGGCTTCCTCCTGCTGAGTGGCCCTGGGGATTGCTCTGTTCATGTCTAATAACTTTGACTGAAGAGGGCTTGAACTGAATCACTGCTGTGGTGAGAGGCACTCAGAGGCAATGGGGTTGACTTAGAATGGCTGCCTGATCAGGGCAGACTTGACTTCTTCCATGTTACTCTGCTGTGGTGTCAGTGTTTGGGCTGTAGGAGCCGTCTCTGCCATGAACATAGATGAGTGTAGGAAGCATTTTTGACAAATCTCTCACTATGAAGATAAAAATAATTAAAATCAATTTGTTAAGGGCAAACTCTCCCAGCTGATAATTATATGCAAAATCTGCCTGTTTCCATAGGGATCATTCTGTAAGGGATTATACTGTAAGCATCTGTACCATCTTAAGAGTGCAATCCAAAAGAACAACTTTGATGGAAAAGGCAGTCATGCCATGAGTGTGTTCAGAGCATTGCTGCTCATGGTACAGCAGAGCCTCTGGTCAGCTTGAGTTCACAGAGCTGAGTTTATAGATAGAGCCTTGCACTCAGTTGTTTTCATGTCTGATGCCAAGAATAGTTTTGCCTGTGTTGGTCAGTACTTTTGATTGATAAATATTGGTAAAATAGGGGCATTAGTCTGTAGGCTTTGCCTGAAGTTATTAATTTTATATGCAGTTTTTTTTCTCAGAAATGTTTTGTTTTTTCCAGGAGTAGTATTGCTGAAAGCAGCTGCCAAGTACAACTAGATTGTTTTCATTTGAACAGTTTATTAGCTGAAACATTCAGACTTATGTGAACTGTATCTCTTTGTCAATTTAGTTTGAACTTGGCAAGTATTTATGGAAAAAAAAATGGGAAACATAAAAATATTATGACATTTAATATAAAAATATTTTGACTTTTCTTCTTTAACAATGTCTCAGTGTTGAACTTATTCTAAAATTATTTATTTTCCCAGTCAGTGAAACCAAAAGCATCTGGTTGCCAGTGAAATAAAATGTTTTCATAGAAAAACTTAGGTTGGAACGTGGTCTCTGGAGGTCTGTGGTCCAACTCCCTGCATAAAACAAAGCCAGCTATTAAAAGTATTTTTGTCACTTTGAGACCTCCTTCTGTGACTGAAGCCTTTCAAAGGTGATTGAAGGTGTTCTTTTATCGACAACAGCTGGATCCCTCAGTACATTTGGATGCAGCCTTTCAGCCTTTCTCATCCCATGAATTTATATATGTCAGAAACTTTGGAGGCCTGACCTCACCATTGAATACCATAACAAAGAAGGCATAGGGTGAGCACTTCAGCCCTATTTGGCTTTGAATTAAAAAAAAATAAAAACTCTATTTGAAACACTTTTTGGGTTGTTTTTGCAGGGCAATTTTTGGTCCAGAAACCAATTTTCTGATTGGCATAAAATGATTTTCTCTTCCTTCTGCTGATGTTGCCAATTTGTTCAGTGTACCAAAAATGCCTCCTGTTCTTTTTATTTCCTGGATATAAAACATGATCTGTGCTGTGGCAGCACCTCTGTGGTCCAGTTCTTGTTCTGCAAACATGTGTTTGCATGTAGTATAAATATTCACATTAATGTCATAATCCAACATACATGGTATTTCTGTTCTAATAGTGAGAACTTTTCAGCAGATAATCAGATGTGGCTTATGAAAGAGAAAAGTCACAGAAAAGGTGCATTTTCACATTGCATTTATTTAAATGCTGAAGGGATATTTCTTTGTGCTGGCGAGACAGCAGATGTCCTTTGCATAATTTTTGACTATGTGGCTATTGCTTATATTTCAGTACAAATATAAAAGAGTAAATTTGCTGATCCAGATGGTTGTCTTAGATTGGTGTTCTGATAGAAATAGTCTTTTAATTGTTCTTTGCATAAAACCATGTGTCTGTATTTGACACCTCATTAAAAGTCAGCATTGGTATAAAACTAGAAGATGTTTTGCTTTGTGATGCTAGTGATGTTGAATGAGAAATTAGAGGTCCCTCAATTCCAACTCATCTCGGTAGTACTTAACCCATTTTTTTACTCTGTACCTGCTTGAAATTGCGACAGTGACACTAAGAGATATTGAATGTGACCCAGTTGCTTGGAGGCTTGTCCAAATGGATTGGTTTATAGGTAAAACTTCAGCTACCAATTTGCTATTAAGCATACTTTGCATTGAACAAATGTTTAGCAACTTTTAAAACTGGACTTGGGAGTGAATGAGGAACAATGCATCTATAAATACATCCCTTCCTATAAAATTGCTCTACCATTTATTGAGACTTTGAATTTATGTACCTGTTCATCTGATTTTCCAGACTGATGTGCTTTATAGCTTCCTTTCAGCACTTCTGAAAATCCAGCTGCCATTGAATTCGTGCACATGCATTTGTTAAAATTGAACTGCTGTCAGTTGGAGATACTGTTAATTAGTCTTTGCAATGGAAAAGGGTCAGAATGAGTTTCCATCTCTTCCTTAAAAAAAAGAAGAAATAAAAGAGGAAGCAAGAGGGAAACCCTAGGGCCTCTTCCTAGCAAATGGGGTTCAGCCCAGAGGCAGGGTTGTTTCACCATTGAGTGATAAACCCAGGCTGGTGACCGGGGATAGTAGTTGCTTCCCACTATAGCAATTCAGTTTTCTAACAAACCATCCAGCTCCTCCCCAGACTGCAGGTTGGAAATTCTACTCTTGATAAAAGCTCACAAACCAGTTAAGAGGGAGTAGTTTACAACCAGTGATTTAAAGCATCCATTAGCAATACAAGCTAAGCAGAACAAACAAACCAAAAGAAAAAACAACACCAAACTTGACCTGTGGTCCTACTGAGTGTTACCCGGTGCATTATTTTAGAAGACCTTAGTGAGATCAGGCTAACACTTGCACATAAAAATATTTATTTCTACGAAAACCTGACTTCTGAAGAACCAGTACTTTAGATTTAGAAATAGGAGTCTTCTGAGCTTCATTCTCCAGGCTTGGCTATTACTTTGAATATTCCATCAAACCCTTACTTCACCACATAATTAACGTTCTTGGGGGTGTGATGAACTAAATAATGGCATTTATTTTTCCTGACTGATTCTTCAGTGATTCTTAATACATTATCCTGAAATACCTTATCCTTTTGCATTTTAAAACAGCAAAAAACTCAACACCTCCCCCAACCACAACTCTTCTTGAGAGGAGTGTTTATTCCCCGTGAAATTATGGGAACTATAGAGCTTAAAACTCTTGCACTGTATAGTTGTGCCAATCATTTGTGTCATGGCCTGTATTAGCAGTCTGGCACTGTCCTGGGAATCAAGTTTCCCCAGCTGATCAACCCATGGGACTTGATGGTCTCTTCTACTTACTGTGATGTTTATCTTGCACTGATTGTAGAATCTGAAGGTCCACATTTTAATGACAATCTGTAAATATTCTACTGCTGTGATAGTATTAAAATTATATGTTTGCTAATGGAATGGACTGTATAAATGCTGGTAATTTTGCAGCACTTGTTCAGCATAGAATCTGAATGCTTTTTAAACATGCACAGATTCATTCTCAGAGTGCTTCTGTGAACGATAGAAATTAGTGAAATATTGGTTTGACGAGCTTTGCAGCACACCAGCTGTTCACCAGCAAGAAATAGAGACATCATGGGGACTAATATACAGGGAGAGATGTGTGTAAAATCTACCCATCCCTACCTCTTTTTTTAAGAGGCAGCTGGACAGGGAGAAAAAGAATGTGTTGAGGTTTTGTGGTTTGGGGGGTTTTTTGAGTGTTTGAAACGGCAACACACAAATTAACCTTTTATTATACAGGGATGTTTGTGACCAGCTTATGACATTAATCAAATTCTACAGTTTTTACAATTTAGCCTGAGGTCAGTATATATACCATTACTTGACAGTCAAGCAACCTTGCTGCTTAAATTGGCTTTGAAAAGCTTGAATTAATATGTAATCCCAATACAACTAGATTTTAAAAAATTTCTTAAAAAATTTTACTACTATTTTAAATGTGTTGCACAAGGACTGATAAACCTTGATTGCACCCAAGATGGCTGATGAAGATGCACAGGCATCACCCGAGTTCAGGATCTATAGTCAGTACTTTCCTTGTGTTCAGCTCATGGTTTGTACACCAGTGTTGCTGTCAGAGCTCTGGCCTTTTTAAAGTGATCATTAACTTTTCTCTGTGTTGAGCACCAAAAGGACATTCCCAAATGCTGGTGGTACCTTTCCAGGAGTAAGTCTATTTCCTGTGGGAGGAGATCTGCTTTGTTTCTCTTCTCTCTTTCTCCTGGTACGTTGCTGTTTTAGGATAACTCCTTACAATTACTTTCCTGGTATATTCCTATCTAATTTTAACAATATTAGGATTACATGTAGATGTTGTATGAAGCATAGAGGATTTTTATGAAGGTATACATATGAAATGGAGTGACTCAAGAGGTATGGCATTCTCTTGAGAAGAGGGATGGCATCAGTTTATATCTTACATTCTTACATTGGGAGCACTGAGGACAGAGAGATATGGATATGGTTAAAGTTATGTGCTTAACTTTATAATTCCCTCTTCTTCTCTCAGGGCATTTTTTCCTTTACATGCTCCTTAGCTGACATGAAAGCTGTGACTTTTAAAATCTGAATTTCAAAGGAGTTCTCGATATTTGCCTCAGATGTCATCTTTATCTGTAAATCCTCAACTATCCTTCAGTCTGCACGTCTGATCCCTCAGCTTTCTAAAAGCCTGTGATCCTTCCTTGATAGCTCTTTAAGCTAAATAAGGAGGCTCTTGCCTGTAGGTCTACATACCAGTTGTCTTTCTCATCTGGGTTTCTCAGTTTAGGTAGAAAGCAAGCAGTCTGTGCTATCAGGAGACTGGAGATTGGTGTCTGTAAAGCACCTGAGGAAGATTTCCATCAGTGGATGCTGATCTTGTTGCTATCACTGAGGTGGGTTTCTGCTAGCAGGGTTCCAGTTCTTTTGGGAGTATGTGTTGTGACTAAAGCTGAAGGGTTTTCGGAAATAGAAGGGTTAAGTGTCATTAAACAAATTATTTACAGCTGGACAAGAGGGTCCAAGCTTTTGCTGGCAGCACAATTCCATACACATTCTGCCTCCTAAAACTTTATTTTGAGGTCGCATTAGTGTTGCAGTGTCCTGGATAAATAAGGAATTCTGCAAATACCAAGATGAAGATGAAAAGCTTAAAGGATGGCAACTGAAAGGAAGTATTTAACTTGCAGAGCAAGAAGAGAAAGGATAAGGGGGCATTTGGAGAGAGTCTTCTAGGCCTCTACTCCTTGTATAGGTAGATTCAGTAGAACTTCTCCATAAAGTGTTTTTATTGGATTGTACTTGTTTTCTACTATGTAACCTGGAAATATGGTTTATCTTAAACAGGTAAAATATATACCAAGGCTCTAGCTATTAAATATCAGGAAAAAAATTCAGTCACAATAGTGTCATCTGTGTTGCTATATGGTCACTATCTTGTGCTAACCATTCCTATTTAAAAAGTGGAAGAAGAGTCAATGGCTCTTCAAAAAGTAACAGCAGCTGAGGTCTCTATTCTGTTCCCTGTGAATGACATTCTTTGAGGTGGGTAAGCTTTTAAATGCCTTTAGCATTAAACACTCCAGTCTGCACTACTGATCCCCCAGCTTTCCAGAAGCATTTGATCCTTCCTCAATAGCTCCTTAAGTGAAATAAAAAGACTCTTCCATGTTAGGTCCAAGTACCACTTACCATCCTTTTCTCAGTAGTTTCTCACTTGAGGCAGAGAGGACTAATGTTACCAGTTATGCACACATAACTTGCCTGTAATAGCTGAAAACAGAGGATCTCCACTTGCAAATTGTGGTTGCTGTTTTTACTTGTTAATAGTATGATTTCTATGCATTTTGCTGTTCCCTCTACCAATACTCCCGGGGTTTCCAGTAGACTTATACGTCCTGGTTAGTATGCAAGTTAAAAAACTCCAAAGATCGTAAAAAAGAGTGGCACCCTTCAGAATGGAGGTAGTCAAAAGAGAGCTAAAACTAAAGGGCATATGCAGTATTTTGTACCCCCTACAGAAGACTGGAATCTTGCTGGATTTGTAATCAGTTAGACATAATTCTGTGATACTGTTATGCTCTTAGAGGGAGGCTGAAGCTAGTTCATGTCATACTCCTAGCAACAATGAAGGTGTAACTCTGTGTGCATTTTTAACACCTCAGGCACCCAGGTGCCCCAGGGAAAGGTACTTTAATTGAGAGAAAAGTTTAGGTTCTTTGAACATGAACCTTCATAACTGGATAAAGAAGTGTTGGTACCAGGACTGTCTTCTGTGTTAATGCTATGCTGTCAGTGAGGACTGTGCAGTGTGTTCTAAAGAGCATTTAAAAAAACCCTCAAAAAACAAACAAAAAAAAAAACCCTAACCCTCACCTCTCACCTCCCCCAAAAAAATAAAAAAAAAATAACCCAACAAATCTGGAAAAACTTTAATGCAATATTCGGGACTGGAGCTTTAAGGAGCTTTTTTTTTTTTTTTTTTTTTTTTTTCTGACTCAGCTGCCTGTTCAACTGCCAAACTGCCTTTGGGAAGAGGAGACCCTTTCTTTGGTATTCTTTTCTGTGTTCTGAAAGAAAGGGACAAAGATGCTATTAAATTGTTAAATAAATATTGTTAGAAAGTGGTCTCAGATCCTTTTCTGAAAGACACACGTGCAATTACCATAAGTTGCTGTATTGCCATGTACCGTATGATTTATCCATTTTCTGATCTCCTTACTTTGCAGATTTCGATGGGAAGTTGCTACTATAATACTTTCAAAAGGCATGAAAAGCCCCCTCTACATTAAGAATCTTATCATTCCAAAATTCAAATAATCCTTTCAAATGAAGTAATAGAGGCAATTAGAGCATGAGAACACTCGCTAAATGGGATAGGAGCTTTTCCAGCCTGCTCCTTCCTATTACTTAGTTACATAGCAAAAGTAAAGATCTTTGAGAAGGAATGTGAGGGAGAGGGGTCGATTCTTGGTTTAAAGACTCATTCATTTGATTCATAATTTTTTCCCCTCCGAGTGGTCTGAATCTCATCCAGGAAGATAGCAGTCAAATGATTTCACTGCTGCTGTCTGTGTGTTTATATAACACATAAGGCTCACTCCAGTTGTCTCAGTCTCATCGCCAGCATCTCTTCTCACTATCATGATTAATCCGCTTGTTTTTTAGCATTTATGGAGAGATTTAAAACTAAACAGGAAGAGAAACTTCAGTGGTAGCATAGTCTTTCTATGCTTTAAGTAAGGTACACCAGTAGGATTAGTGTGAAGCTGTTTGCGTTTGGTATCTCTATTATTGTATCTACATAGGAATAAAAAGAAAAAATAAATCTCTAGCTTTGTCGCTCCTGCATCTTGCTTTGATTTTACTGCATCACTGGAAAGCTAATAAAATTTAAAGCTTCCTTTAAGTAGGACCTCTTTTCCTCTTTATTACTGTTGTGTTGTACTAAAGTCTATGCATAATTGTTGCTATAATGGTTACTTTAAAATTCTCTCTTATGATAAAACTTCATGAGGCTCTGCATATTTGTAATTTCTGCATGTACGCATTTCTTGGGTAGCAAATTACACCCATTAAACAAATACACCTGAAATCAATGGGTAGTTGCTATTATGGAGGCAAAGCTGGATTGAAGTTCTAGAGTTATTTTATTAATTGCTGGGTTGGAGTTATCTTCAAAGCAAAATATATCAGCGGGGGAAATTTTGGACAGCAACACTGAGTACTGTATCTCCTTTTTACTCACGTAAGGCTGAGCAGCAGCTTCGGTGAATGCGGTTTCCCTCTAGTGGTGCTCCCTGCGGTCGACGCTGCTCCTGTGATTGCCTGCCTGCTTAACTTAGACCAGGAGTAGTCTTGAGCCTTGCTTTGTGACAATCTAATGTGTACAAATAATTAGGCAACTTGCAGATGAGTCACGCTGTAGCAGCTTCTGAGTTCTTTATACCTTTACTGAAGCTTTTGTTGCCCTGATCTGTTAGGAAGAGCAGTTTAAGGTGTTTGGCAAACGCGAAGTGGTTCATACGATAGCCTTATCTGAGAACAAATATAGAGTCAGTGTGACTGAAATCACTTTGAAGTTAATTTAATTAAACTCTTGCAAATCTTAATTTTAAAAGCATGAACACTGGAGGTTATTTTACATACTTCTGTGTCCTTTTTTGACCTCTTTACTGGTTGTGAGTATAAAATAAAATCCCTTTCCTTAAAAGGGAAAAAGCTCACTCAATCACTCAGTGGATTGTTTTTTCATTTAGCTTGAAATATTTTGGATGTTTTCTAAATCAGAATAAAATCATTTTTGAATGAACTGAAATATTCTTTCATTTAAATTGTAATTTCCTATTTAAACCCTTTTGAGAGGATCAAATTTCTATTAACACAAGCATTTTCCTGTTAAAAATTATTCTTCTCTAGATACACAATAGTTATGTAGTTTTTAAGGCATTACAACTCAGCAGCAGTGAAATGGAAGTAAACAAGGAATAATCCACTAACTTTGATGTTAGCAGTAATCCACTAACTTTGATGGAAAGACCTCCACATAAATGCTGTTTGTGGCATAAATTCTGTTTGTGCCATAAATGCTGTTTGTATGATAAATGCAATCAAATAATCTCCCCGTTCTTAATCACAAGTTATATTCATGTCACCTAAAAGACTTAAAACTTAATTTCTGCACTAAGTTTTATTTCAGAGCCTTATGAAAAAGCTGCAACTCTGTTGAATGCTGCCTGAATCTGTGCTGAACCTTATTACAGCTATTGGCCAGGGTGTCTGCAGTGAAAATAACAGTTATTCAGTATGGTGATACATGAATTTATAGCAAAAGTGATGAACTATGTTGTGTTTTGTCGGGTTTGGTTTTGGTTTGTTTTTTTTTTTTTTAAATAAGAGGTTTAAAAAAATTAAAATAGGTTGTACACAAAATAATTAAACCTAGCTTACCTATTGTCCTTTGTTTATATGGACATGAGAGTATGTTTAAGAGAACTAGTAGGGTGGTGTTGCTGCTTTTCATTTAGTTGCTGAGCTAATTCCATGCACTTCATTAGTCTGGGTGTTTCAGGGTATTCTTACTTGCACTTGTGAGGCTAATTGACTCTGTGGGTATTTAAAGGACTTTGTGTAGGCACTTTTTACTGCTTAATCAATGTCAATAAGTAAACTTTGCTTCTGGGTAGTCTGATGTAAATCATCTCAACTTTATTGACTTTTCACAGTAAAGCCATGGTGTAAAGCTATAAACGTCAAAGTTTTTAGAATGCCTCCCTGAAAAGTTGTTTCTTAAGTGCATGCTATGTTTTGTTTAACTCGTGGGGTAGTACATGGACATGATCCCATTCCTTGAGGAAATGGAAAGATTGCTGCAGGTAAGATCCCAGTGAAGATACTGAGTATCTGTAGGGCTAATGTGACTGCTTATTCCTTGTTAGTGGTTAACGTTTTCTTGTGAAGAGGAATTCTAAAGCCTGTATATGAGCAAAACAAGTGTGTGTGTGTGTGTATGAGAATATAGGGATATCTGTATAAATGTCTGCAATGTACAGAACCTGGGGTTGCCACTTGTTTCTTAGCAATTAACAATGCTCCTGGTGTTGAACAGCAAATCCTAGTCAAGGAAAAGACCATCCTAAAACACTTTGTCCATACTAGTGCTGCCTGAAAGAAGCAACGAAATTTACACTAGTGGTTTATATTTAACCAAGACTGAAAGTTACTGAAGTTTTTCAGAGCAGCTACCAGCTCTGCTTTTGAGCCATTCTTGTGTTTTGATATTTGACCTGTGCTTTGTAGAAACTTGCTATGTATCAGGAAGCCACAAAGGTGTGTGAAAAATTGCCAGCATCTTTGACCTTACCCCCATTTCTTCCTTTTTTGAGGTCATGTGATTCATTGCCATATTTCACAAATCTCTGTGTACACATTTTACACAGCAAACCACAGCTTCTCTGGTCATTATGGAAAGGTGTAGGTAAAAACAACCAATGCCCTTCCTCCATCACAAATGAAAAAAAAAGTGGGGGAAGAAACTTCCCCTTCCCGGGTCTCTCCTTGCCTTGGAATGCTAATGGCATTCTGACAGGATGTTGCTCTGTATAAAAGAGACACAAAAATGGATCTTTCTACTGAAAAAAATCTGAGATGGTAGCTAAGGATTTTAGTGAAAAAGTAAAAGCAGAGAAAACCTTACTAAGGATATTCTTTGAAAAGCATTAGTATCACTGTAGAATTATTTATCATTGTAATTGTAGTGAGGGAAGCACCTTTTCCATTCTCATCAACATGGCAACATGCCTTCTGTTCAGCTCCTGTGGTGTTCTGTAGACTGCAATGTTCCCCTTCTTCTGCACTGTTGGTTAAGGTATGCAATGATAAAGATAGCCTGGTTTCATGCAAGTCATTTTAATCTTATAAAAGGATGAGATGATGACAGCCTGCACCAAAGTAAAAGCACACTTTTTGATCCACCTGTGAGAAACTGCAGAAGGGATTAACCCTCTTTCTCCTTTATGTCATAGATGAAATTTCTGTGTGATGTTAGCCACTGAGGGAATAAGAAGTGCATTTTCAGAGGTATTGTCAGAAATGCTCCCTCTGCCCAGTTGTTTGTTCTAAACAAGTGAGTTCTTAAGGAGCATATGGAAAGCAACTTGGCATTTTTAGAAGGCGTGGTCTGCTTTTTGATTCTTTATACTTTGGCCCGTGTATTCTTGGCACTTTTACATAGTTTATTTGAGCCAAGCTATTACTTAGCAGCAGTGCATCTTTGATACAAAGATAATGTTTGGGACACTCTGGGCAGATTGGAAGGAGTTCTTCCATTTTTGAAAGCAAATGCTAATTTTTTAAATGAACAATATGCATAAAAGTTTGAGTAGATGTTGGAAGATTCATGGGAGAATGAGGAGGAGTCGCTGTGGCTGCATCAAGTAATATTTGCTCAAGAAGCCTGAAGTGCAGCTGGACTCGTGTCCAGAATTTGGGAATGGCTGAGAGACAGATATTTTTTCTTCTGATTAAGTAGTATTTGCCACTGCAAAGCACAAAAGGAATGTTCACTAGCCTGCCTCATTTGAGCTGGAAAATGAAAGATAGTGATCAATTCTGTACAATGCACAGTTCCTCAGACAGCATTCGGAAAGGGGATGGAACGACCAAGATGGTCAGAGATGCCAACAGGAGTGACGGTCTGTCAGCTTAACTATTAAGTTATTGCAACAATAAAAAATTGCTTGTTCTGTTTACTGTTATGTTGTCCTTTACTCTTTTCATGCATGGAAATTAAAAAAATTGTTAAAATCACCTAATGCACAGTGGCCCAAAGTATTATAAAATATAAAGTGTTTCCTGGCGTGCTGGTCATTGCTACAAGAGTTCCTTGTTTGCCCTTTCTTGGCTTTTATCATAAAACAATGTTTTATAAAGGGAAGATACAAATCTCTAGATTTCTTTCTCTGTCCATTTAATCTTCTGCTTTGCTTCCTTATGTGTCTGTTATCCTTTTTGAAGGGTGATGTAGGTGCAGATAGCTTGACAGGAGAAGGAGACATAAACGTGCAAAACCTAAGACCACAGAAATTCCTGGCCGGAGATTGTTCTTAGGGACAGCATTATGGTGCAGGAACACATGGCCCATTTCCTTTCTATTTTCCTCAGCATCAGCAACTGTTGGATTAAGAACCTTCAAGTTCTTGTTTAAAAATTGATCACACATAAATGTCTGTATAGTAATGGGACAGGTAGTAATCCTGCTCAATGAAATGAATTTTGATATGCAGGTGTGAAAGTCCCTGTATATATAGTTCTAGGTACTACTTAGAATTCAATGGGAGATTTCACAAGGAGTAGCAAGTCATTTTCACACTCTCAGTTGAAAAATGGGGGGATAATTTTGCTGCTTTTCAAGTCAGCCCACTGCTGCATAAATGCCTTGAAAGCATTCGAAAATGAAACAGTTTGAGTAGAGTAAAATAACATTTGATTAATGCTTTCTTTTAAGATCAGATATGTTTGATTTGAAAAACTTGTCTAAATGCTCTTAAGCGTGCTCATGCATTGAATTTTTGTATGTAGTGTTATTTGGGTAACCGTACTAAAAGAAGCCAATGCCCATTTTTGCAAAAGAGAGGGTGGTAAGTGAGCACACAAAAGTGATTTTTTTTTGCTTTCTACTGATCAAATATAAAATCGGCTGATCAAGACATGAGCTTAAATAATAAAATAATTCATATCTGCAGTGCTTAATTTTCAAATTTTTAGCCCACGCTATTGACCAGTTACTTCTAAGTAGACAACCTTATTCATTTGGAAAAAGTGGGAATGCTGCAACTTTGTTTTCATTTATTTGTGAATTGTTTAAGCTACATTTTCTAAGAATATATTCATATAACTTCTGTTGGTGTCACAGTTTTGTTTTGAAAGTGTTACAGTGGGCATCAGGACAAGCCAAACCAGACTGTTTTAGCTGATCCCAGTTTTGTCAGGCTAGAGTTGAAAAATGGGAACTAGAAGGTCAGCAACTGAGGTACTCAACCATGCTGAACATAGAGTTACTGAATAAAAAGCATTGCATTGTCAGCTGAGCAGACTCCAGCACACCTGACTATTTCTCTTGGCTGAGCCCTCTAGAGCTCTAATGGGTATGTGGAAAAGATTGGATTTTTTAGAAAGCATTTGCCACTCCTGCCCCCTTTCCCCTGCTTTCAGATGGCATTTTATAAACACACAGTTCCAGGTGACCTCCTTCATCTTCCTACCTGGGAAGTGGCTGTGTAGAACTATAACTGATGCTGAATATTTTGATGTAGACAATAATTTCACTGTCTGTCCAAAGATATAATTTTGTGAATTCCACTTTAGGTTAAAATGTACTTACTGATGTAAATCTAGCATAACTTTCTTGGATTCTTAGAGTTTAGCTACTCTGGTGCCAAAGAACTTAAACTTTCTGGCCATTATCTAGCTGCCTTGTTCAGCTGGATTTACATGTGTGGTACCTGACTTTGGCACATGGATGAGAGACAACAGAAGTTACAGGTTTCTCCTGCTAAGGAGATAATCTCTGTAACTTCAACATATGACTCCTCATCCTTTTAATCCAAGAATGATTCTTATCTATCAGGACACTAGAAAAACATTTTTTTATCTTAGTTTATGGTGAAATTGGCAGTCAATGGTCTTTATTTGAAAAGGTACTAATCTCCTTTTTTTGTTAGCCTGAACTGCATTTTTTTTTTTAAAAAGAGTAACAGAATATTTATTTTGCTTTGGTCTCATTCTGAAGAATTCCTCTTCTACACATTGAATCCTAGCTGAATGAGACACCACCTTCTTTTTCCATGTTCCTTCTTTGGTGAGAAGCTGTTACAGTAATGTTGCTCATTTGGCACTGTGCATCCTGTGGGCTATGGACTATCTGACTTTAGTTTTGCCAGTGCAGTATGATGACCTGTAGCAGTCCCTATCCCACCTCTGTTACTATGTTCAAGATGTCTCTTATTTTTTTTCTTGGGTTCCCCTTTTGCCAGTTTGGGCAGTGATCCAGACCAGTGTGCAACAAGTTTGGCTGTCCTCTTTCTACGTTACCTGGTATATCTGAATCAAAACCCCCTACTTGAGTACAATACTGAGATGAGGATAGATGCTTTTAATTTAGCACACACCATTATTCAGTTTCACTTACCATTTGACATGAGTGAGGTGTTCTGGTCCGGTAATCTGAACAATTAATTTTTTAAGTAATTGCCTGTCAACTGTGATGGGTGAGCAGCAAAACTAGACAAATGCTGTTTTCCCAGGAGCATTGTTTGCAAGGGCAGCTGTGGTATAACCTTTTGGAGAAGGCATGTTTCCTCTTTTGCTTTTAACTGTAATTCAAGGGGTGAAGTAAGCACCTCAAATCTAGGCTGCTTTGCCAAAGAATCTTAAAACAATCAGCAAGGTTGGTGAATGGTTTTCTTTATGAGATCTTATTCTTTAAAAACAATATTTTTAAAGGTGGGGTGTGAAGTTCTGTGGGGGTTTTTACTGTTTTTTTGAGGGGTTGGTGGGGTTTTTGGTTTTGGGGTTTTTTTGAGACTGAAACCAACCTGGTGTTTGATACTAAAGTGTTGAAAGACCAGTTTAATTTTGGAAAGAATCCCAAATACCTTGGGGATGTGTAAATCCCGATTCTTAAGACAGCAAAATGGTACTGTAATGGCTCCTCTTTAGAGGCTTCTCAGTCATGAACTTGTTTTCCTATTACTATAGTGTGCTGTGCAATGTGATGTTTGGAAATTAATACCACAGCACAAGAGAGATTTCTACCCATTTTAAATGCATGTGACTTTAGGGCTCTGTGGAGGAAGGCACCTGACTGAGTGGAAGGGTTTGTGATTGCTGGGAAGGTGGAGGTGTGAGGGTTGTTATGCACCTGCTGGTTGTTATGCACTCTACTGGTCTGTATCACACCAAGTTGACTTTCATGACTTTTCCCACTGACAAGTGATCATAGATCTGGTTTTAACTGCTGCACCTATCACCCTTCCCAGGCAAGGGACCTGAAACTCTTTATGCTGGCCAGAAACTCAATGACAATGAGTGGCACACTGTCCGGGTGGTTCGGCGAGGAAAGAGCCTCAAGCTGATCGTGGATGATGATGTTGCTGAGGGTAAGTGTGATGTATCAGAATTTTTTGATCAAAGATCAGAGATCTTGGCATCTCTGTTCCTAGTCCTTGCCATTATGCTCCTTTTCCTTCTTCTTTTGTGTATCTTCTCCCCCACGCCTTCCTGTTACCACTCATGTATTTAGTGTTACTATGTTGAAAATGAATGTTCAGGGCTGAGAGACTTCTTAGCCAGCACCAGAAACTTCTGTGACAACTGTAAAATCCTGAGATACAGGTTTAGAGGACAGATAAGCTTGCACTTATCTCAGGCTGTAGAGGTGTTCAGCAGAACTTTCTTGTGATCCAGGCTCTTTCTGAGGTAGACTGAATACACTCCATTCCTGAGTTGCATGTGTGATGGTTTCCAATGCTGTGGAATCAAGGCCAAGGTTCTCTGGACTGTACTTCTGCACAGACTTTTCCTTGATGATAAACCTGCATGTGGTGCATGTGTAACAGAGCATGGATTTATGTCTCTCCTGTTCATTTTTTGTTCGCTCTTTCTTTCTCTTTCTCTTTCTCTTTCTCTTTCTCTTTCTCTTTCTCTTTCTCTTTCTCTTTCTCTTTCTCTTTCTCTTTCTCTTTCTCTTTCTCTTTCTCTTTCTCTTTCTCTTTCTCTTTCTCTTTCTCTCTTTCTCTTTCTTTCTCTTTCTCTTTCTCTCTATGTCTGTCTCTCTTTTACCTTTTATTTTTTGTAGTTTGAACATTCTTGATTATTTTCTATTTTTAAATTTATTTTTATTTTTTTATTTCTTTTCTTTCTTTTTTTAATTTATTTTTTTTTTAATTTCCCAAATTCTTGTGCTCATGGTTCAGAGCCATCCAGAAGAAATGCAAGCAAAGCAGTTTGTTCTCAACTTTGGTTTAGAGGTTAGGGAGGATCCTGACTCAACAGAGTGTGCCAGTCTTTTTTTTTTTTTTTTTTCCCTTGATATTTTAAAAAAATTATTTTCTTCATTTCCAGACAGCTTTTTGTGCTCCTACTTCTTTTTGCAGGGAAATGTAGTTGGAGGGAGGAAAGAAAAGATCAGTCAGTCAGGAAAGTTGGTGTGTCCCAGGTTAAGATTTGCATTGAACTGATCAAAGTACTCCAGACTGATCCTTTTTTAATTGAAGAATTTTAGAGGTTATACTTCTCAGATCCATTTCTTCATGACTGAAAGAGCCAGAAACCTATCTTTTCTTTTGAAGTTCTGAAATTCTCACAGTTGTATATAACTTCAGGAACTGGGTTTTTGAGAAAAATATCACCAGTCTGGAGGCTGATAATAGAATAATTAAAAAAAGAAAAATGGAACCCTGGATGCAAAACTGATGTGGGTATGATTATTAGTTGACACCCATGCTGGTTTGCCAAAAGCTGAAATCGTCTTTTCTGAGTAACTTCTTCTCAGAACGCAACTAGAAGGAATGGCTGCCACACATAGTGCCAGAACACTGTATCCTATCTCTGAAAAAAGTTTTTTTCTGCTGTATGAATGTGAATTTTTTAAAATATTGTGGTAATTTAGATTATTTGGGAAGCCAGGAGTCAGAAATCTGAAATAAGCCCAAAGAAGTCGGCTTACAGGAAAATAGTTTGAAATACCTTTTCTCTCTGAAGTAAATATATGCTGCCCTATATCAGCTGTAATTTTGCATGAGAGAGCAAGAAACATATGCAAGAAAAATCATTCCCTGTCGTTGGAAGTCAACCTTGGTGGTGGCTTGGCCAAAATTAGGTTATAGGAAAAATGAATCTTATTTAAGAGGGAACTTAAAAGAAACACTTAATCCCAATTACGTCTAAATTTGGGAACCATTCTTCTGGGTATGCTTTTTTAGGAAGCACCACGAGGTGGCACACTCTGCATTACCGAATCGATCCACCAAAGCCATCTGTTTTTGAAGTCTTTTTCACGAAACTGAGTTTATAAATAATAATGATATAATCCTGTACTAAAATAGAATACGCATATGTACATGTATATGAATTACATAATTAAAGATGCATTATAGATAAAAATATCTGCTAAAAGAATGCCATCATGGCACAGTCAGAAGTCAGTAAAGCCAGAGTTAAGATTTTCTGTGCAATCTGCATCCCACTTCCTGGGGCAGATGATACCAGTCTTCAACGGTGTGGTCACATAGATTTTTCCACAGGATTCTTGTTGTCTTAGGCATAGATCAAAAGTCTAAATTGGGTCCCCAGTAAAAATAAACACTCTATTTGATTTCTGTCTTCTTATTGCTTGTTTGGAACAATGCACGCCAGCATGCCAGCTGAATTTTGCTCTAAATTTAGACCTGCTTCTTTTTTTTTTTGTTTGTTTTCTGGATTTGGTTTTTTTTTTGTTTTTTTGTTTTTTTTGGTTCTGGTTTGTTTGTTTTTTTGTGTGTGTGTGTTGTAGGCTACTCATCAATATGTT
The DNA here is from genome assembly GCF_052056855.1 of Sturnus vulgaris. Taxonomy (NCBI): domain Eukaryota; kingdom Metazoa; phylum Chordata; class Aves; order Passeriformes; family Sturnidae; genus Sturnus; species Sturnus vulgaris. Next base: position 27,718,995 of record NC_142248.1, read on the forward strand.
TATACAGAACTAAGAAGCTTTAACTGGATTTATTCCCATGTCTGTGTTATGTGAAGTGAGTGGGCATCTTTTTTCCCATTTTACAGGTTTGGGAACAAGACACCAGATTAAAGTTGGATGTGTTTGGTACCAATTTGCCATGTATTTTTAGTCATTTGCATCAGAAAGATTCAGCATGTCTGTAAATTACATCCTGCAAATTAGTTCAACCCTGCCACTTGGGGAATTAGATGTAGACAATTAATGACCACCTATGAAAAAATTTGTAGTGAAGTGTCTGACTTGGTTTCCTGTAGGACATCTAAGGCAGAGACAGAATCCAATTCTGGACAGCATTTTACTGTTTAATCACAAGACCTTTGTCCCACATTGCTCCTGACCTCCGAACAGACCTCAGAACATCAGTAGTAAATGAGACACAAATAGAGCAGATATATTCCTCTCTTATGGCATCTTCCTAGCACCCAAATACCATAGTGAAGGCTGGAATTTTTTCTCTCTGCTTCCACTTGAACTAGAGAACTGATTGCTGTAGTAGGTACAGTACTCTACAGAGCACAGTGGGGGAGATAGAGGTTAACTCTGCAGGTGGGGCTGATAGCTAATGAGATCAGAAAATACTGGATTGCACTCCATGATTTCCTAGGAAATTACATCTCTGTCCTGATTCTGATCTTGTATTGCCATGTCCTTTCCAGCTTTTCATTGAACTACACCTGACTTTCTACAGTACTGCTTCTAGCACTGTCTTTATTTATTAAACCAGCCCCAGCTATTTCATTTTTCACCTTTACTAAGATTCTGGGTTCACCTCCTCCAAACTCCCTCACTCCATTTTTAATGCCCCCTATATTTAGGCTCCCTGTCCCAGTGTACTCTAGATTTTCCAGTCTTGGCATTTCTCTCCTGCTCAGGCCACAATTGCCTTGCATTTTTTTAAGTGCAGAAGAAAAAAGGAGGAGTTTTCTTGCCTTTGAAAACTGACATATCTTAATTTTATTATTCTCATTTTTTAAAGTAAAGAAGTAGTATTTTTTTTAAGTGTCTTTTCTAATTTTACAGAAATATACTTCTGGTTTGGAAAAATCATTAATTTTATAATACTGAAACTGAAATTCTAAGCCTCTAAGAATCACAGTAGTGGAAGTGAGAAAGTTGTCTAAGCAAATTTTCCCATGTACTATTTCAGTTTCTGGAAACTTCCATTTTTCAAACAAAAATAATATTATTTCTGGTAAAGAACTGTTTCAGGATTTATAAACATTTGCATTGGTGCTGACCCTTGAATTTTTAAATAGTCAAATTTGTGACTGCCTTCAGCTGCTTCTAAGTTTCATCAGCTGTGTCTGCTTGGACTGAAGTTTTCCATGGTCTTGGTATAATTGCATTTATATTAAGATCCACTGGTAAAATTTGGAATAATTGAAAAAGGTGAATTGGTTTACAGAATATTTTTTCTTATTTTTGAAGTAGATAGCTGATTTTCTTTTTTTCTAATAACAACTATGCTTGTTTCCTGTCTTTGAATAAAACTTGGCCACGTTTGGACAAAGTATAAACTGAAGAACTGCAGTTTGTACATGGTCATGAGAGGTGAGTTAGGAATATTTCAGTGTTTCCAGAGTCTCTAAGCAAGAAAAATACCATCAGTTCATTTAATCTGACTCTCTATACACCACAAGCCAGGATGTATCATCTATGTGTTTTTATAAGTGTCTTCAGGTTTTGTTCTATCCCTAACAGAAAAAAAGAAAAAAAAAAATTGCACTTAGTAGGAAAAGTCTTGAAAGGACTACTGTTTTTTGGTTGGCTGATTGATGTTTTTTGCCTTTTAATGCCTGGAAACTCCTAAAGTGAGAAATGCTAGGAGACTTCAGAAGACAGCACAGAATGTGAGAAAGCTTATAAACCCATGTTGATAAAACCTAGGGTAATTGGAGGAGTTTGTTCTGGGTTTACCTATGGTGATTGTTATGATTCCTAGGTATAATCCCAAAGACTGACAAATATCTCTTGCAGTGACTGGTTGAAACTTGTGTATATATGGTTGCTGACCAGCAGATGCAGTCGAATCAGATACTGTTGCTGAATTTTGTCTTTCTATAGCACACTGGAAATATTTATTCAGGTCTTTATCCAGTTGTCAAATTTCACAAAACTAGTGTGAATTTAAATAACTTTGTTCCCTCAGGTTTTTAAACCTGATGAATTTGATCATCATGTTAAAATGTTATGGGAGGGACCAGCAGGTTCCCTGGACTTTCCTCACCAAGGCTGCCCTGCAGCCACCCCACAGCCAACACTACGCTGCATAAACCCAATGCAGAACTGCAGAAAATTTCATGAGAGAAAAAATAATGGCCTATATGTAGCAGAATTTGAATAGTGGTTGTACAGTGAATGATAGGAAAACAGTTAAATTCTTAGTATTTTATTCATTCCTGTTTACTAAATGGATCAAGGTGCATGTAGAAAAAATACTTGCACATGTGACCAAATAGTAAAAACTACCTTAATGAAGAACTATGGAGGGATAAAATAAGATTGGCTGAAAGGGTTTTCATTTTGATATTGCCCAACTTGTCTTTATACTGTGGTATTTCATCTATCTATATGGATTCTGTGTCTGCATTGGTGCCTAGCACACTTAGTGAAACATTTAAATATGCTGTAGGAGGAGTCTGACAGTAGTATTTGATATACTGAATAGCTTGGATATTTTGAGAGGTTAAAATCTTGTCATGATGTGGTAAATAGCCCAAGTGGTAGGTTTATGATTTAAATATATGGAGGGCTTTTACCTGTTGCATTTTTGTGTGTTTCCCTCCTGCCATGCTTTTAAAAGAAGAGGAATAACATCAAGCACAAGGAGAGAACAAAGGAATTAATATCAGCAATTTTATGACTGATCTCATTTCTCTCACTGCTCTTTTTATATTAATCTATGTTTATCAAGTGTTTTCAGGAAATGCACTTGGAAAAGGTGTTTCAGAAGTGTTTGAGTTGTTTGGCAGATGGTCTGCTGCATCAAATAGATCCCTGTAGGCTTTAAGGGAGATGCCTGGTCTTCTTCACTGACAACGAAGTCTTTGTAGCGCAGGGAAAAGTACAGGGGCCTGTCTTTTCTGCCAGGTTTTGGTAACTGCTAGACCCGCACATCTCCAGCAAGCCTCTTCACCAGGATTCTCTACATCCTTCCTGTGCAAGCTGCTGAACAGTGATCAGCTAGGATTCCGTTCTGCTATTAGTCTGGAAACTGGAGTGTGCAGGGCTCCATATAACCTGTTGCTGATCCCAAATATCCTCCTTGTTTCTGTCCTTCAGGCACGATGGTTGGTGATCATACGCGCTTGGAGTTCCACAACATCGAGACAGGGATCATGACAGAGAAACGGTACATCTCCGTCATCCCCTCCAGCTTCATCGGCCATCTCCAGAGCCTCATGTTCAACGGCATGCTCTACATCGACCTGTGCAAGAACGGTGACATTGACTATTGTGAGCTGAAGGCACGCTTTGGTCTCCGCAACATTATAGCTGACCCTGTGACATTCAAGACTAAGAGCAGCTACTTGAGCTTGGCCACCTTGCAGGCTTATACATCCATGCACCTCTTCTTTCAGTTCAAGACCACCTCAGCTGATGGTTTCATCCTCTTTAACAGTGGTGATGGCAATGACTTCATTGCAGTTGAGCTAGTCAAGGGGTAAGGGGCTTTCTGTGATTTTCTACCAGCTCATGTATAGATAAACTTACTTATAGGTGGCCTTAAAATGCTTGCATGAAGAGAAATTCCCCTGATACTCATGTTTTTTCTGCTGAGCTGTAAGACAAAGGGTTCAAACAAAAACACTGAAGCTTAAGACTCCTGATTTTATCACTGACTTCCTTCTGTGGCTATGAGAAAGACATTTTTACAGTGTGTAAAATACTAATTTTAAATAGTTTGGACGTAGTTAATGTTTTGTCCTGTCAGCCTCACAGATGAGCACAGAGGAGGAGATGTGCTGTGATCTCCATATGTCTCTTCTTCATCACTAACCCCCCCGCGCCCCCCTCCTCTTTTTTTTCCCATTGTAATACTTCTTTTTCTCTGGTGAAGGAAAAAGAAAAAGCATATGGGCTGCTGAATTTGTACTTCTACTGGTGATGCTTGATGAAAAGCGACTTGCTTTTGAGCTGCTATGTTCTTTTCAGAAGACCAATAGCTTATTAAAAAAAAACCCCTTTGTTAGCTGAACGAATTTTGATCTCTTATGAATTTAGTCATGGTAGACATGTTTTCCACAGATTACTAGTCCCGTTTATTTCAGTTCAATCTGTTTTTGTTTTTTGGCTTTGCACATACTTCTGTAAGTGGGACATGGAGTAATAAAAAAGCAGTAGTCATGAGCTCCTGGGCTCTGTTGAGAGTTGAAATTTGTTGTCTTTGTTGTTTTATTTTTTCTTTTCTATGTAGAATACTTCTCTTCCATCCTCAGGTGGATTTCTGTGTTTGAACTATATAAATAATTCAGGGTAGCACTCCCATGACTTCAGACTTTGTTAGGGTCCCTATTTTTGCCAAAAGCTTTGCTAATTGTTTTTCAGCTGTTTGAATAAGTCTAAGATCTCATGAGAATTTTAGTACAATATTTCAAGAGAATTTCCCAATTAACTTCTTATGGGAGTTATTCAAAACTGAGAATTAACCTGGGGAATATATGCCCCAAATAAGCATATCTAGTGTTGGTCCCCAGTAAGTTTATCAAAATTACCAATTAAAAAAAAAATAATTCTATGCACAGACAGTGTTTTTGTGGATCTGAGAGAGCTTTGTGAAAAAGAGGAATATTTTATGTTTAGAATCTGATTACTTGAAATGTTGTCATCTCAAAATACTAATCCTTACACTTTGGTAGAAAGGAAACAACTATATTCTTTCAAAGAAGTGGCTAATATTTTGGCTTATTAGAACTTTATTTGAACAGAGATATTTCCCTTCATGATTTTTAAAAGTTAATTTATCAGCTCTGGCTACAAAACCAGCTCAATGGTTCAGTAATGCTGGAGTTCTTCCAGAATTTTTACCAATTCTTTCTATATTTACAGCTATATACACTATGTATTTGACCTTGGAAATGGACCTAATGTGATCAAAGGCAACAGCGATCGTCCTCTGAATGACAACCAATGGCACAATGTCGTCATTACCAGAGATAACAGTAACACACACAGCTTAAAAGTGGACACTAAGGTGGTCACTCAGGTTATCAACGGTGCCAAAAATCTGGATCTTAAAGGTAAACTCTACAAGATTGACAGATTCCCCCTTTATTCCTTCAGGGCTGAACTAGTGAGCAAGAGAAGGCTTGGCGTAACCATGCATTACAGAATGCATGGACTTTGCACATTCTGGATTTCAAATTAATTTATGTCTTTTTTTGTTTGACAACTTCTTTGTCATATTTTGCTTTTTCAGAAATTGTAATTTTTCAGTTTTTCCTAGTTAGATATCAATGAGAACTGGAATTATTTAGGGGATTTTGTGATGGTTTTTTTTTGTTAGTTTCTTTTTTTGTTTTGGTTGGTTGTTTAGTTTTGGGGTTTATTTTGTTTTTTTTGTAGTAAAGGAAGCATAAGTGACTTCTTGCATAATACATTGCTCTGTTTTTAACTTTTTCTGAACATGTGTTCACTTTGCTTTATTCACATTTGGTGGCAAGAAAAATTATTCTAGAAGGTAACATCCTCCTTTTTGTATGTTTACCCCTCTCTGCTCTAGGTGATCTCTACATTGCTGGCCTAGCTCAAGGCATGTATAGCAACCTCCCAAAGCTTGTGGCCTCACGTGATGGGTTTCAGGGCTGTCTGGCATCTGTGGACTTGAACGGGCGTCTGCCTGATCTCATCAACGATGCTCTGCACCGCAGTGGGCAGATTGAGCGTGGATGTGAAGGTATAATTGATTTCAGAGAGGGTCCCCTCTCCAGCACTCACTTTGCACTTCATTGTTGCACTCTGTGCATCTACTTGTTTACCTTACTGACCATTTCATTAGCTATTCCATTGCAATATCTTTCACTACACTTTTGTCTACCAAATGCAGCTTAAATATTGACAGTTTCTGTCAGTGGCTTAGCGCTCTTTTCATATATGCTTCATCCCTTATGAGTTGGTACATTCAGTAGTGGGAAAGGATGGTACTAGGGCACGGACTACTACTTACTAGTAGTTTTGTAGTTTTCTCAGAGTGGTTTATTAGCATTACAGTACTCTTAAAATACTTTGGAAGATGTTCTGTGCCTGAGTGTTCAGTTCTTTTGTGCACCCTTTCTTGGGATCCACAGAAGTATGTATTTGAAGAACAAATAGAGACAGGAGAAATGGAAGGTAGAAAGAGCTGAAGGGTAAAGATTGGACTGAAAGATGAGTTAATTTTTGATGAGGTGGGCCTCTGGTGAAAGCACTGGAGACATTGACTCTTCTGCCTGGAAAACATTTCTCTTCAGCTGTTTCTCTTTTCCAGACAGTTTAGAACTGAGTGGAATGAGTTACTTTTTGAAATATGTAAACAGTAGTGATTTCTTGAAGCCTCTTTAAATAATTTGCTGTTCCTGTAAGCTCCCATTAGTTAAAAAGAATATTGACATCAGCATCACTGACTCAGTAAAATGCATATAACTTCAATTCCCAAAGCACTTGGGATAGTTGCCATCCAAAACTCCAAGGTTTTGCTGTCTGGGTTAAATGACAATCACCATTATGTCTAGAATCACTCAGTCTGCTGTGTTGGCTACCAGTCACTAAAGGAAGATAGTCATTGAACTTTCTTGACCACATTGTTCCTCTCATGTGCTTAAGCATGATTCAGCCTCTCTGTGCACCAAAGCACACACCTACCACTGAATTATCTGTGTTCCAGTGATGAGTAAGGCTTCTACTTGAACAGGAAGCACTTTCAGTAATTTGTGTTTATAGGGCATCTTTTTCTTTGGAATCTTCCAAAACATTCTTAGTCATATGCACGAGTCATTCTTGAAATCCAGCCATCCTTGAGACTGAAATTGGCTGCTGTTTAACAGTGTATAATAGTGCTAAAAACAGTCACTTCAAGACTTGAGGCAAGAATTACTTTACCTCCGATTCTACCAATTCTATTGCTATAATTTCTTTAAATTATACATGGTGGGATTTGTTTAGGCTAGCACAACTAAATAACCTCTTCATTGTGCTTGTTAGGTGACATATCAGCTCCCTTTTGCATCATGCAGCTTCCGTGTGTGCTGTGGAAACTTATGGTTTCAGCTTTTGAAGTCTACCATTCAATCACCAGTGTGTTTGACAAGATGATAGCTACCACACTGACATGTTTTGTGTTTCAGTGTGTCCTGTAATACCATTGCTTTTGGCAAAGGATTTTGAGGGGGATTATCTGGAAGAGGAGCTGAAATATCAAATGAGTTTGAGTTAAAGCTTCATGTCACACACTTTTCTATGTTTTTTTTTTTTTTAATGTGGTGGTTTGGTTTATTTTCATTGGTCTTTTGCAATTGCTGCATTCCTGATTTTTCAGGAGCAACAGGCAGCTCTTCACAGATCTTGATGGTCTGGTTGGATCTGTAGTGGCATCTTGTGTTTCCCTGGGAACATGTGGCAAAGCCAGGAACCACCTTGCTGCCTGATGTGTTCAGGTGTGCTACACATAGCTCTGAGGAGAATAAATCTTGGGGAGAATGACATGATACCAATATAGTACTTCATTTTCACGGTTTCTTGATCTCTTGTGCTCACTGCAGCTTTCATCACTATGTCTGACATAACAGGAGGGCCTTTCCCCATACCACCACCCCAAAAAAGGCATTGGTGAGAGGGCCTGAGAAAAGCTACCAAAAGTAGGGAAGTGGTTAAGACTTAAATGGTCCTTGTGTCAGTGTTGCATCAGGGTATTAAACACACTGAAGAGAAAAAATGAATTCTCAGAAAGGACTTCAAATGAGAGGATCTCTTCTAGTGGAAGCTCGAAGGCAAGTCTGCCACCTACTTTAGGCCTTGCTTTCCCCACCCATAAAATTAGTCTTCCAGGTATTTGTGTATTTGTGATAAAAGTAGGAAATTCATCTGTGCCTTGCAAACCACTTTGAAATTGTGGGTGGAGGCTCCTGGACAAGAGCAAAGCATTCGAAACTGAAGAAAAGTCTTCTATCACGAGGTAGTTTCCTCCAGTCTGTACCACCTCAACAGCCTATGGGGGGTGGTTGGAAACTTTTTACTCCTGAATTTGAGTAATACAGACTATTCTACATCAAACATACACAGTTTGAGAGAAAAGATGTCTGCATTATGGTGTATATGAAGAGTTAGTAGATAGAAGAAGTTGTATCAGGTGACCTCCTTTCCCTTCTTTAAAGTAAACAATTTAAACTTCAGCTCAGCTTTTTCTCACTTCTTGACTTTTAAAACGAGTTCTTCTTGCTGAACTTGTCATTCCTGGTCTTACTACTAGATAAATGGATCAGTTTATTCCATCCACAAAAATCTAGACTGAGTGATTCACTGCATTTTTCTCACTGGTCCTTGAAAAAGTTAAGCAGGTGTCCAACCTTTTGTGTAGTTTAAAGAGGATGCCCTCAATGTTCATGAGTACTTTCTGCCTTTGAGGCATTTTTTCATCTCTTTTTCGATTTGCCACATGTTCTCCTGTGTTTTCCTTTCTTTTAATTGGACATCCCTAAATTGCTTACCATGGGCACTAGTGCTATCTGAAATTCAGTTGCATGTTCTAAATATTTTCACCCCATCCTGCATCCAGCCAAAAAAACCTAACAGCAGTGGCTAAAGATCATTTTATTTCTTCTGTAAGGTAGTTTTCTATGTGCTTTAGAGATGTTGCTTCTACCTCACCTGTTCTACTAACAGCTTCTCATAAAGGAGACTGATTATTATTAATCTGTCTGACACTATTCCAGATGTTTTGGGACTTTTTTTTGTCCTAATTTAATCTTCTTTGCAGATCCCACAGTAAAATCATAATCTTTTGCTACCTTCCATGAAATAGTATAGTTAACCTTTGAAATTCACTGGTGCATGAAAAGCATGAATGACATATACAGGCTGGATAATCAGAAACACATTTTGCATACTAAGCACTATGTGGGAAACAGCAAATCTAATCTCATGCTTAAAATCTCACAGCAGGATAATGTCAAAAAGGATTTCACCCTTCATCTGCTCGGTAGAGAAATTTCAAATCTGGTCATACTTCACTTTCTCTGTGGAATCAAAGGTTGTCCATGGAAGAGTGGAGCATTAATTTGTTCCATGATGGTTTGACATCTTTCCTTTTCCTTGCTTTTGTATTCTAGTCTAATAGTGCTACTGGATTTATGGAAAAAATATGAGCTTTTCTCTCAGCTACAAAGAATATGAGGTGCAGGGAAGTAGGAAAAGGACTTGTTTGTTACAGAGAAATTACTTCGTTAGAATACGTGTTGAAAATGATGCATGGAGAAATGCATCCTTTTCTTTCTACTCCTTCCCCTTTCTTTTGAATTTTGTTTAAGGAAAATGGGATTTTATAGCTTTATGTAGTAAAGCAGTTTCAGAAGTGGAAAGAAAATTCTGACTGTCTCAAAAGGGAGGATAATTGCTATCTTGAGTCATTCATAGGCTATGAAACAGCCAAGATTCAAAATGTTAAAAGTCTTAGGAAGCACAGGAAATGGCATCTGCACGTGCCAGTTCTAATTTATTGGGTTGTAAATGTAAAAGAAGACAATGAGGAAAGGAGAACTACCAATCTTTCTTCAGTATTAGCTGTGATATTAGAACTTTTTAAGAACAGGTAAAGATGGTAAGTACACACTTCTTAAATAACCATCTTTTGAGCAATGAGGTTGATGATTTGGTGTTTTGCTGTTCCTGTTGTCCTATGTAATATAAATATTTAACCTTCAGAAGCAGGGGATTCAGGAGCTGCTGCCTGTGCTCCAACCTTTGTCCTCTACTTTTCCATTCTGAAAGAGAAAACTTAGAATCAAAATATAACACACCAAAAATCTATGTGACTTTTTTATAAACTGACTCAATTAAAAGGATCAAACCAAACAAACAAAATAAGCAAAAATCCCAAACAAAATTTTAAAAAAGCAACCCTGTGCCTACACGGAAGAGCATCAGTTGTTACTGTTTTTCTTTCACTGCTCTTCAGTCTTCAGAAAGTGTATTTAAATCTTTAGACAGTCAGCCTTAGTAGGTGTATGACTTTTTTTTGCCGTGTGGACTATGATTTGACCACCAATAACAAGATCATTTTGACCTAGGTTAAATAATAAGTGGTACACTTAGTTTTTTTGATTGCTCTGATGACTGATTAAGACTATATGAGTCTAAAGCCTGCTTGCCTGTTGATGTAAGTTTTTTTAAGGATGTGTTGAAATCCATGAGCAGGTGACAGCTTGTGAGGGGGCAAGGTGTTACTGTCACTTATATCCAGTGTCGAGTTCAGTTCTTTGGATAAATAGAAATTTTTGTCTGATAGAGTTGTCAGTCCTTTATGGTTTTCTGGCAATAAGTCCACTTTGGACAAAAAACCAAACAAACAAAATATGTGCTTGACGGAGGTACTGAAAGTCAAATAGATTTTTTTTACTTAAATGGATTCTATTCATTTCTCAAACAAGACAAAATCTCTCTAAAATTATTGTAAATGCCAAGAGATGGGTTAAAGAATGTGATGTTTTTTGTTTTTTTATTACCTGCAAATTTTTGATTTTGTGTGTGCATGAATGAAATGCCTTTCTTCTCTTTGTATTTGGTTTTGTTATCTGTTGGTTGCGTTAATGTAGTCATTGTCCCTCTGTGCCCTTGTTGCTTGTTTTGATTATGTGTGCTGGCTGTGATAAGTATACTACTTGCTTTTATTTATTCAAAGTGATGTTACCCTGGTTCAACTGCTTTTACACTAACCTGTTATTTATTGTCTTTGCTTTTTTTTTTTTTGCTAACAAAGTTGAGTTGACCAAAGCTGACCTGCAAGGTAGAGAGAGAAGGTTGTGGGTTGTGGTTATTCTTCTCCATTACTTGTTTCAATGAAATATGCTTTTATGTAACATTTAGTGCCTTTTACTGGATGCAATTACACCTCTAAGACAGGAACAGAATGGCAAACCCCAGAATCTCTGAAGAGGGATTCTGGGTTGAAGAAGAACATGGCAAACAACAGAGCTGCTTCTGTTGACCTGGAGGCTTTGACTGTATCAATCTCTGAATAGCCATAGAAGTACCGTTGATTTCCTGGAAAGCCTAATAATCAGGCAAATAGCTGCTGTGCATCAAAACCTAGAAGGCCCTCAGAGCTTTAAAAACCAAAAAACTGAGTTAGTTTCTTTAGTACTTATCTTAAGGAGGGAGACCAGGAGGTAAAAACTGGGGGTTTTTTTTGTTTTTGTTTTAATTTAGATTTTGAAAAAAAACCTCACAAAAATAATAGGAGTTATTTGAGAAAGGCAGTAGGTTGAGTAGCATTTGTGAGAATAAAAAGGAAATCTGGTATTCTCAAAACCCCTGTTTTTGCCTGGGACATAAGTAAGGAAATGTGACTATTAGAAATTAATATGCCTTTGATACTAGTATAAACACAGAGATGTTTTCCATGGCATTGAAAGTGAATCCTTTTAAATATGATAATGAAAGTGTACTTCCCAATTCATCTGTAAAGACTGCAATATAAAGTACAAATTAATTTATTCTGGAATGTATGAAAGTTTAAAAATTGCTCCTCCCTTTTAATGGAAAAGGAGACAATGGTCTCAGGTAAAAGGGGAAGTCAGAGGCATTGAACAGTGTGTCTCTGTTTAGCAGTCCTAAAGCCACAGATGGCATCTGTATTGGGATCATCTTAGTCACATTGAAATTTTATGTCTAAGACACTTTACATCTAAGGTTCTGTTGTGAGGCAAAACATAGAATGTTCCTGTTTCACCCTCTGAGATAGAGACTTCCTGACATTTTACATATCTCTGGAATTAAGGTTTTATAGCTTTAATCACATGATTCATAAACTATTTTTCTATTCTTTGTGTCTACTGTGAAGACTTGGTGATATTGCCGACCTCATCTAATGTAATACACACCATTTTCAAATTAAAATATTCTTGTTCTGTATTCCAGGTATAGGCAGGTAGCCATTACCTTTCCTTCAGGACATCATCTGTGTTTTTAGTTAGAGTTTGGTGTTCTATGGCTCAGTAGAAAAGCATAAAAATAAATTTGGAGGAATAAGGATGTTTTAATAGGTAAACAGTTTATCACTGTAGTAGTTGTTGACAGAACATATTAAGAGATACCCTCTCACCCAACAGGTAATGATACTGACAGTCTGAGATAATTTTAGCAATTGGATCCATAGGAGACATTGAATCTGAAATATTTGACAGCCTTGAGGTAGACAGAAGTTAATGTGATGTGTTTTGCTTTATGGATGTGGAGCATCTGACTGCAGCTATGTTTTGTTGGCATCTCTGACCTCTTCCCAACTGTAAAAAGTTGAAATACTGTGTCTTACAGAGGTGAATAATATAGAGAGGTGCTGCCCCTGGGGGATTTCTGAAGTTTATGTAAATGAAAGGGGTAAAACATGAGTTTTGAAAAAATAGGAAATATATGTGGACTGGGACAGATGTGATGAGAAAAAAGTGTCCTGGAAGTACACTGGAGAATGAATAACTTTAGGATTGATGTTTTGTGCCATCCATTCAAATTGTGGCAATGATTTTGGGACTTATATTAGACATCAGCAAGTATTGTGTCTCTCTTGCCACAGCCACTGTTTTCTGCGGTCAATTATGTGTCCATCAGAATTCAGAATGCATGTTCAGGAATTCCTGAGCTTGATTTTTGATGTTTATTGAAGTGAATGCATCATGAACAAGAAGTTCTGGAATAAAGTGATCTATTGTTTTGATTTTTCCAGAGTCCTCAGAACCAAATGCATATTACAGCTGTGAAGATTACTCCATCTCAAGCTCAATTTTTTGCAGAGGTCTTAACCCTGTAGGAATATTTGCCCTTCAGATAGAGACATCTGATTACATTGAAGCCTAAGGGGAAGCATTTAGCTTGAATGCATAAAGTGTATTATTGGCTTTTCAGGAAACCAACCTTTGCTAAATAGATTAGGCTATTTCAAGATAGGCCATGACTCCTCATACTTAAGAGCTGGACTTGATCCTTGTGGGTCTGTTCCAAATCAGACTATTCTGTGATTCTTTTATATTGCTATGATTTGCAGTGAGGATGTTTTTCCAATGTGCTCTGTTTTTTCTTGTTCATGTGCAGCCCTTTCAATTTTCCTTTATGCTTTTAGTTTCTGTGTCTGAATGTTTGAATGCTGTTTACTTCCTCTGCTTTATTTGCATCTCCCTGTCCTTTGTTGCATTCTGTGTGCAGGCATACTCCCTTTTATGCAGGTCACTTTTTGTTCTATGGTTGGGATTTTTATTCTTTTGGCCTTTTTTTGTTCTTCCCTCACCAACATATGTATAAGCATGTTGCTCATTACCTTTTAGGCTACTAAGAAATGGAGAGTGGAAGGGTGGCAAGAGAGAGGAAGATGGGTATATGCCAGCTTTCTTTAAGGGGAAGGAAATCCCACCACTTTGCAGATCCATTTCTATGGATTGCCATTGCTGCTTGATTCCCTTCTTCTGTAACCTTGAGATAGATGTGCTTTCTGTGGGAGAAAGCACATTTGTGCATATTTGTTATTTTAACTAGTCACAGTGCTTGAAGTTTTCAGACCAGCCATTTATTTGGAACAAAAAGACTCAGCACTATGACTTTTATCAGGTGGATGAAGTATTCAGGCTCTGTTGAGGCACTGAAAAAGATGGCTGCATTTTTCAGAGGACAGAAGAATGCTGGCTTTTGAGTTATTTCTGACAATGAGTAACTTTAAATATGGAACCTGACAGATGCCTAACCTTATTTAGGTGATGAAAGGGATGATGAGTTCTTAACAAAGTATGAAACTGAGAGCTTGACGAGTTGGCCTTGCAATCCTTGAAAATCTGTTTGGTTTTTGGTTCTGGTTTGCTATATTAGTCTTTGATATTACTGCTTTCTGCTATCTGTGACTCAAAATACAGGACCTAACTTTCTGAATCATGCACTGAACCCTGACTATAATTTGGTTTCTTGCATTTGTGCAAAGTAAATGCTGATGTACCACCAACATGTATTTGGCAGTTACACTATATGTGGTATGGTCCATCCCATAAAGTGATGGTTCCATGACATTCAGACTTAATTTTGCTCGCTTTTTACTCAGAAAAAAAGAGTCTTGTTTTCTAAATTATTATAACATTGGAAAACTATTGGGCATAACTTTGTTTCCTACTTAACCTGCAGGAACAGGTTTATTTTCTCCCAGGTGCATATTGTTTCCAAGCCATGATGCCTCTCTGAGCTGAACTGCTACTGCAGATTCAATTTAAAAAGGCTGACTATGTCTGGTTATGAAAGAGGAATTCTGAGAGAAGTAGAGTGTAGATTTATCAAAGGTGTAAATTGATTGTAATGTCTGACTTGTAGTGGTAGAGATATTGCAGTGCTGGATAGCATTTGTAATTTAGGAACTAAAGGACTAAAGAATCATCTTATTCTGCAAAGGCTGTAAAGATGTCTTGTGTACATTACTTTCCTATTGCTTGCTAACATCTCTGAAGATACAAGGGGAAAATATGAGAGCATTTAGGGAGATGAAGAATGAAAATGGAACCATATTGTCCTTGAACTTCCCCTGTTGCTGATATTCTTCTGATATTCTTCTTTTGAATATATTGTCTCTATTGAGACAATAATGTTAACACAAATGGTTGATTCCCTTCAAAAAGAGTGAAGTTTTGATATGTGCTGGAAGGCGTTATGTGCAAGACCAATAAAGGTTTGCTTATCTTAATATTTATTGCTAGTTGTGATCAAAGCATGAAGCAGTTGTGTTATAATCGTGCAGCTGCTGTATAAACTGATTCCACGTGTAACTTGGAAGAACAATAAACACAATACTGTCTTTTCTTTCTCAAGTTCCTTTTCTTGCAAAGAGCTTTCAAATGATACAGAAGGAATGACTTGTCTTGCCAGTGAAACATGGAAGTTTCAGCAGCATGCAGCAGTTGCTAATTTGTTTTTTTTAATTTCAAGGCAAAGAGAAATATACCATACAACTGATATTGTAAGAAAGAGGGTAAATGAAGCAGTTGATCTAAGTAGAATACAGACATGAGATCAGGCTATTATACTCTTCGAAGGTGATTTTCTTCAAATACTTAGTAGAAAAACTAATAAACAAACAATACATCTGGATAGGTAGCTGAAGAAAAGTGTAGTACTAGTCTCCTTCCCAGGGAGGGAGAACCAACAAATCTCAGATCCTGCAAGTCCTAGGATACTGAGCTGTTCCAGTAAAAATTAGAGCTGCAGACATAAAGATAAAAAGGATATTGTTGAAGAATCTTGATCTGCCGTTTCATGTTCCAAAGGAAATTCCTCTCTTGGTAGGCTTAGCCTGGACAGGAAGTGACACAGCAAGTCGTGCTTCTGTTAGCAGGATTGCTTTTCTGCACTGGGGACTTTTCCACTTTTACTTGACATCTACTGCCCACTTACTCCTCTTTCTACTGTGCATGTGGCACAAAGAAGGCAATACACCAAGCTCAGCTACAAACAGAAAATAAAATCAGAGGTATCTCAGGTTATTATGTGAAGACTAGTTCTGAAACTTTGCTTTTAAATACTTTGTCTGTTCTTACTGTTGCCAGAGGAATGAGATTAAAAATAGATCCGAGTCCTGATGGCGCTGGTAATTTAGAAACAATTCTACTGCTTTATATATAAGTTGTTTGTCATCTTCTTTCCTTGTTCGTTAGCACTAAAGGGCATGTGCGTGGTAACACAATCTTCATGTTTTATAATCCTTCCTGTGCTTCTGTCACTTTGCTCCCTAATCCAAAATCCTAATTCCCTGTGACATTCCTATTAGTTGCTCTGAAGAATATTCTGTTGCCACAGAGGATTATGACATCAGGCAATGACTTAGCAGCAGGAGTAGATGAACTGTCTGAGACAAAGATCCTTTTATGATTCCAATGGCCCATAGTACAAAGAAGTGAGGCCAAGTACCCAGCATCTATGCTGTGCTGTCACGACTGACTAAAGATGGCAGATCAGGCTTCAAGCTTCCTTTTGGTATTTTCAGGCTTTCAAAATTCCACCTTATTGTGTTCTTTCTTTTTCTTCTCTCTCTTCCCCCCCCCCCCCCCCCCCCCCCCCCATAATACAGGCCTTGAATTCAAGTACTTTGGCTCTCTGGGCTCTATCATATGATGACCTCAAGCCATACATACTGGGCCTTGTGCAGTCTTATTCCTTGGATAAAGTCCTTTCTCTTGCAGCTTCTAGACAAAGGATATGCCCATTGTCAAGTCCAGTCAGTTACTGATTAAAGTATTCTCAGAATAATGTAGGAAATGTGAAGAAACGGTGTTGAAAATGCTGTTCTGCTCTGCTTCTCTGTAATGATCTGTATAGTTGATGCTGTAGCAAGTTTGCACAGAGTCACAGGTGCTTTCTGGTTTAATTTTTAAAATATAGATATATTGCTTGTTTATACATCTAGGAGTATTGGCATTCATGTCTGAGGTTAGAAGTTAGGTAGTGGGATAGTAATGTGCAGGAGAGGTATTAGTTCCTCATTCCTTATCCTCAGACATTCTAGACATTTTAGGCAAAATGACATCTAATATTCTATTTCAGATTGTTAAATGTCATCCCTTCTTTTGCTTGGCCAGAGTAAGTGTGAAGCAAGTATCAGACCATAACCTGATGCACATGTAGATATATTTATATCCATGATTTTTACAAGAGTAAAGGCAGGAGGGAGGCCTGTATGGCCTGTGTGCCTGCGGCCCACGCTGGAAAGTCTGTCAGCTCTGTTCTAATCTAGAGTGATCTGTTAATTTCACACTGTGCCACTGAGACCACTGGGATTCATATGGCTGCAAATGAGAGCCAGGTGGGTGGGAAGAAGAGGCGGAGGGAAGGAGAAAAGTGTTGAAAAATGCTGCTCAACTTTCCTTCAGCATGGCAACAAGGGGTTTTCTTGCTGTGGCTGCTGCTGTCACTTCTTTTCAATAGGTAAACTTTCCTTCAGGGATTTTCTTGTCATCTTCTATTAACCACGCTTATGCTCCTACCTAGAGGTTTTGGGGTTTGTTTGTTTTTTTGGTTTCTTAACAGTGTAGTACATTCTGGAAGAAGCTCAGATTTTTGTTAAAATTCAGTCTAACTCTGCTTACCCAGTCACATGTTCATTCTCATTGCAGAAGAGATGTAAAGAAATGCAGATAGCTGAAAAACAACTGGAATTCATCCATTCTCTTCTTTCAGTGGGAAAAGACGATCTGGTGGGGACTCTGGTGCAGAAAATTTGCAGCAAAGCTTTAAGGGTCCTTTCCTGTCTTGGTCTTTGAATTATTGGGAGGATCATGGCCTGACATGAGACTTCCATTTAGATGTGGGTTCTATGAGGGCTTGTAAATATGGAAGTGCCCAGGTGTGCAGTCTCAATACGAAAGATGCTGAATGATGGAATTTAGTGAAATCACTATGGATGGTGTCTGATGGAGGTTGAAAGGTTTCATTTTATGTTAAAATATTTTAAAATGCTGTATCCACTTTTCTCTGTCCTATCTAATCTATAAAATAAAGATGGTGGTGTTGATGTGATGAAGAAATAAGGAAAAGGATTGAGTCTTGTGGAGTTGCTCTTGCTTGCAAAGACTATGAAAAAAGATGCTTGGATGGGTTGAACGGTTGTTTCTTTGTCCTTACAGTATTCTCCTAGACTGGAAGTGGGTAATGAGCTGATCTCAGGCAGCCTAGCCAGTTGATCCTTTATTATCTGCTTTATTTATTTTGTTTCTTCTTTTCCAGCACATACGGGATATAGCATAGTACATATGTCAAATGTATATGTACATTTTATTTAAAATCCTGCACAACAGGAGCAGCATACTTTTGTCTAGAATGCTGAATATAAAATACTTTCCCAGGAAGTAACTTGTACACTCATGTTCTTGTAATCTATGACTTGCAGCTTCACGCTTGCTCTCAGAGGATTCAGAATCCAGCTACCTTGTTGTGGATGACATAGTAGCTGTTATTCAGGGTCTCTCTGATCTGATGATTACTTTTTTGCTTATTGCTGAGATTTTGTTTTTGCAAGGCTTATCTGAGTAGGATAGCAACTGTTAGCTGCAAATCACAGAACAGTGAAATGCTTTTCTGTTAGTAGTGGCTGCTTCCTTCTCTGCTTTCGCCAAAGGCATGGAAAGCAGTCCAAAAGTAGAAGTGTTGTGGATAAATGTCATGCCCTTCTGAGGACTGCATTAGCGTGTTTCCAGAGGAACCTGTGTAATAGGTCAGAGTGTTTGGATTTTTGTTTGGCTGACTTTTATTAACCTATGAAGCCAAGTTGTAGCCAGCTGAGGCTTTAAAACTTTAGTTTGAATCTACATTATCAGGGCTCTTTGGGTATGATGAGGCATTGTTCATGGGCCTATTAATTAGCTTTCATTTCTATAAGGACATCTAACTTCTAGGGAAGCACAACAACCTGGCCATGTTTGTTGGCCTAGTGTCACCCCCTATTTTACTGCACGCTTCTTTGAGCAAGTTGGGAACATATGAGTTGGGCCTGCCTAAGAGGGAATATGTTGCTGTTCTCTTTTCCTTGCTCTGTCTTACAGTTTGCTGTTTTGTTTGAGGTGTACAATTGTCTTTGTGCTCAGATTTTTACCTGAGTTTCTTGCACATCCAGGAACGGAACAGTTTGTTTAGTGCTTTCTCTCTTCTGCATGAGGATCCTGATGGCAATGATAGTGATTAATTTAAGCTTTTGTGGGCCTGACCAAAGTGATTCTCTCACTTTATTTTACTCTCTTCTTTTCATCTTTTCTCCAGGACCGAGCACTACCTGCCAGGAAGATTCCTGTGCGAATCAGGGCATCTGTAACCAGCAATGGGAAGGCTTCACCTGTGATTGCTCCATGACTTCATATTCTGGGAACCAGTGTAATGATCGTAAGTAGACTTTTCAGTGCATTGGTGACCCATGAGTTCTGATATATGGAAGCATAGAGAACACATGATTCACTCTTCTTTCAATTGCAATACAACTTTCCCAGTATCAAATCCAAACTTTGTTTCTTGGAAATTTCTTTAAGGCCTTCTGTGGGTTATTTTATTTTCTCCTTAAAATGAAAATATGCAATTCAGCATGTATTGGTTTTGTTTGGCTGCTTTTTTCTGGGCTTTTTTTCCCCCTCTTCTTTTTGAAAGCTAACTTCACCAGTCCA
Organism: Sturnus vulgaris; assembly: GCF_052056855.1. Lineage (NCBI taxonomy): Eukaryota > Metazoa > Chordata > Aves > Passeriformes > Sturnidae > Sturnus > Sturnus vulgaris. The sequence continues at coordinate 27,738,389 of NC_142248.1, forward strand.
GTAGTGGTAATCAATGTTAATGGAATTCCTGGTTTAGAGAAAACAAGAATGACTTGCAGATATTGTATGTAATATTTTCGTAGGTAAAAAATGTCTAGGTTTTGTGTACTGAGTTATACTTTGAGATTTTAAGTCAAACCTTAGTGAAAAATACATGGAATGCTTGTAAAATGAGTAGTGTTCTAGATAGTCTTCTACTGAAATACTAGCTGTATACTGAAATGGTGGAGAGTGTTTGTGAGAATGTTCACTTAAAACCAGTGATCAGTTAAATATGCAGCAGAACCATTGTGCTTCTTGGTGTATTGGTTTGCTTAATCTCAAAACATTGGATGCTCTTGGCCAGTTACTACTAGGATCTCTGATAAAATAATTGAACAAACCCCTTAAGTCTGCCTTTAGGGGGCAGATAATCAACTTTTTGACATTCTCTCTGCTCATTATGATTTACCCTTTGCTCCTGCCTGGAGGGAGCATCACTTCAGCTCTACTGTCTGCCTGCTTCTCGTATTTGAGGTGACGTCTCCTTCTCCCCTGCTTGCTCCAAGGCAGGGAACAAAGGAATACATCATGAGGGCTGTAGTAAGCATAACAGTAGGCTTCAATAATTTGGTTCACCTACTGTATAAATTTTAAATCCAGAAAAAACTGCTTTTCATTAAGGTATTTGTAGTAGATGTAATTAGAGTTGCCAGCAAAGTCCATGCAATACTGGTACCACAGCACTGTCATATCTGCAACCCTTCCCCTAAAAGTCTGGGATGTGACTGAATTGATGGCACATATGACAAGCTGTGTAGCAATCCGTTTCTGCTGAAGGCCAAAATGCCTGCTTTTCTGAGTCATTCATAATATGTAATGTGGGTCTCCCATTTCTTCCAGCATATTTATCTCAGACAGATATTGGAAAGGCCTATCAGCATTCATACTTTGACAGGGGCTGTATAAACAAGGTACTACTGACACAGATTTATAGGCTTCAACGCTATGTCTGGTTTTGGGTTGCTTTGGAATTCAGAATGTTTCCTTTTTGGAATTCAGAATGTTTCCTTTGAGTTCAGAAGAAACATTTCATGTTGGAGTCACAAGATCTGGTGCCAATTTTCTGCGTTTTTGTTTTGGTTTGCTTTTATCAATTGGACACCCACTTTCCCACTCTCAAACTACTTGTTCAGTCAATCAGTTCAGACTTGCTAAGCTTAGCATACAAACGTGTGAAAGAAACACTACTTTGAATTCTGTTGGGTTGCATTTAAATACATATCCAGGAAATCTCTTATATTATTGATACTGTGGGGTTTGTTTCTAATGTGTTTAGCTTCACAACTCCAGAATGTTGCAGTGCCCTTGTTAAGCTGTTGCTAATTGCTTAGAACAGGCCCTGAAGCATCAGGAAGAGCCAGATTCTTTTGTCTGTAATTGGGGATTTCTCGCTGCTTTTTAGAGCTGGCAGCTGGAAATAATGCAGAGAAGGGAGCTTGAAATGAGTGGTGGTGGTGTGGGCAGGGTAGGAACCAGCCTCCAGTTATCAGGCCTGGCTGGTAATTTACAAATGCACGCAGAAGGAGGTGGGTTTCAAAATGACATGGAAAGGTAAGTCACGTGGACTCCTGGAACATGACAAGACTTCATCCTGAACCGTGAAAAAGTGCGTATAATGTTTTTTGTGTGTTTTATTTGTTTGTTTGACTTTGTCTTGTATCATGACATTGGAAATAGACTTCTACTCCTGACTTCCTGATACAATTAGGACACATTGTGGGTGTGTAGTTGAGAAAGCTTAAGTCCTTTTCTTTCTTACCTTTTAGGTAAGGTTGCTAATCTAAGTACAGGCATCTATCAATTGGAGCAAATACTCTAGACTGGATTTAAGTGCAAGTAATTGCAGGAGGATATACCTTCTGTGTAACCTGAGGCCTTTTATTTAGAAATGCATCTGGCTCTTTGGTTTTTTTGGCCACAGCCATCCATTCTATTAATTTTAGTAGATGGCTATTTCTACCTTATGAGCAATTGGTGGTCTCCCACTGGTGTAAATGTGGAGTATTGAAGTAAATAGAACATGTTGAGTTTTACACAATGAAAATTGTAGCAAAAGGCTGACTTACTGTACATATTTTGCCTTTCTATTGCTGTTAATCAAGTCAAGTGTCCACAATGGAAATTTGCATTTTCATGTGTTTGATGAATATATCTGTGCCTCTGAGACAAATAAATGGAAAGCAAGTTGTTCTCTTCAGTTATTCTTGATGATCTCCTAGATTATCCCAAATTAAGTATTGGTAGGTGTGATTTATGTTTGGGTTTTTTTTATTATTTGATGGAGCAAACTTTGCAAAGATATTCAGTCTTATCAATGCTGAGTGAAGCTTGGTGTGCCAGTATGTTTTTCCTTTTTAATTTTTGTCCCAGGACTAGGCCATTAAGCTTCCTAATTCAGATGCAACTGGCTTGGAACTGCTGTTTCTGAAGGGTGAAGAGGAAGCACCCATAATTCCCCTTCACCCTTCAGAGGTGACAGAGATTCATTTTCTAAACCTATAGACATGTTTATCCATTCATCAGTATTGCATAGTAAGACAAGGATTTAAATTCCTAGTGGAAATTTAATTTTAATTTTAGGTTTTTGTCTGTAGCTCTGTTTTAGATGTTATTTACTTTGTAGGAATCAAGATTCTTCAGAATAATAAATTAATGGGAGCTGTGGGGGCATAAATTCAGTTTTAGTATGCTTCATTCTGACTTGAACAACTGTATCAACTAAAAAAAAAAACAGACCCAGGAATAACCCACAGACATCCCCTCTCCTCAAATTCATTTGAGAAGGTCCATTGTACAAAAGTGAATTTGAAGGTTTGCCCTTCACACTGGCCAGTACTAACACCTGAACTTAAAGGTAGAAATAGAAGCAATAATGCTATTCTGATAGGATATACTGATTCTATTCTTTGTGCCATTTAGAATACATTCTCAAATTTTTGAAGTTGTTCCGTCTTCAATCTTTATAGATGTTTTTATAATTTCAGCATCACATTAAAAAAATGTGAGCTTTCAACCTATTTTAAGAACTTACATACTACTCTAAGATGTAGGAAGTCAGTGTTAGTTTACTGCAGTTAATATTAGAAATATTAAACAACTCTGGCATGCCAAGCTGTTGCTTAGACTGTTCAAATGTGCAACTTTAAGCATGTAAGGTAGAAGAAGTAAAGTTTACCCACGGTGTTAGTGAAGTGTCTTGCATCTGGGGTGAACTCTATCGTGTTAATGTTAACCATGATATGAGATGAAAATATGGTAGTTAAGCATTTCAACCTACCTGAAAAGTAACCTGTTTTTAAACTGTTGTCTATGAACGACCTACCAGATTCTTTAATTAATTCACATTCTTGTCTATCTGATCAAACAGTAAAATTTTCTGCACAAGAGAATGCATAGGAAGAAGCATTGCCAATCTAGCTAATGAAATTGGTATTTCCATGTCAAACTAAATCATAGAAAATGCAGGTTTTTACTCAGTGCTCCCTGTAGATGAGTAACACTGAGGGTCTAGCTTTCCAAGAGCAATTGCCAGGGTAACACAAGTATGTATTAGTGGAGGTATTTGCCTGTGAAAAATCAATGATTTGCAGCAATGACTTGTGCAAGCAAGTATAAAGCACCTTTTCAAACAGGTTTTATGTTGTTGATGTAACTGTTAAATCCATCTGCTGTCTATTGATTGGCTTTTTAGAGGGGTTATTTATTTATTTATGTATAAACTTTGGGTGGCAATAACCTGGTTTAAAACACCTGGTTTAAAAACAACTTTTCCATTTGTTTGGTAAAGAGAAAAGGCAGTCCAAGCTTTTTGTCCTCTTGTGTTGGTATATTCATATGCCTCCAGCTTTTCAAGGATCCTGCTGATAAATAACCTTCCAATGAGGCTGCTTGACTGAGTGATGCCTGTTTTTTGTCTGGGAGAGAATTAATATACAGGGCTATTGGGGCTTTTTTTGTGCAATAAGTTATATTTTTTCCCAATCCCTTTCCACGTGATGCATTACCTATATGCTTTTACTGTCTTTATGTGAATCACGTTTGGAGTAGGGAAGGATTAGAGGGAAAGAGTAATGGTGACTTTGTTCCATTGTTCATTTATTTAGCACCATCACAAGAAGAGCTTTTGATAACTTCAGTTGTATAATCATAGTGAGTGAGACTTGCTAGCCATATTTTTTTTACTTGACATAAAAGGAAGGATATCAAAATTAGCAAAAAATGTTTAAAACCACTACTTTAGAGTAAAGCATAGAATATTTTTGATTGATTAAGGAACACTGAAGCTGGCCTTAGCCCCATATGTGTGAGATACCAAGGTTGTCAGAGCAGGCCCATACCTCTTCATTGATGCCCTACTTTTTTGCACAAAGTGAAAAAGTGAAAAGTTTTTTTGCAGTGCGTGAATGAGTATGAAAGTGTATTGATACTTCTGGAGCAAAGTCTGTAAACTAGGTTGCAGTGGCAGTACTGGTGTCCCTCACACCTGCTTAAACAGCATAGCAGAATAGTAATTAGAAGAGACTACTAGCAGGGCAAATGGCTAAATGAGTAACCCTTCCTTTATGATGATGACTTTATTCTGATGTGCTCATGAGCCATTTGCACCCCAAATTTACTTTTTGAGTCACTGAGCAGTTACAGCTTGTGCTCTCTGTTGCAGGATTCAGACCCTCAGTTGGGAGATGAACCCTATTCTGTCTCAGTATTTTGTGTTTTTCACCATCTGGGCAAATTTTTGTCCAGAATTCATGACCTCCTTTAATGTCAATGCCAACAAAGTCAGCTTGATTTACTTAACAGAAACTCTCTTCATTGTTCATATTTAATTATCACCCATTTGTTTCTAATGTGCCCAGCTTACTCACTCACTGAGTCAGGGAGCAAGAGGTTGCTAGTGTGTAGAAAATAAATCTGCAGAGACTTCATTAGTCATGCATGGCTAAACCAGTCAGCTGTTTAAATATCAGCATGCTTGGGGATTTGCCTTTGATACTACAGAGACATCCATCCTACATGAAGCAAGAGTCACCTCTGATTTATCTTAAGTGAATCATACTTCATTACAACAGGTCAGACACTGCCTACTTCTTAGTTCTCTCCTCATGCTTTGTTCTTACTTACTTAGTGGTCTTTCACATATTTTAATTAGTGTTTTCTGGATGACGGCTCATTTTGAGTTCCTAACTTGAGCCTTTGGTGTCTTCTGACAGTGAATGACCTTATCCTCTAAGAATAGGGATAAGGAAGAAGGGAAAAGCAACTGTATACTTTAGTACATGATGTAAATTGTACCACTGTGATTTGGGTTATGAACTCTGCTTTCATCCTTAGCACTGTTTACTTTCATTTGCCCTGCAGGTCCAAGAAGTGTAATATCATTAGGGCAAGGATCTGGTACTACTTCTTATTAAAGCACCATGCACTTTTCTAATGCTTAGTAATAGCCCACTACATAATTGCCTTAGCTCTTCAGTGATTTAAGAATGCTCATTTTTTTTCAGTGTACTGAAAGGCATTTCCTCTCCCTTGAGTAACAGCTGTTAAACATCAGCTCAGATTGCAGATCAAGAGCTTGTTTGCCCCATGTTCCCTTTGGGAGTCATCTGGAATGGGCAGTGCTGTCAACATTAGAGGGAGAAATTTGTCTGTCCCTCTTTTGGGGGAGAAAGAGGGAATTTGAGTGACAGGTGCTTTTTGAAATTGCTGCTTCTGCACCTTTCAGCTTCTCAAGGTGCCCTGACGTGAAAGTGTTTCCTTTTTTTAATAGTGAAAGCTAGCCAACTTTATCCTTTTGTGATCTCCAAAATGCAGCTAGATCTCTAGTGAGTAATTTAATTACGATTGCTTCAACAGCTTGGCAGAAGAAGCATTTAGAATGAGAGCTGTAATCAGTCATTGATATCTGTGCACACCTGGCTGCTGTCAGCACATAAGGTATGGTCCAGCCGTGCTACAGACTTCAATAGCACGGAAGGAAAGAGACTTTTCAGGTGGGAGTGATTACAGCCTCTGTTATCAACCTTTGAGCAGTTCAAGCAGTTAATTCTCTTCCTGGCACTGCTCACCAGCTATGCCATTTTCATAAGCGTGTTGCAGAAGGCTCTTACCATAATTTTTTTCCTTGTGATCTCTGCTCCCTTTGACAGTATTTTTCTTTAACTTGATACTCTTTGGTAGTCATGGCAATAATTTTCACTTCATCTTAAAAGTAGCTGAGCGAGTAGCTACTGTGTCCTGTGTATTTTGCCCCATGATAGATTTGGCCTCAGAAACTGTTCCTTCAGTAATAGCACACCCAGGGTGTAATCACTGAAAAGACACTGATGTAAGTTGGCAGCAGAAACAGAAATGTTGTACAGCAGAGTAAGAGTCTGTTCTGTCACCCCAAGCTCCATTTGTCGATGATGATCTGTAAGCACATCTTTCGACTGAATGTAAGATAATAAATTAAGTGTTCTAAATTGTCAAGTGCAACAAGGATTTGATTTATTTTAAATTTTGCATTTTCTTTGTAATATCCTGCACATGTTCATATTTGTTTTAAGAAACAGTAAATGTAAAAACTCAGAAAAATACCACAAGTCTTCAACCACCAATTTTACTCTTTACACCTTGAGCTTGAGGACTTTTATTTTAAATTGATTTTTTTTTCCCCACACAATGCTGTGAAACTTCTATCCTCAATTGTATTGTCCAAATACTTTTGATAATCTCACACCTACTATGGGTTTCATCAGCATGAGGTATTTTGAGTGCCATATGGCATGCAGCTAGTACCTGTTCTTTTGCAGAGAAGGGAAAAAAACAAAACCTTGCAAAATATGTTTGGTCTTTTAGCTGTTGCAATTGATCTGCAACAGGATACCCAGTCACTAGTCCAGGTGAACACACAGCTGGCTTTGATCATTCCCTCCAATCCCCTACAAGTCTGTTGTAAATCACACTGTGGATTATGAAAATATGTTTTCCGTGTTGGGTTTGCTGTCCTGGGTAGAAGCTCTGATTTGCAATAATCCTTAATCTGTTTATTGTTCCACGTGGGTTTTGTGTGCCCTCCCATCTTTGCAGCACTCAGCTGAGTTATATATGTGTGCTTTTAATTGATCTAAATCTGATGTGTTATAAGTGGGGTGTAATGGTGTAAGGAGATGGGATGGGTTCACTGGGTGCTTTCCCAGACAGCACAGAGCTGTTTGCTATAGCACACACTATATTGCCTCCTTATTCCTATTGGCTCCTCGAGGTGATTGATGCTTATTTCCCAGGCTGTCTACATTGAGAACAGTTTGCAAAGAGGAGCCTACATTATTGGATGAGAACAAATGGATGAGGATTGAAGTCAATATTTTTCATTTTACAGACTAGACTTTATTTGCAGTAACATTTATAAATACAAAGTAATTATTTTAATTCAATGAGGTAACTTCTGATTTATTCCAATAGTTGCAGATCAAAATCTGGTATGGCATTCTCACAGTCCACATATCAAATGTGCCTAATTTTTGTTTTTAAGATTTATATATATTGTGTTTATATACCTTAGACTAAAAGCTGCCTTTAAGATTACAGTCATTAGGTGGGCAAATCTATGTCATAAAATATTTACAGTGTGGGTAGCTGAGAGAATGCCAACATGCGGAGAAATTCAGGCAGTACTAGAACTTTTAAACTTTTTTCTTCTTGCTGATTTTTGAGCCTGCAAGTCTGGGGCTACCTAAGGAATGAAGCTGGGGTCAGTAAGGATCAAGAGACAGCTCTTCTACGCTTAGTCGTTGTTTTGCAATGGAAATTGTTAACAGAAAAACAAAGGCAGGAGGAGTCAGAAGTCCTGAAGGAGATTCTTTGTTCACTATCCGAGCTGCCTAATATACTGATTATTTCCTGCCATTGACAGAAGGCTACTCTTGATCTCCAGTGGAGTTTAGCTGCATATAGGGACATAGCTTTATTATGTTACAATCTTGTTACCCAGGAGCTGGTATAATAATCTCAGCTGTAGAACATTGGAGATTAGATGAAAAGCCTTAATTACAGTTATCTTAATAATGATCCCTGAGGGGCAGATTGAAATTGGCTGCTTGGGTACCTGTGAAACAAGCTTTGCACAGGGGAGCACATTTTGGTGGATTTAATTTAACTTTGTGGAGGTGTTTCATTGTGTACTGACATCTGAGGCCTTGGCAAATGCTGGGAGAGGAGTATGGGACTTCAGTTACCTTTTACTGTCCTTAGAGATTTTGGGATACAAAATAACTTTTCTGATTGTGGGAGGAATCAGACTTTTCAGTAAAAAACTCTAAGAATAATCATATAACTTGAATTCTATTGGGATGTAAGTGTTAACTGGAACCCCAGTTAGCTAACAGCTGTCTGCTGTTAGATGAAAAAGCTTTCAAATCTGTGAACGTTAGTTCATTTCAAACTCTTGGGCGCAAACAGAGCTGGTGAAAATTTTTCTTGGGTGCATACAGAGCTGGTGAAAATTTTTCTTGGGTGGTAGTTTAATCAATGAAAACTGCGCACTTAGGGCAAGCAATTTGCATATTTCAGTGAAAGATTTAGAATACCTTTGAACTGAAAAAAATTAAGGAATAAAAAAGCCGGGTGTGGTTGATTTCATAATTTTCAAAACAAAGCTCAGGATTCATTGACTGCATCATAAGGATGAATTTATTGTGAAAGTTAGCAGAAGTCACTTAAAAACCTGAGAAAAAAAAGACAATTAACATTGGTTTAAAAGCATTGACTTAAGTTAGTTCATCCTCCTCTGCCTAGGTTTATTATTTAGTAAGCTACTGGCTGTGACTTCCTGAGGCTCTTCACAGACCTCTGTGTTGAAGACAAGCAGCATGGTCTTGTGGTGGCCTCCCTAGTCTAGGATATATCTTTCAGTATAGTGCCAGCACAGTGCTTGAGACTGTGGTCTTGAGCAGGATGGGGAAAGATATTTGAAAATTACTCCATTCCTAAGAAAGCAGAGTTTGATCTTTGTAGCTTTTGTTCAGATGTCTCTAGCCTTATTGCGAGAGTAGTTGTGCTCACGTCTATTGAGTAACTGTCTCAGATAACATAAATGACCTCTAGACCAGAGTGTCTTGACTAGACTCTGACTTCAATAATGTAACAGCCAAATATAAGCATATTTTTCTTCCAAAGAGACTCCAATATTTATTTTGAAGGAAGTGTGGTTGGGGCTCTATTCTTCCTTTGTCTCTGGTCTGAAACCTATTTGCAATGCTTGACCACAGCAAAACTTGTGTCAGGTTTTCTTGCTTCCCATAACCATCTGTCATATTTATTTTCTTTCTTTTTTTTTTCTTTTTTTTCTTTTTCAGATTGTAGTAAATGACCTTCTGTCTGTTACATTTCTGCCCTCTGATCTCAGGCAAATGATGAAGATAGATAGCAATATCACAAGCCATCCATCATACAATTTGTAGGTCCCACAGAAACATCTGTGTCTTTAGCAGTTCATCTGTCACAGATAGTTTCATAGTTCAACACCACAAAATGCTGAAGAGAGGGCTAATAGTGGTATTTCTTTTTATTACTGAAGACTTCAGCCATCAGGAGTCTTTCACTTGGATATGCAGACTGTCACAAAAAGTGACTGTGCACCAGGGTTTACATTATGGATCTAAGCCAACTGCATGTTACAGCAGGCAGCACTATTGCTGACATCAGCAAAGACTCATTTTCCTGCTTTGCTGTTGTAACACTGGGTTGGTTGTGTTACCAGTGCAGAATGAACTGAGCAGACCTGGCTCTGTGTAAATGAGCTGAAGTTCTCAGGAGCAGTTACTGTGAATCTGACTGCGAGCAAACAGTTGTAGGCACTCCTGCTGTGTGATATGGGACAAGAGAAAATCTGTTCAAGTGACTGTACATGTATGTGAGAGGCAGAGATGCCAGTATCTATCTTGAGGTCAATGGGCATAATATTTGACAGAAACATGTAAAGTTAATCAGTAGGGCATAATTTTGATGTCTTGTAACTGTAGTATCAGCTGTGCAGAGTATGCGTGAGTTGCCATGCATAGATATCTGAAATACCTGTGTGAAATATTGCTGAGCTGTGCACATTTGTGTAGTATATTGAGCGAGGCAGGGCACCATGTTAATCCTACATGCCACATGATGCTGAAGCATATAGTGCTGCAACATGGAGATTATCCTGTGAATTCATCTTGTTATAGTTACTTGAATGCTGGAAACTGAGATCAGACAGAATTATCTATGCTTCATATTGTTAAACACAAATCATAGGAGTTTAGTTTTTGTACTATCAGAAAAAAAAAAAAGAACCAAAACCCCCAAACAAGCAAAACAAAAAACCCCAAAACCTAAACCACCAACCTGTTCTCTTTTTTTCCTCTCGATTTCTTTGCACTTGTTACCAGTGGCATTTGTCCCATTTGGAAGAGGTTAGAGGCTTAAATCCCTTACCTCATCATGCTGAAATAGCGATGCTTCCTATGGACACTTGAAACATAAATTTGTGCTTTGTTTTAAGGAAAGTGTCCTCACAGACATCCACACTTGGCTGTGGAATTGCTACTGGTGGCACATATGCATGGAATATTGATAGTTCAAGTAATTTAAACTTAACTTAGGCATACCAGGAAACATATTTAGCCCAAATATCACATTTGAGAGACCTGTGGTAAAATAATTATGGGAGCTATTTGAAATGCATAGACAATATACGTAGTATTTTCTGGTTTTAGACAACTTTCATCCAAGATGAACTAAGAATAAACTTTGAAGTATTTGCTAAAGTGGAGCTGAGTATAACACAATAATTGAGATAGAGCTGAAAGCAAGACCAACCACATCCCTCCTGCACAGAGACCCCTGTATTTGCCTACCTCCTTTAGAAGTCAGGACAATTAAATGCTTACCTGTCATAAGGTAGAAATTGATCAGGTCTTCATGCTTTCAGTAGTGCTTGAAAGTATTTATTTATTGCCAGTAAGATGTGAACCAGCTGGATAACTTAAGCTGTCCCTTCTCAGATACTCTGTAAGCATACCTCCATATTAGGGAGTAAATACTGGAAAGGGTACAATAGCTGCTTTTCTGAATTTACTTCTTTTTTCTAAATGGAAAAGGGCTTTTTTCTTTTCCATTACTAAATAGAGAGAAGTATAGCTTGTTATTCCTGGCAAATTTAGTGTTTGTCGACTTGTTTTCTTTGCCTACCTTAAGTACACGGGATTCAGACTTGTAAGAAAAGGGTGCTCACAGCTGTGTTAGGCCTGCTGGCAAATAAAATTGAGTACAGATGGTTGTCTGCCCACACTCTATTTATGAAGAGGCCTGCAGTGTTTATGTTAACGGTGATGAGTTTGAGGGATAAAAATAGGGAGTTGTTTGTTGTTCATTTGTTCTTTATAGATCTGCAGTGAACTTTTTTTATAAAGCACAAATTCGACAGAGAGATTTGTTAACCTTCTAGAAGAGCAGCCTGTCAAAAAGCCAAGCTGCAGACGTCTCGAGTGCTGGAATCATTCCTTGCTTTTTATATTTCTTCCATTCACTCCACGAGATGGTGCTGTGTACCCACAGACCCCAAGCATCCTTTGCTTGAGTTTTCCCAGGTCGTTGGTGGATATTTGGGTTATGAAAACTTGAAATGAAGTTAGAAATAATCTCTATCTTCCAGCTGTCTTTTTCTCCTCTCCAAATTAATCTCAAAAAGAGGTTTTCCAAAATCACCTAAGGCTTTGTATAGTCCTCTACAGATTATGTCTTCCTTGATATTTATTGAGTCCTGCAGCTTTACCATGACTTGAGGGTTTAGAAAACCTTCCAGAGGCTGCTCCCAGATGCCATAGTTTCAGAGCAAACATACTAAATAGCAAATAGAAAAACTGAGATTGTATGTTCTTGTCTGTCACTGCTCCTTGTGGATAGCTTGCTGAGTCAGGAAGATGTCTGCATTTGCTGGGGTCTGCTTAGTTCCACATTTATTTATTTATTTTAGCTGTGTGCAAAATGTTCCAGAGCTTCAGCCCTGGAAACTTAAATTATATGATCTTGTCACTTAAAATAACTAGCAGTTCTGCTCTTCGCACTCTCCTACCGTATGCTTTTCTATTTATGGTTTTGGGAGTTATTTTGTGTTTTATTTCTTCTGCTTTCAGTTAGATTTGGAGTAGAGCACTACTGAGGGTAGTGTCTTTGCAAGGAGGAAACTTTGGAAGCTTGGCTCTGAAATGGCTGAAGTCCACTGATCTTCTGCCACAAGGTGGAAAGAGACTTTTATGGGGGGAAAAGTCACTTTTCACAAAGTCGCCAGGGTGTTAGCCTTTCTTGGGTTGCTAAAGTGAGTTTTGTGCCAGTGTGGAAAGTAAAAGAAGCAACTTACTAGTTATTTTTGAAGTCATGGATAGAGAACTTCCCTTTGTTATACAGAACATAGTATTTCTTTACAGAAGTAGGTATTTGAGGTGAAAGGCTTCTCCATCCATTTTGTGTCCCTGGAGTCTGCCATTTTAGCTTCCTGATTATCACTCATCTCTTTGTGTGTTGTAGATGTATGCCCATTGTCTTCACAGCTCTGCCTCTCATTTCCTCATGCTTCCATAAAGAACAGTCTGACCTCACTTGTCCTCCCACTTTTATTCTTAGCAGTTTTCAAAATCTTGAACTTGCGCTTTCCTGGTTTTATGCTGACTGAAAGTGGATTCGTGATTTTTAGTATCTAGTCTCAGATCCCCATAGGTGGTGTGCACGTGATTAGTAGAGAAGAGGTACAAAATCTTTATGTGCCTAAATGAGGCTGAGACCCTTCCCTCTTTTTAACTCCTTATAACTGGTCCTGGTTAATGTGGAACAACTGCAACTCTGGGGCAAGTCAGTAAGAGTTTTCCAGTTCAAATACCTAAATGAATTTCAGCAGGACTCCTAATGCACATCTTAGAATTTTCACAGTTTTTACTTTTCACTCAGCTTGGGAACTTTAGGACCTAACTACATTGATTACAGGTAAGGGTTGTTTCTTACTCCCTTAGCTCAGGACACATTTTGGATATAAGCAGCATTTTTTGCCAGCAGCCATTAATCCCCAAGAGCTATGGCATGGAAATTCCATGTCATGCATGTTCTCCAGGGCAAGAGAAGCTTCTTATCTGGATACCTGTAGCAACTTTTTCAAGATGCTAGTAAATGTTCCAATGCTCAAAGCTCATCTCTGATTTCTCATTCTAATTTTAATTCTCAGGTACAACTTCAGAAATGCTTCCGTGTATTATCAGATATATACCAGAGGGATTTTTAACTTCAGAAATGGTGTTTCTCATCACTTCTCAGTCAGTGTCCTGTCTCTGCCACCATGAAAATTTACCAAACAATAAAAGCTAGGCTTCACTGATAGGTTTTTGACTCTAAGTCCTCCCCAGATCTTTGTCTGGTGTTGTCTTATCTTGATGTAGTAGTTATGGCTTCAAGGCTTAGGGGATTGAGAAATGTGATTGAAACTTTATAAATAATACCGTGAGGGTATTTTCTGCATACAATGTGATGCTTGCTTTGTCCTCCTCAAAAGTATGCATGTTAGCAAATAACTGAACTCTTAATTAAGTGATTTGTGTTTACTACACGGATTATACTGAGCTTTGGAGGGCAGACAAGGTCACAATGCACCAGTGAGAGCATTTTGTATGAGAATGCAAAGACATGGGTGAGGCAGACTAGCTCAAAGCAAAGCATGTTCTGTGTGGGAAATAGCTGATGCTACTCTCATTAGTTTGATAAGTACAGCTTTTGCCCTAACTCACCTTGTCATTGCTGTTATAATGCAGACTTCTGACTTCTGTGTTCGTGTCTTCTTTCTGACTTGAGATTTGCTGTTTGAGTGGAGGAAATGGTTCTCCAACTTTTCCATGTGTTTTTTTGTGAAGCAACCCAGGACTTATGCAGAGCAGCAGCTGTGAATCGACAGAGCTTGCAGTAAAACAGCAGGAGGACACATCAGAGCAGAAGGGGTTGAATTCTCCAGAGACAGAATTTCTAAGCTACTAAGCATGGAGCAAATTTTCCCTTGCTCCTTGTTTGCTTGTGGTTTTTGGTTTGTTTTTTTGTTTTGTTTTTTTTAACGACTCCAAGTTTCCTTTGGCATTTGCTGCTCCTGTCTTATATATCTTTTTAGTCTGGGAACTGCTAGCTACAGAAGGTAGTGAGATTATTTGATGTCAAAGGGAGCTTCCTCTTCAAAAGGTAGTTGGAAGATGGCAGGGAGGATGAGCTAGTTTGGGGTCAGCTTTGTATCTTCCTCTGGTTAAAATATGTCTCAGGCTCTGAGAAAATAACAGCTATTCTCCTGTGATGACCTGTACATAGCTTACTTTGTGGGATGTTTTGTAGAACTTGAAGATCTTGAAAAGTTCTTGAGGAAAAGCTTCAACATCAGAACAATTCTCTTGCTTTTCGCTCTAATTAAGGCTTGTGGTCAGAGAAAAGAGGTCAAAAGCTGAATAAGATTTTTATATTTTCCAGGTAAGTGAATGCTATTGAATAAATGCTGAAAACTAATTTTTAAAATTGGAAATCCAACAGGAAATTTTGTTTGAGCCACTGTTCATGATCTCTAGTATTTGTCAATTACAGCTTTTGTCTGGGTGTTTTGGTAGTGCTAATTCTCTCAGAAAACAAAAGTTGAGCTCAGATGTTCTCAGAAACCTGCAAAACGTGTGTCTTGGTTTAGGGAAAAATTGCTAGGAAACTCCAAAAGGGTTCCCTCTAAAACCAAAACCCAAAAGAATTCCCTCTAAAAAGCAGATTCAATCCCCTCCCCAGATTACAGTCATTGCAGTTCTCTTCTAGATATTTCCAGATGCACCTGACAATGAAAGTATCTCTTCCTAATTTTCTTAATTGTAATAGGAAAGTTTTTGGTAGCAGAAATCCTATTATTTCAGTTACTCACCAGTGCAATACAAACTAGCAAGCACAGTGACCAGCTGGAGCAATATCCAAAGACACTTACAAACATCTGTGAATCCAGCTGAGAATTACCTTCTGTTTACCTCCCTCTGTTTACCTTCTGAATTACCTGTTTACCTTCTGAATTATCTACCTCATACACCAAAGAAAAGAAAAAATCTTCTTAAAGCTAATGACTGTCTGCCTGAAGAAGCAGGGCACAGCAAGGCCCACACTCCTCCTATGCCTGTAACCTTATGGCTTGGGCAGTAAATCTGTCTTCTCCCTTTTGAACTGTGAAACCACCTACAGCAGAGTACTGCTGGAACTGAGAGCACCTAGGTTCTGTCTCTTAGTGTGATGTTAGTTCTGGTCTTCATTTAACTGCATGCTTTCCATGTGGAAGACACAGAGCTTTTCCCCTGCAATTTGTACGGGGCAAATTCTTTTCACGTGTTAGTACTCACAGGGTGCTGTGGATGCCTTCCCCTGGACTGCTGCAATCCATGAGTTGGTGTCTTTGCTGTATCCATTCATCTGTTCATTGAACTACACCGGTTTGTATCGTGTTTAAAAAAAGTCTGGATGTGGCACTCGGTGCCATGGTTTAGTTGAGGTGTTAGGGCATGGGTTGGACTTGATGATCTTGAAAGTCTCTTCCAACCTAGTGATTGTGTGTGTGATAAGTAGGTATAATAGTAGATCCTTTTGAGTCTCTGCACATTGCCTGATAAGTATGGCTGTGTAGACACAGCTTGAGAGCCTAAAAATATGTATTTGAAGTTATTTGGCATAAAATGCAAGCTTATAACTGGTTCTTAAAACAAGCACGCTCAGTGTTGGCTAGTTTATCTAAAGACACACATTAATAAGCCTTAAGAAAAAAGAAGAAAAGTTTTATTCTAGTAAAAAAAGGGTTAAGTATTTAGAAAATAATTTGAAAGCAATTTTGGGACAGGAGCTTCTGAAAGGCTAATTTCTAAGCTTTTTTCAAAACTCTTTCAAAAGCAATTTCATACTCCTAAATTAGGTTTCTTATTCTCCTGTGCCTAATGTTGATCTTACATACACTCTGCAGATTTGCAAAGAGATCACTCAGATCAAATTTTAAATCTCTACCTGCCACTTCAGCTGTCTGTATGGTTTTCCTTTTGTATTTCTTCACAATTTTTCCCTTAGCTATCAGAGTTGGTGGCAGTTCAAGTAGGCATTTTCTTCAGTAGGTAGCTGTGGAAAATCACCGAGTGTTTTCTTCGCTGTTCAGATCCCAAGCAGAGGATTCCTTTGCTACTATTGTCTGCCTTTCTTCTTCAGAAGAAATTAACATAAAATGTTTCACTTGAATATTTATTGATCAGGAGTAGAGAGAAGCCTGAAAAATACAGCAGAAATTGTTTAAGTAAAGTTAAGTTTAGACTGCATAGAAACATCCTCCTACTTTGCAAACTAAATGGAGCACTCACTGATGTCAGGTTGTTCTAGAACTATAAAGAGCCTAAGTTTGATCATGACTAAACACCGTTAAAAAAAAATATTTTCTATCTTCTGCAATACATGTTGCTACTTTCAGGGGATCCTATTTCAGCTTTGACTCGTGGGATCTATTCTTGATTGCATAAATTTGCTTTGTAAGATATCTTAAATGATGAAAGGGAGAATATTCTGTCATCTGGGCAAGGACCCTAAAGGACCTTAAAAGCTGAAAAGGTGCAGCAAGGAAGGTGACCTGGAGACATGAATATATATATATTTAAAAAAAAAATACAGTAAAGAGGCAATACGTCTGTCTTGCAACTGAAATATTTCTCATTTTTCTGGGAGCATCTCTGGATGAGGAGGAAAGCTTTTCACTGTTTATGTGAAGGAAATTTAATGGTAATGGACAGTGATAATGAATGAAAACAATTCTAGAAAGAACCCTCAGAGTTAAAAAAACCCAAACAAAAAAAAATTTATCTGTTTTTTGTAGTAATTACACATTATTGTGTAGTCAATCAGAATGCAAAAGATTTAGGAATGTCTCCTCTCCTCCTACCAACAATCCCTTTGCCTCAGTTCACAAAAGAAATTATTCTTTGAGTAACGACTTAGTAATGGAATGACTTAGTGTCATGAAGGTTAGTTCTACATAGCTCTACAAGCAGGTGTAGCCAAGCAGGGTTAGGCCTGGTTGATGCAACAAATAACCCTCTGACTCTGTGTTCACTGCACTCTAATGTCACTGGAGATAAATGATTTTTGTTGATGACAGCAATGGATAGTCTGAATGTAGAGAGAAGATAGCATTACTCCATTGCCTAAGCTGTTCCTGAGGCTTTGGAATTATGAAATAACAGTAAGTAGCTGAAGGTTTGTTTCATTCTACGTAGGTTGGGACTATTCTTCTCTGGTTTCCTTCAGCGACTTACGCACATTTCATTGAGATAAGGTTTTTTATTCCTTGAAAGGGTTATATCACATACCATACATCTTCTCAGGGAAAGAAGATGCAGACCTCTCTTCTAAAGCACATATCTCAGGTGTTAGCTGGTGGTGTTTCCCTTCCCTACTTCTTATGTGTGGATCTCTGTCCCTGACCAACCTTGGAGAATCACTGTTGTTGTGTCTTCCTCTTCCCACGAGGAGAGCACCTTGCTGCTGATCAAGCACCAGGCATTTGCTGTACTATTTGGTTAATGTGATGGATGCCTCTTTCTCTGCCTCCTGGCTGTTTGGAGCTAAAATGTGGGATTGTAAGCTAGGAGATGATTAACCTTTCCTAATGGGACTGTGCTGCAAGCAGGATCTCACCCACCGCATCTTCATTAGCCTCAACCAAAGCCTGCATTACCTTAGATTAGGTAATTGGTCATTTGTAACACAGGAGAAGGAGGGGAGGAAGAGCTTATGAAAAGTGTCAACTAGATTAAGAGCATTAAAATTTAATTCCTGTTATCCAAGAGTTCTGGAAGGCAGAATTTAATCGGGCATGTAGTTCAAAACCTCCCATCATCAGAGGATTCAGTCACAGGGAGCATGGTATTAGTCTGTGGAAGGAGGTGTACTGTGGTGATGGTTATGGCCTCTGCATGTAACAGTCAGTTTAGGGTTATTTGTATAAATTTTGGAGCTCTTGTAATTTGCCCAAGGGGACAGAGCTTGCAACTGAAAACCACATACTCTGTCTTGTATCAGTTAGCTGAAGATTTTCTGAAGAAGCAGTTAAGTTTGTGTTCTAGAAAATTACCTCATGTGTTTCCTCACTTTATCTGGAACAGTCTTGTCCAGATAACTTATCCATGACCTATTTCTGGCTGAGTATCCCAGAGAATATCTCCTCAGGGTCTAGGGCTTTCCAAGCACTTTGCCTGAAATGTTCAGAATATCTTCAACTGCCCTGATAAGATGGACTATAGAAATGTCTGTCAAGAGGGAGTTGCTGGCTGAGATAAAATGATGAGATATGGTCTTTGTGGCAAATTCTCATTTTTTGAGACTTATTTGGGTTTTTAATCCTAAAATAATGATGCATGTTATATGTGGCGTGTCCCCAGATGCTAAACACGGTGCAACCATAACTAAGGAATGAAGCAAACAGGTCAAACACTATAATTCTGCAGTACTTCGGAAATTACTTTCCTCCTGTGCTTTAACACTTTTGGCACATACACATGTTGAAAAGATCAAGTATTTACCATCGTGTATGGGTCTTCAAAAGACTCGACTGTGTCCTACTCATAGAAAACAAAGACACAAGGCGTAATGATAATGTTGAGCTCCATCCTTGTATTTTATGCAAAACCTGGATAAAAATTAAGAGGGAGAAAAAAAATTGGTCTTTTGATGTTGTATGGTCAGACAACAAAACTGCATCTTTCAATGACTGATGGTCATCAGGAGGGTTGTCTGGCGTGGAGCAATGTATTGAGAAGTTTTTCTGAACCCAGGACCCCCTAGAATTTTCCAAGTGTTTTGTTTTATAAACTTTAAAGGAGATGACATGTTCTGTCTGCACTTGCCTCCAGTCTGTGGCTTTCATAATAAGATTGTATAAAAATTCAGCTCAGGCTTTCTTCAGAGGTTTGGCTGCTCCCTCTGTTAGAAGCTATTTTGTTTTACCCTTCAGCAGAGTCCAGCCAGAATGGTTCTTCATGTAGTTGTTCTGGAAGGTCAAGGTATTTCAACTGTACTTCTGATATGCTGGCGCTGCTATGAATGGATTTTACTGTGAAGTGCAGAGAAGCAGGAGGCTGTAAGGAACCTCAGGAGTCCTTGCCTCCTGTACTGTGCTTTAGTAGGGAACCATAGTTCATAATACCTTTCAGGAATGCATGAAGCTTTATTCCTCATTTAGAGCAGCTTTTTGCCCCTGTTCCCTGTAAAGGCTTTTTAAAAGCTTCATTGCTCTGCTGATTAGAAACTTTTGTCTAATTTCCAGTCTAAATTTATTCTTTGGCAGTTTATAACCATCTGTTCTTGTACCAGTATTGTCCTTAGTTAAATAGTCATTTCCCCACTCCTCAGCTATTTCTACCCCTGGGTGTTTGTTCACAGTAAATATATCTACTCTCAACATTTATTTAGCTGGCCTGAACAAGCCAAGCTTTTTTAATGTTCTTTTTCCCAGATAGGCTTCCTATCTGTCCCCTGATAGCCTTCCTCTACATCTGTTTTAGGTATTTTTCCTTGACCAGTATTGTACAGGCATTGGCATTTATTTGTGTTTAGAAAGCACGGTTCTGGATTTTTGAAAGCTTCTGTCTTTGTATTTTTGTCTGAGTATTATGTGGAAGTATGACGCTTATCTGGATTATGCTACTGGTTTTCCTTGCAAGTGTACCTTCTTTGATGCTTTGTAAATAGGAATAAATAACAGTGGCAATGTCTGTGCAGTGCTGGCACAAGACTAAGTGAAGACTTGTTTGTAAGTGTTGGGGTATGTCCTTTTCTCCCAGCATTGACTCAAGCAGCTGCAGACCACTCCTACTATCTTTTTCGGGGGTGCTTTGTGGTGCCTGCTTTGTCTGGCAGAGTTGTTTCTCGGTGAGCAAACCTTGGTGAACCTTGGCACATTCAGGTACACTGTAAACTCACTCTTACCTTACACAGACACCTGCCACACAGGGACATTTGAACTAGTCAAACTCCCCTTTTGGGCAAGGGGGAACAGCAGAATCCTCCAGGGCCTGAATCATCTCATTCTAAAATAGATGTCTATTAAGCTTGTTACTGTCTTGAACATTTTTGTAAATAGGATGATGCATTCAGTTAGTTCATTAAACCCACATTTGTAGCCCATATTAGCAAAATGGAGCTAATAGCAGCTACATGTCTTCCAGATGTGTGGTAAGGAAAAGCATAAAGGACTGCCAGGCCATTCAGTGTTTTGAAACTGCATAATGATAGGTGGGGAAAAGCAGAGAATAAATGATATTCTGGTTGAACGATTGCCTGTGGGAAGATCTTGTTTCTGTCAGCTACTAAGAGATTATTCAGTCTCTCTCTTTTGGAAGCTGAGGGCATGTCTTAAGGAAAAAGGGAAAAAAAAAGTAGAGGGACGAATAAAAACCTACAACAGCTCAAGGGGTTGGAAGACTCCAGGGTGGATGTAGTCCCAGAGTATATGCTCTTTTGATATCCTGGTGAAATCTAGGGTTTAATTTTACTTGCTGTAGAACAACTAGCTACTTCCCTTTTCTTTAGAAGCTATTTCCTGTGCTTCTTTAAAATGGATCAAGTGGTTATCACTTCTCTTGGCAAGTTTGGTAGCAAGCCAAGACAGAACAGATTCAGCAGGTTACGGGCTCTTGTCTCTTTTCTGAAAGAGCATACGAAGAAGAAATCTGACATATGGAGGGTACCTCAGAAGTTTGCTCTAATGCTGAATTTATTGCATGGAAACAGGTCTGCAAGATGAGCCAGTTTTCCCCAGCAGCACAGCAAGATTTTGGGGTGTATTTTTCAGTGACTGGGGAGAGACAGATAAAGGAAGCAAGCTAGGAGATAAGCTGATGTGCCCTTGTTTGGGCCCTATACCATTTCACAGAAACAGAATAAGTCACTTCATTTAAAAGAAAGGAAGTCTCTTAAAGGACTCTCATATGTTGAACAGATAATGTGAATGCTAATGAAAAGGACGATTGATTAGGAACTATCTACTAGCTAATCTACTGCTTATTGGTGTAAATGAGTAGTGTTTTGGGGGTGACATGTAAAAGTAAGCAACATATGGCATGACAGTAAATGGTTCCCAAGTCATTAAAGTCCTGAACAAGCAAAGAAAGCGAGAAGCATTGGGAAGCATTGGACTGTTGAAGGAGCGGGGGGCCTAAATGAGTGGGCATGCTGCTTGATTTCTTTGATTATTTCTCTCTAGTCTGCCCAAATGGGGTTCACATCAAGTGATAAGATGATCATTTCTGAAGTGTAGAGAATTTCCTGCCTAGGAGAAAAAAATCTGCTGAATAACGTAGTCCATAGGACAGGAAAAAGAATGTGAATGCTATAGAATATGAGAGATCTGAAGGCCTTTATGGTGTTGTCTAATGCCAAAAATGGCAGTATGACCTCAATCTAAAGAACAGGATGCCATTTCTTATATATAATGCTTTTGAGATATTGGGAAGCTGTTTGCAGAATTAGACTGTATAGATGTATTACCCTTTATAAAGTAATTCTAACATTTTTACACTTCATGATGGGTTTTATAGACTGATAAATAAGTACAAGTGTACAAGTATACAAGAAAAAGGGAAAGACATAACAATAAGTCTTAGCAAATGTCAATAATCATGTTTTATTAATATATAAGCTTTCCCACAGCATTGCTGAAATCCCAAAACAGCAAAATGATCGCTTTTTGCCTGCAATGTAGCACCTTTATCAAGTTCCTTTTTCTTTACTGCTTGGCTGTTAATAACTCTGTGGCTTTCCCCTTACTGTTACATGAGATCCAGGATTCAAAATGCATGAGTCTTGTTTTTCAGCTCAATTTGAATTAAAAGCAGTGGCAGACAAATGCCACTGGTGAACAAAAAAACTCGAGTGATTTATTTTTAATGCTATTTTCATAGCATCTCTTGGTACAAAGAATGACTCTTTTCAACTGCAGTTATAGCATTGGCTTTCCCCCTTTAGCAGTCTTTTTTGTGTAATTTTGTTGTTCTTGGAGGATTTAAATCTTACTGTGGGATCCATGTGACATTTTTGGCCTTTCTGTGCAAGGGGAGCTAGTAATCAGCAGTTGGGTTCTGCTCTGACAGAACAGGCTGTTGTTCTTTGTGCTGTCTTACCATGCAGTTTTCCACACTAAATCAATGGCATTCCCAAGTCACCTTGCCTTACTAAAATTTGGAGTTACTGCATGCACTCTAGGGCCTGACTCTTCCTCTCTCTGGAACTCTCATTATCATTTACATCTGCAAGCCATGGACACTAAAATTTAGCAAAAATTTATTTTTAATAGCAAAAAAGGAGCAGATGGATTTGTTTTCAGAGGCATAAAATACAAGGAGTAAAGTGTTGCAAAGATGACTCCATGAATCTTTCAGTAATGTGTGATCCCTGGCACCTGTGCTCCTGTAGCACCTTTCATTGCAAAGTCCTTTCTGTATTAGCTGCATACCAAGATAATGCTCCACACCTTTGGGATAGACTTTGATGGATTTTCAACAGCATGTAACACTGTCACTCAGACAATTTAAAGAAACAGATGAAGGAAAATTCCACACCACGCTAAAAGCAGAAGAGTTCAAGGAGTCAAAATGTATTTGGTCATACTGTAATTGCATATGCCCTCTCTTTCCTTGGCCAGAGTTCTGAAGGGTTAAGGAGACATGCTGTTGTATAATTAAGACAAGCTTTAAAGATTTTCCACCCAGAAATCCAGTGAACTGATGTGAACAGTGTAAGACAGAAATGTACATAAACATAAGAAGATTCAGAAGACTGACACAGTAATGGAGTGATGCATCCCTAATGCTTGCTCATCAGTGAACAGTTCAGTATGTTACCAGCACCACCTGGACCTCTTGGGTTCATGTAAAGCATCCTAGAGGGAACAGAGTTGGCTTGGAATATATACTTGATCTCTAACTGAGCAATAGAAGTAGTTTCTTGACTATTTTTCAGCACCTCTTTTCAGATGTTGTCTGATTTTTGGTAAAATCTTCATGAAATTAGTTTGGGTAAGAATCTTAGAGAACAAGAGACCTCATTAAAACTAATGAAACAGAATAATTAAAGCAAATAAATATATTAGCTAACAGAGATTTAACTGTTTCTCATAAGCTAAAAAAAAATTTCTCTATATGCATAAGGCAAAAACTACCTTGTGTTCTATGAAATTATTCTCCTAGCTTTTCTGACTAGCTTCAATCACTATGTAGATAAAAGTTCTCTTTTTAGGATTTTGAAGTCTCATATATTTCTGTTTTTAAATCTAGAAATGTCTTCTTTGACAAGGGACCTCTGCTCTTCATTTTCAAATACTTTTTTCAAGTGTCTCATGAAAAATAAAACTTTCATCCCTAATAGATACAGGGTGCAGTCATACACTAGCAATACTCATAATCCAGGTATATAACTACCAACTCAGAGATCATATTCTAATTTGGATACACTTGATTTGAACCTGTCTTCTTATTGAATCTACTGCTAAAACACTCTGTAGTTCCTTCTAGTAGTTTGGAGGGGTTTTTCTGAGGGGGAGGGGCTTGTTTTTGTTTGCTTGTTTGTTTGTTTTTAATGCCTTTTGTTTAGCACAATATAAATATTGGTCATTTCCAGAGTTCTTCCCCTCAAGAATCAAGCTTCTTTCTTTCTATAATTTGCTCTGACACCTTAACTTATGCTAGTGCCAGAGGACTACACAGGCAAGTAGTAAAAGAATCTCTGCTGTAGAGATGTTAAAATCTCTTGCACAACTTTAACTCTCTTCAGCTGTTGAGCTGCTGTAGGATCATCCTTTGAGATGGCTTATTCATAAGGACAGCTGTGATTACACTGATGGTCTTGATTGTCCTGCTTCACCTGACAATAGCATGAGGCCCTCGGAGCTTGCTGGCTAGAGTTTCTGTGGTCTTGAAAGGTCAAGTGACTTGTAACAGGCCAGGGAAGTAGTTCTTTAAAGTGGCAGTCAACCCAAGATGAGCAGATGGGCTCTGATAGGGTAACAGAACTGTGCTGTGATGCTGGGATTGAAAGGTTAAGGGCTGTATAGGGAAGCAAAATGTAAAACATATTTCTGGAGGGAAGAGGAAAAGATTTCTGAATCTAGGTGACAACATGGGAGTGCAAAACACTTGGTTATGGTTTATAAAGTTAAAACAAGGGGTGGATAAGGACATATAAACTGGCAGCAGATTGTGGTTTATGATAATGACAGTCCCAGAGGAATGTCTTTCTCTTGGTGACATTGAACTAAATTGCATTACTCAAGATGTGTACTAAGGATGGGTAATGAGATGTATGCATGGGAAAGAAGAGACTGCAGCTTTTATGATGGTATGAAATGGCTGGGATGAGAGTATGAGTGTGCCTGCGTGTTCTGAGAGTGGATGCAGAGGGGGAGGGCAGATGCCAGGGCAGGGTGGGCTGAATGATTTCTGTTTGAAAGCCCTGTAGTTGAACTTGTTAGAAGAAAGGGTGTTAAGTCATAAACATTGACCTAAACTTTTTTTCAAAACTGAAATTAGGCCTTAAATGCCTAAAACTTTGCCTTTAGCTGAACAGAGATGCTTATTACATTTTTTATGCTGATGTTTTGAGCTTTGAATTAAATTTGTATGTGGAAAACCTCTGGAAAGATGCTTTTATGAGGCTGATGACTGGGAAATAATTGGTAAAGTTTATAGCCTGAGTGTCCAGGCTGGATCAGGTTGGCTGTGTCTCAAATCTAAACTACTCCTGTATCATAACTGTTCCAAAGTCTTTTGTGCCTAAAAGAAAGGAAATGGCAATGGATGAAAAACACCCATATCTCTGCTTTCCTCAGTATGCCAGGGTAAGAAAACTTGTACCATGTCTTTCAGAATATTCCAATTGTTCATCTCATCCTCTCACCTTATTGCTATAACTTTTAATATAATGTTGAACAAAATGCCTTCATTTTGCTTTTGTTGGGAAAGTGTTTGAATATTCCCTTTATACTAGCTTAGAAAGATTTTTTTGATAATTTGTGACTTAGAAATCACAAATAAAGTGAATAACAGGATACTCAAAATAATAAATCTGTGTTTACATGCAATCAAGCTAGTTATCAGCTGAACAGCATATATCCTCTGCTAGGGAAATGGCCAGGCTATGACTTTGGTGTAAACTGTCTCTTTGTTCTGCATTCTCTCTGTAAACAGAAGTTGTAGCTGTGTAGCCATTTGCATCCAGGGACTGACCTGCTATGACAAAGCTCCTTGGACCTGGCCCCTTGAGCGGGGAGTGGTGCTGTAGAGCTGTTATCCATACTGCTGAAAAGGAAGAAGGAAGCAGTGAAGGCCCAGGAGCTTTGCAGTTGTGATATCTGCTAATCAAATGAACAAGTGCAGTGGTGAGGCCTTCAGTTACAGTAGGGAGGAAAGGAGTTAGTATGTACCTACAGGCTTGCATGTTGGCATTTCAAGTGCTTTGTGCAAAGATATCTCTACTGGTCTGGGCCATCTGGCTACCTGTGTACCCTGTCAGTCAAGGATTCTTGCATTAGCGAGTAAATGGCTACTCAACTCTTCAATTACCATCTTTTTGACTATGTGATAGGGGAATGGATACCTGTGACATTCTCAAGGGTGGTCAAAAAGATCTTGTAAGAAACCCTAGGATGCCATTATGAAAAAGGAGCTGTTCCTCTGAGTTTTTAAACTAACTCAGTCTTTTTTCTCTTTATCATGAAGTGCAGGTGACTGTCTACTCCTTTGGGTCAGGGTGTTGGGCATTTTGGGTTGTTTTAGGATTTTGGTTTGATATTACTAGTACTACTACTTTAAGGGTAGTGTTTTAAAATGAAGTTTGGTCAGTGTAATAACTGTGCTATTAGATTTTTTTTATGAGACAGATTCTTAATTTGGATTTCTAAACATTTGAGAAGTATCTGAATATATGGAAGAGACTTGGACATATCACTACCTGTCAGGGGTGCAGCCTTTTGCCATGCTTCCCGTTGTAATGCCTTCTTTTCCCAAAAGCAATGAGGAGCTTTTCCTTGAAAAACGTGTCATCTTAGAGCTGACTTGTTCCTGAGAGCAGAGAGAGTCTTTGCCAATGCTGACTGGAGTAAATTCACTTAGGCTGATGGCTGATGAAGGGATGGAGGATTTATAACTTATTTGAGTTCCCATACATCAGCCTCTGTGTTGCTTACTTATGATGGCACTGCCAGAAGATAAAGAAGTGCAGAAGGCTCAATGCAGGCCATAGTGACAGGCCAGGGACAAATGTCTCTGTTAGGTAAATTGATTTGAATGGTTCTGGTGAAGTATCAGGCTGGGCTGAAAATATGATTGCATTTAGTGATCCAGCTAGCTTATTATCCTGGTGGAATTCCAAATGCAGGGAAAGTTAATTAAAGTAACATGTGTGTGTATTTAATCTAGAATAGCAGACATGGATTTTTTTAGACATCTCTGCATGCTAATTTTTTACCCGTATCTTATCAATCTAAATACAGTCTTGTACTATTTCTAATGTAGTGGAATTGCCATGAGGCTGATAAATATCAGTTGTAATTTATAGGGTGTTTATTCAGGTAATGGTGTACAGAATACTTTTTAGAGTCCCTAGAGTCTAAACAGGCAGACACCTAGAGGCATAAAAATGCATTATGAAAAGACAGAAAACAGACAAATTGTTTTATTTTCTGCAGGTAAAATTTAATGGACATAAAACTTAATATGGTGCTAAGAATCTGTGGTGGTTTTTTCTTTCTTGTTTTTTATTTGTACAATGGATGCAGAGCTTGAGAAAAAGTGGCTGGCATGAGGATTGTTTAATTACATTTTTCTGAAGCAGAATACCTTGTTTTCTTATAAGTGTTGCCACTGTGTCCCCTGTGAGTGTGAGCCAGCATTTCCCCCCCAGCTGTGAGATGTCTGACAGAGAGGGGCTGAGAATGGAGGCTATGCAGAAGGGCAGCCTGCTGGCTCTGCAAGCTGTGCCTGCAGAGCGGCTGGCACCCAGCTGCTCCCAAAGGCTCTCACTCCTTTTAAATACTCTGTGGTGCCCATCAGATCTTTTGATCACTTTAGGGCTTTAAAGAAAGTAAGCTGTTCTGTGCTAGCTCATGTCACTACCTTCTGTGTTGAGAGAACATTTCTGTACAGCCCTTTATAGCAGAGAGTTGTGGGCTACAGCCGTCCCTGGGCTCGAGGTGGGTGTCAAGTCAGTGCTCTGCAAGGCACCAGCATTAAAGCTGTGCATGGTTCTTCTCCAACTACAATTTGAGGAACTTTATTTTATGTATGTGTAAATTGCTAATGCTGCTGGAAAATTGCTAACTGTTCTAACTCATAATTGGGGTCAGGGAAGCTGAGGTGGGGAACAGAAAGTGACACTTGGCTAAGTCTGGTTGCCATGTATTGGCCTGGAATGCCAAGATTGGCCCATCTCTCTTTTCACCAAGGTACAGATGATACATTGTTTTTTTATTCTATTCATATTTCTTGCTGCATCCAATGTTTTAAGCAAGGACATAGTTTTAGAAAGCATTGATAGCTGACAAATAATGTTCAACTTTTTCTTTTGAGACAAATCTGTTACCTTAACCTTCTTTTTCACATAGCTTTCCTAACTACTTCTTCCTGTAAAATGAGTGACAGGATGGGGATCACTGTTCTTTCTCAGCAGCCTTAAATTGCAGGCATCTCCTGCAGTGTGAATGTTGAGATGGCTTGTAGGACACTGCCAGGAAAGCCTAGAGCATGCAGATTTGAGAACAATCCAGCAAGAACTTGTTAAAGCTCAGACTGAAAATCATTTGGTCTCCCTTCTAATCTGTCATTTCCCATCAGTACAATAATAGAGGAGATTATCCCTAGTGAAACTGAAAATGCAGAGGGCTTTGACTAGTGAGCCATGGATAATCGGGGGGAATATTAGTGGAGGGCTCAGTCTCCTGCAGCCAGCAGTGGTGACAGGTGGCATGGCTCTGTGGCACAGTGTTGTGGCATGGAGACAAAATGTCAGTCAGTCATGTTTTATTGCTTCCAATTTTTTCAGAGCAGAAACATAAGAAAATTAAGCCTCAGAACTTGCTATATGTGAACAATAAATATACAGTGCATCACAAATTGCCAAATTTGCTGGTCCTGCATTTACTATGATAACACAGAGTATTCTGAACTAAGACTTGGCTCTGAGATGCCATCCTACAGTCCAGCTCTATCACTGTCCCAGGTACAGGAATCAGATCAGATATGCTCTCTTTTCTTTTAAAGATACTGCATATTCATTTCAGACCTCTGAACTATAACTTGAAGACTTCTGCTTGATGAAATTTTCCTGTTTCTTTCCTAGTATGAAGGATCCACAGGCAGGGCAGTAATTGACCAGATGATCCTGCAACTAATTGTTTTCCTTATTTATTCAAAATTAGTGGGAAGATTAATTGTCTTACTTTAAACTGCTTTAATTAAATAAAAATATCAGAGTTTTTTTATAAGCCTCTGTATTGGATGGACAGTGTAATGTAATATCAGAGTTTTCTTGTGTGTGAATACTGTAATTAAAGTATTGTTTTCAACCCTAGAAGTGGCTACGCTTTATCAATTGCAACTAACAGCACAAATCTACCTCACAGGGACACTTGATTGCTGATGTTTTCAACTACATTTTAATATCCTTTGAAAAATGTAGAAATAATGCAAAGCATATATTCACAATAATAAGGATATTATGGTGGCAAGTGTTCACTTCAAGCAAAAGCTATTCATATTGGGTGAGAAAGTGGTACTTCTGCTGCAGATCTTGAAATAAATAATGTAGGGTCTTTTTATTAACTCTGTAAGTAATGGTTCATGTCAGAGTCTAGATTTCCTCATTGCTTCTTTGGAAAAATCTTTATTAGTTTTTTAGGAGTGTGTGGCCAGAGACAACAGACACTGGTGTCTGACAACTAATAAACTTATGAAGTGGATCTGTTCTGTGCTGTTTCTTCCTCTGCAAAGGTGTGATGAGTTCCAGTGTGTCAGCTAATCAGTTTTTTATGTTGTCTTCACAGTACTGGTGGTTCTTTGACCAGGTTGTGTTGGAAGAGGCCTTATAGATCATCTAATTCCATCCCCCACATTTTCCACATGAAGAGCTATTTCTTCAGTAAGGTGAAATAAAACGCCTGTGTTTTGGCATAGGGTAGTGGTGTTCCAAGGGGTCAATGTTGAAGCTGATATTGCTTAATGCATTCACTAAAAAGTGAGGTGATAGGATAGAATAATCCCTCTCTTTAAGTCTGCAGGTAACACTAGATAGTGGAATCAATTGGTATGCCAAATGTCAAGGCTACGATTCAAAGACACTGTCATGGCCTGGAGAAATGGGTTGCTGAAAATATTAGCCACCCTAAGCACTCTGTGGTTAGGGATTAATTTGGAATCCTGTTTCCAACCGAGAATGGGGAAGCAATAGAGAGGTTAAAACATCCACTGCATTCATTGCAGGTCCAGAGGAATTTTGTAAGAGAACAGGTTTGATTGGCTTCTCCACTGGTTGTCCTTTTTCCTGTTGCCTGCCTAGCATTACAAAAAATGTGAGGCTACCATATTTATAGCATAAGCAACTCCAAATCCTAGCTACAGCACTCCTCTTTTTGCTTCTCTACAGATTTTTTAATGATGCTTCAAGGAATAAAATCTGAAATAGTTAAACTAAGCAAATAATATGTGGATTTTGTTTCCTCACCAAAGGCAGCACAGAAAATGGAATATATTTGATCTCTATGGGTACTATGGATGTCTCTTTGCCAAAAGCCAGTTCTTAATTCTTCGGGCAGTAGGAGGCAGCTGCTTCCTTCAACTTACATTTAAGACTAAGGGGTCATGACAATGAGATAGAATAAAAGTGAGATTATATTTGGCAGTCATGCAATGTGTCCTCTGGATGAGGCTGCCTCAAATTTGAAGGCAAGTTGCACCCACTTGAACTTGATAGAATTTTAAAGCAGAGAAAGCATTTCACTGGTAGTTTTACAGAGCAGCATCTTTTCCACGCCTTTATTTTCTGTTTATAACAGAGAAAAAAGACCCATATTCTGATTTTGATTTGATATGAAAAAAATTTAGTTCCAGCATTTAGGTCAAAGCAAGGCAGTGTGATCCATTCAGAGCCTGAGACACATTTTGGGAATGTATTGCTTATTATTAGCACTCCCATTTATTCTTTACATGACCTAGGAATACCAATTTGCTTCCTCTATTTATTTTCCTTTCTGTTATCTATCACATAAAATCGCATCTCTTTTCTTTTCTCATCACTTTGTTGGGAATCATTGGATGAAAAAGGACAATAAAAGTTCTGCATGTTCTTGTGGGAGGGATTTCTTCCTCCTTATAGTTTGGATTTCAGTGTCCTGTCTATGTCCCTGGAACAATATACCTTTCCAGCTCCCCTAAATATTGGATCAGTAATCCGATCTTTAATTTGCCTAGCTGTAATATAGGGATAATGCTTTTATAAACTTTGTCAAGTGCTTTGTATAGGAAAGGAAGATGGTGGTCCCTGACAGCTTGTAGGGTTATGTTGTACTAAATAAGTATTCCAAATCTTAAAAATGGGCTTTACTAGTCATGAGTTGGAAATCCAATCTAAAGAAAAGCTACATGATGGAAAATAAACAGCTTTTCTGAGCAGATTGTTCTGTGGAAGTTCTGGCAGAGAAATGCTGTAAACAGCAAGAACTTACTGTAGCCTTCTCATGTCCTTTGGATCTGAAGACTTCTCTATTTTTCTTACGGATTATTGTGTATTTGTTCAGTAGACTGAACTGCACACTTGGAGACATTTCTGCAGACAGCATTAACTCGTAAGGGGGTTGGGCCACACTTTCTGCTCCCGGCTGCCCTCATCAGAAAGTTGTGTCCTACCCTAAGCAGCTGCTTTGGAGACAGCTGGCACAATCCAGCCACCCTTCAATTTGTGCTTGCTAGCAGCTGTCTGGCACATTGTTGTTTCTGAGATCATCCCTCTTTTTAATGAGGCAGCTCTGTATGTCTTTGCTATTGCTCCTGGGTGTGCTTTAGGTCCCAGCAAAATCTGTGAGTTCTTTGGTCATCACGCTGAATTTTTTGGTGGCAACAAGATGGCTTGATATGTTGCTCCTGTGTTACAACAGATGTAGTGTTACAGTGTGGGAGAGGGAGGACCCTGATAGTCAGAAGTGCTAGACCAACGCTCTCCAGTGCTGTCCTGTCCTAGCTGCTGGACACTGAGGCTGTCTATGCTAATAATAGCTCTAATTTGTCCGGCATCTTTACTTGCAGAGGGCTTGAAACAATTTATGAGCTGCGCTCGGCAATGTATCCACCTCTGGGATGAAATGAGACAAGTATGTGATGGTGCACAACAAAGCTGCATGAGTTTCAGAAAATGTTGGATAATCACCAAAAGCTACTCAGTGAATGACAGGCTTATTGTTACATGAAGGAGTGCACAGACATTGGATTCTCTTTAGATGTCTCTCTTTAAAGAGGACATCTGAGCCAAAGAGGAAGGCCAAGAACAGACTCATAAAGTCTGGATTATGGTGATTTTGCATTTTCAATTATTTCCTTCCCACGAGCTTCACTAATGTTTGTTCAGTAGATCCTGGCTTCTGGGAGGAGCCCAAAGCTACTGTTGGGCAAAAGCTCATGTAATCATAGCATTTAACAAGGATGCAACAGCTGAATACATGCTCAGTTGTGAGTCTGGTAAGTTTTAGAAATTAATCTGCTGGAGCTTTTTGTACACAGATCTTTAGGATTGTGAGGGAGCTTGTTCAGTTTGTTAAACATCTGTGGAACAGTTCCCGAAGTTGATTTCTCTTCTCTCTTTCAATGATGAAATGCACTAATAGAATTAGTGCTAGGTGAATGTGTGAACTGAAGCTGATGAACACCAAAACCCTCTGAGCAACTAACTTTATATCTGTGGATTAAAATAATAATAATCAAGCTTAGCAGGAACTGTCTCTCCTAAGTGGAGGTTCACATATGAGTAATCATCTATATCTTACAGCTAACCATGCATGGCGCTCTGTTTAAAAAGTCTTTATTCAGAGGAGGGATAACAGAAGGGTAAGAGGATATTGTACATTAGGAAGCATTCAGTATTTTATCACTTTGGGAAGGTTGTTTTTTTTTCTTGTTAGGAGACTGGAATCATGGTGTGTATGTGTGGACTGGTCCTCCTCTTCCTGTACAGTGCTGCTGAAGCAGCTGTGGCTCTAGGATGCCATTACTTTTTTCAGGGTCTGGAGCTGAAAGATAAAAACCAGACTTCTTGCTGGTCAAGTGCCCAACTTGTGTGGAACCTTCTCTGTTGCTACTTCTCATTTTCAATTTTCTTTGTAGGCAGAGTTCTCTCTCTGCTCTGCATCTCAAAGAGAGTCTCTTTGCTGTTTCCTAATGTGGCTTTGTAACACTTCTGTACCTTTAGGGGGAGGACGGTTTTCTCTCTGAAGTCCATTATCTTTACCTAGCCCTTTACCTGATTATCTGGGCTCTTTTTGTTTCTCCTCTCACTGGGAAGGTAAGAGGAGGATGGAACAACTTCAGCTGTACCATTGGTGCTGTAGACCATGGGATTTAGGAAAGAGAAATTTCTGACATACACTGATGAGGAAAAGAAACATATGCTTCCACTCATGCAAGGCAATACAGAATGAATACCCTGAGGCAACTGCAGTTCTTATCTGTTTCAGGTGAGGGGAGATATGCTATTTGGAATCTGTTAGTGACCTCCTGCCTCTACAGACTCCACCAGGACTGTAATTACTGTACTGCTGAAAAGTCATTAAGTTTCTTTCACCTAAGCAATAAAAAGCAGTGTGAGACAAAGGACAAGGTGCTTTGGAAAAAAACCAAACAAAAACAAACAAACAAAAAACCAAAGAAAGCAAATAACAAAATGTTTTTGTCCTGAAGGTGTTTAATTACATCTGCTAGGAAGAAAGTTGGAGTGAGATGTTTGCTGCATGGCTCAGGAATCAGTAAATGAGAGTGGGTATCTGCCTTGCTGAATAGCAAGTCACTTCTGGCTGTGCCAGAGAGAAAATGTGTTGCCATGCCTGAGTTGCTCAATGTCCATACTCTCAACTTTCTGTTCAACTGAATCCCTATTTTTGTGCATCTGCTTTAATACTAGTGATGATGATGTCCTCAAAATTTTTCTAAAAGCCCTGAAAAAAGATGCTGAGGATCAGGGCTTTCTGAAGCCTTTTCTTTTCCAAGTGAAGATGAAAGTGGTGTAGTGGACTGAGGATCATTACTCAGGGCTCTCAGCATCAAAATGGAAAGTATCTTGCACCCATAAGTTCAGATTCCAGCAAGACTAGTTTTTTTGCTCTTAATTCTCTTGCCATAAATGCAGAAATTCTGTTTGTCCTTAGGACAATATACCTCTGATCAATAAAATTACTAAGGCATTATAAAATGCATCTAAGAGGAGACAGATACATTAACTTGCTGGTTCAAGATGTTTATTTCAATCTTCATATTTAGAAGAGACTTTAAAAATGATGAGAACAAAATGCTGCCACAGCATTTGATGGTGGTAGTGTGGAAGTTGTATTACAGCAGTAGACAAAAGGCCTTTGAAGGGCACACCTGCTGAGATGCTTTGAATGGAGAGAAAGCCCTCAAGTAGTTCCAGGATGGATGACTATGTACATGCTTTTCTCTGTGTGGCTATCCACAGAGAGAGAGAAGAATTACAGAATGGCTGATTCCAATATGACTGGTTTGAGACTCTGAAAGGGCATTCAGAGTTAGCTTTGGTACCAGAGCTGTTTTGCAAATGTTCATACTGCTTGTGTCTCCAGGTTAGGGGTGTCTGTAGGCTTTTCATTTCAGTTCTGTACATGGTACACCCAGTGCTGATGTGAGCAGTAAGATGAATGGCTATTTATTTCATCTTACCAGAGCTAATCCATCATGGTGCATGTAGCAATTGGATTTCTACACTCCAAAAAGCTTTTACTTTCAGATATTAAATAAATAAATAAATAGATGCAAGGACCTCTCTTTCTAAATCTTTATCTTCCTTCTTCTTGTTCTTTTTCTTCTCTTCTCCTGCTGTGTAATAAATACATTTGTTCATTTTGGTAAATATCCATAATTTGGAAATAGCTTTATTTAGCATTTACCCCACCACAGACATGAAGTGACTAATAGCAGCATTGTTCTGAAATGCCAGAAAATTAAGTCAAGATTTCTTTTTTTAATTCCTTGATTAATTGCAAGCAAATGTTTTCATTTCTTTGGATCAGCAAAGACATTGTTTCAGGACGGGAAGATACAACCTTTGCTGGGCCTTATTAGTAACTTTCTGTTGGAATTGATTATTCTTTTTTTTTTTTTTTTTTTTTAAGTTTCAGCAAAATAGATGAAATTACAACTAATACTTTATCATCTGAGGTTCTGTCTATTGTCATTAATAACGTTTACCTGCCCCTTATCCCCTCTAGTTCCTTTACCAAATTCTACTAATATTTCCAGAAATGTTTAGTTTTTGTCTATATTGAACATAGAAGCTTTATCTGAGATATTTATTTGATCACCTTTGGTTTGTTAATTTTAATTCCAGAGATGTCCCATTGGACCCATCTGTCTACTGTGTGTGTTACTATACAAGAGCAAACCATTTTCTACTGTTTCCTATGTGATTGGTTAGTTAGGTGGGGTTTTATTTTACAAAAATTCCAAAGCCTAACACTTCAATTTCACTTTCTATGCTGAGGAAAAACTCTTGAGGGTTACTTTTTCAAAATTAAAGGACAGTTTAGGGAGAAAACAAGCACCTTAATTTTGCTTCAATTAACTGTGGTATCTACTTGTATAAATCATTAAGAAGATTAGAGGTGGGTTAAGACATTGGGGCCCAAGCTCTTTTTGTTTAGAAGAGCTGTGAGAGGGGGCAGTATTACATTTAAAGAGTCTATGTATGTTTTTAGTGGCTACTGAAGCTCAGATTTTATTGTACACCTTAGTATTGAGCTGTTGTTCTTTCCAAAAGGAAAAAAAAAAAAGGCAAGCACATCTATTTTCTGTGTGTTCTCCTGGATTTTCCTAGGGGATGCTCTCACCCAAACAGCCTGTAGAATCAGACACCACTTAAAGTGGTAAGTCACAGTAAGAAGGATAAGCATCACAAGATGAGGTAGCTTACCACAGGCCAAGAATGGTGGAGGAGGAAAAGAAAAGTTCAGCTGACATACAGGAAGGGAGGAAAATGGAAAAAAACCCCATCACTACACACCAGGAATGAAATGCTTTCATACTTTACAGAGAACCTGCCCATAGCTTAAGATTGTTTGGGCTTTCTGCAGCTTTGCTGCCTTCCTTCCTTCCTTCCTTCCTTCCTTCCTTTCCAGTTAATTATTCATGCACTTGCTACTAGCAGGCAAGTTTTGTTTTCCTTTAGGTGTAATTAGAGCAATCAGAGGGCTTGTAATATTGTAATAAAAATGCACTTTTGTTCTTTCTTTCACCTCTCTCCTTCCTTTTTTTCTGTTTCTCTTCCTCTATTTTTTGCTGATGTCTGTCTGCTGACCACTGTTTGTTCACCAATTCTTCTGTCCTTCTAAATTTTTTCCTATTTTTTTAAGCTGTTTCTCTCCGTTTTTCTCTGTGTGCAAGTGCAGTTGCCAGTATAAGAACCCAGATAAACTTCTGGACTTTAAGTTTTATGAATTCTTGCAGGGAAAACTGGCTTTGCTGTAATAGTGACTGTGCTAATTCTGAAATGAGCAGAATTAAATTGCATCCTGGAGGACAATCATTTGTATATAATATGTAGCAGAGGAAGAGGTGACAGCACAGGTGATCTTTTACATGCCTCATTTTTGCATGTTTTGGTACAGGGTGAGAAAATATTTCCTTCATGCTCAGTCAGCCAAAAGTTTTGTTAGGGTTTGGGGTTTTCTGTTATTTTGGAGTTTATCCTCTGGTGTGGATTCTGGATCAAGACAAGAGTAGAATTCTCTTTTGATAAACTACCCCTGTTTACTTTGAGTTATGCAACAGACTTAGTACATCACGTCGTTTCTTAAATTGGTGGGCCTAGTGTTTAAATTTGTATTTTTTTCCTGCAAGTATGTAAACATGTACATACATTTACACATTTCTGGGGCAGTTGAAGCTCGCCTAGTGCAATTCTTTTCTTGCATGTGTCAGAGCCACTCAGAGATTTTGCACAATTTATTCAGTACATCACAGTACCTCTTTTGGGGTCTGTTTGAAATGGCCTGTGCACTGGAGTGTAAGAAGTGAATCATCAAGGAACAAGATTCTCTGTAACTAACAATGACAAGAAGTAGTCCATAAGCACTTAAGATAATTTTGCCTAAACTCTCTCTGTATCTTCTTAAGGCAGCTGCTGATGGGCAACATTAATCAATGCCATTCATATTATTTGTGTGATAGTGCTGATGAACTTGCAAAGAGGTATTCATCAATACTCTTAACTGGTCAAGGTGAGAGGTTCTTGAGGGCTAGGGGGAACACAAGTTGGAAGAGAGGTCCTCTGCATCTTTGATCTCGGGGTGGAAATATAGCTTGTCCTGCCCAATGTCTGACTCCTCCTTATATGTTTGTGTGGGTAAGGGTCTCTGAGAGAGTTTGAACCATAAGAGGGCATATATTTGGTTATGGCTTTTCACATGGAAAAGCCTTGTTGACAAGAGGAAGGGAAGAGTTGACCTCTGCAGTCTCAGCCTTTTGCATTGCCTTCTCTTTTCCTCGGGTGGCTGAAATGATCAGCGCCAGTGTCAGCACTGAGTGGCAGCAGCAGTGCAACTCTAACAGGAGGGAAAGGTCTGCATTACAGGCAGTGTGAGCTTCAGATCCCTCTACCAGGTTCACAGTTGGAGGAAACAAGGAAGTGCCAAATGTGGCAGCTCTGACTTGTACAGGCAGAGCTGTTGAAAGGACAACAGTGAGGAACCAGCTTCAATAGATTTTTCTATAGCAATTTCCCATATATGAAATCCTCTTTTGATCAAAGATGGAATAAATTTCTTTTTCTTCTGATATCTGTTGTTTTTCTTGATATCTGTATACTGCACATTGTACTGAATGTCAGAGTTTCTGCTGCTCTTTTCTATTTGTGCAGACACCATTATATCATCCTGGAGGGGAGAGGCATTATTACTCTGATTTTTCACATATGAGGAATGACAGGGCTTGTCATGTCCAGAGAGCAGAAGCGGGCAAGGGTCTGCTGGTGAACATTAGCTCATTTCTTTTCTTGACAGCCTACCAGTGCTGCCAGGAGCTAGCAAAGGTAAATTGATATGACAGTAATACCTCTTTCTAGTGGCATAGCTAGATTATTCAGTCAAAGATCCCCTCTGTGCAGGGTTGGGCAGGGTCAGCTCTTTGGTGAGTAAGCTCTGAAGAATACTGAGTATGCTTTGTGGAGAGGAATCAGCTTTTTGGTAGTGGCTGTGATCCCATCTACATTTTGTGTTATTTTTGAGGTGGAGAGTTGAAGTGAAGGTGAGTCGCTTCAGAGTTGAAGGAAAGGGTGCCTGCTGTCAAAGGCACCATGGGGATAGGTTTCATTGAATCCTGTGCACCTCTAGGTAATCATAGAATCATTAAGGCTGGAAAAGACCTCTAAGATCAGTGAGACCAACCTTTGATCAAGCACTACCACATCAACTAAACCATAGCTCTAAGCACCACATCCAGTTGATTGTTGAACACTTCCAGGGATGACAGCTCCACTATCTCTTTGGACAGCCTATTCCAATGCCTGAACACCCTTTCTCTGAAGAAATTTCCAACCTGAACCTGGTCCAACTTGAGGCCATTTCCTCCTGTCCTTTTGCTAGTTGTTTGGAAAAAGATGACAACCCCGCCTATGAAGTTCTGGTATGCTTTTCCTTAGAATGGAGCTGTATATTGTTCTTAGTGATTTTTAGGCAAGTAGCATTTGCATCTGTATCCTGGCTAAGCAGCAAAGTCTATGTTTGTTTAACAGTCCCTTTACAGCT
This sequence comes from Sturnus vulgaris, assembly GCF_052056855.1. NCBI lineage: Eukaryota > Metazoa > Chordata > Aves > Passeriformes > Sturnidae > Sturnus > Sturnus vulgaris. The sequence goes on from NC_142248.1 coordinate 27,776,508, forward strand.
GCTTTGCAGTCTTTTACTTTCAGTCCTAGCTATGATTTAGTCTGCATTGTACCATTCCCTTTTGGGATGCTGAGCAATTCCTCTAAAAAAATAGTGAGAAAACTGGTTTTTTGGTGTCTTGATTCTTTCCTTGGTCTCTGAACTGGATAAATTGTAGCTTTGTCATTTACTCTAAGCTTTCCTGGAGTTCTGTAACTGTCTTTTCCCCCAGTTTGATTCAGAAACTGCTTTGCCATCTAGAGCCTCCTTTAAACAAAGCAGCTTTCTTAGAAGTAATAGAAATATTGAAACCAAAATTCTGGGAAGCCACTTAGCCTCTGCATGTCTGTAATGTGCTTTGTGCTTGTCTACAGTTCTGACATGTCTTACATAGTCGGACAAGGCATTTATTAAGGAGCCCTGGAAGCCAAGGGATGGGAATCCCATGTGCTGTTCTTCTGATAAATATTTATACTATACCACTTGAGCCTGACATATTTGGTAACCTTCTATGACCAGCATTAGAGTGTTGTGGATAAGGGAAGAGCCACTAACATCATCTACATGGACTAGTGCAAAGCATTTGACACTGATCCAAGTGACACTCTTGCTTCTGAACTGGAGAGACGTGGATTTGGTGGATGGAGCACTTGGTGGATAAAGAATTATCTGAATGGTAGCACTCAGAGTTGTGCTCAACAGCTGTGCATGTCCAAGTGGAGACCACTGATCAGTGATCCTCCACAGGGGTCATTATTGCAACCTGGCCTTTCCACCATCGTTGTTGGTGCCATGGACAATGGAATGACTGCACCTTCAGCAAGTTTGCCAACAACACCAAGTTAAGCGGTGCAATTGACATGCAGAGGGAAGGGATGCCATCCAGAGGGACTTTAACAGGCTGTGGGCCTGTGCAAACCTTATAGTATTCAGCAAGATCAAGTGTAAGGTCTGTGCTGGGTTGGGGCAACCCCAAACAGAAATACAGGCTGGGTGGAAAATGGTCTGAGAGCAGCCCTGAGGAGAAGGATTTTGGTATGCTGGTAGAGAAGGAAATCAACATGACCCAGCAATGCATGCTCACAGCCCAGAAAGCCAACTGTATTCCGGGCTGCATCAAAAGAAGTGTAGCCAGCAGGTCATCTTTTAAAAGGTGCTGTTTTAAAAGCCAATGAGGTTTAGCTGTGACAGCAGCTATCTCAGCATGTTTCTCAGGATTTGTCTTCTACTATACCAGGAGCTAAAAGTCTGGGCCCGTGTGTTGTTGTTGACTTACAAGGCTTTACTGAGCCATAGGAAGTACCTCATCCAGCATCCAGCCCACAGCAACTTTAAAGTGAAATTTCTGATTTCAATCTCTTTAGTAAGATTTCCTTTGGTATGTGACTGACTTTTGATAAAAATATGCTGTTTTACTTAGGCAACCTGATAAGGAGGGGTCTGATTTTTTCTGTTATAGAGAATTTCTTGTCATGATCTGAGAAATGGCACACAGTCAGTGCTGGGAAAGGTGACTGCTCCACACAGTCTTTGAGAAACACTTTGCTCTGTAATCAGTGCTGTGGCATGCTGAAAACATGGTTTTCAGTGATGGTTCTGGTTTCTTTTCTTGTTGATCTCCTTGAGTCTGGACTGAATCAGAGCTGCTTGCCTGTAAATCATAGGGCCTCAGTAACTCATGGTCTGATTTTTTTTGTAGTTTGCTTTGGGAACAGGATAAAGTGAATTATTCTTGTAGGTTTTGAGTCCTGGGTAACCCAGATGGTGCAATAAAGAGAGAAAGTAAGAGAAAAACCCTCCATCAAATGATGTTGACTGTTGTCACCTTTTTCAAACTTAAATATTGCTGTGTATTTTGCTGAGGAGGTGGGCAGATTTTCATATTTGGTAAATCACTATCTGACCAAATTACAGCCCAAATGATGAATATTTAATTACATCTATACCCTATGAAATACATTGCTGCTTAGGTGGGTTAAGGCTGGGTAGCCCATAAATTGGCAATTTAGTTGTCAGCTACCACAGTGCCCTGGACAGTAACAAAACACATGAATTCCTGTGGATTCCTGTATAAAAAATTGATGTGTGGATTGGATTGTAAAGAGTGTAGGTCTTTTATCCTTTTTATATTTCTTCAGTTAAAAGAAGATGGAATGAAATTAAAAATTTTGGAATACTTTTAATATTGCAATGTCAACTAACTGCACCCCTCAAAGTTACTAGCCCTCATCTTTGCCACTGACATGTATTAAAGAAGCATCTTCAGGAATGTGATTTTACCAAGAATTAAAACAAGTTGTATTCACTCACACAAACTTTTAAAAATTTATATGTACAGAACATTGTACTGGTTTGAAAGCAAAACTAGTGAGAGACTCCAAGTCAGAAATATAATTTAATAGGAAAAAAAAAAAGATAAAAAATAAAATACATGCAATAGTACAAAAGAAAACCAGTGACAGAGTCAGAATACAACCTGACACTTTGTCAGTCAGGGTGTTGGTAGCAGTCCCATTAAATGGTGGCTGCAGTTCTCCTGGATGACAGATGTGGTTCAGTTGAAGCAGTGCTCCTGTAGAAAGGTGCAGTTTTCCTCCAAAGGTCCAGTGATGATGTGGAAAGGTCTGGTTTTCCTCTCTAATCCAGTGGAAAAAGGCTGCCTTGGTGTTCCAAATCTCAGATTTTATCTAGGTAGGAAAGGCTTGGCTCCTCCCCCTGGCTGAAGCATCTCCCAATGGGATGATGTCATTTTATCAGTCATGCAGTGGGACTCAATGGCCCATTAACAGACAATATCTTCCTGGAGGAAGGATGGGTTGTGGAAAAGATAAAGATGACTGTTCCACCTGATTTTATCAGATGGCCCATTAGCAGAGGATATCTCCCACAGAGATAAGGATCACTGCTCCACCTCGTTGGTGGACACATCTTTACATTGTAACCCAGGACAAACATGAACTAATTTAATATCATATTTCACTTTCCTTTGAGTTTTCTTACTGTTATTAGTCAAATAGGCACTGGGAATGCAGAGTAATGTTTACATTACATTACTACATCCTTAGGATTTACCTGCAGGCAAGATGTGGCAGGTAGTCAAGTGCCCATTTGGGTTCATTCAAGTGGGAAGCTGATACTGCTGTTTGACTGGAGTCAAATCTCCAAGGGTTACTGGTGTCTTACAGCTTTGAGGTGAGGGGAGGATGGCATAGTCTCAGAGGTTGCTGCTCTGCAATGTGTCCAAAACTGAGGCAAGATGATCAGACTCTGGGGATGAAGAGCAAGGAGCATCCAGTAGGTCCTGCTCAGTAATTTCATGACAAAACCTCAGGGCAGTATTTTCTCTCTCCAGGTGCTGTGCTATTTCTGGGTCTGTCCTGGTAATGTCCACTGAACAAACACTGACTGTATTTCATACTATATTATTGTTTACTGTAGCTGATCTTAATTTATATTATTATATAACATAGCAATGAGGCAACCCAGTCACTGTAGATCAAAGGAATTAGTGCAGCTGTCATGTGGAAAAGCTCACATTGTGCCTCACAACACTCCCTCAGGCTTGCTTGAATCGTACAGACTCAACTCTGTCTCCCTCTCATCATGTGGATCCAGCCAAGGATATGTAAATTTGTGTGTGTACGTATGGATCCTGTAGGTATTTGGTGCTTGGGCAATGCTGCCTTGCAGCCTGGGTTATTATATGGGTTTGACAGCAGCCTTTGAATGCAGGCATCAGTTTCCCATCTGTATGTTCCCTGAGGCTGTCAGCAGTCATTGGGACGACTGGCAGGGTGTCAGCTAAGCTCTCCTCTCCTGGAGGAATATTACAGCAGCAAAGCTGACGAGAACTGTGACATCTTTGAGGGAGGACACTGCATGAGGTCTGCATGGTATGCATCATCCTCTACTTGATGAGTTTTTCTCAGCAGGGACTTTTTTCTTGTTTCTGTTCTTGTCAATATCTGCCAAGGTATCCAACGCGGTTTTCTCTTTTCAATTCCTTTTTCTTTTCTTTTTACTTTCTTTCCCTTCATAGCTCAGAGTCCCCAGCCGCCATCCACTGGGTTCTCGGCTTTGCTGATGTCTGGAGAGTCCAAGAGCTGGAGCAATGCAGTGGGTAGCAGTTTGCTTCCCATCAGCTCTGACCTAGGACACAGCTCAAAGCCATGGATACCAGGGACTGCTGGTGTAATTCAATATCAAGCGTGAAACTAAGAGTCTCATCTCCAGGGATGAATGAAATTCTTGGAGATTTCTTGGCCAGAGCAATCTTTTACCCTTTCAAACTATGAACCCATATAATAAGATTTTACTTTCCTGAATTTCTGTTTTAAAATTTAAATACAGAATCCTTTCCTTGCTCTCTCTTTCATAATTGAATGTGCTTTAGATACTCCAGTTTCATCTCAGTAATAGCATTTCAGGGAGAGGAGAGGGAACTGTTCCTAAACATGCATTTTAAAAAATTGTTTGGTATCGAAGAATCACAGTAAATTTGTTTTGCTACTTTATTTTTAAAAAGCACTTATTTTCATATGTACTCGTATGCTAGGAGGAGATGGTATGTGGATGGAGATCATGGTCTGATATGATCTTTGACTTGGACCTGATGTATAATTGTCTGAGGCATTTGATGTAGCTTGTGTAGTTGTCCCTTTTCCGAGAAAGGCTTGGCACTCAATTCCCCTTAAGAAAGAGGTGGGGCATCTCTCTGAGTTACTTTCTAAAAGTGTCCTGAGTGGTCAATGCTTGTTGGGCTGTAGCCACGAGTTCCAGTAGGACACAGTGACAGAAGAATAGCACCTACATTGGGGATTCGGGGTTTGAGGAGTGAGCAAAAGCAGGACACAGGACAACATTGGCAGCTGTCTGCCCCTGCTGTGAAAGCCAGCTTGGAGAGCTGTGGGCTGAGTTTGTTTGCACTGATGAATGTTGTGCACTGTAGCTTGTGAACTGTTTTGAATCCCCCACCATGCTGCCTTGCTATTGCTGCTGGCATAGCTTGTTGTGTTTATGAATGTGACAGTCAAACACATCAGAGGCACAACTTGCCCACTGATCTGTGAGACCGCCTGCCTTGTTCAGTGGGAACCCAGCTGACAGCAGCAGAGAATACACAGATTTCTAGGAGGGCTTGATTGGAGGATTTATGTCTGTAAAGTTCTTTAGGACATGCCAGCCTACAAGGTTTGGTTGTCCATTCATGAAGTTCATTTAAACCTTTAGGGGAAATGTTATTTTCCTAGTCTCAAGAAAAAAGTGTTGGAAATTATTTTCCACTTCTAGTTAATCTATTCATTATGAACCATGATGTTTCACCATGATATAAAGTGGATAAAGAGGAAAAGGCAAGAAGACGACTTCAAATGCAGAGTACAATAGTTTTGGAAGAGAGTCAGAGATTCTGGTCTTTGCCACGATTACTGTGCCAAAATACGGAATTGTGTTTGAATTAGGGTCTATATTGGCATAATTATTTTGATAAATATCACACCCAAATGAGCATAGTTAAATAAAAATTATGAGCTGTCTTAGCTCCTTTGTGGTGGGAATGAAGATGTTCCGTGGGGGTTTTTGTTTGTTTTTTTTTACCCCTAAGAACATTAATATGTTTTTCTGGCCTCCAGGTTGTTCCAGGACATAATGTTTTTATTTCTGCTGAATTGTAGCAAGCAGTGATTGTTAAATGTTGTGGTTCTCCTTGTGAGGAGCAGTTTACCTTCCCGCTCAGGATCTCCTTGTTTCTCGTGCTGTGTGAGGTTATAGTACAGGGGATTCAGCTGTCTACTGCAGTTGTTTCTGCTGGAATTCGTATTTGTTTCAGTAATATATGGCAGATTATTATCTGGGTGAAGACAGGGCTGGTAGCTGCATTACACTGACTTGTAGCATTGCTGTGGCCTTTCTGAAGATAATTTCTTGGAGCAGTAGCTGCAAACTATGCTTTTTTCATCTTCAGCTTTAGACTGAAAAACCCCTAATCAAAAGACAAGGTGACATTTTCAGGTCTCCTGCAATGTAGTTAACTTTTCCCTTAGCCCCTGTCTCTGGTTGTTGCCCTTTTCACAGCAGCGTAGGATCATTTTCTGTGCCCAGGCATTCATGGAGGGCAACAAATCTCCTTAGTGCTAGATTCCTATAATAAGAAGCAGCCCTGTACTTCTCCTTTTCTGCTCTGAATCTCATTTGCTAGACTTGCTGGTGTGTTTCAGTCCTTTAATTTTTCTTCCTGCAGCACTTAAGCATAATTTGCTGTCAAACACATGCTCTCTGATTGAGGTCCAACCAGATTTACTTGCAAATGTGTCTGGGTCAATAGCTTTTGTTTCAATTAGATTTACAAAGAGCCATTTTGGTGCTCTGGCATGTTACTCAAAAGAAAGGTTGTGGGGAGGGTCTTGGCCCTGCCAGGCACTTAATTAATTAATTTAAAAAGAAAAAAAAAAAAAAGAAAAGTAAAAAAATGGAAAAAAGAAAAGTAATTGGGGAATCTGCTATTATTTGCCTATGACCAGACAGGGCTGTAGCCATTTTTGCTAAGGATTAATCAATAGCCAGGGCTCAATCTGATGGGTGCAGTAAGATGTAAAAATTAGTAGAACCAGGCATCTTTGGATGCATATGGAGTTGTGGCCACAGTTAGTTAAATGAGGGAAAATCATTTGTAGCAGGCCTGAGCCAAAACCACAGTAGACTGAGAAGAATTAGCTATTATCCAGTATTATTTATTTATCCATACTTTCTCCTAAAAATGCAGGGGCAGGGTTTTCATATGTGAGGAATTTGAATTTATGCACTGAGGTAAAAAGCTTGATTCATTTGTCTTCTTACCCCTGCAGCCACAATGAGGTGATTTGCTTCCCATTGATGCTAAAGGCATTCGTGTGCTCAGTGACTTTTCACATACCCATAATTATCTTTCTAGATAAACGAAACTAAATCATTAGATTTGTCCCAAAATGCTTGAATATCTTTTTCCAGTATTTCAAAGAATCTATTGGAAAACTGGGCTCAGTACTGTGGTACTGTCCTAAACTTATGCTTTCTTTGCAAAATTATCTTTCTAGCCTTTGTGGTCTCTTGATGGTCTGAGTGCCAGGCTCCTTGGCATCAAGCTGAATTTTGTATTTTCCCCATGCTTAAGTTGTTAAAGGAAAAAATCAGTAGAATCAATTATTAGTAATTTTTAGAGATTCTTTGGTTGTTTCACATGCCTGATGTCTGAGAACCAGCAAAACCTTGCAGCATCTGTGTGGGGGTCAAAAGAGGGATCACAGTGAAGCTGGTCTGGCAAGAGTTCCAGCAGTCAGGCATGCCAAGTTCCAGCTGGAGACTCTGTCACTGGGAGTTGACCCATGGGACAGGAGAGGCTTTTTTGTTTTTAAAGCTGCTTCTGCAGTGATCTCTACAGTTATCCTGAACTCTCTTTTAAAAAGTGATTTGTTTCAACCAGATATGTTATTATTTTCTCTGTGAGTGTCGTGTCTTCAACTTTGGTGCCTCTAATCTCTCTGAGCTGCACCTTGTATTACTTGGATACCTCAGAGTCATTGGAAACACTGTGGAAGAAGATCCTCTTCATCAAAATACATAAATATTTGGAAGACTATAGCATTGAGTAATTTTCTAGTCATAATAAATCCTGGCATATTTCTTCAAACAATACAAATACAAACAAGTATCAGAGAAAAGACTGAAGGGTTCAAAATGCCTGATATCGAAAGTAAGTCCATACACTTTCCATTTTGAACAAGCTGCTTTAATGTTCTTAAGTTAACTTTGCATTTTACTAGTTTCTCAGTTATGATCAACTTGACATCTTCAGTGATTTTGCAAAGCAGCCAGGCATACAAATATATTCTTTCTACAGATGAACAATGAGATGTAAATATATGCTAATACTTTTTTTAAAAAAACTTTTTATTTTTGTAGTTAAAAAGAATAAAATTCACATGTGAAAACAAGCAGATTACACAAACCTGGTCCCAAGATAGCCATTTGAGTGATACTTATATTCTTCTCAAAAAGATTAGATTTAGAACCTTTGGAAAGCAAGGGACATAGTAGGTCCTCCAGTGTGTTTATCATAATTGCACCAATAGTAGCAGTGGATGTCTGTTGTGGATGGTGACATAAGAGACAGTGTGGTGGGGATGGCTACATTAAGTGTTTGAATGGCTGTTCAGAAAATTTGATCTGGCATCACAGAATAAAAAAGGAGCTCTACACTGTCATTTTTATTGGTATTTCTTTACAGAACATACTTTTAAAACGTTGCAAGGTGTCAGATGTCAGTGAACTGCGTGAGCTCCCTGCTGCCTGAGATGGAATTGCTCCAGCCTTCACAACCTGAATCAAGGCAGTTGATTTATAGCAGTAAATTGCACAACCTCGCATCCTGCTAGGATCATACTGCCCTTAAATCTGGTCAACCACTGAGGAGAGAGCTGGTCAACTCTTCAAAATCTGCTTTACAGAAATAATTTGCCTAAAAAATAGCAGATTAGAGGAAAATGAAGCAGCCTGGACTGGTGGGCAGACTAGCAAGTGGCATTGAGATGACTCCTGGGTCCTGTGCTGCTCTAGTTGCTGTCTCTTGACCTGACACTGTGAGTGAGAGGGATAACTGGCCTGTTAAACCTCAGGGTAGAAAGCTGAACAAAAGCAGTAGAAAAACAGCTGCTTCTAAGTAGAGGACTTGGGGGTGAGTGTGGAACTGATTTAGTATATTGCTGAGGGGCTCTTAACTCCAGCTGACTTCACAAGTCTTTGGTAGTTTGTGTAAATTCACAGATTGAGGACAAATACACTCTGTGCTCTGGGGATGCTTTGTTTGAAGAGGGCTGCTTAACCTCAGCAACTTCTCCAGAGGCAGTGGAGAAAGAGGTCTTTTCTAAGGGGTCCTTTTTGATGGTATCTTGTGGCAATGTTGTACTGTAACACGAGGCAGTGTGTTTATTTCCATGCTCTGCCAGCCCCTGATGCCTGTGCCACCTGTTTTGCTTCCCACTGCACAGCTGTGCCTTTGTGTACAATATCTGAAATGGGTTTTTATGACATCTGTGTTTTAGCTCCCTTGGGACCCATCACTTGCAGTCCTATCTCACTGGGCACTCTCTCCCTTTGCAGAACCAGTGCTATAAATGTAGCCTGCTTAAATCACCACTCACTGAAAGAACAGAAAAGACTAATGAATAAAAATTTGCCTTCCTGGAAATGAAATACTTGCTATCGTGATCTCATCCAGTAGCACTGAGTGGAAATTTCTTTCCTTTACAACTGAGTCAAAGTGACATAAAAATGAGAACAATGTATGCACAAATGTTCTGCAAGTATTAGAGTTGTACTCAAACATTTGTTTTTTTCTAGGACTTGAATTCCTTGTGGTAGTATCACATAGGGATGGCTCAGGGAATGATTCACGGAAATGTGCTGTAGTCACCATTACAAAATCCAGCAAGTACCAATAGAGACAGCTTACCTGTTCATTGCTATGAAACCCTTTCCCCCTAGAAGAGCTAGGAGGATTGCTGCTCCTGTAGAAGTCACCTGTACTCACTCAAGATATACACAAATCCAGCTTAAAGCAGTGTTGTATGGCTGTTTTCTAGAGGTGTATAAATAACATACATGTACAGTTGTCATTACTCTGGGCACTGCAGCACATACTGTGATATCTGTAAAAATCCTCCCATGCAGGCCACAGTAAGTGGATGGGCACCGTGGTATCCTAGCAGGTAATTATTGAAAAAATCTGGCTGAAGATGACCAGCATGTCTATTTAGGAAATGTAGATTGCAAAAACTTGTAGGATGTATTCAGATTTTTCAAAGCTGAAGACTAAAACATAATTATAGTAACATGAATATAAATAAATGAATATTGCAGCCATGAGGGTGTGTTCTTTCCCCAACTGGTTTGAGAGTCCAAGGAGCAACAAGGAGGAAAAGAGTAACCTGATGTGAAAGCAAAAGTTCTTTCTGCAAGCAGGCTGGCTGAATTTCACACTGGCTATGCTGGCCTTGAGATTACAGAAGCTCTGAGGGCTGCCTTTGGGATAAGCGTGGTGTCTAAAAATTCTCTCTCACTGCAACCCCCTCAGGTGTTCACTGAGTTTAATGTAGAAGGAATATTGTCGCAGTGTAATTTTTTGGCCACTGGCTTCCAAAATGGTATTATTGTCAATCAGACTTGTTTTGTTATCATATCTTTGAAGTACCAGTCTCACTGCTACATTTCCTGTTTCCTCATTATGTACAACCTGAAAGGTAAAATAAAACATATTTCAGCCCTAGGCATGGCATAAATGAGAGAGGCTTCTAACAAAAAGCCCTAATTATTAACTTGAACTTGAAAATGCTTAAAATAGAGATCATGGCCAGTTTTTGGTCAAGTGAACTGGTATTTCTGACTAGTTTACAACAATGTTCAAGATATAGGTGGCTCTTATATAGCTGGCCATCACTACAAGGCTGTTCTTCCCCTCCTGACACAGTCTTTTGATTATACTTGGAAGTGGTCTGAGTTTACAAGGAGGGAGCTGGAGGCATTTGCCTTGAGTGCGGTGCCCAGCAGCTCTTCTGTGCCCTTTCTGCTGTGACTTGTTTTCATTGCCAGGCACCAGCAGGGTTTTCAGTTAGGCAGATAATGGGAAAATGAGAAATTGTGGGTTTTCATGAATACTGTTGACTCATTTTAAGGGTAGAGGTTTCCTTCAAGACAAATGTTGTTGAACTCTAGAGAAAGAAAAGAATGTGTGAGTGTCATGAATGCAAGTATGGGACCTTTGGAGAATGCAGATTTTCTGTTTTTGTGTTTTATGAAGCTTGGATTCTAACTAGCATCTAAAATAGAGGGAGCATAAGAAAAATCACATCTTCATGAATATGTTCTTAAATTTTGCTCGGGAAAATCCTGTTCCAAAGTACCTGGACGCTCTGGTGCATGATCTGTGAAGTCATTGGGCAATAGTGAACTGCAACTAAAGAATCTGTGAAAATTTCTGATGAAGGGAAAACAGTATTTCTCACAATTGTCTCACATTTTGACTCAGGCTGAAAGCCTTGATATAGACTGTAGTAGTAGGCAGGCCTCCTCTGATTTATAGAAAACAATACATTTTAGTAATCTGACACAATGGGATTTTCTTATGGAGATTAATCTTTACTGTATCGCACTGTCATTAATTCTCAAATATAAGTCTTGTATTCAGATTTACAGCATGAAATCCATGGAAGCAATGTGAAACGTAGCATATCCTAGCCCCTGAAGCAATTTAGAGAAGTAAGCTTTTCATTTAATAAACAAAGGCATCCTTTCTCACATAAAAACAATGGATTGGCAGTGCCATCACAACAAAGCAAAGGCTATAGTGCTGGTTCATCCCAGTACCTGTTTTCCATCCTGTTTGCACAGGGAGAAAGAACAGTTGCATGGTCTGGGCAGAGTTGAATGATTATGACATTATTTGGAGATTTGAGTGATTCAGTTAATTTTTCTTTTTGACTATGGGTATTCTTTGTGGAGTGACAGTTTTCTTTATCTCTGATGTAGTTCAATTTGAAAAATAGAGTTGATATTTTTGTGCTTCAGAGAAATGTTCTGAGATAGCTCAGTGTATTATACATCTGGGACAATCTGAGCACCTATGGCATCTGTGCAAGACTCTGGTGAGAATCTACATCAAACTCTGTTGCTCATATTTTTCAGATCTTGAATAAAGAAATAGCACCTTGTCACCAGTTTTTATCCATTTGTGTTTTTATCCTTCACGGAGTTCAACTAGACTGATTTTCAGTTTTTCTTCTTGCACTTGAGAGTTTTGTTTTGGCAGGTATCTCTCTTCTAACAATTTCTTTTTGTCTTTTGGCCAAGATAGAAATAACACAAACAAATCAAAATTTATTTCCTTGTTATAATGAACCTAAGCCACAGATGTGCTGTGGCGCAAGAGCTGGTATCTTTCAACCTACCATGGCAGGGCTTAATTCTATTCTTCCCCTAGTTAAACAAATATCACTTTCTGTGGCAGATCTGAGAATTTAGAGACTCAGCAAAAGTCTTGTACAAGAGCACTGGACTGATTGGAGAGTTTTACGTCTCCCACGAGTGAGGGCTGAGCGATCTGGCTGTCTTTTGTCATTCCTGATGCCAGTCACTACACAGCTACATCTCCACTTGAAAAAGTAGCATTTGCTTCCTCCCCAAAAGGAGCAATGTGGTTTTCTTGTTTGATTTTGGTAGTGGTGGCTTTTGGTTTGGGGGGGATTTTTTTCAGGTTTTTATTTTTTGGGAGGGATTTTTGGGTGGATTTTAGTTGTTGTTGGTTTTTTGTTTGTGTTGGGTTTTTTGTTTGTTTGCTTGTTTATTATTTTTATTTTGTTTCTTTTATTTGTTTGGGGTTTTTTTTGTTTGTTTGTTTGTTTGTTTTTTGTTTTTTTTAATGTTAGTAGTTCTAGGTCATCTGATCATCACCATAATCATTCATTTTCCTCTTACATACAATTTTTTCTCCCTACGTAGCTGAGGTCAAATGCTTATATGTAGGTGACACCAATCATTTAATACAGTTTGTCCCATTCCTCTGTTCTGGCTCAACTCCCTTGCAACATTCTTCTGTCTGACCAGTGACAAATGAGGCCTGGAGTGAGATGGAAATGAACTCAGGAGTGAGTTTATGGGACTGCAGGGGACCATCTGTTAATGTAAATGTTTAAGGTAAAATGCATTAAGGCCTGCACGCTGACGAGACATTTCATTTGCATTCTGCCTCTGGGATTATTTCTGGCTCATGCCTAAGGGCAGCACAGTTCCAGGGCAGACAAGCGTGCTTTCTCCTTTTCATCTTTTGCTAGTGCAAGTTTTACGTTATGGTTGAGCTGCCAGACCCAAGATGTGAAATGTGCTGCTTAGATTCAAAATGTGGGTTTAGTTTTAAAAATTAATGTGGCCTATGCTTCACCTCAAGAAGGCATAGATTCTATAATACCTTTTCTATTTCTAGAAAAAGAGAATTCAAATATCATTATTTTTAGAAACAGAAGAGACTTCTCCATTCTTTACCATTCAAATGTTAAATATAAGAGCAAGAAAGAACAGATCATAAAGTGAAACTGCAATGGATTGATACCTCTCATCTCTCATTTCATGCATATCTTAAAATAATAGGGGAATCTAACCTACATTTTTCTAACATGTTCTGATAGTCTCATAAGTAATCTAGGGAAAGATGGCTTAAAAAGGTCTGAAAATGTGTGTTGCTGCATGCTCATCTGGGGACAGTCCATAATTTTAATCCTGACAGTGTTCATTTAAGTCTGTGAAGAAATTTTAAGTATACCCAAACCTTAAGTGGGACATAAGTCTACAGTGTTTTAAGGAATGTAATTTAAAATATGTCTCTTCTGAATTAGAAACTGGGAATGCTTTTTAGTGTCTTTTTTATTTTCTTCTTGGCTCTAAGCTGCCCCCAGAACAAAATAGTGTTGGTATGAATGGGAGTTGTATTTCAGGGCATTCTTTCATTGGTGTACCTTTAAGAACATGAAGAACAGGAGAGTTTGAGATTTGGAGCTTGAGATTGTCATCTCAACTTTAGTGACTTCACTAATCTTGATTTTATGGGATAAAATACAGACAAGGTCATAGTTACTAATCAAGTGTCTGTTGATTACATAAATCTACAATCTAGATTTGATAAATCTGGACTGTAACAATTATTTTTCTTGTTATTGTTACATAGACATGTTGTTCATATAGTGTCAGGAGTAAACCCTAGATGGCAACTGAGCACCACTCAGCTGCTTACTCACTCCCTGGCCCTGCCACTGGAATGGAGGAGAAAGACTAAAAGTGAGAACTTATGGGTTGAAGCAAAGACAATTAAATTGGACACAAAAGAAAGACAATAATTATTATTATAATAACTGAAGCATTAGAATACTCAAAGCAAATGATACACAATGCTCACTGCTCCCCAGCCAATGCCCAGCCAGCTCCTGAGCAGTGGCCCCTGACCATCTTTCCCCTGGTTTATATGATGAGAATGGCACCATATGCCATAGAATATCCTTTTGGAGTCAGTTATTCTGGCTGTGTCCTTTCTTAACTACTTCTGCCTCTCCAGCCTTCTCCCTGGCAGGGCACAAGAAGCTGAAAAGTTTTTGACGTAGTATAAATACTAAATCCATCAGTGTGTTATTAACATTATTCTTACACTAAATCCAAAACACAGGACTATACCAGATACTAGGAAGAAAATTAATTCTATCCCAGCCAAAACCATGACATACAGTAAGAAATGTCAAAATTCTGTCTAGAGCCATATAGATCACACACAGCTTAAAGCCATTAAAGAGGATTGTGTTCATCTAAACATAGCATATATTGGACATTACTCTCTTCTGTTTTATCTTGCATATGCTAGTCTGAATATGGCTAGATAGCTTGGATGTGGCTTGCTCTGATACCAGCAGAGGGTAATTCTTGTCTGTCTTTCATTTATAGGAGTGGAGAACTATTCCCACATAATTCTTTTCCCTGCCTTGGTGGCAGGAGTGTCACAAGGGTGACATTGGCAATAAAGGTTGATGAAGAACTTTGTGCTTACATCTTCTTACTTTAGCATACTTACTCTCTGCTAATTCCTTGCGTGGGCACCCTGCAATGAACATGCCTTTGTGTGGGTTAGAAGTGGATTAAGCTTAACTGCCAAAAGAACTCTAGGTATAGAATAAGGGAATTACAGACAGAATGCTGTTAAGCCACATTCTTATTTGTTCCAAAGTAATTTTCCTGAATTGGCTAGCACTAAGGAAAAGCTTCTTGTCTTCTCATGGTAAGAGGAGAGAAAATCCAGTTTCGATTGAGCATGCCCTTCTTTTCTCCTTTTCTTCTAACTCCAGTTTGCCCTCTGTGCCAAGCTAAAGAATTGCACGTTCACCTCTCACTCTCCTGCTGAAGAAGATTGATGTGCAATTAAGATCTCTAAGGAGATGTATTAAACGCTGCAAGGATTCCAAATTCTGTCATGAATCTTCTTTTTATTTTGTTTTTCCTCTCCTTCTTATCCTGTGTATTACTATCTCATCTCCAGGACTGTGGTGACCCTGGTTCATACTCCAGTAAAAGGTGGGAGCTGAAGGTATTATGAAAACTATCACTGAAATCTGCCTCTGGTCACAGAAACTGGTTTGGTGTCATGCCTTTTTACCTCAGTCTTTTCTTCTGTCTCATGCTGTGTTAGGTCGGAATTTGATGAGTCACAGTTGCTGCAATGTGGCTGGCTTTCAATGTTGTCATAAGACTTGAATTTTTTTCTTTTTAATATTGAAAAAACTTCTCAAGATTTGGAAATTATATTCTATGGTGGCTTCTTCCCTAAAACTACTAGGACTAGTGGAGATTTTTGTAACTTTTGGCTCATGACAAAATCAGGTAATTGTGTGAAAATCTGCACAGACCAGTCATTGTAAGATACCCCCATTTATTTTCTGGATCCAGATATTCAATGTGGTTATCTTATTTCTCACTGATTTGCTTTCCTAATATTTTAATAGGGCTTCTATCCCAAAATGAAGGTATTTCCTTTCTTCACTTGTATCTTGGTGTTTGATTTTGTTTAGGGTTTTTCCTATTTTTACATTTCTTCAAGCAGTTGTGGTTTGTTTTTTAAATTTGTTTTTTGTTTGGAGTTGTTTGTTTGTTTGTTTTTGCTTTTTTTTCTCTTTCTTCAAGCATCTTTCTGTGTAGTTTAATTTAAATTTCCTTGTGGATTTTGGTGCAGGCAATATTGAGCATATTAAACATCTTTACACAGAAGATGTTTCTTCGTCTGCATAGGGGTAACTACTAATCTGAAATATTAAGTCCATTGTCCTGTTTCTTTCCATATGCATGATACTGTTCTTTTGATGGACCATGTTTTAGAATTTCTGTGCTTACACTGGTATGTGGGTATTGAGTGTGTTATTACTTCATTACTTTGTACATTCCAAATTCTAAGATTGCTGCTTTTGTTTGAGTTTGCAGATATTTTGTCTCTGTCTTGTATTATAGATTTGATTTTGATTTAGTTGAGTGAAACGGAAATCTTCCTGCTCATGTCTGTGAATTTGGAAATCAGGCCTTATATGATGGCAGACTAAGTAAGAAGTAAGGCATGTTTTTGTGTCTTATTCCTTATTGGCTTGTCATCTGGGGTAGAGAAATACTCTGCTAGGTGCAGTTTTTCAGAGAGAAGATCAAAACAAAATATTGTTAGGTTGAACATTCTTTGTTTATAGAGAGGACTCATGATAGCAAAGACTGTTGAATTTTATCTCTACTTTTGTAAAAATCTGTCATAAAATTCCTTCAATAGAAGGCAGAAATCAGATCTTGATTACTTGCAGTCCACAAGAGCTGTGTAGTAAGTTCAGATAGAGCATTAGTTTCAGTGCTGTAAACAAATTGGACTACAAGTGATTATTAAGTTTTCCCTGCAGTTTCAATTGCATTGAATATTATTCAGTTCCTTGCCAGGGTAATTGTAAAAAAAAATGTTGTGCTCTGTTAACTTCCAGTGCTGCTTTTTGTTTTCCCTCCTGGTGAATTGACCTGCCTGTACAATTCCTGCAGTAGTGTCCTCTATAGTAGGAGTCTGTATAGCTGTAAGATTTTACTGTGATTGGCATTTTGTAGGCAACCACTTCAAAAGTGAAATCAGCTAGGGGAATTGAGCTCATAAGAGCTAAGCATAAATCTGAGGATTGCAGAAACTCAGCAATTATGATCTTCAGAGCAGAATCTCCATCCTGTAAGGGTGCTGAGCAATTGTAAGCCCTATTAGATGCAATGGAAGTCAACACCTATAGACTATATTGTAAGATTATGCAAAACTTTTAAAGATATTTTAAAGTGATTGCCATAGAAATTATTTTTTTTCCCTAAAAAACATAATTGAAGCCAGTGGCAGACAACAAACAACCGTGCATTGTGATGGCCAATGTGGCCATTTTGCTCCTTATAAGAGGAGAGCTGTTGTTTAAAGCCAGCAAAATGGATGAGTTGAACACAAGAGCTGAAGGTAGGCAATAGAGTTAACTTGGTTATGGTGTTCTCTCTTTCTGAAGACTTTTCTGTTTAAGAAAGGAGGAACATATTTTTTGCCATGCCTCGTATAAAGGAAGCAGTGATGTACTAAGAGTCCAGAATGAGCAAATACCTAAACTTTACTAATATAAACAATATGGATGCCCTCATGTGAATATTGTCCCTAAAGCTAAACCTCATGAATGAGGTTCCTTCCAAGAGCTGGAAGCATAAATAATTATATTTTAACATTCATAATTTATATAAAAAGCCATTACACATTTTTTTGTCTTGTTAAAATATCTTTTGTAGCCTGGATGTTTTATTTGATATTATTTCTTTTGCTTCAGAAAAGTAGTATGAATTAAGCTATAACTGCCCCAATGGAACAAAGTTAATAGCCATTTAAATTAAACTACAGCCTCCAGTGGATTACCACCTCACTCCCTTTACTCTAAAATAGAGCCATTTTATCCCCTAGGTTACATAGTCTCCTTGTCGGTCATGGGAATTTAAATTTGATGCATTATCCACAGGAGGGCTCCCTTATTGTTCCCTGAAGGTAACAGAAACATATTGGGAGTTTCAAGGGGAAATTTCAGTTTCAAAATGCAAATGCAAGCAATACGGAGTTCAAAGAAAGTCTTTTTTCTAGCTCACACCAAAATCTGGATTCATGAGAAATTTTATGCAGACAAGTCTTAATGTACTTTCTCTTTTGCCTCTGAAATTAATATAAAAGTTGAGAATAATGTTCCTGTATTATATCTGTACATTCTGAAATAAATTCTAAAGTGGTTTGGTTTTCCCCGAGATGTTAGTGTTAAGTCTGTGGAGAACTACAAAAGCAGCTCACATGAGGGTGGAGGAAAAGAAGATAAATACAAACACCATGATGCAAATGAGATATTTAAAGAATATGATGAATCCTCAGATATTTCTCCAATTATTTTATATTTATCTTTTTTAATGGATGATGTTGGGAAAGGAATTGGACTAAGACATCTGGTAAGGAATACCCTAGAATAATTCCTAAAACAAATCTTTTGTGAATCAACAGCCATGTCAGTTTCCCTTTTTGTGCTGCCCTGGCCTAGTGCCCTTAGAATGAAGGAGAGATAATTTCTTTCATTTTTTAGAGACCATAAACAGTCTGCTAAAGTGCCTGTGATGGGCAGCTTTTTATAGTGTGTTTGGGGACAGAGATCTGAACATTTTCCATATCAGAAAAGCTGTAGCTTGCCAGTGTGTTTTGGTTGTTGCATAAAATCACATCTGGTGACAGAGCAGTGAAAGAACTTAAGGACTTCTGAGTTACTCTGTTTTCTTTTCCCATGTACAAATTTTGGAGCTAAAAATTAGTATTGACTAACATGGTAATTTCTTTCCTTGATAGGTGTGCAGCTTGGGTTGATGTCCATCAGTTGTTCTGTTTTACTGCAATTCTAGCTAGTTCCAGATGGCCTGCCCCAAGGAAATGTGTCCCTTTCAGGCTGATGTTTGCAGCATAAGCAATATTATTCAGCATAATATCCCACCTATTTGGCATGAGAACATTTTGTGGAGAAAATGCCAAGTGCCATGGTGAACTCTGAACTTACCTGATATCTTTTAGCCTGTTCCATTGGAGAAGAATATCTCAAGAGATAATTCTCAGATGATAACTCACAAGAAAAGTCTTGCAAACCCAAGTAGAAGAAGAGGATTAGATTCCACCTATTTGTCTGAAAAATAACTAGTTATTATCTGATAGCATTAAATGACACTGTGAAGAGATGCCAAGCAATCAGGGAATAATTGGAAATTGCTTGCAGCTTTCTCCAGCATAGATGGTTTTCTTATATTTCCTTCAGTGTAAGATTGACTTTTCTTGTACTGCTGTGTGGAGAAGAATTTGGGAGAATATTTAGAAGTAAGAGCTATGAAGCTGGGTGTAAGACTACTGTGATGAAGGCTGAGAGATGGCATGAAGTAGTAGTCCAAATGGTCAGAATTCCTGGACTGCAGACCTAACTCTGATATCAGGTCAGCCTGCTGTAGGTGTAAAAGTAAAGGCTAATGTTTGTAATACTTCATAGGGTCTTTACAAGGTTTATTGTCAAAAGCTTTTGATATCCATGGATTGGAAATGATATATGAGTAGACAATATTATCATTCATGTTTATGACAGTGGGAGACCTTTGTGTTGCAGACATTTTAGAGTCATCTAAGTTCTGACCATATATAACAAAGTGATAAAAAAAATAGACATGAGAGGACTGTATACAGGTGTTCTACATGACTACTTTCAAGCTAGATACCAAGATCTCAAAATAATATTGAAGTTTCAAAGTGGTAATAATACATTTGCATATTTACTCTTCTTTCTTGGCCTACACAAATTGAGAAATTTTGGTTAAATCATGCTCTTTAGCAAATATTTCTTGGTGAATCTGGCCTCTTTTTCACCTTTTCTCCATTTTATTGAGGCCATCCAAATTTGCATTATCTGTGAAATATGCTATTTGAAATGTACATCTTTTCAAGACTGGAATATTCCTCTAATAAATACCATTTGCTAGAACATCTGCAAATGCAAAAAGGCTGCAAAAATAACCAAATCACACAATATGCCTATGAAAACTACGGGAATTAGATGATATAGTGGTAAAAACATAATTCTTATCTACAGCTCTTGCTAGTGCTAGTTTTTTTAAGCTATAATGATGATGAGTGATGACCTTGAAATCTCTTTTCATCCCTTTGCTGGAGAAGAGGTAAACTAGGTTAACGTTTCTGTCTGTAGTATTATATTTTAATGTGAATTAAACACTCTTTTTTTTTTTTTTATTTCTATGCTGGATTTTCTTCTAGAAAATCTGTTATGCAATAACCCTTGTAGTTCCTGACAAGAGGTGCAATAAGAGCTTCAACACAGACTGAAGTATTGTTTTGACCTTCCAGAGATGTGCTCATACACTACTGTCACATGCACATGTTTTCTATTATGCCAGTGGTAGTCAGATTGTTGGGTATATTAGTGAGAGATTTCTACTTGAAATCTACTGGGTCAGTGGGGCTCCAACATATCCCACAGACCACCTCTGAAGTGATGCAGAGTTTCAGAATTTGAAGACATAAATCAATGCATTGTGTTCTTTTCTATGTCTGTTTCTCTTCAAACTTGGGCCTGTACACCGACTAAATATTCTTTCAAGAACTTCTGTGCATCCACAAGCTGGATTTTCATGGGTAAACACTGAGGTCTCACAAGGTGACTTTAAGGACTGAGTTTTGTTGGAGCTGTGTCTTAGCTGTGGCTGTGAAATTGGAAAGAACAGTAGTAAGATCTTTCTGCTGAGGATAGTTCCTAGTGGCACTGTTTTGAAGGTGAATAGGAGACGTGCATTGCAGCTCATCTTGAAACCCTTGGCTTGCAGCTGTTCCAAATGCACAAAGATCTAGTCTTTTCATAAGGGCACATCTCTAAAAGGCCCCTGCATTATGCACCCATGCCCATTTTGCACAAATTTCGGAGGAATTAAGAAAAATGTTTTCCCAGAGGCAGATCATAATTTGCATGCCACCATATCCTTAGAGGACTGATTCAACTCCCGAGTATGCCCAGTTGTCAGTTATTTATGTGCTGTCACATTTTGCAGATGAGTGACACTTGCATTCATCTCAGCTACTTTTTTTATCATGTTGCTGTTTGTCTTTGTTTTGTATGAATCTTTTTCACTTCCCAGTTGCTCTCAAACATGTCGCCTTCCATTATTTATCCCTCTACCTGTTGCTTGGGTGAATCTGCAGCTTGCTGATCTGCAGCTAACATGGGCTTTTGCTTCAGTTGAAGTGTACTGGAGTATGAAAGAGGGAGGCCACGGGAGGGCAATTCTGGCTTCCTGCAGGCCCTGTGGAGACTGACTGTCGGTGCTTCCAGAGGATTTGTTAGTATGTGTGTGTGTTGATTCAGCAGCCACCTACCCTTTTCAGCCGGGTTATGTGGGGGAAAGGGCTGTGCAGTGCTAAAGGGTGTTGCTCCTTCCTCTCTAGGCATCACTACAACAGGGCAATGTCCTGCTGTGCCTTCAGCTTACCTGGAGGTGCTAATAAAACCAAAGCTGTCTTTTGAGTCCAGTTTGGTGCTTTAGTGTTTAGTGGTGTATAACATAGTTCTTCAAAAATTTATTTATCTTTTTATATATCCTTTATTCATAATCCTAATGTACTTTTAGCATATTACAGTAAGAATTGTCATTGTCAGAAATGCCTTAAATGTAAAAGACTTGGGGGGGTTAAAGGCAAATCCTTGGATTACTCTGTTTCTCTTGTGAGGTTTGTTTTATTTCAAGCTTGGGTACCTACTTTTACTGCAGCTACAGGATTTATCTGTGTTGTTTTATGCTGTGATCATCTCACAAATGATAGCAAACTCTGTAGAAGGGTGTGCTCCCTGCCCTTGGCTGCTATTGCTGTGGGTAAGTCGATTTCTCTGCAGTGCAGGGTTATATCAAAGGGTACCTCAGTACTTTTCTCTTATAAAGACACCTTCCTTTTCCCCTCTGGTCTTTATAGTTGGCTCTGTGGTTTTTCCCTTCTCTTGTACATGCAGAGGGCTGACAATCCCAAAAGGCTAACGATGTGTAAGAGATAGAGGCAAGTGAAAAACCTTTTGCTGAAGACCAGGGCATTGACAGAGCACCAGAATTCCAGAAGTCTTCACTGGTGTTCACTTTCAGTTGTTTGGTAACTACTTAGAAGATGTATATTTACACTACTCATGTACTGACACCTTAGTTAATATGATTTCCTGTAATTTATGTCCTGTAAATACTTCCTTGAGGCACTGAGGATTTTTTTTAACAAGTCATAAATATAAATATGCATGGATAAAAAGATACTTGAGTGCTACATAGCATTGATTCCAGCCATGGAGTTAGTGGACATGTCCCATAAACACCTGAGTGTTGACTTTTTTAGATGCCTCAGTCTGTGCATACAGGGATTTCATACATTCAAATAGGCAGAAGAAAGTGAGCAGGATATGATGTGAGAACTGGACAGGGGAAATGAGAAATGGTGATGTAATTTGGTGACATCTGATGGAGAACAGTATCTGATTGTATTTCAGGAATTGCAATTTCTTGCTGTCAACTGACAACACCATCAGAAATCACACAAGCATAATAGGACACTCTTCCTGCCATGGATTTAAGTAGTGCTGTTGTACAGAATAGAAAACCAATCCCCATGCAGGGATTTGGCTCCTGTAGGTTCAGGGAAAATAAGTTACTTGTATCTCTGGGCAGCATGTGGATACTAGAGCCTCAAAATTCATTAGCCATAAGTATTTCTGAGGTCTCTCCCTCATGTCCACTATCTTATGGGATAAAGGTTGTTTGAACTTTTTTAGGGGAGAGAGCTATTTTATGTACTCAGAGAAGCACTTGAGGTGAGAATTTAATATCTAAAATTTGCCTCTGGATTTATCTATAGATATGTGTATTAGCAATATTAAACTTTCTAAACACTCTAAGAATACAGTTGTTAATGGAGATATGGTTTGAGCCTGTCTCTGTGAGATGATTTAAATGCTGTCTGCTGATGCTATGATATATTTACCCTACCTGAGCTTGCCATGTAATTGTTATGCCCTGACAGGAGCAACCCTCCTCCCATGCTTGGCAGGATGACTCCTCCAAGAGCCTTGTGCATGGAATATGACTGTGAAGGGCAATCTGCTAGGTTAGACTTCCTTGCCTTGTGCATGCTTTTTGATTCTTCCTTCTGAAATGCTATACTAAAGTCTGATGAGAGCCAAACATTTGAAAAAAATAAGCCTGTAAGGCAGGTAATGGATAATATGCAGATATCCTGCATCAGAAACCCAAATCCCTTGGGTTT
The DNA here is from genome assembly GCF_052056855.1 of Sturnus vulgaris. Classification (NCBI taxonomy): domain Eukaryota; kingdom Metazoa; phylum Chordata; class Aves; order Passeriformes; family Sturnidae; genus Sturnus; species Sturnus vulgaris. The sequence continues at coordinate 27,799,447 of NC_142248.1, forward strand.
GGGTGAGACATTTGGGGAGTGAGGGTGGGTGTATTTATTTTATCTTTTTTTTTTTTTTTTTTTAAGTCCAGTAAGATAATTCTGTCTGATGATGGAGTTTGCTCACTCTGTTTTTTGATCCTGTAGTGCAGCTGCTGCTCTATTTTCTACATGGCTGGGCTTTACTGCAGACCTGTCGAGCCATAGGTGACTTTGATTTTTCTTTTCTGTTTTTTTTTTTTTTTCAAGAGGAGATTGCCATAAGCCAGAGTTATGGCAATGCAGACCAAATATATAATTATCAGGGCAGGAAGGTGCCTTGGGCATCCCAGCCTGCCTGCATGTGGCATCACTTGATTAGCTTAGCCTTGCTTCTTCGAATATTTCTCACAAGAAACTCAGGTCTTTTCTTTTGTGATGAGTTTGTATGATCTCTGTTGTTTGTTTACTCATTTGAGCTTTTGGCAATCATTTGTATTTTGTTTTGTTTTGGATTTTTCTTTAAGTGGAGGGAAATGAGCAAAATGAAGAGCTCATTTAAGAAAAATATTTTTTGTTGATTTCAATGTGCTTGTGACAAGGTGGGGCCCCCTAATTTCTCCGTATCTAGGAGTATTTTGTGGTCATGTAACCTTTAAATTTCATACCACGATCCTCAATTTAGCCTTATGGTGTAATCTTGGGCAAAGCATCCCAAAACTTAGCAGGAATCCTGTATCTCCATCCTCCTTAACTCTTTTTTTTTGTGGCATGGCCCTACAGGCCTGTGCAATGTCCAGTGAGCCCATGATGGGTTGGGAGGAAGGACAAGAGGGGCTATAGTGTATGCTTGTTGAAATAGGGAACGTGTACTTGAATAATGGTTATAAAATATTCCAGGACAACACCCTGAGATGGATGACCACAGAGTGAGTGTGTCACCTTAAAATTTAACTGGTGAAAGATTTGGATGCTGTTTCAGGCTATATTGTGTTAGGTAAGTAACTTTAATTAACTGTTTGCACACTCTTCATTGCAAAGGCAGGGTAACACTTAGCTTAAATCACTTTTATTGTATCCTGTTCAATTGCAGCAATGTGATAGTACACCTAAGAATATTCCGCTGTAACTGTGTCATATAGATCGTCGTTGTTGTATACTCTTGTCAAATAAAAACATAAAGTTGGAAAGGCTGAAAGCATTTATCGATTTCTCAGTTGAGGCATAAAAGAAGCAGACAACCTTTCTAGACTCAGGGACTTAGATCTGAGGAAGAAGAGGAAGAAAAAAGAGATGTCTTTGGCATAGATGACACAAGGACAGTGGTTAAGTTTGTGACATAGCTCGATAGGCCTGAATGTTGAAAATGCTGTCTCTTGGCATGAAAGGAGAAGTATAAATGAGGGGAGAACTAGGTGCTGCTTGAAGTATTTGATGGCAATGTTTTAATAGAATGCTTCTCATAGATATGTATCCTTTTAGATATTTTCCAAGCAAATGGATGAGACTGCAGATAACCTATAAGGAGTGCCTTTGAGGGATGTTAGGACTGTGTCTGTTTCAAGGGGATACAGCTCCAAAGCCTAACAATATGAACTTTAAATATAGGCATAATTCACTCTTTCACAGCTGATTATTTTGGTGGGAATATGTGGTGAGTTTGAAATAGAAGAGTGGGAGACTTTCAACACTGATTTGGAATTGAAAATCATCTATTTTGTTGCATAGTTAATCTGGTGTTGCTGCTGGTCTTTAAAAAGGCCTTTTAGAGTAGATGCAAAGCTTTCTCTGAAATAAAGCTTTTGGGGCTTCTCCTGGGTCTGCAGTGCGGGTTGCCTGCATCAAATAGCCATTAACATGCTATTGTAGCACTTTGCTAACATCTAGTTCTAAATAAAATGTCCTAAGTATGATTATTAATAACTGTTTTATTCTAGATATTTTATTTGGTAGGTTTGTAATAGCAGTGATCCCTAATATTAACATGCTTTCTATGTTTACAACAGCTGTTCAGTCTGGAGAGTGAAGTGTGGAGTCTTTGGGCCACATGTGGCATTGTGGAGAGTTGTGTTTGCTGTTGTCTGGCTTTTAGAACATAACATTTGAATGTGTGGAAGAGTTGTATTATGCATAGAGCTAGATCTGATTTAATCTGTCATTTTATGTAGGATGATTTCTGAGTAGTAACCCTCAGTCATTGTCAGCAGAGTGCTCTTATTGTAGTAATAGATGCCAGGTTTTTTATTGCTGCCACCTTCCTATTAAAAACTGTGCTTCTTTTCACTGCAACAGTTGGTCTAAATTTGGGGGTAGTAGTTTATTCCATTTATGAAGAGGAAATTATTTGCATGGAGTCAGAAAACTTTGATGCATTTTTATGATGTTTGATGTTATTTTTAAGATACTATTATTTTATACAAAGTCCTCCATTCTCAAACAAAATGAGATACGAAACACAGATGTTCATCTGCACTCAGAGCACCAGTTCTCTCTGTGTGTGTCCTTCCTCAAATGTTATATCCCACAGCCGTACCAAACGTGAGCTCAGCCAGACCTAAACTTCTGTCACTCTCTCTGCCTGGAGAGTGTGTTCTTCTCTCACATGACTTTTGAAGGAGTGGCACAGCTACAGTGTGTTGTGTTTTGCTGTTTGCTGGATTTTAAAAAAAATTAATTGCTCAAGATCTCAAACAGCATGATGATATCCTTTTGTCTGAAGTGGAAACTTGTTTTTAGCTCTGTTGTGTCTACCTTTCAAATACATGAGTGGCAATTAAATCTACCAGTTCCACTGCGATTCAACCTCTGCTTATTATTATTTTAGGTAGACCATTGTCATTCTGTCTTCAGCAGTAAACATTTAGCCTTTGGTCTCCTCTGTCATCAGTTGTACTGGTTTAATTTAAGATACTGCTTCCTATAAGCCTTTTTAACCCAGAGTACTCACTTTGGTTTAAACCTGGTTTTCATCAGTTTTGTTGAAAACAACTAAAAGCACTTCAAAAGCAAACTTAAAGCCATTTATTAGGTTAAAATAAGCCAAGATTTAATAGAAAGAAGAACTTGTGCATATTAGTATCTCCTAGTTTAATTTTAGACAGACTTGTTCACAGGCATAGCTGTAATGTTTTTAAGCAGTAAAAACAAGTTAGAGAAGATGGGATATAGGGGATGGGTCAGAGGGATTGATGGGCATAACCTTGAAAAATAGATGATCAGCAGGTTGAATTTTTAATTACTTTGTACAAGCACGATTGCATTCTTGTTAACTATTTCACATCACTTTCAGTTTAGAAATATGAGATGAAAGGAAGTTATTGTGTCTTCTTGGGTGGCAGTAGCAAGATGCTAATTGAAGCTTTGGGTTGTTCTTTGTTTCTTGATCTTCACCCAAAACAGAAGTCCCACTGTCCTCAAAAGGCTAAGAGTTGATGATTTTATTAGGGAGGAGGAAGGGGACCAGGCAGGAGCAGTTAAAGTATTGGGCTTTTTATTTCAGGAAACATAAATCTCTGTGCTTCAAAAGGATGGTCTTTGTGTGCACATGAGAGAGAGAGTGCAAACACTAATGCATCATGGAGGACAGGTCATTCCGCTGAACGCAGTTCAGCTCCTGAGTGTTTGGAGATTAGAGGCAGCAATAATTTCTGGCTGCTGTAATTTATGTTAATGTGGCAGCCCAGGGTTGTATATTTCTGCTGAGATGGCCATTTTTGTGAGGCTTCATTCTGACCACAGTAGAAACCGCAGAGGTTTCAGGTATTGGTGCTTATCTTTTGCTGATTTAGCCAAGCAGTGAAACAAACAATTTCATTTTTATTATTTAATGATGGAATTTAGTGTCTCTTTCTTCTGATTTCTGTGGGCTAAAATGGTAAAAACAGGAAGGAAGCAGTAAGTTCTGCCTCTCACCTTTGGGTAAATTAGCCCGATATTAATGTAGGATCTGGCACTCTTTCCAATTCCAAGGGATGAAAAGAAACATTGCTCCAGGAGCTTTTCAGTAATCTCTCAACCCTAGGGGTCTTGTGACATCACTGATTTCCTGCTCCAGACTCCAGTTTTCCCAGCATCCTGTGTACTGCTGCAGTGTGTCCCATCAGCAGGGAGAAAAGAGTACTGGTCTAGGTCAAAGAGCACACTGTGGAAACACTGAAATAAGTGTCTAATATTGGAAAAGTGGAGAAAGTGTAGGGAAAGAAATTAAAACTGTTTTGGGAATGTAGGGAATTGCTTTTAGAGGTATTACTGAAAGAGTTAGTTAATCTTGCTTAAGTGATATCTGGTAGAGAGAAGAGGAAATACAGCTCTGCTAGTATTTGATGATCATAAACACTATAGAAATAGATATTTAGATGACTACAAGTGGAGAAGAGAAAAATTTAAGGGTAAATATTACGGAAAACTTCTTGTCATGGAGATATGTCCTTGCCCTGTCAAGCTCTGGAATCATTTCCCAGGGGAATAGAAGAACAAGTCCATGGCTTGACAGGTTTTGAATTAGACTTGGAAAAATGTTAGTCCATGCAGCATGTAGAATAATCTTTCTCTTGGCAGCAAGATAGCATATGAAAGGAGGAAATTATGATCTTGCAGGAAAAATTATGGTTTAGTGATTTATGTACAGAAGTGGGCATCAGGACATCTGATTATTTTCTCTATTTTATCATTGATTTACTTTATAATACTGGGGCAAGTAATTTAATCTTTGTGTGCAACTGTGTTCTCATCTGTAAAAAGAATGTTTCATAATCTGAAGAATTTACTCCCTGGACAATGTTCTCATAGCTACAGGGTACTCTGGAGTGATATGATTGTTTTTAAAAATGCCCATATTCTGGAGGAAACTAGAAGCTCCAGGTGAGTAACTGTTTAACCTCAAGACCTAAACAGTTGCTTAAGGCATCCAGTCTTTCATTTCCTTCACCCTGACAAGTTAAAGTCTATATAACATAGTTGATGGAATCTCCTAGTCTGCCCTCAAATCTGCTGCATTGCTTTTGTCTTTTGTTGCTCTCACTGTAAACCAATACTAGCTTGGGAGACTAAAAAGAGAGGAAAAATCATTAGGCTGTGTTAATTTACAGCCAGCAAGGCCACAACCTTTGCAGAGTGTAGCTCAAACCCAGAATGGAGCATGACATGAAGGCACTGTTCTACTGCCTGCTCATTACAACAGATTGGTGTCATTCCTGTTTTCCTCTAACAAGCTTGTTTTTCCAAATTCCTACAAGAAGCCACTAGCAATCATGCCAATTTCATCACCACTTTTCCCCTTGAGGATCTTCCCTTATCCCTTGGTACTGCAGTTGTGCCCAGCCTGAGCTGCATGCCATAGAGGGAGAGAGGACACTTCTCTCCACCTTGATTAAAAGCTCCCAACACACATTAAAAATAAGGTGTGATCTGAGATGTCAGAAGTCTGGCATCCCAAGCTGGGCACAGTAAGTCATGTCTCACTGGGGTCTCCACAGCATTTTCCTGGCATATTTATGACTAGCCTGGTGCCAGATTTGAGATATTCAGGAAGGGTTTCTTCTGCAGGAAGCTACAGCAAGACTGTAATAGATCCAGTGGCCTGCAGGCAAGCAGTCAGCTAACAAACCTTTAGGGAGCTTGCTGGGCTTGTTTGAGAACACCTGGGGCTACTGTTTGTTCATGTAAGTAATATTCCAAAGAACAGCAAGCCTAAAGTTCTCATTATTCAAATTTGGATTTACTGTGTCTTGTTCACATTGCTTGTTTTAAATTATTTGCTGAGCCACTGAGGGGCTACATTAATGCAAGGGCTGGCCTCCTTACCATGGACCTTTGTTTTGTTTGTTTCTTGATCTTCACCCAAAATAGAAATCCCACTGTCCTCAAAGAGCTAAGAGTTGATGATTTTTATTAGGGAAGAAGAAGGGGACCAGCAGGAGCTGTTAAAATGTTGGGTTTTTTAAAGTATTGGATGTTTTAATTTACACTGATGTGACTTCTGTGGGGTCGCTGTCATTATTGTTTATTTATGCCAGTTTTATTGAGAAGGCAAACAAACAGACCCAGGCTATCTATAATCCTGGACATGGAATAAAACTGATTATTAAATCCAGGGACTTTCAGCACTGTTAAAAACTTCTTGATGTTTGGAGGAATACAGGGCCTTGTAAAAACCTTTGTCTACAGTTAACATAGCAATTTGTATGTACTGGATTGCTACTTTAACCTAGAGTGTAGCAGCAGAAGAACCAGAAAAAAGTCAGTGATTAGGGGCCAAGGAAAATAATCCAGGTTCACTATATGAGTCCCCCTTGTGGAATATCCTTTCTACACTGTTCAGTCTGCTCTGTGTCCAGAAAACAGCGTAAGTACTATACATTTATAATTGAAACAGCTGTCATCTGCTCTCAGAATTAGTTTCCAAAATAGTCTGTGAGAAATATGTGCCTTTTTGCCTCAACTTAGAAAAAAAATTACAGAAGAAAAACATTAATTGGTGCAGGGGGAGGAAAGAAACTCAGGAATCCCAGTGTTTTTAAATTATGAGTTTAGGCAGCGAGATACCCTTGCAAAATCAGCTTTGTAACACTTGTTTCTCCAAGTCCTTCAAGAGAAAATACACATGCTGCATATGTCTAAGCTGTCTCCATGGCTCCACCTGCTCTACCACAGCTTGCTGGAGTGTGATCCTCCTACTCCTTATTATCTGACTCATGCCGCAGAATGATTTGTTAAGAAGGAAAAAAGAAAGCCAACTTGCAGCAGGCTTTATTCCTTTGGCATAAAAATTTCCTCTCCCTTTGCTTGTTGAGTTGACATTTCTCATGTAAATATTTTTTCATAAGAAGTGCACAAGATGGCACAGAGGTCCAAGTAGGAGGGAGCTAAATTTGAATCTTAAATGAGGACATTCTCTGTCCCTGTTTTAAGATGTGGAATTGAGTATGAATGTTGATCTCAAATCTTTCTGTCTATTATTGGGATTTGAAACTTCATTGTCAAAGATACCAAGCAAAGAAATTCTGAAAGAAAGCAATTTGCCATCCCGACTCATTTCTTTCCTGGTCTTCTTATGAATGCTCAACAGGTCTTCACTGTTATTATTTAAGTAATAGGCGTCTTGCTGACACCTGATACAAAATTCATGTTTTGGTTTTTTTCCTATAATTCATAATATAGATTTTTCTGAAGTACAAAAATTACTTTAAGGTTTTGTGGAAAAGTCTGTGTCAAAGCACCCACAGTAGGGAATAAATCTTCCAATTCTGACCTGGTAAGGGCTTTAGCAAACAAGATGAGGAAGGGGCTAAAGTGTAAGGAAAGGAGCTCACTATGGAGGGGCTGTGTACATGTTCTGCCCCTTGCAGACCTCCTTGACATCTCTGTTGTAGGTTTTGTCCAAGGCAAGCTCAATAAGTAGTTCAGGGATTCTCCTGACCATAAAGAGTCTCCATCCTTTATTGGATGCAGGTGGAAAAATTCCCACAAAGGATGAGGAAAAGACAGATATTTAATGCCTTCTTTGCTTCAGTCTTTTATACTTGGACCAGCTAGCCTCAGGGCACTCAGCCCCCTGAGCTGGAAGACAGAAATGAGGACCAGAATAAAGTCCCCATAATTCAAGAGGAAAGAGTTGGAAACCTGCTGCTCTACTTTAATACACACAAGTCTATGGGGCTGTATGTTACCCACCCAGGAATACTGAAGGAGCTCACAGAAGAGCCTGATAAGCCACTCTTCATCATTTATGAGCAGCTCTGGCTCAGGAAGGTCTCAGAAGACTGGACGTTAGCTAATGTGATACTTGTCTACAAGAAGGGCTGGAAAGAGAACCCAAGCAACTACTGGCCTGTCAGCCTGTCTTTGGTGCCAGGAAAGGTTATAGAACAGATCATCTTGAGTGCCATCATGTGGCACATACCAAGGGATCAGCCCCAGTCAGTACATGTTTATGAAAGACAGGTTCTGCTTGTCCAACCTGATCTCCATCTATGACAGGGCGACCCACCTAATGGATGAGGGAAAAGCTGTTGGTGTTGTCTATGTGGACCTTAGTAAAACCTTTGACTCTCTCTCCAACAGCATTCTCCTGGAGAAACTGACTGCTCTTGGCTTTGACGGACACATTATTTGCTGGGTAAAAACTTGGCTGTATGGCCAAGCCATGAGTGGTGGTGAATGGAGTTAAACTCAGTTGCTGGCCAGTCATAAGTGGTGTTCCACAGGGCTCAGTATTGGAGTCAGCTTTATGCAATATCTCTATCAGTGATAGGCATCAGGGGATCAAATTCACCCTCAGTCAGTTTGCAAAGAACAGCAAGTTAGCTGGGAATACTGATCTGCTTGAGAGCAGGAAGGCTCTGTAGAGGGATCTGGACAGGCTGGATAAATGAGCCAAGGCCAGTGGTATGAGGTTCAACAAGGCCAGGTGCCAGGTCCTGCGCTTGGGTCACAACCACCCCAGGCAGTGCCACAGGCTGGGAGCAGAGTGGCTGGAAAGCTTCCTGGAAGAAAAGGATATAAGAGCATGTAGATATAGAGAACCTGGGGGATCTGGTTGGCAACCAAATGAACATGAGTCAATGTGTGCCCAGGTGTCCAAGAAGGCCAGTGGCCTCCTGGCCTGTACTAGCAATAGTGTGGCCAGCAGGGCCAAGGGAAGTGATTATCCCTGGAGAGCAATCTTGATGTTTCAGTTACTTAAAGCTTAACAAAGAAAAAGAAAATGGTCTTTAGAAAATAATTCTTCCAGGCTGAAGGAGCTGGTGACTAGCCATTATGTGACAGTTTTCCTAATTTCATCACTAAGTATATTGTCCCTTACACACCTGCCTAGTCATTACTCAAGTAGTAAATGTTTTTACAGTCTGTAATTTGGAGATGTTGTAACGATAAGTAAGACACAGCAAGGTGCAGTTATCCTCATTATAAGAGCAGATCTAACAGATTTGTAAGGATGTGTAATGTGCTTAAATTCCATTTAAAAACCTTTTCTTTAAAGATTTTGTATGTAATGCACATGAAGTCTGTGGTATGGTAACAAGCTGAACCTAGGTATTAGAATGCATGATTTGCCAAAGGGTTTCATTAAGGCCAAGAGTTTAGCCAGATGCAGAGATGACATTTATGTTGATAATCGCTGTGAGTTTGGATATTCCTATTAACAGGGACAGGGAAATGGAAAATGGTACTAAACCTCATGGTTCAGATCAAGATTGGCGATTAGGATATTACCTTTTATGTTAGGGTCTGATTGCCTCCTTGCTGCCTACAGCAGAATCTCCCTGCATGTTCCTGTCAATGGTTGAGTCTTGGCAACTATTGGTTCATGAGCTGGGCTGTGAACACATCAGCCTCTAGATTTGTATTTTTCCTGAGGCTCAGGTTTAAGCAAATTCGTAATTGCCTACTCACTAGATTATCCTTTCTTTCTTCCTTCTCTTTTGCCTCCTGCAGATATTGGTTGTGAATTTTCTGTGACTGTTATGACATTTTTGTACTATTCTCTTGCCTCAAAGTGGATTTGTTGGTCCATGTAGTTAGTGGTATATATATATGTATGTATGTATATATATATGTGAAACAGCACAACAGCTAATATCTCAAAATTATTTGTTCCCCATTTTCCTTTCCCTTTTCTTGATTTCCATTCCTCATTGCATTTCTGTAATGTCAGTTTCAGTTAGCAATCTCCTCCATAAAACAAAGCCTTATTAAAATGTAACTAGTCAGATGTTTGTATTTAATGTAAATAAAGATTAGTTTCCATGTTTAAAAGTTAAGTCACTGATTAAGTAACCTGTAGGCTTCTTGGCAATCACTGTAATAACAGTATTTATGAAGATATGGTGTGTATTTAGGGAGAATTAATTCTTTTAGAAGTAAAATCTATATGGCTGAAGGAAATAACTTAGCTGTCTTTTACAGAAAAATTAAAAAGGGTGTTAGTGGGGAAGAGATGTCACTATCATCAATTAAAAATTGAAGGACACATTTAAGACTGAAATGAAAATAAATCAGACCTAAAAACATTACTGCTCCTTGGACTGTATCTATTCGATAGATAACGCAGGACATCATCTCTAGGACTGTCAGTCAGAGATGGTTTTGGGAGTACCAATCTCAGTAAAAAATAATTAAATTGACAGAAGCTACTGAGCTGGATTATCTCAGTGTCTAGAAGCCTCTCACCTCTGCAGAGCAAGGTTACTTATGCCTTTATTTATATGAGAAAATGAATGCATTGGTCTCTTTCTGCCCAGTTCCTATTAATTTTCTTACTAAAACCAGAATGATAGTTCAGCATGTTAATTTTTCTTGAGAAAAACAAATGCGACTTTTCTGTAGTAGCTGCAAATGTACTGCTGTGTTGAATGAACTGATTATGTGAGTATCCTGGTCTACATGGGGCCAAGGACCAAAGATCAATAGCGACAGAGTTTAAGACAGATCACAACTCTGCTGCTGAAATAGGTTCTGTGTAAACCTTAGCAGTCTCAGCAATATGAACATTTATATGTGACTCATTAACATAATAAAAAGAGGCAGGATATATGTCAGAAAGCATGACTGAAGCCAGGAGAAATGCTTTTTAAACCTTCTGCATGACTACCAGAAATTTACACTACTTCTCTGTATTTTCCAATCAGTTGAATGGTGTAACCAATAGCCTCTTCAAGAGATTAGGAAGCAAAATGCATTTGTAGGCTGACTTTTCAAGAGTTGAAGGTAGTACAGATGAGCAGAACAGGTGTAGCTGTAATGATTTCATGTATTAGTAGAAAACTGAAGAGCAAAGTCAAAGATAACTTTATAAATTCTTCTATGTAGGACTGAACTGCAAAGGCTGTTTTTATAATTTGCTGATTGAAATAGAAAAGAGTTTTGGAAATAGTCAACACACTTTTTTTCTCTATAATTAAAATATACTTCAGTGTGTTTCTGTATGTGAATAGGACAAGTGCTTAGTTAATATTTTTACCGACTTAAAAATTTAGACATTTAAAATTGAGTTTCACTTTTATATGAGAATGTAAAGACTTTCTTTTGAAACACTATGTAACCTTTTTTAGATTGTACTTGACATTATTATTTTGGCTGGAGCAGTTTGAATATTATTTTCATTTGTAGTAGTTTCAGTTAGATTGCATATGCATTTTTGAGGATGAATGAAACATACAATAAAGTGCTGCATGCTTGCATTAAAGACTATTACATGAACGGATACTCTAACTCTTTATAGGAGAATCAAAAATGTAAAGGTATCCAACCTATTTCTATTCCATGTGTTCAGAAAACTCATGCTGTGATAGATGTGATCCCAGCCTTCTGACAAAAGGAATCTAATCAGGTTATTTCATTTAAAAGGGATGCAAACCAAGAAGAATTAAAAGCATCAGCAAAACAATGATGTGAAAGCTACAGACAGAAAAGGATTATTGTTAGGGAAAAGCCACAGCTACTCTGTAAAACTTGGTGCTGATTTCCTAGTTAGACATTAATGGGATGGATGATATAATAGGAAAGGAAGACTTTCCTTGAACATCCTAGATACAACTAATTGGGAAGCAAAATCTTTCCAAGTCTCCTGCTCCCTGGGCATTTGCTAATGGACAAACCTTGTATGAAGGCATTTTCTTGGTACTTATGTCAAAAGCCAGAGTATTTTGAAGGTACCTGACGCAACTGAAATTACATAATTTGAATTCTATCAATAGTCTAAAAGGAGAGAGCTGCTGAGAAAGGGATACTTGGAGTCTTACTATAAAATTACCTTTCTGGATATTGCTCTGACAATGAGATTAAAGAAAAGTCCCAGAGAAGTTGTGAGTTGGTGGGTCTCAGTCCAGTTGAAAAAAAAGGCATTACCCTAATCATGCTCAGGAGAACAGCTCACTCTCTTTTAGGAATCTTGGCAGCTGGAATACTTAAGCAGTGAAGAAAATTATGCTGGCTTGATGTGAATTAATCACAGTAACTTTTAAAGATTGAATATACACCCCCATCAGTACCAAAAAAGTCTCTGCCTACTGGCCATGGTGCTCATCTCCAACCCACACACATGTGGAGAGACACTGGAGCTGATTACAGTCTGTAAGAATATTATTTTTAACAGTTGTAATAGTCCACTCCTGAATAATCATTAAATGTACCTTTAAAAAAACCCCAAACCCAAGCCAACAAAAAACCAAAAACCCAACCAAAACTAGAATCTATGCAGATGACTGAAATACAGTTCCTTTCTTCCTACGCAGAACTATTATGCTCAAACATTCCCAGTGGAAGCATCTGCAGCAAATCATAAGCAGTATTTTAACTATTTAGTTTTCTGATGTTCAGTTTCCCTGATAATTGTTTTTCAGCCTGGGGAATATGTTACCAAGGTAAAATTTTGAAAAGCTCATTACCTTGCTTTGGAATAATTGAAAACTCCTTCTCTGAATGGCCCGGAGATATATCTGTGACATTAGTCCTGTCTGCCTTAGAATTTTCTATCACTCTATCAACTTTATAACTGAGCACCTCTTGGGTAAATGAGTTGGCATTCTTCTTGCTCTTTTGGGTGGGTTGGGGGAGCCCAGGAAAATCAAAGGAATCTGTTCAATTGTGTAGAAGAGATATTATGAATTGTGCCCTAGAATGGGGTCTGTGGCATAAATCGGGAAAAAGAGACTGGTTTAAGATGGTACCATGGCTCTTTATTTACTCTAGCATGTCCAGCTACACCTAGTTGGTGGAGTGTTTTTATGTCCAGAATTGTTATCTTCCATGTTTTTAAGACAAGTTTTGGATGTTAATTTTGACTCTGATGGTGAAAGTCTGTGCTTTTAACACAATTGGGTTTTAGCAGAAGGTTATGTATTCAGAAATAGTTAAAGCCTCAGTCTTTCCTTCTGGGTCCAGATGTGCCACTGCACTATGCCAAAGGCTGATGTGGGCTGATCTGAGTTAGCTGCTCGATGCCAGTACTTGGGAAATAGTATCTTAAAATCAGCTGGAGTAAAGAAGCCATGAGGGAGTTGCCCTCAATGAAATTCTTTCTGTGAGCTATGTCTGCAGGTCCTCAGTTCATTGTTGTTATCTCCCCTATAGTTTCTATTTCAAACTGGGATAGCTCAAAAAATGACCATCCTCTTTTGTTCTGCCAGACTGACCCCACATACAGGCTCATTAAGCCCCAGCTTGCTTATTGTTTGCACTCTCAAAGCTAATGTAAGTCAAGGGAGAGATTGGTGCTTGGCTTTGGCTCAGAATGTTGAACAAACAGCTGACTGGTTTCTAACTAACTCATTTAGAAGAAGAAAAGTAAACTCTGTTTTTAATGTTAGCTTTCTCTTGTAGCAATTTTTCTAGGGCATTTTTCTCTGTTGGATGGAAATACAGAGCAAGGATGAGTCCAGTTAGAAGCTTAGATGTCTGTACTTTCAGGCATTAAATAGAGATACTGGAATGAAATAGAAATCCCTGACCTAATTAGCCCCACAGAGAGACAACCCCAGATTTCCTATGCCACAACGTTGCAAATGAAGGCCTGTACGTGGCAAACCCTACAAAGCAAATCTGGCAGGCAAGGAGAAATGAAGTATTGCTCTTGATAATAGTAGAGAAACAAAGGATTTGGTAACATGCTGTGCTGCTGAAAATTCCTATTGTCAGGTCTATTCCTTCATCTCTTTTCCCCCACATGCACGTACAAACAAACCCTTTGAAAGATGGAGGGGAAAGCAAAATTAGCCTGCGTCTTCTCTGACCTTTCCCTGAAGGCCAAGAAGGTAAAGGTAAAGCCATAGTTATGGCTTTCCAGCCAGTACATACTCTATTCCTCCAGATCAGCGTGGAAAATATCAGCTTGATGTTTCCTGAAGTACTTTTTTCTGTGGATATATATGAAGTCCTTAGAGTTTTGTGAAATCTCAAGTTTGCATATGCTGCAAAACCAAGGGAAGACTTACTTTTTCTTTAGTTTAGTTTAGGAGCATGACTTCAATGCAGTCCCAAAGTGTTGAAGAAGTAGGTGATGCTTGCAAGCTTCTGTCACTTGTAACTAAATATTCCAGAACCCCCAAACCAAACAACTCAAACATTTATTTATCCAGCTTCTCACTGTTGAAGCTTTGCTTTATTTTAAGCCTTCTCTCAGGGACAAACAGTTGAGTCACACTGGGAGTTATCAGTTACAGATTAGGAAAAAACATAGGATGCTTAAACTGGCCATCTCTCTCACCTTCAGTGAGGGTGTTAGCATGAGTTATGTGTTTGCCTGCTGAGGAAAGATGGGTGGGAAAGGAGAATGGCTGTCAATGGCAGACATTGAAAAGCACCTTCTTTCTGTGGTGCAGAATGAGCCCAAAGTACTCAGACAGCAGAAGAGACAGGCAGAGGGAGCATCTCATCTTTGGGTTGCTGAAGAAGGAGGAGTTCAGACGTGTAAAGTGGCAAAATAAACAAAAGATCCTAGAGCAGCAGTTTCTTGAAGATTTTGTGGTGCATCAGATTTTGGTAGTATATTCAGATGGCTGTAAAAGAAAAGCAAAAAAAAGGTGTCTGAAACTGTGGCCTTTCCTCAGCAAATTTACCTTGTCTCTGCATTCAGCAGCAATGTTTTGATGTGCATGTAAAAGATGTCCTACTATCCTATGTATATGTTTTACCACTGGAAGATCATCTCTCTACAATCATTTCATCTTTAAAAACTCAATAATCTCTCATGCAGTATCCTTTTCCCTATGTCTGCAAGCCTTTTGCTACAATCACTCTCCTCAGAAATAGAAAACTTATTTTATACTATTCTTGGCACCAGTGAGGCCCCTATAGCTTTGTTTTCAATTGCTTTTTCCATTCCTCTGTGTTTTAATTATGTGTCCTTAGTGATGAGATTTTATCCTCTGAGAAATTGAACTGTTACTTTATATTTGTGATCCAGTTTTGAGATTCTGTGGAAAACATTGTAAAGAATAAATAATAATTCCATGGCATCTTTTCACTTTCTGGAAGATTTCCAGTCTAAATTTCTTCAGTCTATATTTTTATGCTTTTAATTTGATTTTTATCATTTTGTATTAGTCTTCCATCTTTCCTTTACATCTCATGTTTGTGGATTTTTATTTCTGTTCTTAGTCAGCATTGGCCCAGCATTTTCATATTCAAATTTGAAACTGTCCTCTTAAATCAGTCTAAGATATTCACAGATTTTCTTCATGTCTTTTCCTGCTTAGCATTGTCAAAGGGAGCTTTGTAGTATTTGGTAGGCAGTCTGAAGGAAAATGAAGAGGAAAATGTCAGAGCCAAACCCACTAGCTAAGTAATAATGATCAATCAGTCTTTTACGTATCTACACAAGCTTTTTTGTGTTAAAAAACAAAAGAAACCAGGTTGGAATTCTACAGGGAAGTCAGGCTTTTGTGTAAGAGTGAAAATATGTGCTCCTCTCTGAATTCTACTTATGTTGATTTTCATACAATCTTTTCTCTTTCTGTGTGAAACATATAACTATATATTTATTTAAAATAGATATCTAGTATGTTTTATATAATACTTTTGTCCTATTCTTAGATTTTGATTGTAAGTCACTGTTCATTCCCAGTCTGAGACATTCTGTCTGAAGCATGGGATAATTTTTAATGATACATATATTGTAAATACCTTTCAACATAGAGTGAACTATTGAGTAGTGTCAGCAGAATTCTAAATTAAGTGTAGATGAACCATGCACTAGTTCTGGTTGCCTTAAAATCTGATATAATGCTTTCTGGAATGCTGTTTCTGGGAGTGTATTTTTTCTTTGTGGAAGGCCCTTGCAAAGCTTTATGAACACTATTTTCTCTGTCATAATGGCACAAAATATTATAACTAGTTAGTGGCAAAATACAGCAAAGCTAAGAATATTGTCTGCAGGGGAATTTTATGTAACCAAGAATACATTTACCCAAAGAGTAAATATAGTCAGACCACTGAAATTCTTGCACTAAGATTACATATATCAGACTTAATATTTTGTGCTGTTTGTAATAATTTTTGAGTGCTGCACTCAGGACTTCTTTAGATGTCTCTAGGATTTGTTCCTCAAGAAGTTCTCTACTGGTAGGATGCATCACAGGCCTCTTCAAGTCCCATTTCATTCCACTTCTGTTTTCAAAACGTGATCTTGAGTGGTTGTGCATGTAAGGAGGCTTGGTTTGCATTTTCAGCGTGGTGGTTTTGCACATACTCTTCTCCTTTTCTTGGCCCTCCTGTCTGAGCATTCATGTTTTTCTCTCAGTGCTCATTTCCCTGTAAAACCACAGTAGGATGCAGGATGGAAACCCCTGGGATTTTAAATCCAAGCCAAGTCTGAGTGAGAAAGGGAAACATCACTCTCAATGCAACTGCTGCCTTGATTTATAGATTAAAAGTTCTCTTTTTTTTTTAAGTCATATTGCCTTTGACTCCTTTGCAAACTCCAGCAGCTTTGTCTTTGCTGACCATAGAGGCACATATAGTTAGGGAACAGCTTCTCACTTTCTGGTGCTCTCTGTCAAGACATATCATAACCATGCAAAATACTCCTGACTGTACATGTCTGTATTGAATCTAGTTTAAACAAAGAAAGCATAAGAATAAGGTTATTTTGGGAATAAAAATATGAAGTTCTCTCTGCCACAGTGATCCTTGTAGTTGAACACATGGTTACTAAAAGAGTCTGGCTTTACAGCTGGAGCAATGTAAAAATAGTTTCAATTAAAAAGATGTGAAAAAATATAAAAAGTATCACAAACATTTGGGTTTCTTAATAAAGGTCTGAAATTGAGAGACCAGGGTGGTGCAGCTGGGTACAAAGTCTTTGTTGCTAGTCATTTGATACAAACTTCATGAATAATTTGGCTTTTCTAAGCATGAATAATCACATATCCAACTTGTACCAATAAAACCTGTATACCGTACTCCACAATATTTTTGTCTTTCCTTAATTAAATTATAAACTTCAACTAAAATATTCTGCAAATTTCTCCATCTGGACCTTGTTACCACAGTAAATGATTCACTGTCTGCAAGAGTTTCATAACACTGAAGAGGAGATGCAGTCCACCCCCTTTTTACAGACAAAGAGCAGAGCCATAGGGGTTTAGTGACTTTCTCAATGTCACCTCCTAAGCCAGAGAGATCTCCTGTATGCTAGGCAGGAAGCCTAATGACTGAGACATCCCTCAACCCAGTGAAGTTTGTGACCTAGATGAATGTTTGGTGCATCTGGCAACACTTCAGCTGTGTTTCTGCTGGGAACATCTGTAATGTTTGGCTGTCTTGCAGGTATTTTGCCTCTGTGCACATCTGGAAACCTAGCAGGTATGCAAGTATGGCCACTGTGACTTTCTGGAACCAGAAACAACCAAGAGTTAAGGTTTCAGGTAGCTGTGCATTATAATACCCTTGCAGAGCTGAGCTGGGTTACCAGTAATAACTGCAGTGAATTTGCAGAGAGCTTTCGATAATGGAAATCTGCCATAAGCTGTCCTGTCAGTAGGTGGAAAAGGTCAGTTGTGTATTCTGTTGGAGAAAGAAAATTGTGGTAAAGGTCAGAAGAATTAAGACATTTTCAGTCTGCCTCAGTCTGCCAATTCCTCTGATTCTTTACTGTGGTGCATGTTTTATAGAGTAAGGGATATAATTACAAAGCTGAGAAACCCAACAATGAAAGCTCATCTCCAATGTTTTATCTTGAGCCCTTCAAACTGGGATTAAGTTAGGGAATGAAAGAAAGTTTTTAGTACTGTCCTCCCTTCTCCCTCCAGAGAAACGTTAAGCTACAGAGTGCAGTGTGTTTTCAATACCTAAGTGATGTTAATCTATAGTGAAGCACACTTTGTTACTGAACACAGGTCTCTGTCATTAAATACTGAAATCATAGGACTGGGTTTATTCTATGGTGTGCTTTAGGCTTTTCTGAGTGCTGGTGGATTTTCTCTTATTTTCTTGTAAGTAGCATCCTTAAGATGCACAGGTTTCAATTAATTATGTATCTGTATTAAGCACAGTGAGACTATATTAGCTAATGCAAGATTGGAATATAATGTTAACAGTGCATATTTGCAGGCGAGTCCCAAAGAAGCCACGTATTTGAAATCTAAGGAAATACTATATTTTCATATACATAACAAGCCTCTGGGACTCACTGCTGTATGGTGTTGTGGAATCTTAAGTACATTGGAAATCTTTAGTGTGCTAGAAGTGTTATATGGAACAATATATATATATAACTAATGAGCAATCTCTCACTGATAAAAGTTGCTTGGAAAACCTTATAAGAAATACAAAATACAATAATTAGAGAATATAAACAAGCCATCAAATAAGAGAGTTATAGGTATTTAGGCCAGATACTCAGTAATGAACTACCAAAAGCATTTTTGCACTAAAGGAAATGTTTCCACAAACTCTAAAGTACATTCTTGATATTACTGCTAAGTGTCCATGCTTCTCTTCTCCTCAGGAACTGAACATTCACAGTGGCACAGGCCATGAGGCAGAATTGAATGCTGGATATTACCAAAACATACTCCATGCAAAGCTTAACCAAAATTTCAAACCATTTCTTTTCAGTATTCACTGGCTTTGGTCTGCTAACAGTAGCCTGTGCATTTGCTAGCATGGATATGAGACAAAGGATCCCTCTCTACTATTCTCTTTTTTTTTTTTTTTTAATAGATAATGATGCAATTAGTCAATAATAGAGCACATGATGTGTATCTCTTCTAACTGTAGCTGTGTGCCTCTGTGAAGAGGGAATTGGCCCTTTGAGGGTGCAATAAGAAAGGAGTGTCAGAATAACAGGGTCATGGTGAAGAGCACAGCTCCACAGGGACCGGGGAGGTTGCCACTATCTCTCTAAGAACAGCAGAGATACTTGCAGCAGCACACATAGGACAGAGCTAATCAAGGGAAAAAATGAGCTTCATAAACTCAAGGTTTAAAGTTGCTGGTGTAGTCCTTAGGGATCAGCAGATATATTGGCTAAAATGGAAAGCTTTTAAAATTTATCTAAATTTCTTAAAATATAAAGATGAAATGTGTATGGATGGCAGAGAAATCTGTGCCTTTTTACCCTAATGTTTTCCTGTGGTCCCCATTACTCCTACCACTTCTGCCATTGAGTCATTTCCTGCAGGAACATTCCTATGCAACTTTCACTGGTGTTCTCCTGTGTGGAAGCATGCAGAACTGAGCTTAGGGTTACAAAGACAAATACTTACTGTGAAATACCTGGATCTGGCATTGCTGTGTGAACGGTGGCATTCTGGGAGGCTGTGCCATGCAGAGGTACCAAAATTCAGAGGCTGCTGTTTCTTCCTACACTGTGAGACACAGAGAGCAACTCCTCTATCAGTGACAAGAGCCATACACTAGAATTTGTAGCTAAGCATGCTTTCCTTCCTTTGGCCCACCACTAAGTCTGAGCTCCAGCTCACAGGAAGCAGGTGACTGGCCAACTGTCACTCATCCAGTTCTTGATCTGGCACAGCCAACAGCAGGTGTCACTTTCCTGACTAAACTCATTCTTTCAGCTAGAAGCTTTGTTCATAATTCTGTTAATCCCTTGCACTGTTGTGACTTTCTTCCTTTGGATTTCCTTGTGTGCACTTCATTCAAGTGGCTGCTGAGATATTTCTCTATTAGAGCTCATCTTGCTTACTTCACATTTCTTTCTGAACTGCCAGATTTTTTATACTTCATACTCAAATCATATTGCTTGTCATCCAAGACACCATAATTTTTTTCCTTCCATTTCTGCTTCATGTGATTCCTTTTAAGCTCTTATCAGACTCCCAAGATTTTAATTTTATTTTGTGTTTCCACTTTTCTATTATTACCTCTTTAACAGCTATTTGGCACGAATACCATGCCTTGCTCTGTCTTTTTTTTGTGTATTAAACACCATTTTCAACTCATTCAAGTATTTCCTTGCAGTCTTTCCCATAACCTCTTTTTCCCAGAATAAGTCACCGCAGAAAAGAAAGTTGTAGCTAGATGAGTGTAAAGGGAAGTTTCTGGTCAAAAAAGTAGTTTAAGAGACCAGTTCTCATTTATTATACCTTGAGAATTTATTTGTAGTTCATGTGTCATTGGGCTGTGTAGTAAATGAAAAGAAGTTTTTGCTACAAAAAGCTCAGAGGTGTCACCTTTGCACTGGAGCATTTTTGGCTCACATGAGCTAAGGAGAGGTTTGCAGGGCCTTTTGCTGACAAATGTGCATTTGGAATTGCCTTGCATTTGGTCAGGTTGATGAGTAAATAGGCTAGTCTAGGAGCCAATATAACTGGTTCTATGCTTGAACAAATAGGCTTAGCCTCTGAGCAGCTTTTGAGCCTCTGGGAAGAAGTTAGAGCTGAGTAAGCAAGTCCCTCTGTGCATTGGATTCAAGAAGCATGCAGACGTATGCTACAGCAGAGATAGTCCCATTAAAATATGAGGGGCTTATGTGGGTCGCTCACCAAGGGATGTGGCCTCACCAGAGGAGGCTGGTGGGGCAGAGAGAGTGATGATGGCTCCTGTTAGGAGTCACACGTGGCTGGTCTGTACGAGGTTAAGCTAAACTGTGCTCCTGGTTGTGGGTGAACTAGTAGATGTATTTTTCTCTGGGACATAATGTTGAAACAATACATTTAGTTGTGTTGGCCACTTCGGATTAATTTCCTATGTTAATGTCCCCTTTCTGTATCTTTGGAAAAAGGTCTTTTACTTTATTTCCAGCTATAAACTCTTAGATAATGTTGTTTGTGTGCCATTGAATGGTAGTTGTAACCATCTCAGAAGTGTCAGTTTATTATTCAGTGAAAGAATTTGTAATCAGATTCTCACTTGTTCAAGATAATAACAGCTCTAATATAAGCAGAATACCACATTTGAAGACAAGTGAGAATTTGACCCTTTGTAAGAATATGTTAAAAAGGTAAATGTAGTAGACAAATAGGGAAATATTTTGATAGAATAAGCTATGCAAGTGTGGTTGCTTTCACTGCAGTTTTAGTAAGATGTTGCCACATATGATGACTTACCTCACGTTCAGGATAATTTTGTGTGATTCTAGCATGCCCATTCATCAAGTACTTGCTAGCTGTGTGGGACAGTATAGCTGGGTACAGGTGCAGGCAGTTTGTCGAATATGTTGTCTTTGCTGCTGTCTAATCACTGAAGCTGCAGGATACAGCACATATTTTAAAATGCTGCTGAAAAATGGAGAAGAGAGGTACATGAAGACCCTTATTTGTACTAAGAGTTTTGTTACAGGGTATTTCACAGAGCTAATATCATGACCTTGGGTTCAGAGGAGGCAGGGAAGTTGTATCCATGGATTAAAATAAAATCTTCTCTATACTGGCTATTTCACTGATTAAACTTTCCTTTGTATGATTTTTCCTTTAAGTATTATGTATGCTGTTATTTTGCTTTTACCACATGTGGCACAGGGGAAAGCTATTTTCCTGCTGAGGCACCAGCATACCACACAGTTGTGTGTATTTATTTTTAATTTCCCTAAGCTGAAGGATCTGACATCAATTTCAAAAGATGCAACTGAATTCTACTTGGTAACATTTAAGTAAACAGATATACCTTATTCACATGTTTAATAAATATGATTGACATTGATAAATATGGAGCCTATTCCACTTGTATGATGCAGATTTAAGGACAGACACAGACACACACAAGCAATGCAAAACAAGGAATTCATTCACCACTTCCCATGGTCAGGCAGGTGTTCAGTCATTCCTTAGAAAAGCAGGGTTCCATCCCATGTAATGGTGACTTGGGAAGACAAGCACCATCATTCTGAACATCATCTCTGCCTTCTTCTTTCCCCCCCTGTGTATTCTGAGCATGGTGCCATCTGGACTGGAATATTTCTTTGGTTGGTTGGGGTAAGCTGCCCTGGTTGTGTGCCTTCCCAACTTTCTATGTACCTCCAGCCTGATGGGGTAGTGTGAGGAGCAGAAAAGGCCTTGGCTGTGTTTCAGCTATCTCTAAAACAGCTAAAAGATCCCTGTATTATCAACACTGGATTCAGAATAAATCCAAAATGTAGCCCCATACCAGCTACTGTGAAGAAAATTAACTCTATCCAAGCCAAAACCAGCACTCTTTTAAATTTGATTCGTGCAACCTTACATCAATTTCATCCTTTCTTCGGCTGGAGACTCAGGGTAGATAAAGGTGATATGGACTAGGTCAGCTGCCACTGTTGTTCACTGGGTATTTTGACAGTCACTGCAATTTACTGCCATAAATACTACCAGAAAATAGGTGAAGAAGGGCATGGCTACCTTTGTGATCCTGCTGTGATTTGGGCAGTGCACCTTTCAATTGCAACTGAAAATTTAGGACAATTAGTATTTTACATTTTTGAGAATGTCATGTACGTGTGATGAATTATAGCAGGTCTTCCTGGGTAATAGAAGTTTACAGTCAGGAATACAGATGCCTAAACTGAGGCTCTTAAATCTGTTTTCAAGCACCTAAAGATGTGGCCTGGTTTTCAAATTTGAGCATTTTACAGCTCTTGGCAATTTCAGCGCTTCTGAGAATGAGGACAATTCTGTAGATGCTTAAATATGGATTTTGGAATGCCTAACTTTGGACATCTATTTTTGAAAATGTTGTCCTACATTTGTGGAGAAAATCTTAATCTTTAAAAGAATCCTGTAAGGCTTTCCTTGTGCAGGTGCATGCACAGATACACGTGTGCATGGATAAGTACTCAGCACCAGGAGTGAGTTCTCATTGCTAGTCCTAGATGGGCTGTGCTGGATGTTAACTCAGTCCTCCCCAGAAGTCCCCTTCCCCAACTTAATTGACAGCTACAATTCTGGGGCTGTCATCACTGGATGTGGCATCCTTTGTGCTTCTGGCTTTTGTTGCCAGTCATGCTAAAACCAGTAGATGCCTGTTATGCCTGTGGATAAGTAATGAAAGAATTAGAGCCAGGAAATGGGAATGTCATTTGTAGTAACTGTTCATTAACTTTTGCTTAACTAACATTGCTGTTGTTAAGAATCTTGCTTGCAAAGTCCATTGAGCTCCCAATAATTTGCTAGCTGTTTGTTTACTGTACTGCCATGAGGAATTCATTATACTCAAACATGCAAAGTGACCCTGACTTGAGGCAGCATCCATTCAAGTGAAATGTCTGTCAGGAAGAAAATGGGATGGAATTGTGTCTTTTAAATCAGCATCCTCTCACTAAAATCTTATGGTAAGAATCCCATGACTTTTGAAGAGATGATTTATATAACTGGGAATTACATCCTCTGAGGAACCTTTTGAGAGGAAGAATAAGGATCCTCTGTCTTTCAGATTTGCGTCTCTTAAAAGCTTAGTTGAACTTTTGAGACAACCCACTTGTTTGGGTTCTGATACTACTGAAACTTTTCTGTGTGTCCATACTATCTGTGGGTCAAATTGTCAACATTTTTCCAAGATTAAAAATTACTAAGAATTTTCTTTTTAAATTCCTGACCTCCTGGAAGCAGTCTTTCTACAATTTGCATTTAAAAGAAATAGATGGGAAAGTTTCTACAACATCAGTCTCTTTCCTTGAAAGAGACATCAGTCTATTTTCTTTGAAATAGAAACTACTGTGAATTTTTCCAACTCAAAGGGGCTGTTTGTAACCCCAGAAAATATGCACAATTTTTAACAAGGCAGTATTTTTAAATCTAAAGTGTTCCCTGATAACCTAGCTCTGCAAGTACCTAAGTGCCTGAAATGGCTTAGAAACAATCTCATTCTTCATTCTGTCCCCTTCCAGCTTTTCTTAGAAGCCAGAGGTTTTACCAGATGTGACTTTTCTTCTTTCTTGTATGAATGCATATTAATAATAAGATGACATCTACAAAGGTCTCAGTAATAAAAAAATAAAAATAAAAATCTATTATGTATACACCATATGACTGTAGCAGAATGATCTGTAACAGTTCTCTTAGGATTCCATCCCTAACTAAAGCAATATGCACTCTGACATATATCCATTGCTGTAATTCCTTATGCTCTGAACTCTTTCTTCCACATTATTACTGGTCCTTTGTTGCATTGTTGCTGCAAACCTTTTATTTGAAGAGGAGGAGGAGGGAGAGGAGTGCATAACTGTACCCATGTGCAACACTGGTGTTTAGATGGAAGTTTAAATTTGACCACATCATCAGGTTTTCACCTTTCATGGGGGGAGTATCTTAGGCTTCACCTGAGGTTCTGGCATGGCATCCTCTTAAATCAAGCTTGAAGGGAAATTGATTGAAAAGAAAATACCATTATGGGAAAACAATTTATTCCTTTCCCCTTGACAGAAGGCAGAGTTTTGTCTATACTGTGGAATAAATATTATCTGCCTGTCTGCTTTAAGAAGTGGAAGCTACTAATTTCTCTATGATGGCTTTGATCATTATTTGAAATGGGATTTTTCTTCTACTCTGTGCAGTTATTTCATGTCAAGAGCACACAGTAAGGATCAGATACCCCATACCCTTCTGAATCCCTACCTTTTTGTTTTTTCCTAGTGTGTACACTCACACAAATGTCCCTCCATTAATATACATCACTACACAGAGGAAGATAGTTTTTGCTGCTTGGTTCCTCTTTATTTGCCCTTAACTGATCCAACAGTCTCTGCTGCAGTGGTGTCTAAGGAAATTTAGACTTGTCTCTTGGTATCCTTTAGTGCCCACTACTTCCCTACTTGGGCAGATAGGGCTGTAAAACACTGTTAGTGTTCCTCAACCATAATTACTTCTAAGTATTTGCATTTTAATTTTTACAGGGTTAAGACCTTGTGCTGAGGCTGTTGATTGCTGTAGAAAAATTTCTCCATTGAAGGGCAGTTCTGGGGAAATGTTGCCACTGAGAACCTAGAACGTTCTTTCTGTCATGCTCCCAGTCAAGAAGCAACCATGTCAGATTTGTATTTTATCTCTGATTGTATGAGCACTCATACAAGGCTTTGAGAGCTAGATACTACCACAAGTACTGCTTGACAAAAGGATTAAGTGCAAACTTCACAGCTCTACAATTTTTCACATAAAAGTCCATTGTGATCAGGTCAAGAACCCTAGAAAGGAGAAAAAAATGGAAAAAATTGACAGTTTTGAACCAACCAGGCTCCTGATTTGCCTGGGTGCTGTCTCTAGGGGTGGGGAAAGGGCTCTGGGAAGACGGAGAGTAGATTCAGGGCCTGAGGAGTGTGACAAGGAGAGACTGCTCTCTTCAAGGAGGAGCTTTGAGGGCAGCAGCAAGACTTGTCTGTCAGGGACAAAAGGATAAAGTTGAGTACTAGGCTGAAAAGCCAGGCATCCTTTATCAGGATGGGGTCACAATTTGCCCTCTCATCTGCAGGATTCACATAAGATTCAGCTGCCTGGCAACTTGGAAATACTTGTCAGATAGGAAGGAAATGCTGGCAACATCATCTTCATTTTGTGGAAAGGTTTTGGATGAGCTGGTATATTCAAAGCCTCAGTATACCTCACACTGCTGAATGTCTATGTATTAATAGTTCTGCAAGTCCAGT
This sequence comes from Sturnus vulgaris, assembly GCF_052056855.1. Classification (NCBI taxonomy): domain Eukaryota; kingdom Metazoa; phylum Chordata; class Aves; order Passeriformes; family Sturnidae; genus Sturnus; species Sturnus vulgaris. Next base: position 27,824,915 of record NC_142248.1, read on the forward strand.
GAATTTTCCTGGTAACATTTTCCTCTGTGTCTTTATCTGAGTAGTGACTGTAGGCTGTGTCTCCTGGACTGGATGTCTGCTGGGTGTCTCTGCTGTCATTCTCCTAACTGTTTGCAGAGTATCACTGGTAATTTCTATGTAAATTTGCTCAGGCTAGCTATTGAGCAGCTTTCTGTTGACAAATGAAGGAACATCTTAATGGCAGAGAAGCTGTTTAAGTCTCTTTGGAGGGAACTGAAGTGGCATCTCGAAGGTCGTGAGAAGATCCTGTTACTGCAATGTGGCTAAAGGGAGCCCTCTCTGGAATGTCTTGCTTGACTTCATGCTGCTGCTTCTCAATGAGGTTTCCCCTCTGACAGCCTTGCAAGATTGTCACTAGGGTGAACCTTTCAGACTGCCTTGGTGCTTTAACATGGTGATGAGTTTCAGCTGGAGGGGGGAAAAGCATAGATAGAAATTGATGGAGTTTGAACTTTTTTCTTCCTGAATGTAATTCAGGGAGAAGTGCTGGGAGGGCTCATTGTAAACAGAAGTTTTCAGTGGAAGGCAAGTGATTTCACCCATAACCTCGAGCCTTGAATGTCCTTCGAGCAGACAGACTGAATGACTTGCTTCAAGTGTGAAATTGCACTGCATACATGTATGTACTTGTGACAGTACTCTTCTGCATTATCTCTGTAGGTTTTGCACATCATCTGACAGTAGCATCCATATCTTTGTCTCCTATTTATTTTGGGGAGAAAATTTGGATTATTTTTATTTGCTCCTTGTGAAATGGATTTGTTTTTGTCTTCCTTTGCTCTTGGATGTACCTACTTGAGCTGTCTTTGGAACAATTGCAAAAAAACATCCATGGGTGAAGCTCTCTACAGTAGATTGTGGGCTGAGTGAGCTAGAGGTCAAATAAAGAAGCAGAACATTATTTTAAATGTGTTGGGAGATGGAAGTTTATAAGTTAGATCTGAATTTTTCGTTGTTCTTCTTTGTCTCAATGTAGATGACTTTCTTGTACTTGTGCTGTCCTGGAGGATAGTTACTAGGTATTCAGGCATTACCACAGAATATAGATAGCTATAATAAATTGACCAGAAAACTGTTTTGTATTTTTCTTCTCTCAATGCCATAATCATGAATGTACAGCTGAGAGAAAAACTTACCTTTACTTCTTGTTTATTTGGTCTGGTTTTGATCACCGTCAAATTCCTCTAAGTATCAGGATCCCAATGTCCCAATGCAGTTTATGTTATATGAATGTATATGACAGCATGACTGTGAGGAACTTCAGTCAAATATAAGAAAACAATAATAAAAGTACAGCAAACAGGAAAAAAGGAGAGCTAGAAAAACTGTGATTAGTACAGATACAGAAATAAACAACATGAACAAATGGAAAGTTTCAAATTAGTTGTACTTATTTATTACATGCTTGATAAAACAAGATAATGAATCTGAATCTTGTACAGACCCCCAAACAGGCATACAAATGAAACAGGAGCATTTTATAACCACGAAATTAAACTAAAAAGAAACATTTACTGCTGAAAAAATTAGAAAAACTCTCAGCGTCTTCCCATCTGGAAAATTTCTTTTACCCCAACGTATAAGCAAAACAATTTATAGGAGAGAGACAAAGTCAGTGTCTCTGCCCAGTAACAAGCTGCCAAAATTCGGCCACAGCCTCAGCTTTGCAGTCAGTGACACACTGATGTGGCATTGTGCTTCTGGGATATTTTAACTCATTAGCTTAACAAAAGAAAATACAAAAAAATCAAATATCGGTATTTTGATTCAGTGTAAAGCAAACAGCTTTAGATTATTTAACCACTTAAGTCATTAATGCAAAGACATTTTAAAATTTATAAGGGAGTGGAGAGAAGAATAATCATGTGAACTATCTTTAACTCATGTTCATTCATCTCAGAGTCCATAAAAGTGGAAATATGCAACTCAACAGAGCAAATATTTTCTTGAGGTTATATGATCTGTGTAGAAGAAAATCTTAGCTACACTTTGAATAATAATAATAGTAATAATAGTTGTTGTTGTTATTACTCTTAGTATTATTAGTATTATTATCATCCTTTATTACATGAATTTTTTTACAGTGGTTTTGTTTTGTCTAGTTTGGGTTTTTTTTTTCTTTTGATGCACACAGTTCTGAGATTAGAAATGCTGAGATTCCAAAATTAAAAGGAAAATTCTTACTGCATCTTACATAGAGCTAGAACACGGAATTAATTTTCTGTATGAGTGAAAACAATTTGCTTTTCAGAATATTGAGACTGCAGAAAAAGGCACATAGAATAATTATAATAAAAGGACTATTTTTAGATAGTTCCATAATTGTTTTAATTGAAAATGAAGGACATAAGTAAAGCACAATAAAAAGGGTAAACAGGGGGAAAATACAAATGGAAATATTTTGGTTAATAGGGAAATGAAGCTGTGAGGCAAAAAGAGGCAGAGAGAAGACAGAGACCAAACAGTGGTTCATGGTCCCAGTGTTAGGCACCATGTACTGATTTCTCCAGTGGTCATAGGAGCAGCCAGGACAGTTCAAGGAAGCAGGTGCATGTTAGTGCTACCTTGCTGAGAGTGGTAATTCAGAGTAACTCCTCTGACACCTTTGCCTGTACTAGAGGAATTGGATGCTGGGGTGCCTTGCACTCCCTGGACTGCAGGTTTCTACCACTGAGTGCTTTGTGGTGGCCAAGCAGCCTGGCTTTGGTTGCAGCTCCAAAGCCTGTGAGGGGTGGTTTTCTTAGACACCTACCCTTTAGCCAGGGATTACTGCTGCTATTGTTACTCCAATGCCCACATAAAATGGGAAGTGGTGTGCTCAAGCTCTTATGTTGACAGCATTCCCAATCTACTTTATTTTGGCTGTAAAATTTCGGTTTTGGCAGTTCAGCTGAGAAATCTTGGTCTGCTTTTAGCAGGTAGAGGGGAGGATTGTAAGTGAATTTTGCTGCAGCCATGTTGCACAAGAAGTTCACTTGAGGAGAAAAAACAGGTAATTTATTTTCCAACTTTTAAAGACTTCTGTCCTTTTGTAGCTGCCCTTTATCCATTTCTGCCCTCCTGTCTCAACTTCTTCTTGTTGCATCTCATCTACCTTTTCTCCTGCTTTATTTCTTCATTTTTTTTTTTACCTCAATTTTTTTCCTCTTAAGTATGGTGCTATTTTCTTCTCCCACTTCCTTTCCTCTTCCACTAAATACAGTAAGTGATATTTTTAACATTTTTCAGCACTGACTGTCTGGACTGTAAAGTTTCAGGATTCACTGGCAGTAGGTAATCATGTACTAAATTGCAAGTTAGCCTGCAGGTAGATATTATGCTGACGAAACTTGGGTCTGGAACAGGTCGATTAGTAAGAAACAGTCCTTTTCTCTAAAAAACAATAAATATATTTATTCTAACAGACCATCCCTCAAGCAGGATCAGCCAAAAATGTGAAACTTGGGCTGTTCCAATGTACCTCCCAGGATCCTCGCTCTTACTGGTTATGCACGGTGGTCTCTCTATCAGGACCTACCTAGCTGTTTATTGAAACATTATGGTAGAAAAGTAGGCTTTGGCTTTAGCTTCACTTTGAGGTGTTCTGGAAAATGACTCTGATATAGATAGCAGATGGACTCAGAGATAAGTGAAAATACTGCAAAAATGTCGAGGAATAGACAAAAAGTTATGGCTGATTTTTCCAAGCTCTTTTCCAAGCTCTGCTGTTGATATGTTGTGCTTCAGTTCTCCCACCTGTGAAATTTCTGATTTTTTTTTCTTGTCAGGCTTTTCAAGCATTAATGAAACTCTAGTTTCTTCAAAAACATGAAATCTGAAAAGGAGTCTAGTTTGTATTTTCACCAAGTTTTTAGGTAGATGGTCTACACTTCTTGTCACTCACTTCTCAGTGAGCTGATGTGTCTCTGAGGTTTGGGAGTACCCTCAAGCTGAAATAAGCACAGTGGGAGGGTGGTGGGGGACTATCACAAGGACAACAGAGCTTTCAAAGCACTGTGGCAGAGTTCTTATAAAGGGAGCTGGTTTTTCACTGTCATTGTTTGTGTCCAATGCAATTATCAGGTTAGTTTTAATAAATGTTGGAACAGCTCTTAGCCTATGGAAATATCTCACACCCCCGTGTCCCTTTCCTCAGCAATGTTCCAAATCCTTCCCCTCCCTCTCTAATCCCTTTACACGTACAGAAACACTGATGTCTACAATGAAAGCTGTAAATTTTTGTTTTTCCTTTAAGCTGTCTCAAGATTTATTAATTTCTCAGAGAAGGGATATATGTCCCTTATTAGCATGCTGGATTGTAAAGACTAAGTGCTCTGTAACACAGACTAAATGAGATCTGAAGAGGTTGGCACACAGCCTCATCTCTTGCTCTCTGTCTTCCACCCTAATTTGCTTTATATATAAAATAAAAATGTCAACTGACTCAGAGACAAACTGTGATCGGCATTTCTCGCATCTCTATAAAAGCTGCCTCGATTATTCATCAGGGCACACTGCGTGCAGCGAGAGAAGTGATGACATGTCATTCGTGTGTAAGCACCCAGCACATTCCCTTTGAAGTGAGCATCGAATCGAAGTCCCCATCAACCCTGGAGCCTACAGTCAGCCCTTAACTGTAAAAAAAATACTTTTAAAAATAAAGAGAGGGTGAGCACTCTATTGGCAAACGGGAGGAAGGATTTTGAAGAGCCAGGGGGGTTAGGGTGGCTAGGCTGAAAGAAACGTAGGAAGTTTGTTGCCTTTCATTTTCTTGATTTTTGGCTGATTTCTTCTGACATTAGTTACAGCATTGGGTATTTTGTCTTTTTTACTGACGGTTCAAAATTAAAAGAGGACTCAGAAGGAACAGATGTTGTTACTATAGATGGCTAGAGTGGTACTCACTATATCTCATTTCTGACTTCTGTCAACTCAAACAGCTTCTTGTCTATTCCTCACCTTAAAAACAATTAAGTCACCTCAGCAAAGTCATGGCACAGCCACACCCTGTCAAACCCAGTGTTGCAAAAGCTCTCCATCAATCAGCCACCCAAATGTCACTGTGCAATCATCACGTGCCACAACTCAACCATGGCAGCAGAATGCTTTTATCCAGTCACTAAATTATATAGTATAGCACCTCTCCTTCTTCCAGTACAGAAATAACATAACCAGCTTTTAGCTATTGAGATTGATGCCAATAAATTTTCGGCCATCTCCCTTTATGGCTATTATTATGCTTCACACTGTAATCAAAGAGAACTTTGCAGTGATTAGTTATCAGGTAGTGGGAAAATGTGGGTGGGTTTTTAGCGTCACAGCTTTGGGTGGAAGATTACATTACTCACATATGTATACAGCACACAAAATGGGAGAAGGAAGTGGTGATGATTGCCAGTGAAGAGTAGTGGTTTTGGTTTTGCAGAATCTGCTTAAAATATTGAGTTTCCTTGGATATGTCTCTTTCCATTTGAAAAACAGCAATGAATTCTTGCTGAAGTATAGTGCCACTGCTCAAGAGTTTAAAAATCTCACTCGTGGATATCAAATTGCTGCTTAATACAAAAGGTAATTCGTAAATAATTTTAGAAATAAAGTACTGAATATGATTATAGTTGTATGTGGGGTCAGATTCTTCCTTTCCTGAAGGTACTTGTAAAAGCATTTCTTTATTTTGTAGATTTCATAGACTTCAATGTGAGCATGTAGCCATGCAGTCATCTATCTCGGAAAGGTATTTATGCACAGTGATTTAGCATTTGCTGCTCATCACTCCCCCATTTGAAAACTTTTTTCCCTGTAGTCAGGAACTGGGAACAGTACTGTGCTACCACTTGTGCACTGTGAATAGCAGCTAATTGAAGTGAGCAGCTCACAAGTGTTCTGGAGGCGGAAATGTGCTCAAATGAACTATTTGGTGGCTGTTTCTGAATAACAAATCCATTCACAGAAATATGGTTCAGTCCATGAGGAATAACGAAGGCCCAAAATTGCATGGATTTTATTTTATGTGAGTTAAAAATCTGACCATAATAATTATTACTCAGTGATTTATACACAGTATTGATGATAAAAGGCTTTGTAAAAATGAGTTAGAAGTGCTGCCTTCAGAAACTGTGCAACCTGTGTTGGTCATAAGTGTTGGTGATGAGTCAGAGCAGTGTGCAACACAACTTTGTAGTAGTAAGGAACCCTCTGGCTCCACCTGGGTGTCTATTACAAGAAAAGAGTCGAGCTATGAAATGGCAATGCAGGTTTTTAACCATTCATCCATCCCTCAGAAAGACTGGAAAGGCTGAGGTTTGAAATTTGGTTGTGATAAATGTACAAATGTGCACAAGCCTTTGGCAGTGTTTTCTTTCTGCTTTTACATTGAAAATGGGAACAGATCCAAAGCTCCTTGAATCTGAATTATTTTAGCAAGGACTCAGAAGATTGGAGGCTCATCCTTACCAGAGATGAAGCAGTGCCGCTCAAAGGACTTGTCACCAAAATAAGGTCCCGTGCTTCATAATTTCAGCAGTTCCATACATATGTAAAGGGTTATGTTCATAGTCTACAAAGAGCAGAAGTTACAGAGGTAGTTGCAAAAATTCTGTACTTTGTGAGGGTTTACTGAAGAGCTATTTCCTATCTTGTAAAGCTTTTTAATCTGTTTTATTGAATTTGGAAATTTAATTTGTTATTTGTCCCAAAAATGACACCTGTTCTACATGGTTAAATTCTGTTCTTTGTTGCAACTTCTGAAAGGTAAGCTCAAGTGGCAATTAAAGCCTAACTTTTCATGTGACTTCATGAAAGTTCATACCCTACTTTGGATGTCTTTGTAACTGCAGCAGAGGTAACATTGTGAGCTGAGAGCTGAAAGGGGCTGAGGTGGTATCATTTTTCAAAAGAAAAGCCTCTATTCCAGAAACTGACATTACTTTGATTATGGAGAAAACCCAGCTAATCTTTTCGTTGAGAAGACTTATGAACTTAATGTAAAGCCTCACCAGTTTCCTCAGTGTGTTTTTAATTTAGAAACTTAATCATGTTTCCATCGCTAACAAATTTGCTGAATCAAAAGGTATAACAGTGATCAGATCATGTCACTGAATGAATTATGTTCATGAATAACTCTAAGAAGAATAACCATATATTCTGGGAGATAAGTGGTTGTGGATAAAATCATAAAGAGTGTCTGTTTTCAAATTCTCTTTGGTACTGTGATTTGTGTCCAGTCTCTGTGATCAGAGAATGGGTATTTTCTGTCGCCATCTAGGATTTCACTCATGTTGTAGCCTAATTTTTCTTTACATTGTCCTATACAAATTCTAGTTAATTTAATGGGAGTGATAGAAGAATAATGGAGTAGGGGGAGATTTCCAGCCTGGAGGGGGGAAAAAAAGAGGAAAAAAAAAAAGAAGAAATTACTTCATGGAGCAGAGCTTGGCATTAATGCTTAAACAGATGGCTGTGATGATAGGACTGCAGGCACCAGCAAGTCAAGGTAGAGCGGACAGAGAATATTTGTTTTGTACATGTGCATGATAAGTGGGAGCAGTCACATAGCTTGTTCTTTTTATAATGTGAGTCATGACAAAACTGCTTTAGCTTTAGGGAATTTTAAAGAGAATGAGGGGAGGAAAACACTTGGTATCTGCAATTTAATGCTTTTAACTGGAGAAAGAGTGGTAAGCTAATACTCAAGTGTTTCACGTGTGCAAGCACTAAAATACCCAGAGAGTAGTTAAATACTCCTTGGAGAAACCTCACAGCCACCTCATTCTCTCCTCATCACGACAGCCTCACTTCCCACAGTTAAAAAAAAATAAAAAGGAAAAAAACCCACCCTGAGTTGCCAGTAACGTGGAAGATGTGTGGATCATTTTTCAGTTCTGCTCTTTTCAATAGCTCCTCTACTTACCTTCTCTTCAGGTGGCCCTCAGATGTTTAAGTCATTATCTATTACTCTTCTCTGTGTAGTGTCACCTCAGGTATAATTTCTTTCAGGTCAAAGGAAATCCAGGGTGAGTTCCCAACAGTTACTACCCAATCAGAAAAGAGTCCCTACAATACAGCATAATGGTACTGAACGTAGGTCTGGTCCTATTCTTCCAAAAACCAATGCCTGTCTCTACCTGAGCTGTTGGAGACCTTTTGCTCTGTGTCCACAGTCTAAGCTCATGAGCAGTGCTGCCTGCTAGAGCAGCTCTGCTTCTGTCCTGTGGGAGCACCCATACAGGCAGCTACACCCAGTCTCCCATAAATGAATCAATTACAAGTTCAACATTACAAAAACCCCAAACCTAAACACAACAAAAAACTAACCAACCAACCAAAAAAAACCCAGAAATAAGAAATGTATTTGCTGCTTTGCTGAAAATATTAGGTTACAGAACTAAGAGATGGAAGAGCCTTGCTATATTCTGTTTAGTCAGTTTGCTTAAGCACAAAGCAGAATTATTCCCCAGAAGTGTAACTTGCAGGGTTTTTCTGTTATGTATAAAGGTAGTATTTATTACATATTTATTACTGCAGAGCCACTGGGATTTTCATGTTACTGTTGCAGCTAATGAAGTGGCACAGTTCTACCCTGAGGTCTGACCTAGGCAGCTTCTTGGGTTCTTGTCTGTTTTCTTGCCAGCAAATCATCACTGGCTAACTTTGTTTTCCTGAAGGGATTGCTCCTGGATTCAAAAGCACTTAAAGGAAGAGTTATAAGGATGAGTGAAGACAAAGGATGAAGAACAAGAAAGTAGTTTTTATGCTAGAAAGTATAGTTGAAAAGGGGATTTGGGAGAAATATTGGCAACCAATTATTCAGTTAATTGGCAACCAATTAGTAACCTTTGTGAGTATATCAAATTCCTTTAACTCATGGGGTGCTTGTTAGCTTGCAGGGTCGAGTGTGTGGTACTGAGATTCATAAGTCTTAATTATCAGCAATTCCTAGACATATTTGACTGAGAGTCATAGCAAGCAGGGTACTTCTGGTCCTAAGTTCTGCCTCTATGCCTGTGTACTGAGAGATTCTCCCTGCAGTGCATAATGGCAATATTTCAGTGGTGCAACTTTAGGACATCTCAAATAAAAACAGAAAATCTGGGCCACATGACACCAATAAATCTCTTCTGCTTTCTCGGATTTGTTCAAATTATTTTGGTGGGTATTTAGAGACTTTGTGCTGGATCTTGGACTGTCTGCTTTTGCACTTCTGAATATATGCTGGGTCAGGTGCTTTCAACCCCAACTGATATGACAATAGCCTTAAATGTTCTATCATGTTCCCTGGCTAATTTTACGGAGATGATGCCTGATATGTATCAAATTAGTACTGTTAGAATGTATGGATGTCTGGTATTAATGATTGTGCAATCATGCTCTCTTGTCAGAGAACATTCAGGGACAGCCAACAGGGTGTGATATTGGAGAAGTCACAGGAGGCTCCTATCTAGGAGAATGGATTAAGGATTATTACAGATGCTCAGCTTGGTTGTGATTTTATCTGTCTTGTTTTGCCCTGTGTCTCTCCAATTGATTTAGAGATTTTATCCTGTTCCAAATGGAGTGTGCTCTATCTATCGTGAGTGTGCTCTCAGACATAGGAGCAGGCTATGTCCAGCTTCTTCAGCAAGGAGTTCAGTTCCTGCAGAATTTCAGAGCCTGCCCTGTGGTCTCAAAATGCTCTTATGCAGTATCCAGTTTTGGAGAAACAGTGGGATATGTAAAGAATACCTCTGAGGAAAGCAGAGATGGAGAACGTCCTTTTCTACTGTAAGGCAGCATCAGGTATGTAGTATGTGAGCAGTTTGACTGAGCTCCATGCAACTCTATGTAAGTTGCAGATACCTTTTTACACCACAGAAATCAGTTATTAACTTAGTAAATTGGGTTGGTGTTAATTTTTGAGAGGCTATTCAGAAAAGTGTAGGTGTGGACCTGGACTCAGCAGACAGGAAATTCATTTGTTCTTTTTTTAAATCTAAAAATGCCTTTTGGTGTCATGCTCTCAGGAGGTGCTGGAACATAGGCTGTACTAGTGGTTCCTGTTGGACTCAGTTCAGAATGGAGGTAGATTGTCTTATCATGGAATAAATATTAAGGAAAGAAGGAGGTCTCATTGTTATGTCCCCCCTCATATATCCATGAGGCACAATGATATGCTGACCTCTGATGATGCATAGGAATGAATTTATCCCATCCTTTATAAGGGAATTCATCTGGAAAATTGAGGGTCAAATTTCCTAAACTATTCTTCTTTGTTAATATGAGTTTTGTGCTCTACATTATAGCTGTAAAGAAGGGTTTGAAAACATATGCTAGGCATCAGAAGACAGCTATTTCTGAGTTGAAACGTGACAATTTTTTAGATCCACATATTCTTTTACTCTGTCCACTGAAGTTCCCATTTTGTTCTCCCTCTGGTCTTTTAAGCTTTGTGAGTTTGCTCCCACTATTAACCTTTTTCTTAGCAGCATTTTCCTGTCTCTCTGCTGTCTCATATCTAACTGATCTTCTGCTCACTCTTTTTAGGACTCATCTTTTTCCCTAGAATTGCATTTGTGTATTGCTGCAGTATCTGAGCCAGGCCTCTTTTCAAGAATAGAAGGAACAGCTTTTTAAGTGTGAGAAACTCAGAAAACTGAGAATGTCTTTTCCAGAGCTCACTTCCCTCTGCTCCTAAACTATCCATAGTTACACAGAGCAGGGAAAGATGATTGGAGAACAAACTTTGAAGGCTGAGGAAAGCAGGGGCAGAGGAGACTTCCTCCTTTCTATACTAGGAATCTTTCCCCTAGGGTGGGAATGGTGTACCTCTGCATAACAGAGCAGACCAAGAGGGAAAAAATCTCCAGGGAACTGCTGGATTTCCTCTGTCTTTTTTTTTTCATCCTGCAATGCACAAAGCTTTGCTTGAGGAAGGATCTTTGTCATGTTTCTTGCTTTCTGAAGGTAAAAAAGAGGTAGTTTGAGTTCTGAGTTTCATTCCAAATGTAACAGAAGAGCTTTTTGAAGTCAAGTTTACCTACAGTTCTCAAGAGTTTGTCTTCCCTTCCATACTGTGCCCTCAGTTGTTGTGTGTGAAGCCTCTGGCACCCTAGAGGGAGGAAATGTATCCTGGAAAGGTAATTCTTAGTCTTGCACGAGTATAAAGCTGTTCCTGAAATCCTGAATAGAGAGTTGGCTATGGTCCCAGCTGGAGAGCAGAGCATAGTAAATTCAGTCTTTGAAAAGCCCACTTACACAAGGGGGTAGCTTAGGTCGCTTACAGTCTTTTCTTCTTTTTGCTGCTGTGATACAATGGAAACAGGAGCAAGCTGTCAGAGGACCAGTGTCCTGGGATGAACTTGGATCTAGAATTGACCTCTTCTCCTTTGCTTTCTTTCCCTTCTCTCTTCCTCCCATTTCCTTCTATTATTTAATTTTATAAACAAACGTCCCCCAGTGTGCACTGTGTAAATATTGTCATTGAATTACTGTCTGTTTGCTTAGCTCATTAGAGAAAGCCATGATAAGCTTTTTAATTACAAAATTACCTTCGCCAAATCAATTTCTTTCATTTAATGAACCAAAGAAAACTGCAAATGGGAGGGGTAACATTCTGTTTTCCCCCGAAGCATAAATTAAATACCTCCAACCCCCAATTTCCTACATAAAATCAAGGTAGCCAAGAAATAGATTTTTCTAAGTTTTAAAAAAAAGTGTGACTTAAAGAGTTTCTTGAGCCTCTCTTTGTTTTTTGTCCTGTGTAGTTACTCCTTTTGGTGGATTGTGTTGTGCTTATCTCTTTTGCATTATTCTATGTATTTATCTCCACCTTAGAGCACCAATCACAGAACTGAAAGCAAAGTGTGTGAAATCAAAACCATTCACATAACTTCTGTACCATGCTCCTTGGTGAAATGTTGCTTCTCTGGAATGACAGCACCAGTAGAAGGAAGGTTCTTCAGCAATTCCAGAGGGAACTGGTTGGATGGAAAGAGATTGCTAGTGGCTTTACAGGCATTTTGTGTCAAAAGAATTGTGGTTCAGAAAGGAAGGAAGGCAGACAAATCGATTGAATTGGTCAGTGGCCTGATGAATGTGTTTGCAGACCACAGTTTTGCTGTAAGACCTTAAATTGAATAAAATGTCAAAAATGGGATAGCCTGAATGATCCTAGGACATCCACAGGTAGACCAGGGCAGAAATGAGTGTATTTAGCACTGCATTTCTCAGTTGTGGATTCTATTTCAGTGCAAATATAGTTATCACTTTTGCCAATGGAGTGACAAAATGAGGGGAGTGTCTGCATTTTCACAACTGATTTACAATCGAACAACTCAAGTGAATCAATCAGAGAAGAGGGTTTGTGCTAAGATACTGATTAGGACTGTAACCTAGAGCAAATAAGGGATGGAATAATCCCCCATTTTTTAAATTTACTTTTGAAGGTAGACTTCTCTAGTAAAGTAGTGGGTTAGACAAGTGTTTACAGTAATGTGTTAAACTGCTTGAAATACATTTACCAAAGCTTATCTGTCAGAATTGTCTATTTACTTGATTCTTAGAACTGGGAGTGGCAGTAAGGGAAAAGGTTCTCCACATATTTGTTTAAGATTCCCTAGTATTCTTGTTTTGGTATATTGTCAGAGTGGATAGTGTTATCCTCAGGTTCTTCTTTGAGCTTAAAAACAATTACATATTCCTGCTAATGTGGTCAAAAGTGAAGTAATTCACAAAGCTAACACTTAATTTTTCATCTGTACACTTCAGTATCAATGTTCTACACAGCTCTGTGGGGAAAACCCACACTTCTCATAGCTTGCTCTTTTTTACCTTATTTTTCTGTGAGTTCTTTCAGTTCTACCACTGGGGCAGATTTTCTTAACAATTTTGCTGAGTGTGACCTTATTATTTCATTCCTTCTCAGTTCACCCAGTGTAGAGGGTTAGGAAATAGTACCAGGCACTGAAAAGAACCAAACTCTGAACAATATTTTTGAACCCTTAAAAAAATAATTTGGGGGTCAGATGGAAACTACAGCAATGAAAACTACAGCCAAAACTTTTTCAACCAAATCAACGGTCCAGTTTCTTGTCACTTAGGTGGTTGCTTAGATAAGAGAGCATGGTGGCAATCACATGCCTTACAGAGAGAAGGAAAAGCTAAGTGTTCAAAGCTTCTAGAAAAGTTCCCCTGACAGTTCCTGTAGTGGAATTCCTTTCAGCAGGCCACTGAAATCTTCAATGGACATAGGAAACTGGCTGTGTTTGTTACTGTGCATCATCTCTGTTCCCTACGGCTGAGAAAGCTTCAGTAAGAATATCAGAAAAGATAAGCCTGCTTCTCTCCTGATCAGTATTGCATTGGACTTGTTCTTAAACATAATGAACCAAGTTTTGGAGCCTTCTTCTGATGCTTTCATAATATAAAGTTGGTATTTATTTTCTGTATTTATTTTCTGTATTTATTTATAATGAAATTCATTTATCATAGTGCAAATTTCTGGCTGGCAGAAAAATGACCATGGGAGTGCTGCTATAGAAGACGTGGGCATGGCTATGACTGTTCTCAACTTCTTCAATTTCTAATTTCAAGGATAGCTCTTTGAAACTATAAATAGGGTAACAGCAATCAAAGCAGTTTTTTGGAGACTGAAGGGCAGCAGTTAGCCACTTCTACCTTCCAGCCTCAAACTGCAAGCATAGCTTTTCTGCTGCTCTCAGTACAATCAAAATGTGTTTGCTAAGTGAATCCATGTGCTGCAGATGAACAGGTGTCCCTTATGTCAGATTACAAAACATCCTAGATCTGCAAGGCTCCTGGTCTCCTGGGGAGTCATAATGAAAGAAAATCCAATCTTCTGTATTTAAGCAGTAATAAGAATCCTCAGTGAAGCAGAACCTTTTTCTGTGCCTCTCTCCTGCTGCCTGCTGTTTCGCATAATGATTGTACCTACTGAGAGAATGCACCCAGGACTTCTTAGTACAGTAGTCTGACTACTTTGTGGTGAAGGCAGGGTTGGATACCTGATCCATGCTTTTCTATGCTCCCCATATTTGACTGATCAGAGAGGTGAACAAGGAATTTGAGAGGTTTTGTCCTCTGGAACTCAACGGCAGGCACCTCAGTTTAAAGTGCTGTAGAGTTTTTAATAGCAAGTAATGCTGTGAGAAGCATGTGAAGGTCAATGAACACCCATTACTGTGTATTATTACTTCTTACAAACAGGATCCAAACCTATGTTTGTAGTTTCACAAATACCCTGAGGCAGACAAGTTAATGAGAAACAACTGAACTTATGCTTCTAGATCAACCTAAAAAGTTCTTTCTCCATTTAGTATAGGACTTACTGAAAGGATACTTCCAGAGTGACTCACCCTTTCTGATTCTGAATATCTTTTCCTGGAGAACCATGTCTTCTGGAAAGAAGATCCCTGGCTTGGTGAGATTTTCTAGGAACCACTGCACTTAAGAAGTGGTTAAAGGCATAATACCAAAAAGATGAGTAGCTTGTCAGAACCTGCCGAACTTCAGCAGCAACCTCTCTTGATGATTTCTAGTCAAGATAGAGATTAATTATTAGAAGCTGGAGAAGCCACTTCCCAGTGCTTAAAAAGAGAAAAATTGAAAGTGACCCGGTTATTTCATTGTGAAAAATCCCCCAAAGATTTTGACTTGTGTGTCTTTCAATGGACCAAGTTAATGCATGATGTAAGAGGTTGTGTTGCCATTGAGTTCACATGAGTTTCTCCCCAAAAGAGAGCAGGGAGAGGGCATGCACTTGCCCTCTTCTCTCAGATTCCCACTTGACTGCCTGTGCCTGCTTGTGTAACCCTGCAGCTTCTCCTCCTATTATCCTGTCTGCTGATCCGTGCCTGATGGTGGTGTCAGGCCTCTTAACACCACCAGCCCTCTGATTGCTGCACTCCGTGCACTTTAACATGACAATTAAAAATGATTTACAAATGGTCCTTTCAGTTCCAAATAGAGAGCAGCAAGAGGCTGTGATGCTCACTGTGGTGTCAGGGACATCCATCCACCTTGGCAGCTGCTCCATTTGCATTTACTGCTTCTGTGTCCCTGGGATTTTACCTAGGATACCTGTTCTTCAAGGGCTGCTTTGGGCACTCTGTAGGGCTGGAGGGATGAGTAGAGCACAGTCAGCTCCTGGAGATAGGGGCTTATTTCCAGTAAAGAGGCACTTGGTAGGTTTATGGGGCTGTTATATGGATATACCTGTATGATGGGAGGGAAAGTGCTGGCATTGGAACTGATTATTAATTGTCAGTCAGGGATGACTAAACAGCATTTACCGTTTGTTATTGTCAGTCTTCCTCCCAGAGAAAGTTGGATTTGTAATTGATCCATAAGCATTTTGGAAGTTCTTCGTGCTATCTAATTCTGAGTAACTAAACTTTAAGGCACTGTATAGGCTCTGAAGAAAAATGAGATGTGTCACAGAGTTTTGGAGCACCAATGTGAGACACTCATCCTGAATCACATCCTGAAGAGGGCTGCTAGGTCCTGCAAACACAGTATGAGTTCCTGCTCCTTTCATCTTTATTATGCTGAGTAGCTTTGTCTGCCTAGGATAGATCTGTGGATCTGTGTTTGGGTTTAGGACAGGTATGGCTGATGTCATTCCCAGACCTGATGATCTGACACTTATCAAATAGTTTTGTTTTCTTTTGTTTTTTTTTTTTTTTTAGGGTCAATTATGTTTCCAGTCTGTGACAGGAACTCCTCAAAAAGTCCTGTCCATGTTTACAGTGAATTCAGTCCCTATCTCTGCAGCAACTGACTTGCATTACAAGACAGGTATGCTCTGCAGGATAAGGTTTGCTCTGACAGGAAGGATTAATGACAGGAAGATTTTTTTTCAATTGTTAAGAATTGTCAGTGAAGAAGAAGCAGCTGCTATGATACTTTGTCTGCTAACAGTGGTCAAATCAATCCATGGAATTGAATACAAAAACAAATGATACTTCCCATCCTTTTTTTTCTCCTGTTGCATATATCAGCTCAAATTGTGTCAAAAATTTATGTAATATCTTGATTTATTTCAATAGGTAAGAGCCCATCCCTAGTTTAGCATTCTACTTACAGTAAACTCTTCTCCCTTACAAACAGTGTCTGGCACTAACCAGCATCATCTTCCTCTGTATGCTGCTCTGACCACTGTCATGCTTCTTTGTTTGCTGCTGGCTGGGTTGGGATTGATAGTGGGGGAGTGTGAGCAACCAGATATCCTAAAGGGATAGATGGCACTGTGTAGTGAGTGAGGAGGAGCCCCCTAGCCAGTGTTGCTGATGTAAGTGTAATGCTGAAGAATCTTCAAATAAGTCTGATACTAGCAAGGGACACAGTCATGCTCTTTCTCAGAGGTGGGTACATGACAATCCAAAGTTAATTGCTGCTACCACACAGTTCACCAGAATCTGTTCAGTGTTTCCTCAGCTGATTGTGGTGCCTTCTGCTGTCAGTGACAGATTAGCTCTGTTACAGAAAGATTTTGCTGCTTTGAACATTGAAATGGAGGTCATAATTGTTCTTAGTTCTACCCGGATGGATTATCAGCGGTCATTACTCCAAGACTTGTTCAGATAGAGCTTGTTCATATTTATGAGCTGCAGGAAATTTAGTTCAGCTACATACTGCTCCCTGCTGCTTTGGAAAAAAATAGGAAGGAGTGCAAAATTATGTTCAAAAGAGAAATAAAGGAAAATACCATAAAGATATGAATAAGATTTGCATATCACACTGGCAGGAAGCAGA